>NW_027138624.1:663750-1327500 GCF_035084215.1 Heptranchias perlo
TGACAACACTTAGTATCATTGTATTATGTTAGTCCGCTGGAGGAGATCATTCGGCCCCTCGTCCCTGTGCCGGGTCAAACATACGTATTCGTTCAAAATTAGTTCAGAGACAGATTGAGTGTTTTTTTTTATCAGAACATTGCCTGAACCCCCACAGTCGACAGCTTTCCTCCTCGCTATCAACCACACGGCCTACTTTTGTGTCACCCGCAAATTTCTCAATCATGCCCCCTACGCTTAAGTCCAAATCGTTAATGTAAACCACAAAAAGCAAAGGACCAAGTACCGAGCCATGCGGCAAAACACTGGCAACAGCCTTCCAGCCGCAAAAACACCCGTTGACCATTACCCTTTGCTTTCGACCACTGAGCTAATTTTGGATCCAATAAGACACATTCCCTTGGATCACATGGGCCTTTACTTTTTCGACCAATCTGCCTTGTGGGAATTTTTCAAAAGCCTTGCTGCAATCCATGTAGACTACATCAATTACGCGACCCTCATCGATCCTCTTTGTCACCTTCTCGAAAAATTCAATCAGGTTAGTGAGACACGACCTCCCCTGAACAAATCCATGCTGATTGCCCTTGATTGGTCCGTGCCTTTCGAAGTGATAGTTTATCCTGTCCCTCATTTGACATGGAGTCTTTCTCCTGTTTGCTGCAAGAACAGATAAGGCGGTTATCAGTGCTCAGGCCCGGCGAGCTCAGTCGGTAGAACATGAGACTTTTAATCTCAGGATCGTGGGTTCGAGCCCAATGTTAGGCGAGGGCCATTTTAAACTTTCATGCTGCTTTCACAGGCCAACAGTGCAGAAATAATGCAGAATAAAGCATGATATCGGTCGTCAGAATGGACGAGCGGCCGACGGCGCTGCGTTCAGGTCGCAGTCTCTTCTGGAGGCGTGGGTTCGAATCCCACTTCTGACATTCCTTACTTTTACCAAGACGTGGAAATATTTTATTTGTGGATTGGGCTGCAGCTGATGTTTCTGCCAAGTTGATTTGCTCCTCCCACAAAAGCAATTGGCTTTGTCGTGCATATGTGTCTTGAGAAGTTTTAAATGGTGAAATGGTTGACATATTAATGACCTGGAGAAAGAAATAGAACAGCAGTGGGAAGCAATAAAAACGCTGATCAATGGAGTCCAGGAGAAATATATCCCACGACAGAGCAAGAAAAAAATAGCCAGAAATGTCACACCAGGGTTGAATCAAGAAATAAGGACAAAATTGAAACGAAAGAAAAAGGCCCACACTAGACAATAAAGGAGAGAGGGGAATGTGAAAAGACTGGGAAAGAAGTCCAAAGAACTAGTAGAAATATCAAAAAAGCAAAGTATTCTAGACACATCAACAGCCAAAGAAAATTTAGGATTGGAATAGGGCCACTAAGGGATACACACGACAAACTCACTGGCAATGACAGCGAAATGGCAGAAATATGAAATAATCACTTTTCTTCAGTGTTTACCAGGGAGACTAATATTGTGGGCATGACAGGAGAAGAAGAGATCAAAAAAAAAAGAAAGACATTTAAGATCGAAAGGGGGGAGATAATTCATAAACTAATCAAAGCTCGAGAGGAAATTTCCTGTTCGGAGCCGAACCAGAGTTTCAAACCGTTCAGTCACGCTAATTTCCGTATTATTGTTTAAGAGCTCATTTCACAGGGACACGATTACTGCGCTCCAATTAGAGAGGCTCAGTGAAAGGCGGAAATTGATCTATTAATAGAATCATAGAATAAGACAGCGCCATTCTAATGCCATTCGGCCCGTCGTGCCTGTGCCAGCTCTCTGAAAGAGCTGTCCAGTTAGTCCCACTCGCCTGCTGTTTCCCCATAGCCCTGAAAAAGTTTCCATCCAAGCGTTTATCCAATTCCCTTTTGAAAACTGTGAGTTAAGAAAAACAATATTGAAAGGGGTGCTGGGGCCTCTGCAGCGTCGATGTAGAGTGTGTGATGATTGAAGTTATCAAGATGGTTGCTTTACACATGGTATGTTGTGCAATCATCCTGAAATATCTTCAACATCCAATACAAATTAAATTGCAAACCTGACGGACAAGCACTGGAAAACAAGTCACGAGTGAACGCAAATCATCTGGGACCCGTTTTCAGCCTCACCGCACTTTAAATAAAGTCAAATAACTTTGCATTGAAAAGATTTGGAACTTGCATCTGTGCCTTTATCTGTTCCATTTCTTAAAGTTGCTGGTGTCTGATGATGTACACGCCTCTGCTCGCTCTATTGAACAAGAAAGGAGGTGTTTGACGTTGACGGGACCTGTTGGTTATGAGCTTATCCTTTACATTGAGTGGGTTCGCGTCTTTTGAACGGCGTCAGCTTTAGCCCAGCGGTGAACTTCGCAGCAAACAAGTTCGACACCGTCTCACCGCGGGCACTGACTGACACGTCTATTTTTATTTCTTTCAGTCCTATATAAATAGTGACCGTGATTTTAAATTTGCACTAAGTGATTTTGAAGTAGTCTCCTTTAAATGTTTCAAAGGTGACCCCTAATTTATGATAGTCCGGACATTTCACCAGCCGTGTTGAAAACAAAACATGTCTTTACCTTTCGCGTCTTTTTTCGAAAGGCAAAAAATATATTTCCCGTGAGCTCTGAAGGATGGACGAGTACATTTCAGAAAGCTGAAGCAAGTTCACCGAGCTTAAATCGTCTGACCACGTTAAAGGCGATATATATATATATATATATGTGCAAATAGTTGCTGTCTGTTTCTGTGGTTGTCTTTTTTCTGTGTGTGTCCATCTGCAGGTCGATTTTGAATCAATACCAGTGTTCGTGTCAGTTTGTTGCATGAAATAAATGAGGGTATCAGGCGCTCCCCTCCCTGCCACTGGGTCGGTACTGAGTCAGGGTTTAGACCAAACATCTGTTTTGTTTTGTGTGAAAAAGCAATTAAAACCTTCATTCGGGAATTATCCAGTCTCATGTGAGCGGTGAAAGAAACAGTGACCCCGATGTGATGTGAACACGCAGCCTTTTGATCTGGAGTCAGACCTTTGCGCCACGCACTCTGAAGACAGGATCCTGGATGTTATTATATTTTTTGAATGTTTCTCAAACACCGTTTCATATATTGGTTAAATAGATAGGGCTTATCAAATCTCCGCCAGATCCCACCGGGTGTGAGACAGTCTTGGAAGCAGCCTTCACCCCCAATATCACGCTGGCATTCATCGCCTGCTCCCAACGGACTGCATGAACAGGGCTGGGAGATGTGGACTTTGTTCACATCATTCAGCAATGTGAATCGTTAAATATTTAATCATTTTTAATGGGGACAAGGTTTCAAAATGCTTCCGCCCGGTTTCGAACCGGGGACCTTTCACCTGCTCGGCAAACGTGATAACTGATGCTTCCAGCTCTGTGATATGGATATCACCCCTCAGCCAAACTAATTTCCGTATTACTGTCCAGGAGCTCATTTCACAGGGATACATTTACTGCGCTGTATTTCGGAAGGCTGCAGAGAAGGATCGGTGGCGATGGTCAGGCAGGGAATCCCAGAGCATCGCGCCCACACAAACATTTCACTGTTTTTTTCATGTACCTGTTATCCAACCGCAGTTTAAACTATTGCGAATGGCATGCTCAGATGATATTGTTCATTGAGTGTTTTCTTGCTCGAAACATCAGCCTTTACGGTTAACAGCCGAACGCGCTAACCGATTGCGCCACAGAGACCAACCGGTGCGGTTTCTTGCAAGATACACGAAAGCAGCGTGTCACCTGGCCAAAGTTTCATGTTGCAGCCACAGAAATGTAGTTGTCCATTATCAGTGTTACTTTTCCAGAAATAAAGGAAGGAACATTGTTTGTGGAAACATGGAAACGGTCTGATCTCGCTCACAGCATCGATATCACCGCCAACCAGCTCTCCTGCAACCGGCGCGCTAATCGCTGCTTTGTCTGTTACTTATTAGCACTGCGGGAGAGCATTCGTCACACGGATTGCAGCGGTTCAAGAAGGCGGCTCACCACCACCTTCTCCAGGGTAATTAGGGATGGGCAATAAATACCGGCCTCGCCAGCGACACCCACATCCCATTAACGAATAAAAAAAATATTAATTTCAGATTCTGCATCAGTTTGAGGTGCTGTATTGGATTAAGCTGTTGTATTTGTTTGAGGTACTTTATTGCTTTGAGATACGGTATTAGATTGAGATGCTGTATTAGTTTGAGGTATTAATTTATGTTTCAGGTTCTGTATCGGTTTGAGGTACTGTATTAGTTTAAGGTGTTGTATTTGATTGAGGTACTGTATTAGTTTGAGGTTCTTTATTAGTTTGAGATGATGTATTAGCTTGAGGTATTATATTAGTTTCAGATTCTCTATCCGTTTCAGGTATTGTATTAGCTTGAGGTACCGTATTAGTTTGAGGTACTCTTTTAATTTGAGAAGCTCTATCAGTTTGAAGTGTTATATTAGTTTGGGGTATCTGTATTGTAAGGAAAGAATTAGTCTTTATATTGAATTAATATTAACCTTTACCATTTGCCTCTTAAGTAAGGAAGTATAAATCTCTGTTGGGAGAACGAAACTACAATCATCAGACAGATTTGCTTCATTTTATATGCATGCATATGTTTAATATAGAGACGAGTAGATTCTGAAGTCCAGAAACTCTTGGATCGGAGCTGATATCATATTACTCATAAGTTTAATTATCCTTTTGATATAAACAATTCTCTGACAATCATAACAAGGCCTTTAAATCATTCAGAGCTGGTGTGTATGTGTGTCAGACAGCATTGTGTGCTATTCGTCTTACCAGCGTCACAGGGAAGCAGGAGAGGTGTGAGATATGTATGACTGCAACGTATCATTCCAAGCTGACGGAGCGGGAAAGGGCTGCACTGGTGAGAGACAAACACCATTCTGCTCTCTGGTCAATGGGCAAGGCCATATGTTTTAACTAACAAGTTCCAAAGTTATAGTTATAATTAATGCCTAAAGCAGAACACCTGGCTGTGCGGAAGGAGCCTGCTTGCACCACAAGGCTGCATCTAGTGGAGGAGTGTAGTTCGGTGATGAGGGAAGTGATACTCTGATGACATCGAAAATTCTGGAAACCCTCAGCAGGTCAGGCAGAATCTGTGGAGAGAGTAACAGAGTTAATGTTTCAGGTCAATGACCTTTCATCAGAACCACGTTGGGCAGTTGTGTTTGGTAATAGTATGAAACATTGGAATTGTTTCACTCATGTGGGGTGATTTGGGTACTTTTCTGTCTTTGGAAGTTGAAGAGTAAAATAAGGGCTCGTCCGGGATTTGAACCCGGGACCTCTCACATATTTGGACAGACAACCCCGAAGCGAGAATCATACCCCTAGACCAACGAGCCCGTTGACAAAACCGAACGCATTAAAGAGCCAGCCGTCGTAAAACCCTTTTTGTTGGCTATCCTTGATAAGCAATTATGAGGACAGGTTGCAAAGACCAGACTTGCATTCCCTTGAGTGCAGAATATTAAGGGGTGATCTAATTGAGGTGTTTGGATTATTAAAGGATTTGACAGGGCAGGTAGAGACTATTTCCTCTGGTGGGGAGAGTCCAGAACAAGGGGTCATAACCTTAAAATTAGAGCTGGGCCGTTCAGGGTTGATGTCAGGAAGCACTTCTTCACACAAAGGGGAGTGGAATTCTGGAACTCTCTCCCTCAAAAAGCAGTTGAGGCTGGGGGTCAATTGAAAATTTAAAAACTGAGATTGATAGATTTTGGGGCTAATTCGGGAGTTTAATGACTGACATTTTTTCCCTGTGAATTGGAGAGTTTCGATCGATGAAATATTCGTGAAAAGAGTCAGTGCAAAGAGAGTCAACAGTACATGTTTTCCCGAGACACTTCCTTCAGAGCTAAGAACGAAAAGTTTCTCATTTCCATAGTGCAGCGGTTATCATGTTCACCAGTTACACGCAGAAAGTCCCCGATTTAACCTCGGAGGGAAGCATGTTGTTGGGACGTGCTCCCCATAAACCTTCAGGGTCGAGTTTGTTCATGCATGAAAGGGGCTACAAACCTTTTTTAATTTAACAACGGCTACACCAGATTCCTGGTATAATAAGCACTAAACACTTTTAAGCAGACTCCTAAAATACAGTATGTAAAACGGGAAGGGATAAAAGTTCATGACATACAAAACACAAAGATTTATTGACGTTTTAATTGTCACTTGGCAAACAAGTTAGCATTTACTTCAGTGTGCAACAGAACGTATTAATGGCGATTAAAAAAACATTAAATGTCTCACAGACTTGAATTATTTTTGTGCAATGAACTATTCCCAACCACAAGGGAACACTGCATCAAACATATATATTTAAGTATATAATAAGTATATAATATATATATATATATATATATATATATATATATATATAATCTATGCCATCAGTAGACCTCGTGGTGAAACGGTAGCGCGTCTGACTCTGAAGGCTGCGTATTTAAATCATGTCGAAATCACTACTTCTTATACCATTCATATCAGCCTGGATAATTTCGGAATCACTGCTTTTTAATAATAAACGAAACTTTGCTCACTAGTTCATTGTTCATTGCTCCCTGTCATTGATAATTGAAATGAAATATTAATCTGGCTAAGCCGGAGAACAAAATATTCAACAAGCGAAACAAATACTGAGCAAAATTATTTGCAATGTTTGGGGGGAAGTGCAGCTGAAAAGCAGAAGATCTGAATGGAATGATCAATGATTGAGCGGAATACATTGCTCGACTTGTTACTCGATTGCCTTCTTGCACAGCACCTCACAAACCCGTGACCTCAACCACCTAGAAGGACAAAGGCAGCAAGTACATGGGAATAACACCACCCTGCACGTTCCCCTCCAAGTCACACACCATCCCGACTTGGAAATATATCGGCCGTTCCTTCATCGCCGTTGGATCCTGGAACTCCCTACCGAACAACACTGAGGGAGAACCTTCACCACACGGACTGCAGCGGTTCAAGAAGACGGCTCACCACCACCTTCTCAAGGGCAATTAGGTTTGGGCAATAAATTCTGGCCTTGCCAGCGACACCCACATCCCATGAACGAATAAAAAAAATCTCTGTGCTCCTCCAATTCTGGCCTCTTGCGCATCCCCGATTTAAATCGCTCCACCATTGGCGGCTGTGCCTTCAGCAACCTAAGCTCTGGAAATGCCTCCTTAAACCTCTCCGCCTCTCTCTCCTTTAACACATACCTTAAAACCTACCTCTTCGACTAAGCTTTTGGTCACCTGTCCCAATATCTCCTTATGTGGCTTCGTGTCAAATTTTGTTCAATAACGCTCCCGTGAAGCACCTTGTGACGTTTTACTACGTTAAAGGCGCTCGACAAATGCAGGTTGCATCCTCTGGTTATGGACCCTCCTGCCAATGGAAACAGCTTCTCCCCATCCATTCTATCAAAATCCCCTCATAATTTTGAATACCTCCATTAAATCTCCCCTTAACCTTATTTTGCTCGAAGGAGAACAATCCCAGATTGTCCAGTCTCTCCACATAACCCATCCCTGGACACGATGCAAGGCGGAGGTTTGCAACCAGGTTTGCAAATTATTGCCAGTCGGGAGCTGGACAAATCGAAAGGAACCGAAATGACAAACAGCTTTGTGAATCTGCAGATACGCTTTGGGAAACGGAATTGGAGGCGAATAAAAGACTGACCAGACAGGCGGCCAAGACGCAGCTGAGTCGGCATGTCCTCCTGGAACAGTTACTCTGATGTTGTGGATGAAATTAAGAGTTCGGAGCCATTTAAAGCGCTCCCAGTTACTGCACATCAGGGATCAAAACCTGACATCAGCGTCAGGACGCTTAGAATACTTTTTCTTTATTTGTTCATGGGATGTGGGCGTCGCTGGCGAGGCCGGCATTTATTGCCCATCCCGAATTGCCCTTGAGAAGGTGGTGGTGAGCCGCCTTCTTGAACCGCTGCAGTCAGTGTGGCGAAGGTTCTCCCACAGTGCTGCTGAGTAACAGACAAAACACCGGTGGGCGCGCCGGTTGCAGGAGAGCTGGTTGGCGGTGATATCGATGCTGTGAGCGAGACCAGATCGTTTCCATGTTTCCACAAACAATGTCCCATCCTTTGCTTCTGGAAAAGTAACACTGATCGTGGACAATTGCATTTCTGTGGCTGTAAATTTGGCAAGGTGACAAGCTGCTTTCGTGTATCTTGCAAACACATGTATTGGGTGGTCTCTGTGGCGCAATCGGTTAGCGCGTTCGGATGTTAATCAAAAGCTTTGGTGGTTTGAGCCCACCCAGGGACGAAAGTTGCACCTTTCTCTTCCCACTTTCGGATTCATTGCCTCATTCTGATAGTCCTGAAGCCGGTGCCAGGTTTTAATTCCTGATCTGCAGTAACTGGGAGCACTTTAATTGGCTCCGATCTCGTAATCTCATTTCAAGTTTTCGAATGTGTGATTTGGCTGCAAGAAAACACTCTGTGAACAATGTCATCTGAGCATGCCTGATTCGCTACAGTTCAAACTGCGGTCGGATATCAGGCACATGAAAAACAGTGAAATGTTTGTGTCGGCGCGATGCTCTGGGATTCCCTGCCTGACCATCGCCACCGATCCTTCTCTGCAGCCTTCCGAAATACAGCGCAGTAAATGTATCCCTGTGAAATCAGCTTGGCTGAGGCGTTATGTCCCAAACACGGGACTGCAAGCTTCAGGTTTCCGTAGTGTCGTGGTTATCACGTTCGCCTAACACGCGAAAGGTCCCCAGTTCGAAATCGAGCGGAAACCTTGTTCCCATTAAAAATGAGTAAATATTTAACGATTCACACTGCTGATTAAATGTGAACAAAGTCCCTAACTTGCAGCCCGCTGAGAGCAGGCGATGAAAGACCCGTGATATTGGGGGTGAAGGCTGCTTCCAATACTGTCCCACACCCGGTGGGACCTGGCGGAAATTTGATAAGTCCTATCTGTTCAACCAAGGTGGGATAAATGAAACGGTGTTTGAGAAACATTCATATATATAATAACATCCTGGATCCTGTCTTCAGAGCGCGTGGCGCAAAGGTCTAACTCCAGATCAAAAGTCTGCGTGTTCACATCACATCGGGGTCACTGTTTCTTTCACCGCTCACATGAGACTGGATAATTCCCGAATGAAGGTTTTAATTGCTTTTTCACAGAAAAGAAACAGGTGTTTGGCCTAAACCCTGACTCAGTACCGACCCAGTGGCAGGGAGGGGAGAGCCTGATACCGTCATTTATTTCATGCAACAAACTGACACGAACACTGGTATTGATTCAAAATCGATCTGCAGATGGACGCACAGAAGAAAGAGAACCACAGAAACAGACAGCAACTACTTGCATATATATATGAAAACATTGCCTTTAACGTGGTCAGACGATTTAAGCTCGGTGAACTTGCTTCAGCTTTCTGTAATGTACTTGTCCATCCTTCAGAGGCCACGGGAAATATATTTTTTGCCTTTCGAAAAAAGACGCGAAAAGCAGAGACATGTTTTGTTTTCAACACGGCTGGTGAAATGGCCGGACGATCATAAATTAAGAGTCGCCTTTGAAACATTTAAAGGCGACTATCGAAAAATCACTTAGTGCAAATTTAAAATCACGGTCACTATTCATTTTGTTCTGAAAGAAATAACAATAAACATGTCAGTCAGTGCCCGCGGTGAGACGGTGTCGAACTTGTTTGTTGTGAAGTTCACCGCTGGACTAAAGCTGACGCCGTTTAAAAAACGCGAACCCACTCAATGTGAAGGATGAGCTCATAAGCAACAGGTCCCGTCAACGTCAAACACCTCTTTTCTTGTTCAATGGAGGGAGCAGAGGCGTGCACATCTTCAGACGCCAGCAACTTTTACAAATGGAACAGGTGAAGGCACAGATGCAAGTTCCAAATATTTTCAATGCAAAGTTATTTCACTTTATTTAAAGTGCCGTGAAGCTGAAAACGGGTCCCAGATGATTTGCGTTCACTCGTGGCTTGTTTTCCAGTGTTTGTCCTTCAGGTTTGCAATTCAATTTGTATTGGATATTGAAGGTATTTCAGGATGATTGCACAACATACCATGTGTAAAGCAACCATCTTGATAACTTCAATCATCACACACTCTACATCGACGCTGCAGAGACCCCAGCACCCCTTTCAATATTGTTTTTCTTAACTCACAGTTTTCAAAAGGGAATTGGGTAAACGCTTGAATGGAAACTTTTGCAGGGCTATGGGGAAACAGCAGGCGAGTGGGACTAACTGGACAGCTCTTTCAGAGAGCTGGCACAGGCACGATGGGCCGAATGGCATCCGTATGGCGCTGTCTTATTCTATGATTCGATTAATAGATCAATTTCCTCCTTTCACTGAGCCTCCCTAAATGGAGCGCTCTAATCGTGTCCCTGTGAAATGAGCTCCTGAACAGTAATACGGAAATTAGCGTGGCTGAGCGGTTTGAAACTCTGGTTCGGCTCCTGGCAGGAAATTTCCTCTCTAAGTTTGATTAGTCTTTCAATTATCTCCCCCCTTTCGATCTTAAATGTATTTACATATTTTTTGATCTTTTCTTCTACTGTCATGCCCACAATATTACTCTCCCTGGTAAATACTGAAGCAAAGTGATTATTTAATATTTCTGCCATTTCGCTGTCATTGCCTGTGAGTTTGTCGTGTGTATCCCTTAGTGGCCCTATTCCTATCCTAAACTTTCTTTGGCTGTTGATGTGTCTAGAATACTTTGCTTTTTTTGATATTCCTTTTTGCCTTTCTAATAGTTCTTTCGACTTCTTTCCCATTCTTTTCACATTCCCCTATCTCCTTTATTGTCCAGTGTGGGCCTTTTTCTTTCGTTTCAATTTTACCCTGATTTCTTTATTCATCCCTGGTGTGTCATTTCTGGCTTGTTTGTTCTTGCTTTTCAGTGGGAGATATTTCTTCTGGACTCTATTGATCACCGTTTTAAATGTTTCCCACTGCTGTTCTATTTCTTTGTCCAGGTCATTAACATGTCAAACATTTCACCGTTGGAAACTTCTCAAGTCACATTTGCATGACAAAGCCAGATGCTTTTGTGGGAGGAGCAAATCGACTTGGCAGTAAAATCAGCTGCAGCCCAATCCACAAATAAAATATTTCCACGCAATGGTAAAGATAACAAATGTCAGAAGTGGGACTCGAACCCACGCCTCCAGAAGAGACTGCAACCTGAACGCAGCGCCTTAGACCGGTCGGCCATCCTGATGACCGATTTCATGTTGCATTCTGCATCATTTCTGTACTGTTGGCCAGTGAAAGCATCATAAAAGTTTAAAATGTTACTCACCCAACGAAGGGCTCGAACCCACGATGAAGAACCTCGTGCTCTGTCCAACTGAGCTTGCCGGGCCTGAGCATTGTTCACCGCCTGATCTGTCATAACAGCAAGCAGGAGAAAGACTCCATTTCGAATTATTGCAATCAATTCTGAGGGACAGGATAAACTGTCCCTTCGAAAGGCACGGACGAATCAAGGACAGTCAGCATGGATTTGTTAAGGGGAGGTCGTGTCTGACGAACCTGATTGAATTTTTCGAGGAGTTGACAAGCAGGATCAATGAGGGTAGCGCAATTGATGCAGTCTACGTGGACTTTAGCAAGCCTTTTGAAAAGTTCCCACATGGCAGATTGGTCAAAAAAGTAAAGGCCCATGGGATACAAGGGAATGCGGCTTGTTGGATCCAAAATTGGCTCAGTGGCAGGAAGTTAATGGTCGACGGGTTTTTTTGCGGCTGGAAGGCTGTTTCCAGTGAGGTGCCGCAGGTCTCGGTACTTGGTCCTTTGATTTTTGTGGTATACATTAACAATTTGGACTTAAACGTCGGAGGCATGATAAAGACATTTGCAGGTGACACAAAAATAGGCCGTGTGGTTGATAGCGAGGTGGAAAGCTGTAGACTGTGGGGGTTCAGGCAATTTTCTGATAACAAAGCACTCAATCTATCTCTGAACGAATTTTGAACGAATACGTGTGTTTGACCCGGCACAGGCACGATGGGCCGAATGATCTCCTCTTGTCGACCAACATAATACGATGATACCAAGTGTTGTCAGATGGAATAACAACACATTCCAAATAAGAGCAGAGAGAGGAAACTAGACTAACAGCATAACAGCACGTTGAGATATTGTATTTGGGAAGGATAAGGAGGGATAGTTTTTCATGGTGGTAGTCACATTGGGTATCAATTGTGACTTTCATAAGGACCATTTCATGCTGCGACAGTCTCTGGTACTGTGTGTGAGTGTGGGATTCATTGTGTATCTGTTAGTGTCTGGTGCTGTGTGTGAGTGTGGGATTCATTCTGTATCTGTCTGCCTCTGGTACTGTGTGTGAGTGTGGGATTCATTCTGTATCTGTCAGTCTCTGGAGCTGTGTGTGAGTGTAGGATTCATTCTGTGTCTGTCAGTCTCTGGTACTGTGTGTGAGTGTGGGATTCATTCTGTATCTGTCAGTCTCTGGTACTGTGTGTGATTGTGGGATTCATTCTGTATCTGTCAGTCTCTGGTGCTGTGTGTGAGTGGGGGATTCATTCTGTATCTGTCAGTCTCTGGTACTGTGTGTGAGTGTGGGATTCATTCTGTATCTGTCAGTCTCTGGTACTGTGTGTGAGTGTGGGATTCATTCTGTATCTGTCAATCTCTGGTACTGTGTGTGATTGTGAGATTCGTTCTGTACCTGTCACTCTCTGATACTGTGTGTGAGTTTGGAATTGATTCTATATCTTGTCAGCAGTGTGTGTGAGAGTTTGTGATTCATTCTTTATATTCATTCTCTCATACTGTGTGTTAGTGTGGGATTCTTTCGGTATCTGTCAGTCTCTGGTACTCCATGAGAATGTGGGACTCATTCTGTATATACAGTCTCAAGTACTGTATGTGGGAGTTGAATTCATCCTATTTGCAGTTACTCATACTGCATGTTAGTGTGGGATTCATACTGTACCTGTCAGTCTCTGGTACTTGATAAGAGTTTGGGATTTACTCTGTGTCTGTCAGTCTCTAGTACTGTATATGAGTTTGGGATTCCTTCTGCATCTGTGAGAGTTGGATTCATTCTGTGTCTGTGTGTCTCTGCTACTGTCTCTGAATGTCAGATTCATTCTGTATCTGTACGTAATTATTCTCTCAGATTATATTATAGCGTTCAATATTATAGCTTTAATATCTCAATGTTTAAATAGTTTTACTCCTTGTTTAATTGGTAAATATGGACGTACTTTCGGATTTGATGCTGGAGGTTTTAATCAGATTATTTGTGTGCTTTTGGGAGTACTATTAAATCTGTATCTCTGTGAGTACTGTTGTGGATGATAATATATCTTTCAAACTGGTAAGGTGACATTTTAGAATTGGTATGTAATGTGTAGATCAGTCCGTAGAAATGGAATTGATACCGTATCTTTCAGTCGAATATTGTATCAGATTTTTGGACTGGTATGTAATGTGTATCTCTGTCTGCACTACTAGAATTGATACTCTATCTTTAAATCTCATTCTACGAGTGCATTCTGAACAGGTATCTAATTTGTTTCTCCGGTTTACTATCTTTCAATATTTCTCACTCTGATACTCGACCTGAGTTTTGGACTTGTATGCAATTTGTATCATATGATACACTTTTCGAATGGATATTGCATGTATTAAAGTCATGTGTGTGAGAGTTCTGGGCTAGTATTCAATTTGAATCTCGGGGTACATTATTGGGATTCATTCTGTACCTTTGAATCGGGTAGCATGTGTGATTTCCATCTGGTATTTAATTCGTAGCTAATTTTGCTCTGTAGTGAGATTGACACAGTGCCTTTCACTCTGAGCGTGTGATTTTGGACTGGGATTTTTGTATCTACCTGTCAGTGGGACTGAGTTAGGGGGAAATGGAACAGTGTCTGCCTCACCTACTCTGCTTGACTGTAGGATTGAAAATGTGTCTCTGGAAATTGTGATCAGTGTGGGACTGACTACTTCTGCTGTCTGAGACTGTGGAACTGATGACCTGTCTGTGTCTCTGTGCTCTGTGAGTGATAATATACTTACTGTGTTTGAGAAGGAGCTGGCTGTACTGTTCCTGCTGCCTCGGGTGGAGGAAGCATCACATTTATTCTGGATCGTTCAAGGGTTTGCCTGTGGAAAGAAAATTATCTCTTGTTACTCAGGAACAGGTGAGGTAGAAAATACAGAAGTGATCAGTTAAATATCTCTGTTAATGATCATTTTGAATATCCACAAATGAAATCCAGTGATACAAACAGTGTCAGTGTCTGACGCCACTGCAGTACTGCAGCACTCAGCTTCTGCATACCAGGTGTTTTGGGCTGTTTTACAACACTTTAATGACATCCAGACACGGCCCAACCCCTGCACTGATCCATGAATGGGACTACCCGATGGGGCAGGGACCTTTTTACAGGTCAGGTTTCGAATCCCCTCTCCCATGGGACTAACCGTTCAACCGAATCCAAACAGCCGCTGTTTAAAATGTGTCCTTCACACTTCTCACCTGATGCCTGCAATAGATGCTCTTTGTATAACTCCCCACATCCTTACTGTCCGGCTCTGTTTCCACTCTTCACTGTCCAATAACAATAAACAGGGTGAGACTGGAACTAAACCAGGACCATTCACTACTGGTTTGGAGAGAGAAAGCAGCAATGATTTTAATAGCAGGTTCTTCACATTCTCTCTCCCTTCCCTGTCCACACACAGCCCGAGAATGACCTCTCACTTCCCCCCTCTCACTCCATGTTCCGGGACCAGTTCCTGATCCACTCCGCCTCTTACAAACATCCCCCGGACTCCCCCTGACCTTCCCCCGGACTCAATGCCGATCTCTGAGCCCATCTGCGGACACGGTCCAGAAGCGATGAGCTGCTGTAACGAGGCTGCTCTTTGCTCCCTTCCCCCTGGGGCCGTGATCTATCCATTCCCGGCTGTTTTAAACCATCTTCTTCCGCTCACTGAGGGAATGGCGCCCACAATTCCCAATCCAAAAATCGATGGAAACTTTCCCCAATTGGAATTTTTCCGAGTCTGAGCAAAGGAAGTGGGGCTGGGGGAAATGTCAGAGGGAATGGGGTCCACAGGCAGTGCAGGAACAGGCACCAGAATGGGAAACAGATGGGATTCCACCAGTGCCTAACGCTGGAATCCAGACTGACTTTACAATCTCCAACTATTAAACTCGATGTTTCCATCCCTGATGTTTCTCTCGGGGTCTTTTGATGGTAAAGAGCCTTTCAGAGATAAACTGAGCGACTGTGAAATCAGCCAATGGACTCTCTTCATTAATGGCCCCTATAATGTGTGACTGAGAGAGGATTTCTCAGACCAATCCTGGAGAAACATGGGAGGAAAGTGGGAGTCGGTGTATTTGCTGGGACCGTGTAGGGTTAATATCAGGCAGCAACAGTCGCAGATTAATTTAACCGGAGTGAAACTGTAGGTCACTGAGAGTAATATCGAACAGCCCTGAGCTGTAAAACTGCAAATAGTACAACAGGCATTAGAGGGTTAAATGTGACCCATTGTTTCTGTCCCTATCTGTACTGTCCCTGAGTATGGGATTAATAGTGTTTCTGACCCTTGTACAATATCAGTGAGAGATGAGATTGCATCTTCTGTCTCTCCAACGCGATCTTTCTGGATAAAACCTCACTTTACCGGTCAGTCTGGATCTAATACTGTTAACGTCTGTCTGTCACTGTATCTCACCGCTCTCTCTGTCTCTCTCACCGTGTCTGCCTCCCTCTCTCTCTCTGGTGCTCTATATGAAGGTGGATACTGCTATTGAGCGTGATTTGGACACAGATAGGAAGTGTAAGACTGATACTGTCTCTCTCTCTCTCTCTCTATTGCTGGACATGAAAGTGGGATACTGTCTGATATAAAATAGAGAGAATGAGATGTCCGGGCCGGGCCTCACTGTAACTGGGGATGTGTTCGGCTCCAGTCCCAGTTCATGGTCATAATCTTTTCACAGATTCAGGGCGAGAGTCTCTGTGAGACGGGAACACTGGTGGAGTAACTCCGCGATATAACTCAAACCCCAACACATGAGATTCTCCAAATAAGATGGAATAAGGTGTTTGTAAAACGCTGAACCCGTCTGGGAGGGGATGTGTTGGGAGATCGAACAAGGAAACAGACTGAAATGGAGGAGCCGAGTTGACTTGTTATCGAATGGACTGTATTTAGGCAGGAATATGAACGATTTCTCATTGTAACGGGGCTTATTTGAAAGCTTCGGGTTTTGGGAATCCTTGAATATGAAGCCCGGGTCTGTCAGGGTTTGTGCGGAGCGCTGAGGTTCGGTTCTGTTATCGATAAACGGTTTGAAACTGTCGGATGGAGAGAACTGGAGGTGGAGCTGGAAGATCAGAGGCCGCTCTCCGCTCTGTCACTCTGACTGTCTCCTCCCCTCCTGATTTCTCTGTTTAATCCCCCATATGGAACCAAAGCGGGTCGGTGGACTCCAAACACGGTTTACTCGTTAACAGGTCGAAAGGTGAGTAATGTTCCTGATCTCCTGGGCACCAGGCAATTCACTGTTATTTGTTTCTGTACAGAGTTACATTTCAGTGATTCCCCAGTGCGTTATGTAAATAATCCAACAAAATAGAACAGAAACGGAGCGAAGCGCTGAATTCCACAGATGTGGAAAGGTTAGTCGAGCAGTTCTGGTGATTCTTTATGAGCCCAGCATGGCAAGTAGTTCAAATAAATACAAGAAATTTGGTGATGTGTGGGCTGGGTTCTATAAGTCACCGTTTAAAGTCCCGGACTGTGGTCACTGCCCCGACTCCAGTCCCATTAATTCCTCATCTCGTCCACAATGAGACAAAAGCAGCTCAAAGCCACACTGGTATCATGATATCAGCGTCTCCCTTCAGACAGTAACCAGCCCTTTCACAGATGCAGAGGGTGGCTCTGAAAAGAGCCTTTACATCGAGTTACATTGAAAGTACAGCACAGAAACAGGCCATTCGGCCCAACTAGTCTCAGCCGGCGTTTATGCTGCTCATGAGCCTCCTCCTTCCTTACTTCATCTAACCCTATCTGCATATCCTTCTCTTCCTTTCTCCCTCATGTGCTGATCTATCTTCCCCTTAAATGCCCCTATGTTATTTGCCTCAGCTACTCTTCGGCGTTGCAAGTTCCACATTCTAACCACTCTCTGGGTAAAGCAATTTCTCCTGAATTCCCTGTTTGATTTATTAGCGACTATTTTATATTTATTACCTGAAATTTTGGACTCCCCACAAGTTGAAACATTTTCTCTACATCTCTCCTAACAAATCCTATCATTATCTTAAAAACCTCGATCAGATCAACCCTCAGCCTTCTCTTTTCTACTGAAACGAGACCCACTCTGTTCAGTCTTTCCTGATAAGAATATCCTCCCATTTCTGGTATCATCCTTGTGAATCTTGTTTGCACCTTCTCCAATGCCCCTATGTCTATAATATGGAGACGAGACCTGTTCGCAGTATTCCAAGTCTGGTCTAAACAAGGTTCAATATAAGTTTAACATAACCTCTTTGCTTTTCAACACTATCCCTCTAGAAATGAATCCTATTGTTTGATTTGTCTTTTTATGATCTGATTAACCTGGTTCGCTACTTTTGGTAATTTGTGTATCTGTAACACTAGATCCCTTTGCTCCTCTATCCCGTTTAGACTCTTATTATCCAAGCAGTGTGTGACCTCCTGATTCTTCATTCTGCAAGTTTATTCATGTCCTCGTGTATTTTGATGCATTCTTCTTTTGTATTAACTAAATCCCCCAATTTGGTGTCGTCCACAAATTTTGGAATTGTTCTTCCGATTCCCGAATCCAAATCGTTAATGTAAATTGTGAATAACAGTGGTCCCAGCAACTCGAACTCCACTTCCCACCTTTTCCCAGTCTGAGTAGCGAGCTTAACCTCTATTCTTGGCTTTCAGTTTTGTCGCCAACTTACTATCCATTCTGCCACCTGACCCTGACTCCACGTTCTCTGAAGTTAGCTATGAGTCTATGATGTGGTACATTTTAGAAGACCTTCGGAAAATCCAAATATATCACATCGACTGCATTAAACTTGTCGACACTTTCTGTTCCTTCTTCAAAGATTTCAATCAGGTTGGTCCTGTCCTTTGGGTTATCAGATTAAGCCTTGGCCGGTTTACTTGCTCTTGGAGCTTACAATGCGGGTTTCCTTCGGCAGCAGCACGTCCTGGATATCAGACAACACCCTGAGCGATGGTCACCCGTCCCAGCAGCTTGTTGAGCTCCTCGTCGTTGCGGATGGCCAGCTGCAGGTGTCTGGGGATGATACGCGTCTTCTAGTTTGTCCCGGGCCGCTTTGCCGGGCAGCTCGAGGATTTCAGCCGTCAGATACTCGATGCACAGCAGCCTGATAGACCGGGGCTCCGGCACCCACACGTTCAGCATAGTTCCCCTTCCGCAGGAGCCTGTGAACACGGGCAACAGGGAACTGCAGTCCGGCCCGGGATGAGCGAGACTTGGCCTTGGACCGAGCTTTACCGCCGGTTTTTCCTCTTCCAGACATTTCCACAATCTCACAAACACTTTCACAAAGAATGAAGAAATCCTCCCGCACTCGCCCTTCTCATACATTCTGGAGGATTACAGTGGGGGCACTTGTGATGGGTCTCTCTCAGAGTGTTTACACTGCCCGCTCACCCTCACTGATATTCGATCTTTGAACTGCTGTAATATTGTCCTTTAGTAATATTGCTGCTCCTCCTTTCCCTATTTCCCTGTCCTTTGTCAAGATCTTATAGACTTGAATATTAAGCTGCCATTCCTGCCCAGTTGGTGGTCAGGTCTCTGTAATGATTTAATGTAATTATTTAACTTTACTCAATGTCTGATGTGAGCTGTGGTAAAATGTATTTCCAGCTGGTCAAGTATTGCAGGTATCGACTGTCTCTTCAGTCCGATATCAGGTGAAGAATTACTGGCTGGTGTGGAATTTCCATTGATTGGGGGTTGGCGACATCTACTGGGCGGAAACAGGAACTGCAACAGAGCGAGAAAGGATCCGTCAGAAACCAGTGAAAATGAAGAACAAAATCCAACAGCCTGCAGTGTCTGTTCAGGATCTGATGTTTGGGAACTATTTTATTGTCGATTATTTTCAGCGATGGTGGTATAGTGGTGAGCATAGCTGCCTTCCAAGCAATTGACCCGGGTTCGATTCCCGGCCATCGCAATTAAGTGTTTTTATTAGTTTATTTCCATCAGGAACTCTGAAGTTTTCAATCGAATTTGATGCAGTTCAGTTGGATATTGTTTCCAAAACATAATCGGGTGTAATTATAGTAAAATGTTTTCAACCTTCATTTCTTTTCCCGAAAGAAGGAAAAGAGGAAAAACATGCTGGAAATACTGAGTTACCAAGAGTCTAATGAGAGTGAGGAAGGGAAATGATATGTTAGCCTTTATTGTAAGGGTGTTGGAATATAAGAGTAAGGAGGTCTTGCTGCAATTGTAGTGTGAGGAAATATTGTGTAAAATTGGCCAATTTTCGGTGGAGTTTAGAAGAATGAGAGGTGATCGCATTGAAATGTATAAAATTCTTAGACGGCTTGACAGGGTCGATGCTGAGAGTCTGATTCCCCTGGCTGGAGATTCAAGAACTTGAGCTCATAGTCTCAAGATAAGGGGTCGGCCATTTCGGACCGACATGAGGAAACATTTCTTCACTCAAAGGATTGTGAATCTTTGGAATTCTCTACAACCCAGCGGGCTGTGGATGCTCAGTCGTTGAGTTATATTCAAAGCTGCGATCGATAGATTTTTGGACTGCAGGGGAATCAAGGGATATGGGGATCGGGCGGGAAAGTGGAGTTGAGATCGAAGATCAGCCATGAACTTATTGAATGGCCGAGCAGGCTCGATGGGCCATATGGCCTATTCTGCTGCTATTTCTTATGTTCTTATGTAAAGAGCTTTATTTCCAAATGTGCTGACGGCAATAATTTAGGTAGCACAGTAAACATTGTAAATGGGAGCAGAAATTTGCAAAGGGACATTGATAGGTTAAGTGAATGGGTGAAACTGTGGCAGATGGAGTTCAACGTGGGGAAGTGTGAGGTCATCCCTTTGGACCATAAAACGATAGATCAGTGTATTTTCTAAATGGCAAGAAGCTAGGAACTGTGGGGGAGGAGAGAAATTTCGGGATCCAAGTACAGAAATCACTACAAGTGATTATTAAATCACAAAAAAAAATTAAAATGGAGATTGAACTTTGATCTTTATCTCAAGGGAATTAGAATAAAAAGCAGTGGAAGTTATGTCACCGTTATACAGAGCTCTGGTTAGGCATCATTTAGAGTTCAGTGCTCAGTTCTGGGCACTGCACTCTCCATAATGGCTTGGAATGAGAATGGGTTTTTCCTTAAAGGAAGCTCACTGAACTGCAGGGTTTTTGAAGAGTTACGCTCAGAAATGGGAGCGGAGCTCATTTACTGCTTCACACTGTTCCAACACATTGAGGAGAACAGCATCAATGAAGAAAACGGGAATGAAATGAAATGAGTCACACAGTTACATCTCGCTGCTCTGTCTGACCATTTTAGTCGCTACTTCCCTGAAGAGGGATTTGTAAATTTGAAGGAAAAGTTTTGGTTGGAAGATCATTTTGTTTTCGAAAATCCTGAATCTATATTGAAGCTAAATGTAATGCTTGAGCAAGAACACGAGCCGGTGCAACTCACCAGTGATGGCACACTGAAAACACGCCACAAGTCATTCAGATTGTCATCTTTTTGGATCAGTACTTTCAAAGAATATCCTCTGTTATGATTACTGTTCTATTGTTGCTGCCGTTCACAACAACCTACCTGTGCGAACTGGGATGTTCGACGTTGACAAGGTTAAAAACAAGAGAAAGAAACTCAACAGCGCACCTGATATGCGTGAAGCACTTTCATCCTGTGATCCAGATTGGAACGAGATCATGACCAACTGACAGACCCACCCCTCACATTAAGGAAGTGAAACTCAACCTGATCTTCTTTTACTGTATTTATACTGTATTGAAAATGTTTTTCAAGCAACGTCGATGTCTAATTTTAGTTATTACTTGAAGTGAAGTGAAAAGCGAGCATGGACTGACCTTTATTGGGATTTGGTGAAACTCCAGTCTGAAGTTATTATTGTTTGGGGTCCCTGAGGGAAGTGTTTTTCTTCCACTGTGTCACGAGAAAAATAGTTTGAGAAACTCTGTTCTACATTGTACGGTCAGTGTATGTTCATCAAACCCGCTCTGAATTCCTCAGTCTGTATTTCCAGAAACGGTTCTGTGGGCGACGCGCGCAACAGAACACTGACCCACAACCTACGACTAATGGCAGCCGGAGGGCCCACAATCCCCCGCGCCCCAGAAACCCCTCTATCTCTCCGAGGCGCTGATTTCTCCGGCCAGCGGCCCTTGCCGCGCCTGCGCATTGCGCCCCTTCGAATGGAGATAGACCGTATTCTACCCCGCGCGGCATTCGGGGTAATCTCATCCGCCATTGTAATCCCCTCTTGCTGATAATTCTCTGATGGGGTTCAGAAGGGCGAGGTTTATCCAATCAAAAACAAAATAATGCGGATGCTGGAAATGTGAAATATAAAGAGAAAATGCTGCAAAGCAAGTGAGACAGCGTCTGTGGAGAAAGAAACAGAGTTAACGCTTCAGGTTAGAGTTAAGATTTCGTCAGAACTGGAAGAAGTTAAAGTTTTAACAGTTTTTCAGCAAGTGGAGAGCCAGGGAAAGGTAGGGGGAGGGAAAGAACAAAAGGGAAGGTCTGTGAAAGAGTGGAGGGCAGGAGTGATAAAGCGACAATAGGGATGATGGTGCAGGGGAAGGAGGGTGGTAATGGGTCAAGTAAAGAAACAAAAGATGGGTCGAGAGGAGCTATAAATGGTTCCAGTCAGTTAGATGTGTAAAAGAGACTGTGAGCCGAAAGAAGTGCACTTGAAGCGGAGAGAGAGGGGGACACGCTGTGTAACCGGGCGCAAACACTCACCCACAGCCCAAACAAAATTTGTTTCCCACTTGGCGCAAAACAGAAGCCGCTGGCCGGAGAAATCAGCGCCTCGGAGAGATAGAGGGGATTCTGGGGCGCGGGGGATTGTGGGCCCTCCGGCTGCCATTAGTCGTAGGTTGTGGGTCAGTGTTCTGTTGCGCGCGTCGCCCACAGAACCGTTTCTGATTATTTGATTTTAATGACTTTTGTTTCTAAATTGTATCATGTTTCTCCAATTGTATTTCCCAACTCAGGTTCAAGGCCTCCAAACCAACCCAAACGTTGGAGATGGTGTGATGGGTTTGGATTTCAGCAGAGGGAGAAGGGTGAGTGTGTGGGACGGGGATTTACAGTCTGGGGGAATCAGCAGGAAGAATGTTCCATAGAAATTAGATTTGCCTGTTCTGAATTTCTATCCTGTATCCACAATGAGGACTTTTGTTGTCTACTTTTACAGGGTATTACAAGGGGAGGATTTGCAGACAGGAAACTCAAACCAAACATGACATCAAGATCTGACAGTCACTCAATTCACCAGCACCTGAAGATCATCGGCCTTTGAACATAGAAGGAGAAATGTTCATCGGTTCTGTCCGTGGGAAAAGATTTCAAACATCAGTGTAACTGGAAAAGCACCGAGACACAAACCCGAGTGAGAGTGTTCCAGTGCGCTGACTGTGGAAAGAGCTTTAACCAGTTACACAGTATGAAAACACATCACACCATTCACAGCGGGGAGAAACCAGACACGTGTTCTCTGTGTGGACGAGACTTCAACTGATCATCCGACCTGGAGAGACACAAGGACACCCGCACCATGGAGAAACCGTGGAAATGTCGGGACTGTGGGAAGGGATTCAGTTACCCATCCCAGCTGGAAACTCGACGCAGTCACACTGGGGAGAGGCCGTTCACCTGCTCCGTGTGTGGGAAGGGATTCACTCAGTCATCCAACCTGCTGAGTCACCAGCGAGTTCACACTGGGGAGAGGCCGTTCACCTGCTCCGTGTGTGGGACGGGATTCACTCAGTCATCCCACCTGCTGAGACACCAGCGAGTTCACACTGGAGAGTTCACCTGCACTGAGTGTGGGAAGGGATTCACTCAGTCATGCCACCTGCTGTCACACCAACGTATTCACACTGGGGAGAGGCCGTTCACCTGCTCCGTGTGTGGGAAGGGATTCACTCAGTCATCCCACCTGCTGAGTCACCAGCGAGTTCACACTGGGGAGAGGCTGTTCACCTGCTCCGTGTGTGGGACGGGATTCACTCAGTCATCCCACCTGCTGAGACACCAGCGAGTTCACACTGGAGAGTTCACCTGCACTGAGTGTGGGAAGGGATTCACTCAGTCATGCCACCTGCTGTCACACCAACGTATTCACACTGGGGAGAGGCCGTTCACCTGCTCCGTGTGTGGGAAGGGATTCACTCAGTCATCCCACCTGCTGAGTCACCAGCGAGTTCACACTGGGGAGAGTCCGTTCACCTGCTCCGTGTGTGGGACGGGATTCACTCAGTCATCCCACCTGCTGAGACACCAGCGAGTTCACACTGGAGAGTTCACCTGCACTGAGTGTGGGAAGGGATTCACTCAGTCATGCCACCTGCTGTCACACCAACGTATTCACACTGGGGAGAGGCCGTTCACCTGCTCCGTGTGTGGGAAGGGATTCACTCAGTCATCTCACCTCATTGAAAATCAACTTGTTCACATTGATAAGAAACTTTTTAAATGTTCTGTCTGTGAGAAGAGCTTTAAAAGAAAAAAGTGACCTGCTGACACACCAACGTACTCACACTGGGGAGAGGCCGCTCAACTGTTCCGTGTGTGGGAAGGGATTCACTCGGTCATCCAACCTGCTGACACACCAGCGAATTCACACTGGGGAGAGGCCGTTCACCTGCTCTGTGTGTGGGAGCGGGTTCACTCAGTCATCCCACCTCATTGAACATCAACTTGTTCACATTGATAAGAGACCCCTGAAATGTTCTAACTCTGAGAAGAGCTTTTACAGAACATGGGACCTGCTGAGACATGAACATACTCACACTGGGGAGAGGCCATTCACCTGCTCCATGTGTGGGATTGGATTCACCTGATCATCCCACCTGCTGAGTCACCAGCGAGTTCGCATGTGACTGCAGGTGTTGGATTCTGCTGTTATTACTGCTGTTATTGCTGCATCCAGGACTGAACCATGTTCATTCTGACAGTTGGGGGTTTGTTTCTGATGTTAATGACCCCCTTCAACTGGGCTGGAGTTTCGTATTCTGTAGAAGTGTCAAATAAATTAGCTTTCTTTTAAACACAGTGTTTCTAGTCCTTGATATCTCGATGATAAGAGAAACAGTTTGAGGACTTATGATGAAGTGAGTGGAATCCATCTTAGAACTGAGTTCCTCCACCTTTTTAAAAGATGGATCTACAAGATTACCAAGTCTGACAGGACAGAAAAATCTATTATATCACAGGGCCCACTTTAATCAGCCTGAGCAGATTTCCACTACCCTTGTGTGAAAAGGAGCTTCCTGATTTCAATCCTAGACACCCTAGCTGTAAATTTAAGGTTATGTCCTCTTGTTCTGGATTCCCCCACCAGAGAAAATGGTTTCTATTTCTACCATATCGAATCCCTTTATCATTTTAAATATCTGGATCAGATCATCCCTCAACCTTCTGACCTCAAGGGAATGCAAACCAAATTTATACAACCTGTCCTCATAATTGAACCCTTCAAGCCCCAGTATCATTCTGGTGAATCTGCACTGTCCCCCCTCCAAGGCCAATATATCCTTGGTGAGGATCAGTACTCCAGATGGGCTCTAACCAAGGCTCTGTAGAACTGAAGCATCACTTCCTTCCCTTTGTATTCCAGCCCTGGAGATAAAGGTCATTAGTCTGTGATTGCTTTTTGTATCTGTGCACTAGCCTTTAGTGTTTTTTTTACATGGACACCCAAACCCCTTTGCTCCTCCACCATTCCCAGTCTCTCACTTTAAGAAAATACTCCAATGCTTCCTTTTTATATCCAAATTGAATTATCTCACACTTCCCCACATTGAACTCCACCTGCCACAGTTTGTCCATTCACTTAAACTGTCACTTTGGAACTTCCTGCTCCAATCTACACCACCGACTGTGCCTCATAACTTAGTGTCATCTAGAAACTTGGACCGATAACTCTCTATTCCTTCATCCAAGTTATTGATAAACATGGTGAAAAGCTGAGGCCCCAGTACTGATCCCTGGGGACACCACTTGTCATATCCCCCCAATCAAAGAACATTCCCTTTATCCCTACTATTTTCTCCGGCCTCCCAACCATTTCTAACCCGAATCACAAGGTCCCTTTCTTTTTATTTATTCTATTCATCTCTTTTGCTGAAACTTATCAAATGCCTTCTGTAAGTCCATATGGACAACATCCATAGACACTCCCCTGTCCACCTTGTTAGTGACCTCATAAAATTTAAATAGATTGGTCAGACATGACCTGCCCTTCACAAATCCAAGTTGACTCTCTTTGACCAACTCATTTTTTCTCTCATGATAGATTTCAGTAAGTTCCCCACAATCGACGTTAAAATGACAGGTCTGTAATTTTCTGGTTTCTCCCTCCCTCCTTTCTGAAATAACGGAGTGACATTTTCAACATTCATATCCAAAGGCACAATTCCTGAGTCTAGAGAGCTTTGGGAAATTATGACTAATGCATCTGCAATTTCCCGAGCTGTTTCCTTAAATACTCTGGGTGGAAACCATCAGGTCATGGAGATTTCATTCTTTGTTTGCAGTTATTTATTTATCTGACTGTGTATAACAGGACTGAGTGTCCCAGCACTGACTGTGTGTATAACAGGACTGAGTGTCCCAGCACTGACAGTGTGTATAACAGGACTGAGTGTCCCAGCATTGACTGTGTGTATAACAGGAATGAGTGTCCCAGCATTGACTGTGTGTAAAATAGGACTGAGTGTCCCAGCATTGACTGCGCATATAACAGGACTGAGTGTCCCAGCACTGACTGTGTGTATAACAGGACTGAGTGTCCCAGCATTGACTGTGTGCTTAACGGGACTGAATGTCCCAGCACTGACTGTGTGTATAACAGGACTGAGTGTCCCAGCACTGACTGTGTATGCAACGGGACTGAATGTCCCAGCACTGACTGTGTGTATAACAGGACTGAGTATCCCAGCACTGACTGTGTATGTAACGGGACTGAATGTCCCAGCACTGACTGTGTATGTAACGGGACTGAATGTCCCAGCACTGACTCTGTATATAACAGGACTGAGTATCCCAGCACTGACTGTGTATGTAACGGGACTGAATGTCCCAGCACTGACTCTGTATGTAACAGGACTGAGTGTCCCAGCACTGACTGTGTGTTTTACAGGACTGAGTGTCCCAGCACTGACTTTGTGTTTTACAGGACTGAGTGTCCCAGCACTGACTGTGTGTTTTACAGGACTGAGTGTCCGAGCACTGAGCGTAGAGTGTACATTGGCTGCGGGAGGGAATATATGGGTGCGGTCGAATCCATGATTGGGTGGAGTGACATGGGGTTGTCTGTTGAGATTAAATCGGTTGGAGGAGGGTAGAGAGTCAGGGGTTGAGGGCCTTGGAGGCTTTAGAACACGAAGATGAGAATTTTAAAATTGAGGCATTGCCGTACCGGGAGCCAATGTAGTAACACACGAACAGAACAAGACACACACAGAGATCTCACAACAGAGCATGGACGGTCTCAAAGACCACCTCCCTCCGAGGGTTGCGATCCACCGTCCCGGGGTCGCGGCTCCTCCCTCTCGGGGTTGCGGAACCTCCATCGCGGGGTCTCGGTCCCACTGTCCCGGGAGTCGCGGTGCGACCGTCCCGGGGTGGAGGCCCCTCGCTCCTGGGGTCGCTCTCCCGCCGTCCCGGGGATCAAGGTCCCTCCATCCAGGGGTCACGGTCCCTCCATCCTGGGGGTCACGGTCCCTCCATCCCGGGGTCTCCGTCCCTCCATCCCGGGGTCTCGGGCCCTCCGTCCTGGGGGTCACGGTACCTCCATTCTGGGGTCTCGGTCCTTCCATCCCGGGGTCTCGGTCCCTCTGTCCTGGAGGTCTCGGTCCCTCCATCCCAGGGGTCATGGCCCCTCCATCCCGGGGTCTCCATCCCTCCGTCCCGGGGTTCGCGGTCGTCCCTCCATCCTGGGGGTCACGGTCCCTCCATCCCGGGGTCGCGGTCCCTCCATCCCGGAGGTCACGGTCCCACCATCGCGGGGTCTCAGTCCCTCCGTCCCAGGAGCCACGGCCCTTCTGTCCCGGGGGTCACGGTCCCTCTATCCCGGGGGGTCACTGTCACTCCATTCCGGGGTCACGGTCCCACCGTCCCGGGGTCTCAGTCCCTCTATCCCGTGGGTCATGGTCCTTCCATTCCGGGGTCTCAGTCCTTCCGTCCCGGGGGTCTCAGTCCCTCCATCCGGGGGTCAAGGCCCCACCATCCCGGGGTGTCAGTCCCTCTGTCCCGGCAGTCACGGTCCCTCCGTCCCGGGGTCTCAGTCCCTCCGTCCCGGGGGTCTCAGTCCCTCCATCCCGGGGATCACGGTCCCTCCATTCCGGGGTCGTGGTCCCACTGTCCGGGGGTCTCAGTACCTCAGTCCGGGGGTTCTCAGTCCCTCCATCCGGGAGTACAGGTCCCACCGTCCCGGCGTCTCAGTCCCTCCCTCCTGGGGGTCGCAGCCCCATTAACGCCGCTCAGCCTGGAGTCAGAGGAGCTGTAGCTCGGGCCGCCCTCACTGCGCCGTTCCCAGGCCCGGGGTCTAATCCACTCCAGGGTGCGGACCCTCCCTGTGTCGGCCTCGCCCCCGCCCACAGCAGCGGCCGCCCACCTGCCAACCCGAGCCCGCCATCATCATCCTCCCGGCGCCCGCCTGTTGCTGAGGGAATGTGGCACAGGGACCACGCGGCGCATGCGAGGCGTCCCTCGGGCCGGAGATGCACGGACGCGTCGCGATGTCAGCGCGCAAATGTGAGAGATGGTGCCGCGTGTCACGTGATGGGAGGAGTCAGCCCAGGACGAAGGCGGGCGGAGGTGAGAGCTGTCAATCAAAGGGCCCGGAGTCAGCACTCACTGCGCAAAGGGTTTGGAGAATTTGTTCAAAATATAAAAATAGAAATGTACAAAAAAATGAAAAAATTGCAAATACAATAATCTGAATTAAAACCAGAAATGTCCAAACTCACATGAGGCTGATGGTCTGGGTCCTCCCGCCACTATTAGTCTTCTCTACCTGGGGCATAGGATGAGCAGAATGCTTGAATGGAACTTTCTTAATGCAGAGGGTGCTGCTGGCTGTATGGAATGGACCAGCGAGGGAGGCAGTGGGGCCTGATTGTATCAGCAAATTCTAGAGAGTTGGCTGAGTACCTGATAGCGATACCTTGGGATATGACAGCCTCGAAATTGGGATATTTCATTCATTTTTTATCCTTGTGCACTTATTTTTATTGATTGCTGTACCTGGACATCCAAACCCCTTTGCTCCTCTACAGTCCCTAGTTTCTCACCATTTAGAAAATACTCCATATTTCTCACCTGGTGCCTGCAATAGATGCTATTTGTATAACCTCCCACATCTTTACGATCCGGCTCTGTTTCCACTCTTTGGTGTCCAATAAGAACAGACATAGTGAGACTGGAACTTTCTTAAAATATTTCAAAATATACTTTATTTCGTAAGATTCATGGATACACACAGTTCAATGTAAACATTACGATTCAAAACAAATACATTACACATCATACGTTTCCATTATTACAATTCAAAACACAGTACATATCTTGTAATACATGCTGTATAATACAAGGTGGGAGAGCCTTAAACGGTTGCCTTTCCCCATAAAGCCTTTGTGTAGGCCGCACCTCGCTTCAGTGTGCACCTCAGCATGTAATACTGGATCTTGGAATGTGCCAGTGGCCAACACTTAGCCACGGACCGTTCCCTCGGCTGGAAGACCAGCAGGTTTTGGGGGAACAAAGGGCCTCCTTGACCGAGTTGATGGTCTTCCAGCAGCAGTTAATATCTGTCTCGGTGTGCATCTTGGACAACTGCCCAGACAGCACAGCGTCCTGTGTTACCGAGCTGTTGGGGATGAACTCCTCTTCGACTCTACGGTATAGGGGATGAGTCTCCGTGGAGAGGGATTATCACCTTTTACATGAATACAAGGATCCAATCTCCCACATTCATGTCAGTGTTTGGCAAACACTGTCTGAATGGCTTTCACACACCTGTCGAACCTTGGGGTCAGAGACGTGGGGGTAATTTCACCTTCACTGCTTGGACGGAGCAGAAATTAAAATCGGGCCGTTTCTATGAGAGGCGGGTGATCCGCTCTCCCAGATCAGCCCCAAGCAATGGTGAAAATTTCCGTCCACGTGTTGTGAACCGGTGGCGTTTGAGACAATGGACCAGCTTGTGGGCTTCGAAGATTGATACTAGAGCATAGGTCAGGAAAGGTGTGGCCGATTTTAAGTATACCTGCCTGGCGGAAATGGGGTGGTAGAGGCTAGTAAATGGTGTCAGTTCACTAACAGTCCCTTTATTGGTGACGTTCCTGCCTCCATCATCGTGGGTAGGGTCCTGAGAGGAGCGGCCGGACCTGCGCCCTAGTATCAATCTTCGAAGCCCACAAGCTGGTCCATTGATTCAAACTGCATCGGTTCAAAACATGTGGAGGGAAATATTCTGGTCAGGCCACGTGTAATATGTAAATCAGAGTATTATGACGTACGTGGGACACCATTTAATGTTGGGCACAAATGGGTGGATGAGCCGCCCTTTCGATGGGCATTGAGTGGTCCAGAACATGGAGAAGTTTCTTTTTAACTTATAATTTGTTGAGCAAGGAGAAGCAGGAGAGCTTTCCCTTGGCCTGCTGCGGCCGTGCGAAATCTCCCGGCTCCTGATCGTCTCGGAAATGTATGAGGAGGTTTCCTTTAAAATCTGTGTAACCAGGTCCAGCCTCATGTCCCATTAATCTCGCTTCAGTTATTAAATATTGCTGTACAACAGCTCAGAGAGGAAACAATCTCCGGAACTCCCCACTGGAGTTTGAAAATACATTAATATTTTACCGGTTAGTAACGGTCCGGGTGTTGGTCCATTATTATTCTGTTCCGGTCAAAACAAATGTCCCAATGAACAGGACGCTGTCTGACCCTGACAACTCACCCTCAGTCCATCCCACCGGGCAGTGAGTGTGATGGGAAATAATCATCAACGGAAAAGGAGGATTTGATTTTATTCATTTCAGGATTAAACATTTCATATTGAAATATTTAATATTAAAATTACATTATTTCCAGACTAAAAACAATTTCATGTTAGAATCACATCTTGTATCATTTCACAATACCGTAATTGTCGGGTAAAATATAATTCCTGTCTGGTATTTTCGAATCTATTTAAAGCATTGGATTGATATCAGTTACTTTATTAAACTTTTCGTTGTGAATGAATCCTAAAATTAGGCACGGTGAATAACGGGCTCCCGAACCACTACCACCCGTCTTATGCGAACGCGAAATGTGAAAATCTACTCGAATTGACTTTTTATTTAATATCGGAGGAAAGTGTTCAGACATTTCTATGATTTAACGAATGTAACAATTAGATTCAGTGGGCATTTCACCCAGTTCTTCAGCTCCTCTCTGAATTTAGTCTGGGTCACAGCATAAATACACGTGTTGGTGCAGGAACTGAGAAGTTGAAGCATGAATGCGGCTGACTCAATGTCACTGGCCGTATAATATTGGGCGTTTGTTACACGCAGAGAAATAAAATTAAAAACGAATGTACTCCATAACAATAAAAAACTGCCTGATATACTGAAGAGTAAAATGATGGATTTCCTTCGGTTCTCCATCTCTGGATCCTTGTGATTCTCTCCATTGCTGCGGCCCCGGAGTCCCCGGCGGACTCTACTGGCCGCTAAAATGTGCCTGGCGGTGAGAACATTGAACAGTCAAATCAGAATGAATGGGAGACAAGGCATTAACACAAGACTAAACAAGTCAAACGCTGCCCATGCCGGTGAAGTGAAAAATGTCGGTTTCCAGACACAACCCCGGGGTACATTGTCCATTATATATTCCGGGTGAAAGGCAAAGTACCAGGGAATGTTTAGTAAACAGCTCAGCGCACTCACCACCCCGATAACAGCAGCCGCAGTTTTCTCGGTGCAATAATTTGTTTTCAGTTTCTGACAACAAATGGCCACAAATCGATCAAAGGTGAAAACTACCGTGAACCAGACAGAGGCCGCTACGGCTGCAAAACTCAGGGTGAGAATGAGACGGCACACGGGGGTAATGGTCAAGAATGAAACTGGGAAATAAATCTCAATAATACGCATCAATATAACATCGGTAATAACGACCAGAAGATCGGCCGCCGCCATTCCCACCAGGTAGCGAGTGACACATTTGGAGAGACCGCACTTTCCTCGGGACAGGATCACAATCGCCACCAAGTTAACTGTAAGAGAGAGAAACGGAAGCAGAGAAATTACTGATCAGACCTGTTGTCAAAGCAGCAGTTTGACAGGATTTGCGGTGAAATTTTCAGCTTTGTTTTTGCATCAAGCGGTGGAAACTGATTCACTGAGCTGGGCAGCACTTTCGGGCAGAGAAATGGTTTAAAACACAATGATCAATAATGAATTGGGAAATTGATGCATAAAGTAAATGAAGTGATCACGGGATCCACTGGAAGAGCCGAGTGAGGGCGCAGGTGCACGTGGGGAAGGGAGAAGGGGTTTTACCGAGCGGGAATCCAATGGGTTAATTCCAGATTTGGGCTCCAGGTGGAACGGAAAGTGAGCGAGGGCCGGTTCGGTGGCGGGGGTGGGGGAACAGTGGGAGGTGCTGCTGGTTTGTTGCTCTGGGTTGAGACAGCTGACAGGGGCTGGCTCAAAACCGGAAAGACCGCGATCAGCGGCGGTGAGTTTGAGGCTTCGAATCGGCATGGAAGAGGCAGCTGCAGGCGGAGTCGGTGAGTGAGTTTGTGAGGGAGCCAAAGAAAAATGATATGTAGGAGCTGGAGAGGAGTCAGGAGCAGATGGTTTGGGAAAACGAATGAAATGAAGCAACGGATGAGGAGACAGAGGATTCAATGCAGTGGGAGGAGAGGCTGGGATTCACAGGGAGAGACTGGAGCAGAGTGTTAGAGGAAATCTAATCTATAGGTCCCACTAACACAATCCAATCAATAAATTCAACCTTTAATATCTGTGGTGATTGGTGTCAGGGAACGTCTCCTTTTTTACATAACGTGGTCAATAAATTTACTTTGCATATTGAATTAAAATTAAATTTAAAAACACTAAGTAAATTGGCCATGTTCTTTATTGAATGAAGCCGTCACATAACTTTTAGCATACAATATCCTAATAATTCAATGCGGTCAAGAATCACTGATTTTAATCTTTAATTACATTTCAGTTATGTTTATTTATTCAGTCAGTAAACCAGTAATAGGAATATTCACATAAACAGACTGAGGACCTGATCGTGATAAACACACCCGGCGAGAGAACAATCAAACTCTCACAATCTGACAACATCCTAATAACACCTTCAAGTCACATTTGCTCTTCATAATTGAATTGGAAGTTTCAGCAGTTCATTCCGAAGAATTGTTCACAACGCTGCCGCTCTCTCTGTCTCTCTCTGTCTCTCTCTCGTTGCTACTCCCCCTCCATCTCGTTTTCATTCTCTATCTCTCCTCTCTATCTCCCCGCACTCTCTCTACTCTCTTTCTCAAAGCGCATTTTCACATCCGAGTAAATCCTAACATTCTGCGCCTGCTTTCTCTTCACCAGCCCCGTGTTCCAACGGTCCTATTCTTAGTGTCAGTTTATTAAATTGTGAAGCCACTGTGAATAGTTTAACGTATCTACAGATCATTCAAGTCTCCACCTGTTCACCTACACTGTTCACTTCATCTACAATGCATGGAATAAACAGAATTGAATCCCTCTTCCAGACACACCGCATAATAATTGAAATTCCTTCTCCTGTAATTACAAAGTACAGCGTTAGATGGCGGCATTGTTCAATTAACAAAACACCAACATCACCGCTGCTACTTGTAATCGACAGATAAATCGAAGGGCTCGTGATTCCAACAGATAAAGTGCAAACTGATACAACATAACCTCAAAATATTGCATTTTACAGTCAATTCATCCACAGTTAATCAGAGAATGAGATGTGAAAGAATCAGCATCAAACTCAGTTCAGTAATCAGACATCTGAAGCGGCGTCAGATACACACACAATGAAATGATCTTTCATAACAGTGATAACCAATAAATACATTGAAAACCCTGTTAAACTGAACCATGTTATCTTGGAGAGAGGACACTGCACTGCCTCCTTGTAACACCGAGACCCTGAGCTGTCTCATGACCAATCACTGAAAACACTTTTATGAAAAAAATATTCCAGGAGAGGTTAGTTCCACAACATGAAACTGTTAACAGCTCCCGGTGGTCTGATACCAGCTCTTAGCCCAGACACCTGATTCCAAAACATTCAGTACAGAGAATATTTCAGTAAGAATGCCAAGGTTAGATATACAAGATCATAACGCATACAATGCAGCTGCTGCAAGACAAAAAGACAAGAGACTTAGGACAGTCGATCAACTGATAGAACAGAACAGTCCACTGCGTAATACACAATGGGAGAAAAATAGTGCCAAGTACAGCAGCAGAATTCATATCGATTTACACCATGAACAGCTGAGATAATGGCTTACCTGGAACCCCAACGGCTGCAAGAACTGGATAATAAATACATTCTATCTGATACATTACTGAATATCCCATTTCTGTGAGAAGCAATGTCTTCTGTTGGCCTGGAAACCGCAGCTCCGGCAGGCAGTCTGTGTGGATTCATTACAGCGATCCCTGATTTATACAGGGGGTAAATCTCCACTGACACGGTTATACCCCTGATCATTGCTATTAGTTACACTCACCTGAACAAACACATTACATCAGCAGCTTTGCCTCCGATGTTAATGATGACGTGGATATATCACAAACATCTCAAAGTTCAGAACCTTGTCTTAATGAGACCTCTCTCAGGAATAAAGTGAAAAGCTGTGCTCAGAAAGGACTGGTCCAACAACAATCAGCGGCTTCATTTACAGTTTTCATATAATTGTATTGACCATGTTCACTCCTGCTGATTCATTTATACATTTTACAGATTTCTCCATATTATACATTGAATCCATGGACACAAGCAGACCCGTTTCACCTTATTCCTGCAGTTTCCCAGTTTAGATATGAATTTGGAGTCTCTGACACGAAGGCAGCCTCTAAAAGGGACCCATCCTTTCAGGAAATGCTCAACAACTCTCTGTGTGTGAAAACTATTCTCCTCACATCCCCTCTCGTTGCTTTGCAAATTATTTTAAACCTATGTCCTCTGGTTACCAATCCAGTTGCCAGAATAAACAGTTTCCCATATTTGCTCCATAAAAATCCCTCATTATTTTGAACACCTCTATTAGGTCTCCCCTTATCCTTCTCTGATCGAAGGAGAACAATCCCAGCTTCTCCAATCCCTCCAGATAACTGAAGTCCTTCATCCCTGGGATCACTCTGGTAAATCTCCACTGAACCCTCTCCAAGGCCTTGACATCCTTCTTAAAGTGTGATGCCCAGTGTTGTACACAATAGTCCGGCTGAGGCCTAACCAGTCTTTTGTAAAGGTTTAACATGACTTCCCTATTTGTGTATTCAATGCCCCTATTTACAAACCCATTTCTCCCTTACACTTGCTTAACCGCCTTATCAACTTGTCCTGCCACCTTCAAAGTTTTGTGAATATGCGCCCCCAGGTCCCTCTGCTCTTCCACCACCCTCAAAATAGTACATTGACTTACATCGAAACTCCAGCACGGAAACAGGCCATTCGGCCCAACTGGTTTATGCCAGCTTTCATACTCCACACGAGCCCCCTCCCTCCCCACTTCATCTAACCCGATCAGGATACCCTATTCCTTTCTCCATCTTGTGCTTATCTAGCTCCCCCTTCAATGCCTCTATGTTATTTGCCGCAACTACTGCTTGTGGTAGCGCGTTCCACATTCTTACCACTCTTTAGTAAAGAAGTTTCTCCTGAATTCCCCATTGGATTTATCAGTGACTATCTTATATTTATGTCCTCTAATTTTTGACTCCCTCACAAGTGGAAACATTTTCTCTACGTCTATCCGACCAAACCCCATCATTGTCTTAAAGGCCTATATCAGGTCACCCCTCAGCTTTGTCTTTTCGACAAAAAAGAGATCCAGCCTGTTCAGCCTTTCCTGATAAGGATATTCTCTCAGTTCTAGTATCATCCTTGTGAATCTTTTTTGCACTCTCTCCAATGCCATTATTTCTTTCTATAATATGGAGACCAGAACTGTGCGCAATGCTCCAAGTGTGGAAAACCAAGGCTCCACACAAGTTTAACATAACTGCTTTGCTTATCAATTCTATCCCTCTAGATTTGAACCCCAGTGCTTGATTTGCCTTTTTAACCTGTGTGGCTACTTTTAGTGATATGTGTATTTGTGCCCCAAGATTTTATTCTTCGAGTATATTCTGTGCAATACAAGCTGAAATGGCCTTACACTATGGCCTTTCCCTATAGACCCTTTCCATAGGTCGCACCTCGCTTCATTACGTCCCTCAGCACGTACTCCTGGATATTGGAATGTGCCAGTTGGCAACACTCGGTCATGGACAGCTAAATTAGCTGGAAGACCAGCAGGTTTCGGGGGGACCAAAGGGCCTCCTTCACCGAGGTGATGGTCTTCCAGCAGCAGTTGATATCTGTCCCTGTGTGCGTCCTGGGGAGCTGCCCGTAGAGCACAGCATCCTGTGATACTGAGGTGTTGAGGATGAACAGGGACAGAAACAAACGCATCTGTCTCCATACATTCTGCGCCAAGTGGCAGCCCACCAGGAGGTGGACGACGATCTCCTCCCCGTCGCCGCCTCGAGGGAAGCTCACGGTGGTGCTCAGGGCAGTGAACCTACTGCTGATGGAACCAAACGTCGTCCATGTATTCGGAGGCCTTAACCTGAGAGCATCCGCTGCCTATGATAGTCACCCCCCTGATATCTGCATCCTACCTGATCAACGCAGCAAACTGCTCGATGCAACATACGATCAAGGCCGCGGAGAGAGGACAGACCGGCCTGACTCCAGATCTGATTGGAGGGCTCTCCGACTCCTGCCCGTTGGTTAGGACTGCGCTACGGATGTCTGTGTAGAGCAGTCAGATACAATCGCGGATTCCATCCCCAAAACACATTTTGGAGAGCACGTCCATCATTTACGTGTGGGATACTCTGTCAAAGGCCTCCTCCTGGTCCAGGCTGATCCCTGAGCAGCACAAGGCTATCAGAGATCTCCCTGCCGGGTACAGTACAGGTCTGATCCGGGTGGATCACCAGCTCCACAGCAGACTTGAGCCTATTGGCGATGACCATAGACAGAATCTTGTAGCCGACATTTAGCAAGGAAATAGGTGACCAATTTCTGATTTCTTCCCTCTCCCGCTTTCCCTTGTTGATAAACGTTTTGATGACTTTCCTCATGGACTCTGACATGCTGCCTGGCAGAAGCAAACCCCCGAACACTTCCAGCCGGTCTGGGCCTATCCAGTCCTTCAGAGCCGAGTACAACTCAACCAGTAAGCCATCGCTCCCGGGACTTCTACTCTTCTCGAAGGACCAGACGGCATTTGTCAGCTCGTCCATGGTCAGTGGCCGATCCATGCCCTGCAGCTTGCTGTCCTCTAAGACCTCCGTGATGGAGGACAGGAAGGACTGGGAGGCCGTGCTTCTGTGGGCCTTGAGTCGTACAGCCCGGCATAAAAGGATTTGCTGATCCTCAGTATGTCGGCCTGTGAGCCGTCTTCCTCCTTCAGGCTGCTGATCTCAGTGGTCTCTCTGTGCAGCTTCTGGAAGAAGAAGCGCGAGCTCTTCTCGCCCTGCTCCACGGAGCGGACACTGGGCCGGAAGATGATCTTTGAGGCCTCGGAGGTGAAGAGCGAGGCTTGCTGGCCCTTCACCACTCTGAGATCCCTCCGACATCAACCACTATTTACTGCAGCTGGAGCAGATTCTACATACTTTTCTGGAATTGTGTCACTTCCCTCTGTCTCTCTCTCGCCTTCTGAACACCTTTCTGGATGAAGAACCTCTTGATATTGGCCTCATTCGCTTCCCACCAGTGCACCGTGGAGTCGAAGAGGGGTTTCACGGTCCTCCAACCTGTGTAATCCCTCTTTAGATCCTCGATTTTCTCCGGGGTCAACAGTTTCCATCTACCCCTGCCCGCCCTCTGGTCCTCCTGCGATTAGCAGTCAGTCAGTGGAGGCAGTGGTCAGAGAGGAATACCGGTTGGACGTCGGTGGATATGACCTTGAGCGATGGGGACACAAACAGGAAGTCCCGCTGGATCGTCCAGCGTCATCGATGATGCAGTTGAAGTCTCCGGCGAGAACGACCGACCAGGAGGTCGCCAGCGGCATCGGGAGATGCTGGAAGACCTCCAGCCGTTCGCTTCTGAGCTTCGGGTCGTACACATTACAATCACAGAAAGGTTACAGCATGGAAGGAGGCTATTCGGCCCATCGAGTCCACGCGCACTCTATGCAAGAGCAATCCAGCTAGTCCCATCCCCGCCCTATCCCCGTAGCCCTGAACATTCTTTCCTTTCAAGCACTTATCCAGTTCCCTTTTCAAGGCCATGATTGAATCTGCCTCCACACCACCTCGGGCAGAGCATTTCAGATCCTAACCACTGGCTGTGTAGAAAAGGTTTTCCTCATGTCACCTTTGGTTCTTTTGACAGTCACCTTAAATCTATGCCTTCTGGTTCTTGACTCTTCCGCCAATGGGAACAGTTTCTCTCTATCTACTCTGTCTTGACCCTTCATGATTTTGAATACCTCTATCAAATCTCCTCTCAACCTTCCCTGTTCCAAGGAGAACAACCCCAGCTTCTCCAGTCTATCCACGTAATTAAAGTCCCTCATACCTGGAATCATTCTAATAAATCTCTTCTGCACCCTCTCTAAGGCCTTCACATCTTTCCTAAAGTGTGGTGCACAGAACTGGACACAATACTCCAATTGTGCCCGAACTAGTGTTTTATAAAGTTTCAGCATGACTTCCTTGCTTTTGTACTCTATGCCTCTATTTATAAAGCACAGGATCTCGTATGATTTGTTAACCACTTTCACAACTTGCCCTGTCACCTTCAATGATTTGCGCACATATACCCTCAGATCTTTTTACCCTTTTAGAATCGTGCCCTCTAATTTAAATTACCTCTCCTCGTTCTTCCTACCGAAATGTATCACTTCGCATTTTACGGCGTTCACTTTCATCTCCTACGTGTCCGCCCATGCCACCAGCTTGTCTATGTCCTATTGAAGTCGATCATTATCCACCTCACTGTTCACTACACTTCTAAATTTCGTGGCATCTGTAAATTTTGAAATTATGCCCTCTGCACCCAAGTCCAAGTAATTATTATGTATCAAGAAAGGCAGTGGTCCCAGCACCGACCCCTGGGGAACACCACTGTACACCTCCCTCCAGTCCGAAAAACAACCGTTCACCACTACTCTCCGTTTTCTGTCACTTAGCCAATTTTCTATCCATTTTGCTACTGCCCCCTTTATGCCATGGGCCGCAATCTTGATGACAAGCCTACCATGCGCTACTTTATCAAACGCCTTTTGAAAGTCCATATACACCACACTGTTGGCCAGAGGCTCCAGAAACCTATTGAGGTTAATTCGAATTGCTAACAAAGACACTGACCTTTTGAACTGGGGTGACCTGGAGTTCAGTCACTGGTCTGAACTGGCCAGAACCGGTTTGAATTCGTTCCGCTTCTTACAGGGACAAAGGAAATGTGATGTGACACCAGTCCTTATTTAGAAAAGGAGTATGAGGTGATGCTACCTCGGCCCTTGGAACAGAACCAATCAGGGGATGACATCGATCACTCCAGCAACTTTGAGCCAACCAGAGAAGACAGCATCATTCGAAAAGACAGACTTGGGAATAAAACTGAAGAATTGCTGGCTTGGTGCCGGTGTGTTTTTGAGGGAGACTCCGGAGACTAACCCTCGTGGAAGTGGGAACCCTACGTCAGGGACGTAGAGACGACGTCGGGTGTGAGAAAGAGAATTGCCCGGCCAGCAGTATCTCTCTTTTCCGGGTAATATAATATCCTTTCTATTCTGTGACCACTCGGGGAGTGTTCGTCAGAAAAACCAAGTGGGTGTGCGTTTAAATCCTAATACTCAGGGGGTGTTAGTCAGCTGGTGGGTGTGCATTGACTTCCGGTCAACATCTTTGGCGTCCCTGGGTGGGCTCGAGGATAAATCTCTCCGTTGCGTCAGTGGGAGCCTCGAGGCGAACCGAATTTGGCAAAGTATACAGAGAACAGGAGTTTAGGTTAATTCATAGTTAATAACACAAGATGATGAATAAAGTGAAATCACCAAGCCCTGGCGACTTGGACTGTTTTGATTGGAAGGGACTCCTTCAAAATACGTAATAGGGAAATGGCCGCAATACGGGGAGTATGCGGGTCACATTGGAGACAAGGGAACGCCTGTTGGGGAGGTCCTTTGGAAAATTGCGCAAACAAAGATGTCAGATAGGAAATTTTAAAAGATACAAAAGTCTGTAGCGATCGGATGTTTACTTGAGGAATGGATAGAATGCCGACAGCAGGCTAGGAGAGAGAAAGAAGAGACTCAGAAAATCCAAGACGAATTAGGGGAAGAGAATAAAAAACTCCATGAGGAGATAGCTCGCCTTAGTGAGAAGGTAACTGATCTACAGGGACAGAGAAGTGCAGATTTGATGCACATGAACCAATATCAGTTACAGTGCGAAAAATTGACGAATGAAAAGAATAAGAGAGACGGAGAAGCCCAAGCAGTTAAAGCTGAGGTGGAGAGATGGAAACAACAATGTAGTGATTTAAAAACTGCTATGAATGTGATTCACAGAGCAGCTCAGGAGAAGAGGAGTAGTACTGGTGATCACACAACGTGTCAGAAAGTGATAGGGAGTGTTATCAGGAAAACCTAGTGGGTGTGCGTTTAAATCCTAGTTTGAGTATAAAACTGGATAACCTGCTGTGAACTACATGCCTGTATCTAACTAGACGTATAAGCGGTATGTACATGATCTAATAACGTTAATAAAGCGAATTGAGAATTAAGAGAGAATTGAATCTTCCTCTGTGTACTAAGCTGCAAGATCAGCTAGCCGCACAGAGGGGCATATTGTGTGCTTTTGCACCCGGGAGAGGTGAAGAAAGTGGTTTCGGGGATGTAGATTGGGATGATTTAGCAGACAAGGCGGATAGATACAGCAGCGGTGATAGGGAACCTCCACTAGGGGACCCACCGCCAGCATATGCTCCAGAGCAGAAAAAACCGTCTGCCCCAATGGCCCCCCTGGAAACGACTAGAGCACAGATGGGGGAAGATGGTCAGGATATGACATATTCCACCCCACTTGGGGTACAGGAACTGAGGGTTATTGCAAAAGATATTGGAACGTGTGCACCTGGGGATGATCCGAGGGAGTTGTTCCTAGCGGTCAGGCAACAGAGAGCGATACACGGCTTAGACGATGCTGAGGAAAGGAAATTAATCCTAATGTGCCTACACCCACATATACACTCCACCCTACCGGAGGAACAAAAACTTGGTAGAGGCACGAATGAGGCCTTAAAGGACCAGGTATTATCTGTCATGGGCGATAACAGAGGGGATCCAGTGGAGGCGCTAATGAAATGCTATCAAAGGAAAGGTGAACACCCCACTGTATTTTCGGCCCGCATTTGGCCGGTGTTTCCAAGGGGTCTATGGTACAGACTTAGACAGGGAAAATTTACAGCGGAAGGTTAGGAACCGATGGCTAAGAACACTAGTGTCACATGGCACTGAGGAGTCGAGGAAGGTACGAGATCAGTTTGACCCCGCTGATGACGCACATACGGTACCCTGGATAATTAGGAAGATGGTTAGAGTATGGGAAAGGGAAATACCAAAACGATCCAAGGCATCCGGGGACAGAGCAATGCCTGTTAAAGATCAGATGATAATATGGAGAAATGAAGGGAGGGGACCTACTCAGGGGGAACCTCCTCCAGCTTATCAGACAGTGGGAAGAGGTAGAGGCAAAGGAAACTTCTCAGGAACGAGGAGAACTCAAGGCGAGGTGTCCAAATGCTATAACTGTGGCCAAGAGGGACACTTCGCAAGGGACTGCCCGAACCCAAGACGATAGAATGCAGGTAGGGGAAGGAATCAGAGCCTACCCGTGGAAGGGCCGAATAGACCAAGTCCTCAGTGTGATACGATAGAAATATCACCGAGTTCCGGGTTGTACCCCGAACTGCAATGACGGTCTCAGGCCTCTCCGTTATGGGTGTGTGACGCGCGGTTGGATGACACGGGGAGACCCCTAGTGAATGGTAGGGTCGGAGGCCGCCCTCTTACATTTCTTTGGGACACAAGGGGATCTCGAACCACCGTTAACACCACTCAGATCAATGACACAGATTGGAAAATTCAAAACAAAATTATTCTAAGTGGATTCACAGGGCATTCACAAGTGGGATATGTGAGTGTACCGTTGGAAGTCGGTGTGGGAGACATAGTGATAGAGCATTCAGTGGTTCTTATTAAATTACCCAGAGAAAAAAACATATATTAGGGAGTGACTTTATGGCCAAAGCGGGATTCTGCTTCGACCCTGTTAATTGTATGATTTGGCAAATGCCTTTGGCCATGGGCAGTATAAATCACACAGTCGTCCCAGTGGGGGAATATCGGGATAGGATATGCACGATCAGGGAAATGTGGATAGAACCAGGAGAAATGAGTAACGATCGTGAAGTACAACAGATTATTGTACAAAACTCAATAGTATTTGCCCGACATAAACATGATTGTGGGAAAATGACCGGGAGTGTGTGTATACAAGGTCCAAACCCCAAACCACAGAAGCAGTATGGTTTCCCAAAGCAAGCAGAAGAAGAGATAGAGAAGGTGATGGAGTCTGCTGCAGCAAGGGATATTAAGACCAATAGCTTCTACTAATAACGCACCTATTTGGCCAGTAAGTAAACCCGACAGTAGCTGGCGACTAACGATAGACTACAGAGAATTAAATAAAGTCACCCCGCTAACAGCCCCTACAGTAGCAACTAGCCCAGAGACCGTAGTTCGACAAAATGAGGATGCGCAGTGGTTTACGGTTTTGGACATAAGTAACGGTGTTTGATCTATTCCGCTGGAGAAAGAATGTCAATATAAATTTGCATTTACTTTCCAAGGACAGCAATATACATGGACCGCCCTGCCGCAGGGGTTTCACAATTCCCCGTCCATATTTCACCAACGACTGAGGGAAGGGTTAAAAGGATTCTCAAGGCCTGAATGTCCAGTGCAGTATGTAGACGACTTACTCCTACAAACTGAAACCAAGAAGGAACATTATCAACTGCTAAGTGAATTACTGCAGTTGTTACATGACTTGGGATTAAAGATTAACCCTAAAAAAGCGCAGATCATGAAACAAAAAGTTACTTACTTGGGAATGATTCTGACGCTGGGACAAAGGGGCATTGACAAGCGAAGGGTAGAGACAGTTGGCATACTCCCTGTTCCGCGGGATGTAAAAGGGTTAAGGTCCTTCTTAGGGTTGGTGGGATATTGCAGGGACCATATTGATGGATTCGCCACAAAGGCGGCCCCGCTGATGGAATTATTAAAAAAGAATGTGGCCTGGGAGTGGAAAACAGAACACAGCCAGGCCATGACTGATTTAAAGCAAGCACTAGCTGCCGCGCCTGCTTTAAAAACCCCAAATCCAACTGAGCCGTTTGCATTGGAGGTGGCTACCACAGACACCACCCTCTCGGCAGTTCTATTACAGGAGACACACGGGAAATTACGACCAGTAGCGGACGCCTCACGTATGCTCTCATCAGTAGAGCAGGGGTATATGGTATGCGAAAGACACTTGCTAACTGTCTTTTGGGCAGTGCAGCATTTTACTTATATAGTGGGACTAAACCCACTTACAATATTAACAGAACACACCCCAGTACAGTTACTGTTAGATGGAAGGATTAAGGATGGTTCAGTTAGCCAAAATAGAATCGCTGGATGGACATTGTTGCTGCAAGGGAGAAATATAACCGTAAAGGGGGTAAAAACCACCACTATGTTAGCAGACAACTTAGTTTATCAGGGAGAAAATCATGAGTGTCAATTGATGATAGCAAATGACCCCAAGGGCCCATTTGTATCAAAACAAAAAGGAAGGGGTAAGACGGGGCCTGAAAGTAGAAAGACAAAGGAAACAGGAAAGGCAGAACCCTCTTTTAAAATTTTTGTGGATGGCTCTTCATCAGTACAGGATGGGGAAAGGTAGAACTGGATGTGGGATATACATGGAGGATGACCACGGACAGGAAAGATTTAGTGTGGCTCTGAAATTACCTAACACTATGAGTGCGCAGGCAGCAGAACTAGCAGCCGTCGCATATGTGGTTGGTCACCCGGAATATTTTCCGCCCAGATCAGTCATATATTCTGATAGCATGTATGTTTGTAATAGCCTCACATAACATTTGTCCCTATGGGAAGCGAGAGGTTTTGTCTCAGCGGATGGAAGACCCCTTCCGTCAGCCCCTCTATTACGGTACATCTTTGAAAAAGCACAGGGGACAGGATATGGGGTCACAAAAGTGAAAGCTCATTCAAAACTATCTCCCGAAGGGAACAGGAAAGCTGATGAACTAGCTAAACGAGGTGCTGTAAGTGGACAGGAATGGCAGTCACCGATTGGGGAAATCGGGGGCCAGAAAGAGAAGCAGGTCAAAGTAATGGATTTAACGGAGGAGCAAAAGAAAGACGGAGAATTAAAAAAACTAATAGAAGGAGCAGAGTCAGACACATACAAAAGACACAAGGGGGTCTATATTCAAGACGGAGTGGTTTTGTGTGAAGGAAAATGTGTGGTGCCAGAGGGGGGACGAAACCAAATAATCCACTGGTACCATGACTTATGGGGACATAAAGGGACGGAGAGCATCCTAGATAGGATAAAGGAGGTGTGTTGGTGGCCCGGAATGACAGGTGATGTGGAACACTATGTCAAGAATTGTTTGATCTGTGCACAACACAACCCCGATAGAAATGTTAAGAAAGGGGCCCTCCGACATACTAGACCAGTAGAAGGGCCTTGGACTAATTTACAGATAGACTATGTAGGACCGCTTCCTCCCACTCCAGGAGCATACAAGTACATTCTAGTAATAGTGGATACCTTCACTAAATGGGTGGAAGCTTTTCCGACCAGAACAGACACAGCCAAAGTTACTGCGAAAATTCTATTGGAAAAGGTGTTTACCCGTTGGGGTTTACCCCGAAGCATAGAATCGGATCAGGGAACACATTTTACAGCCCAAGTAATGCAAAATGTTATGACCCTTTTTGGGGTCAGACAGAGATTTCACATACCCAAAAGACCACAGTCTAGTGGGATTGTGGAAAGAATGAATCGGACATTAAAAAACATGACAGCTAAAATGGTGCAGCAGCGCAAGACAACCTGGCAGGTCGTTCTGCCCTTTGTGCTGATGATAGTCAGGAATACCGTGGCTTCATGAACAGGCTGCACTCCTTTTGACTCATGACGGGAAGGGACATGAGGGGAATGGAGGGGTTGGTAGGTTTGGATTTGTCTGAACCCGATGTAGACCATATTATACCAGAAAAATGGGTACAACAGCTAGTAGAAACAGTAAAAGAAGCAAATTATGTAGCCGCTCACCGACAGGGAAAGAAGAAACAGCATAGCAAGGCTTATTTCGATGCAAAAGCCAACCCGATAGAGTTGAGCCCCGGACAGAGAGTAATGATTAGAATACACCAGCCCACCTCATTCTTGAGTCCAAAGTTTGCCGGTCCCTATGAGATAGTAGACAAAGCTAGCCCATCTGTATACAGGGTATTAATGGCACCAGATAAGATTGGCTGGTACCACATTAATCAGCTAAAGTTGGTAGGAGAAAAACAAGATAATCATCATTGGCATGTGCTGCTCGATGCTAACGATGTTCTGAATTCTGAAGGTCAGGGAGATCAAGAACAGGACCAGCTACAGGTCCAAGAGGAGGTGATCGAAAACAAATTTGATACTGTCCGTTCGCATGCAGAGGCGAATCCAGGAAAAAAACGAAAGAAAAATAAAACAAAAAAGGGGAATAAGTGGGTTAGAAGAAACGGACGGTTAGAATCTGAAACAAATTGGGAACAGGATTTGGACGGTCAGGCTCAGTATATGGAGAGACTGGACTTATGATAGTACCTGAAAGAAACTGTACATAAGAGCAGAAATTACACTTGTTTATAACAGGTCCAGCCTAGAATGAAGGGGATAATGCATTTTGTTGCTATCGGATTGACCATCATCAGAACTGCGGTTGAACCTGCCTCGGAGTTGTCACGACGAATGAACGTGCCTGAAGCAGTGCCGGCGGCGGAGGGATATCCCGAGACCCGGGACAACTTTGCTCTGCAGAATAAGACAGTCCGAACCAACAAAGGGAAAAGAGAGGATTTAAATTTGTATTATACGGGAGTGGATGGGTTAGCGTGCGCGGGAAGGAGCGGGAGTACGGTTTTCATGTAACACAGTTCGAGAGGTGATATTGTCGGTAATCCCAGAGGGAAAAATTATTGTTCAATTTGTGGGTCCATTTATGGAGCGACCATCGGGGAGCGACGGTCGAGGTAAAATATGATCCACTGGGACCACACCTATGTAAAAATTGATTGGGGAAGTGATTCATACCAGAAATATTACGTTGGGGCGGTGTTTCATATTCCCAGGCACAGAGGAAATTTGACCTACCCGTTAAAAAGAGTTCATAACGTGGGCAAGTATCATGAGGGTACTTGGATATCTTTGAGCAATCCACCATCTCATGCTATTGTAATGGACGGTGCTGACAAAGGGGTAGATTTGTCAAAGTGTCACCAAGGAGGGAATCACTGGGCCTGTCCAGAAGCGATAACGAGACAGAAACTTACTAATTGTGGGTTCAGTACTTATGAAAATTGTTCATTGTCCATTTTGCCGGTTAACAACCAGTCCTTTTTACAATACGCCCTTGTGGGACAAACGTATTACATAGCCACAGCGGCTATGAACTATAACAAAGGATGGAAACAGTGCCCTCTGGAAGGACACAATGTGGCCATTAACAACGTGACCTCAGACTTGGTTGTTGGTGGACAAGTTCTGCCTAAGCCAATAATGAGGATGGTGATAAACGAAAACCTCACAGTCCAACGTACCGATATAGACCAAGATCTGTGGAAATATGTTCCAACCGAACTAACACCCATTCCGCACCTGACTGCAGATTGGACGAAAATAGCGGAGGAAGCCAATGAGATAATTCATCAATGGACTAATCACAATAAAATAATTAAAACTCATGCTGATAAAGCAGATGAACTGCTACGGGATCCCGGGTTCTGGAATAAGTTTTGGAATTGGGGATCTAATGATCAAATACATCCATGGGTCAGGATTTTATCGCATGCTGCTGTAGTTTTGATTTTACGTGCGTTAATACTTGTCATATTCAATGTATATTAGCTTAGAATGTGGAAAAATGAAATTTTGCAACAATTGAGTGTTAGTGCTCTAATGTACCAGTAGAAGCGATTATCAATATAAGGACACTGTGTGAAGTGTATTTTATACGCTTCTTTTTTGTATTCGTTCTATAATCATATGATATCGCGGATGTAACATGCCCATTGGGGGACAATGACAGCCTCAGGAGTGGTACACAGAAAGGGAGAATAATGATAGGCATCATTGGATCAAAAGGGGGGAGATGTTGGCCAGAGGCTGCAGAAACCTATTGAGGTTAATTCGAAGTGCTAACAAAGACACTGACATTTGAATTGAGGTGACCTGGAGTTCAGTCACTGGTCTGAACTGGCCAGAACCGGTTTGAATACGTTCGGCTTCTCAGAGGGACAAAGGAGCTTTGATGAGACACCAGGCCATATTTAGAAAAGGAGTATTGAGGTGATGCGACCCAACCCTTTGGAACAGAGCCAATCAGGGGATGACATTGACCACTCCAGCAACTTTGAGCCAATCGGAGAAGACAGCATCATTCGAAAAGACAGACTTGGAAACAAAACTGAAGCATTGCAGGCTTGGTGCGGGAGAGTTTGTTTGTGAGGGAGACTCCGGAGACTGACCATCGTGGAAGGAGGGACCCTACGTCAGGGATGTAGAGACTACGTCAGGGACGTAGAGACGACGTCGAGAGTGAGAGAGCGAATTGCCTGGCAAGCATTAACTCTCCTTTCCGGGTAATATAATATCCTTTCTATTCTGTGACCACTCAGGGAGTGTTAGTCAGAGAAACCTGGTGGGTGTGCGTTTAAATCCTAATGCTCAGGGAGTGTTAGTCAGGGAAACCTAGTGGGTGTGTGTTGAAATCCTAGTTTGAGTATAAAACTGAATAACCTGCTGTAAACTGCATGCCTTTATCTAACTAGACGTATAAGCGGTACGTATATGATCTGAAAACGTTAATAAAGTGAATTGAGAATGAAGAGAGAATTGAATCTTCCTCTGTGTACGAAGCCAAAAACGTTAACCGGTGACTTCCGGTCAATAGTTATCATGGCTATATCAACAAACATCTGTCAATTCGTTCCCCCAGTGTATTGGTTATCATGACTAGGTGAACAAATAATTGTAAATTCATTCCCCAGTGAATTGGTTGTCATGACTATATTTACAAACAACTGTAAATTCATTCCACCATTGTATTGGTTGTCATGACTATATTTACAAACAACTCAAAATTCATTCTCCAGTGTATTAGTTATCATGACTATATTAACAAACCACTGTAACTTCATTCCCTCAGTCTACTGGTTATCATGACGATATGAACAAACAACTGTAAATTCATTCCTCAGTGTACTGGTTATCATGACGATATGAACAAACAACTGTAAATTCATTTCCCCAGTGTATTGGTTAACATGACGTTATTAACATACAACTATAAATTAATTCCCCAGTGTGTTGGTTATGATGACTATATTAACAAACAACTGTAAATACATTCCCCAGTGTCTTGGTTATCATGACTATTCTCATAAACATCTGTTAATTCATTCACCAGTGTATTGGTTATCATGACGTCATTAACAAACAACTGTAAATTAATTCCCCAGTTTGTTGGTAATCATGACTATATTAACAAACAACTGGAAATACATTCCCCAGTGTCTTGGTGATCATGACGATATTAACGAACAACTCTAAATTCAATCCCCAATGTGTTGGTTATCATGACTATATTTTTGAAAAACTGTAAATTCATTCCCCGGTGTATTGGTCATCACGACTATATTAACAAACAACTGTACATTCATTCCACAGTGTATTGGTTGTCATGACTAGATTTACAAACGACTGGAAAATTCATTCCCCCATTGTATTTCTTGTCATGACAAAAGATACAAACAACTGTGAATTCATTCCCCAGTTTATTGGTTGTCATGACTATATTTACAAACAAGTGTCAATTCATTCACCAGTGTATTGTTTGTCACGACTATATTTACAAACAACAGTGAATTCATTCCCCGTTGCATTGGTTATCAAGACGATATTAACAAACAACGATAAATTCATTCCCCAGTGTATTGGTTATCGTGATTTTCTTCACAAACGACTTTAAATTCATTCGCCAGTGTATTCGTTATAATGACTTCATCAACAAGCAGCTGTAAATTCATTCCCCCAGTGTATCAGTTATCATGACTATATTATCAAACAACTCTAAATTCATTCCGCGATGTATTAGTTATCTTGACTCTATCAACAAACAACTGAACATCCATTCCCCAATGTATTGGTTGTCATGACTATATTAACAAACAACTGTAAATTAATTCCCAAGTGTATTAGTTATCATGACTGTATCAACAAATAACTGTACATTCATTCCCCGATGTATTAGTTTTTCTGACGATATCAACAAAAAACTGTAAATTCTCTCCCCGATATATTGGTTATCATTACTAGATTAACATACAACTGTAAATTCATTCCCCGATGTATTAGTTATCTTGACTATATTAACAAACAATTGTAAATTCATTCCCCAGTGTATTGTTTATCATGACGATATGAACAAACAACTGTAAATTCATTCCCAGGTGTATTGGTTATAATGACTTTGTTAACAAACAACTGTAAATTCATTCCCCAGTGTATTGATTATCATGTCTATGTCAACAGTCAACTTTAAATTCATTCCACGATGTATTAGTTATCTTGACTATATTGACAAACAACTGAACATCCATTCCCCAGTGTATTGGTTGTCATGACTATATGAACAAACAACTGTAAATTCATTCCCCAGTGTATTAGTTATCATGAATATATCAACAAATAACTGTAAATTAATTCCCCAATGTATTCGTTTTTCTGACTATGTCAACAAAAAACGGTAAATTCTTTCCCGATATATTGGTTATCATTACTAGATTAACATACAACTGTAAATTCATTCTCCGATGTGTTGGTTATCATGACTATATTTACAAACAACTGTAAATTCATTCCTCGATGTATTAGTTATCTTGACTATATGAACAAACAATTGTAAATTCATTCCCCAGTGTATTGTTTATCATGACGATATGAACAAAGAATTGTAAATTCATTCCCCAGTATAATGGTTATCATGACTATTGTCATAAACAACTGTTTATTCATTCCCTAGTGTATTGGTTCTCATGACGTTATCAACAAACAAGTATAAATGAATTCCCCAGTGTGTTGGTTATCATGACTATATTAACAAACAGCTGTAAATACATTCCCCCAGTGTCTTGGTAATCCTGACTATATTATCAATCAACTATAAATTCAATCACCAATGTGTTGGTTATCATGACTATATTTACAAAAAACTGTAAATTCATTCCCCCAATGTATTGCTTGTCATGACTATGTTAACAAACAACTGTAAATTCATTCTCCCAGTGTATTGGTTATCTCGAGTATGTTAACAAACAACTGTAAATTCATTCCCCAGTGTACTGGTTGTCATGACTATATTTACAAACGACTGTAAATTCATTCCCCCATTGTATTGGTTGTCATGACGAAATATACAAACAACTGTAAATTCATTCCCCAGTATATTGGTTGTCATGACTATATTTACAATCAAGTGTCAATTCATTCCCCAGTGTAATGTTTGGCATAACTATATTTACAAACAACTGTAAATTCATTCCCCGTTGCATTGGTTATCATGACGATATTAACAAACAACTGCAAATTCATTCCGCGATGTATTAGTTATCTTGACTACATTAACAAACAACTGAACATCCATTCCCCACTGTGTTGGTTGTCATGACTACATCAACAAATAACTTTATATTCATTTCCCGATGCATTATTTTTTCTGAATATATCAACAACAAATTGTAAATTCTTTCCCCGATATATTGGTTATCATTACTAGATTAACATACAACTGTAGATTCATTCCCCGATGTATTAGTTATCTTGACTATATTAACAAACAAGTGTAAATGTATTCCTGAATGTGTTGGTTTTCATGTATATATAAACATTCAACAGTGAATTAATTACCCAGTGTGTTGGTTATCATGACTATATTACCAAACATCTTAAAATTCATTCCCCAGTGTATTAGTTATCATGAGGATGTTAACAAACTACTGTAAATTCATTCCACAAGTGTATTGGTTGTCATGACGATGCTAACAAACAACTGTAAATTCATTTCCCCAGTGTATTGGTTATCATGACGTTCTTAACAAACAACTATAAATTAATTACCCAGTGTGTTGGTTATCATGACTATATTAACAAACAAGTAAATACATTACCCCAGTGTCTTGGTGATCATGACGATATTAACAAACAACTCTAAATTCATTCTCCAGCGTATTGGTTATCATGAGTCTAAAGGCAATCAACTGTAAATTCATTCCCCAGCGTTTTTATTGTCATGACTATGTTAACAAACAAAAGGAAATTCATTCCCCAGTGTATTAGTTACCTTCACTCTATTAACAAACAACTGGACATCCATTCCCCTGTGTACTGGTTGTCATGACTATATTAACAAACAACTGAAAATTCATTACCCAGTGTATGAGTTATCATGACTATATCAACAAATAACTAGAAATTCATTCCCCGATGTATTAGTTTTTATGACTTGATCATCAAAAATCTCTAAATTCTTTCCCCGTGTATTGGTTATCATTACTAGATTAAAATTCAACTGTAAATTAATTCCCCAATTTATTGGTTATCATGACTACGTTAACAAACAAATGTAAATTCATTCCCCCAGTTTATTGGTTATCATGACGTTATTAACAAACAACTATAAATTAATTCCCCAGTATGTTGATTATCATGACTATATTAACATTAAACTGTAAATACATTCCAACAGCGTCTTGTTTATCATGACTAATGTCATAAACAATTGTTTATTCATTCCCCAGTGTATTGGTTATCATGACTTTATGAACAAACAACGATAAATTCAATCCCCAATGTATTGGTTATCATGATTATACTCAAAAATAACTGTAAATTCATTCCCTCAGTGTATTGTTTGTCATGACTATGTTAACAAACAACTGTAAATTCATTCCCCCAGTGTATTGGTTATCATGACTATGTTAACAAACAACTGTAAATTCATTCCCCATTGTATTGGTTGTCATGACTATATTTACAAACAACTGAAAATTCATTCGGCAATTGTGTTGGTTGTCATGCCTATATTTACAAACAACACTAAATTCATTCCCCAGTGTATTGGTTATCATGACGTTATAAACATACAATTATAAATTAATTCCCTAGTTTGTTGGTTCTCACGACTATATTAACAAACACCTGTAAATGCATTCCCCAGTGTCTTGGTGATCATGACGATATTAAGATAGAACTATAAATTCAATCCCCAATGTGTTGGTTAAATGACTATATTTACGAAAAACGGTAAATTCATTCCCCCAGTGTATTGGTTGTCATGACTATGTTCATAAACAAATGTTTATTCATTCCCCAGTGTATTGGTTATCATGACTACGTTAACAAACAACTGTAAATTCATTCCCCCGGTGTATTGGTTATCCTGACGTTGTTAACAAACAACTATAAATTAGTTCCACAGTATGTTGATTACCATGCCTATATTAACATACAACTGTAAATACATTTCCCCAGTGTCTTGGTTATCATGACTATATTAACAAGCAACTATAAATTCAATCCCCAATGTCTTGGTTATCATGACTATATTTACAAACAACACTATATTCATTCTCAAGTGCATTAGTTATCATGGCGATATTAACAAAACACTGTTACTTCATTCCCCCAGTGTATTGGTTATCATGTCTATATTAACAAACAACTGTAAATTCTTTTCCCAGTGTATAAGTTAAAATGACTATATTAACAAACAACTGTTTATTCATTCACCAGTGTATTGGTTATCATGACGTTATTAACAGGTAACGATACATTAATTCTCCTGTGTGTTGGTAATCATGACTATATTAAGAAACAACTGTAAATACATTCACCCATTGTACTGGTTATCATGACGATATGAACAAACAACTAGAAATACATTTCCAAATGTATTGGTTGTCATGACTATATTTACAAACAACTGTCAATTCATTCCCCATTGGATTCGTTATCGTGACGACATTCAGGAACAACTGTAAATTCATTCCCCAGTGTGTTAGTTATCATGACTATATCAACAAATAACTGTAAATTCATTACCCGATGCATTAGTTTTTCTGACTATATCAACAAAAAACTGTGAATTCTTTCCCGATGTATTGGTTATCATTACTAGATTAACATACAACTGTAAATTCATTCCCTGATGTGTTGGTTATCATGACTATATTTAGAAACAACTGTAAATTCATTCCCCAATGTGTTGGTTATCATGACTATATTTACAAACAACTGTAAATTCATTCCTCAGTGTATTAGTTATCATGACTACATTAATAAACAAATGTAAATTCACTCTCCCAGAGTATTGGTTATCATAACGTTATTAACAAACAACTATAAATTAATTCCCCAGTATGTTGTTTATCATGAATACATTAACATACAACTGTAAATACATTCCCCCAATGTATTGGTTATCATGACTTTATTAACAAACAACTATAAATTCAATCCCCAATGTGTTGGTTATTATGACAATGTTCACGAGCAATTGTAAATTATTTCCCCAGTGTAATGGTTATCATGACTATATTAACAAACAACTGTAAATTCTTTCCCCAGTGTATTGGTTATCATGACTATATTAACAAACATCTGTAAATTCATTCCCCAGTGTATTAGTTATCTTGACTATATTAAAAAAGAACTGTAAATTCATTCCCCCGGTGTATTAGTTGTCATGACTATGTTGACAAACAACTGTAAATTCATTCCCCAGTGTATTGGTTATCATGACTATATTAACAAACATCTGTAAATTCATTCCCCAGTGTATTAGTTATCTTGACTATATTAAAATTGAACTGTAAATTCATTCCCCCGGTGTATTAGTTGTCATGACTATGTTAACAAACAACTGTAAATTCATTCACCAGTGCATTGGTCATCATGACTTTATTAACAAACAATTATAAATTAATTACCCAGTGCGTTGGTTATCATGACAATGTTAACAAACAACAGTAAATACATTCCTCCAGGGTCTTGGTGATCATGACGTTATTAACAAACAACTTTAAATTCATTCTCCAGTGTATTGGTTATCATGACTCAAGAGACAATCAACTGTAAATTCATTCCCCAGCGTTTTTATTGGCATGAATATGTTTACAAACAACTGGAAATTCCTTCCCCAGTGTATAAGTTTTCATGACTATATGAACAAACAACTGTAAATTCATTCCCAGGTGCATTGGTTATCATGACTATGTTAACAATCAACTGTAAATTCATTACGCGATGTATTAGTTATCTTGACTACATTGATAAACAACTGAACATCCATTCCCCAGTGTATTGGTTGTCATGACTATGTTAACAAACAACTGTAAATTCATTCCCCAGTGTATTAGTTATCATGAATATATCAACAGTAACTGTAAATTAATTCCCCAATGTATTTGTTTTTTCTGACGATGTCAACAAAAAACTGTAAATTCTTTCCCGATGTATTGGTTATCATTGCTAGATTAACACACAACTGTAAATTCATTCCCCAATGTGATGGTTATCATGACTATATTTACAAATAAATGTAAATTAATTCCCCAGTCTATTGGTTATCATGACTCCGTTAACAAACAAATGTAAATTCATTCCCCCAGTGTATTGGTTGTCATGACGTTATTAACAAACAAATATAGATTAATTCCCCAATATGTTGATTATCATGACCATATTAACATACAACTGTAAATACATTCCCCCAGTGTCTTGGTTATCATGACTATTGTCATAAACAATTGTTTATTCAGTCACCAGTGTATTGGTTATCATGACTTTATCAACAAACAACTATAAGTTCAATCGCCAATATGTTGGTTATCATGACTATATTTAAAAACAACTGTAAATTCATTCCCTCAGTGTATTGGTTGTCATGCCTATATTAACAAACAACTGTAAATTCATTCCCCAGCGTTTTTATTGTCATGACTATGTTAACAAACAAGTGTAAATTTTATCCCCAGTGTATTGGTTATCATGACTATATTAACAAACATCTGTAAATTCATTCCCCAGTGTATTGGTTGTCATGACGATATTAACAAACAACTGCAAATTAATTCCCCCAGTGTATTGGTTGTCATGACTATGTTAACAAACAACTTTAAATTCATTCCCCAGTGTATTGATTATCATGACGTCATTAACAAACAACTATAAATTAATTCCCCAGTCTATTGATTATCATGACTATATTAACAAACAGCTGTAAATTCATTCCCTCGGAGTCTTGGAGTTCATGACGATATTCACAAACAACTATAAATTCAATCCCCAATGTGTTGGTTATAATGACTATATTTTCAAAAAAGGTGAATTCATTCCCCCAGTGTATTGGTTGTCATGACTACGTTAACAAACAACTGTAAATTCATTCCCCCAGTTGATTGGTTATCCTGACGTTATCAAAAAACAACTATAAATTAATTTCCCAGTGTGTTGATTATCATGCCGATATTAACATACAAATGTAAATACATTCCCCCAGTGTATTGGTCATCATGACTATATTAACAAACAACTGTAAATGAATTCCCCCAGTGTCTTGGTAATCATAATGATATTAACAAAAAATTGTAACTTATTTTCCCAGTGTATTGGTTGTCATGACTATATTAACAGACAACTGTTTATTAATTTCCCAGTGTATTGGTTATCATGACGCTATGAACAGACAACGATAAATTGATTCTGCTGTGTGTTGGTAATCATGACTATATTAACAAACAACTACAAATTAATTTCCCAGTGTATTGGTTGTCATGACTATATTTACAAACAACGGTAAATTCATTCCTCAGTGTATTGGTTATCATGACTATGTAAAAAAACAACTATAAATTCATTTCCCAATGTATTGGTTGTCATGACTCTCTTGACAAACAAATGTAAATTCATTCCCCATTGCATTCGTTATCGTGACAAAATTAAGGAACAACTGTAAATATATTCACCCAGTGTCTTGATTATCATGACGATATTAACAAACAACTGTAAATTCAATTCCCAATGTGTTGGTTATCATGACTATATTTACAAACAACTGGATATTCATTCCCCGATGTGTTGGTAATCATGACTATATTTACAAACAACTGTAAATTGATTCCCCGGTGTATTGTTTATCATGGCTATGTTAACAAACAACTGTTAATTCATTTCCCTAGTGTATTGGTTGTCATGACGTTATTAACAAGCAACTGTAAATTAATTCCCCAGTATGTTGATTATCATGACTATATTAACATACAACTGTAAATTCATTCCCCCAGTGTATTGGTTATCATGACTATATTAACAAACAACTGTAAATGCATTCCCCCAGTGTCTTGGCAATCATGACGATATTAACAAACAACTATAAATTCAATCCCCTATGTGTTGGTGGTCATGACTATATTCACAAACAACTCTAAATTCATTCTGCAGTGTATTAGTTATCATGGCGATATTAACAAACCACTGTAACTTCATTCCCCCAGTGTATTGGTTATCATGTCTAAATTAACAAAAACTTGTTCCTTATTTTCCCAGTGTGTTGGTTGTCATGACTGTATTAACAAACAACTGTTTATTCATTCCCCAGTGTATTGGTTATCATGACGTTATAAACAGACAACGATGAATTAATTCTCCTGTGTGTTGGTAATCATGACTATATAAACAAACAACTATAAATTCATTTCCCAGTGTATTGGTTGTCATGACTATGTTTACAAACAACTGTAAATTCATTCATCAATGTATTGGTTATCATGACTATGTCAACAAACAACTATAAATTCATTTCCCAATGTATTGGTTGTCATGACTATATTTACAAACAACTGTAAATTCATTCCCCATTGCATTCGTTATCGTGACTATATTAAGCAACAACTGTAAATATATTCACCCAGTGTCTTGTTTATCATGAAGATATTAACAAACAACTGTAAATTCAATCCCCAATGTGTTGGTGGTCATGACTATATTTACAACCAACTCTAAATTCATTCTGCAGTGTATTAGTTATCATGGCGATATTAACAAACCACTGTAACTTCATTCCCCCAGTGTATTGGTTATCATGTCTACATTAACAAAAAATTGTAAATTCTTTTCCCAGTGTATTGGTTGTCATGACGTTATTAACAAACAACTGTAAATTAATTGCCCAGTGTGTTGGTAATCATGACTATATCAACATACAACTGTAAATACATTCCCGCGGTGTCTTGGTTATCATGATTATTGTCATAAACAACTGTTTATTCATTCCCCAGTGTATTGGTTATCATGACATTATTAATAAACCACTATAAATTAATTCCCCAGTGTGTTGGTTATCATGACTGTATTAACAAACAACTGTAAATACATTCCCCCAGTGTGTTGGTGATCATAACGATATTAAAAAGCAACCATAAATTCAAACCCCAATGTGTTGCTTGTCATGACTATATTTACAAAAAACTGCAAATTCATTCCCCCAGTGTATTGGTTGTCATGACTATATTTACAAACGACTCTGAATTCATTCCCCGTTGCATTGGTTATCATGACGATATTGACAAACAACGAGAAATTCATTCCCCAGTGTATTGGTTAGATGACTTTCTTCACAAGCGACTGTAAATTCTTTCGCCAGTGTATTCGTTATAATGACTTTTTCAATAAACTATTGTAAATTCATTCCCCCAGTGTATCAGTTATCATGACGATATTAATAAACAAATGTAAATTCATTCCGCGATGTGTTACTTATCTTGACTCTGTTGACAAACAACTGATCATCCATTCCCCAATGTATTAGTTATCATGACTATATCAACAAATAACTGTACATTCATTCCCCGATGTATTAGTTTTTCTGACTATATCAACAAAAAACTGTAAATTCATTCCCCGATGTATTGGTTATCATTACTAGATTAACATACAACTGTAAATTCATTCCCCGATGCATTAGTTATCTTGACTATATGAACAAACAACTGTTAATTCATTCCCCAGTGTATTGGTTGTCATGACTATATTTACAAACAACTGTAAATGTATTCCTCAATGTCTTGGTTTTCATCTCTATATTAACAAACAACTGTAAATTCATTCCCCAGTATATTGGTTATCATGACTACTGTCATAAACAAATGTTTATTCATTCCCCAGTGTGTTGGTTGTCATGACGTTATTCACAAACAACGATAAATGAATTCCCCAGTGTGTTGGTTATTATGACTATATTAACAAACAACTTTAAATGCATTCCCCCAGTGTCTTGGTGATCCTGACGATATTAACAAACAACTATAAATTCAATCCCCAATGTGTTGGTTATCATGACGATATTTAGAAAAAACTGTAAATTCATTCCCCCAATGTATTGGTTGTCATGACTATGTTAACAAACAACTGTAAATTCATTCCCCCAGTGTATTGGTTATCCCGATTACGTTAACAAACAACTGTAAATTCATTCCCCAGTGTATTGGTTGTCATGACTATATTTACAAACGACTGTTAATTCATTCTCCCGTTGCATTGGTTATCATGACGATATTAACAAACAACGATAAATATATGTCCCAGTGTATTGGTTATCATGATGATATTAACAATCAACTGTCAATACATTCCGCGACGTATTAGTTATCTTGAATACATTAATAAACAACTGAACATCCATTCCCCAGTGTATTGGTTGTCATGACTATGTTAACAAACAACTGGAAGTTCATTCCCCAGTGTATTAGTTATCATGACTGCATCAACAAATAACTTTTAATTCATTCCCCGATGTATTAGTTTTTCTGACTATATCATCAAAAAACTGTAAATTCTTTCCCCGATGTATTGGTTATCATTACCAGATTAACATACAACTGTAAATTCATTCCCCGACGTATCAGTTATCTTGAATATATTAACAAACTACTGTAAATGTATCCTCAATGTGTTGGTTGTCATGACTACATTAACAAACAACTGTAAATGTATTCCTCAATGTGTTGGTTTTCATGATTATATTAACAAATAACAGTGAATTAATTAACCAGTTTGTTGGTCATCATGACGATATTAACAAACATCTGTAAATTCATTTCCCAGTGTATTGGTTATCATGACTATATTAACAAACATCTGTAAATTCATTCCCCAGTGTATTGGTTGTCATGACTTTATCAACAAACATCTGTAAATTCTTTCCCCAGTGTATTGGTTATCATGACTCTCTTGACAAACAACGGAAAATTCCTTCCCCAGCTGAATGGTTATCATGACTATGCTAACAAACAACTGTAAATACATTCCCCCAGTGTCGTGGTGATCATGACGATATTAACAAACAACTCTAAATTCATTCTCCAGTGTATTGGTTATCATGAGTCTTTCGACAATCAACTGTAAATTAATTCCCCAGCGTTTTTATTGTCATGACTATGTTAACAAACAACTGGAAATTCATTTCCCAGTGTATTAGTTATCTTGACTATATTAACAAACAACTGAACATCCATTCCCCAGTGCATTGGTTGTCATGACTATGCTAACAAACAAGTGTAAATTCATTCCCCAGTGTATTAGTTATCATGAGTATTTCAACAAATAATTGTAAATTCATTCCCCGATGTATTAGTTTTTCTGACCAGATCAACAAAAATCTTTAAATTCTTTCCCCATGAATTGGTTATCATTTGTAGATGAACATACAACTGTAAATGCAATCCCCAGTGTATTGGTTATCATGACTACGTTAACAAACAAATGTAACTTCATTCCCCCAGTGTATTGGTTATCATGACGTTATCAACAAACATCTTAATATTCATTCATTCTTTTATTGGTTATCATGACTACATTAACAAACATCTGTAAATTAATTCCCCAGTGTATTGGTTATCGTGAATCTGTTGACAAACAACGGAAAATTCATTCCCCAGCGTAATGGTTATTATGACTATGTTAACAAACATCTGCAAATTCATTCCCCAGTGTATTAGTTATCATGACTGTATTTACAAACAACTGTAAATTCATTCCCCAGTGTATTGGTTATCATGACGTTATTAACAAAAAACTATAAATTAATTACCCAGTGTAATGGTTATCATGACCATATTAACAAACATCTGCAAATTCATTCCCCAGTGTATTAGTTATCATGACTGTATTTACAAACAACTGTAAATTCATTCCCCAGTGTATTGGTTATCATGACGTTATTAACAAACAACTCTAAATTCATTCTTCAGTGTATTGGTTATCATGACTCGATAGACAATCAACTGTAAATTCAATCCCCAGCGTTTTTATTGTCATTACTATGTCAACAAACAACTGGAAATTCATTCCCCAGTGTATGGGTTATCATGTCTATATTAACAATCAACTGTAGATTCTTTCCCGATGTATTGGTTATCATTACTAGATTAACATACAACTATAAATTCATTCCCCAATGTGTTGGTTATCATGAGTATTGACATAAACAATTGTTTATTCATTCCCCAGTGTAATGGTGATCATGACGATATTAACAAACAACTCTAAATTCATTCTCCAGTGCATTGGTTGTCATGAGTCTGTAGAAAATCAACTGTAAATTCATTTCCCAGCGTTTTTATTGTTATGACTATTTTAACAAACAACTAGAAATTCATTCTCCAGTGTATTAGTTATCTTGACTATATTAACAAACAACTGTTTATTCATTCCTCAGTGTTATGGTTATCATGACGTTATTAACAAACCAATATAAATTAATTCCCCAGTGTGTTGGTTGTCATGACTATATTGACAAACAACTGTGAATACATTCCACCAGTGTCTTGGTGATCATGACGGTATAAACAAGCAACTTTCAATTCAATCCCCAATGTGTTGGTTATCATTACCATATTGACAAAAAACTGCAAATTCATTCCCCAGTGGATTGGTTATCACGACTATCTGAACAAACAACTGTAAATTCATTCCCCACTGTATTGGTTGTCATGACTGTATTTACAAACAAGTGTTAATTCATTCACCTGTGTATTGGTTATCATGACTTGATTTACAAACAACTGTGAATTAATTCCCCGTTTCATTGGTTATCATGACGATATTAACAAACAACGAGAAATTCATTCCCCAGTGTATTGGTTATCGTGACTTTCTTCACAAACAGCTGTAAAGTCATTCCCCCAGTGTATCAGTTATCATGACTATATTAACAAACAACTGTAAATTCATTCCACGATGTATTAGTTATCTTGACTACATGAACAAGCAATTGAAAATCCATTCCCCAATGTATTGGTTGTTATGACAATATTAACAAACCACTGTAAATTCATTACCCGATGTATTAGTTTTCTGACTATATCAACAAAAAACTGTAAGTTCTTTCCCCGATGTATTGGTTACCATTACTAGAATAACATACAACTGTAAAATCATTCGCCGATGTCTTAGTTATCTTGATTAGATTAACAACCAACTGTTAATTCATTTTCCAGTGCATAGTTTATCATGACGATATGAACAAACAACTGTAAATTCATTCCCCAGTGTATTGGTTATCATGACGTTATTAACAAACAACTATAAATTAATTCCCCAGTATTTTGGTTATCATGAGTATATTCACAAACAACTGAAAATATATTCCCCTGGTGTCTTGGTTATCATGACTATTGTAATGAACAACTGTTCATTAATTCCCCAGTGTATTGGTTCTCATTATGTTATCAACAAACAACCAGAAATGAATTCCCCAGTGTGTTGGTTATCATGACTATGTTAACAAACAACTGTAAATTCATTGCCCAGTGTATTGGCTGTCATGACTATATTTACAATCGACTGTAAATTCATTCCCCCATTGTATTGTTTGGCATGACTATATTTACAAACAACTGTAAATGCATTCCTCAGTGTGTTGGTTATTCTGACTACGTTGACAAACAAATGTAAATTCATTCCCCCAGTGTATTGGTTATCATGACTTTATCAACAAACAACTGTAAAGTAATTCCCCAGTATGTTGATTATCATGACTATATTAACATACAACTGTAAATACATTCTCCCAGTGTCTTGGTTATCATGGCTATTGTCATAAACAATTGTTTATTCATTCCCCAGTGCATTGGTTATCATGACTTAATTATGAAACAACTATAAATTCAATACCCAATATGTTGGTTATCATGACTATATTTACAAAAAACTGTAAATTCATTCCCCAGTGTATTGGTTATCATGACGTTATTAATTGACAACTGTAAATTAATTCTCCTGTGTGTTGGTAATCATGACTATATTAACAAACAACTGTGAATACATTCAACCAGTGTACTGGTTGTCATGACGATATCAACAAAAAACTATAAATTCATTCCTCAGTGTATTGGTTATCATGACTATGTCAACAAACAACTATAAATTGATTTCCAAATGTATTGGTTGTCATGACTATGTTTACAAACAACTGTAAATTAATTCCCCATTGCATTCGTTATCGTGACTATGTCAAGGAACAACTGTAAATATATTCACCCAGTGTCTTGTTTATCATTACGATGTTAACAAACAACTGTAAATTCAATCCCCAATGTGTTGGTTATCACGACTATATTTACAAACAACTGTAAATTGATTCCCCGGTGTATTGTTAATCATGGCTATGTTAACAGACAACTGTAAATTCATTTCCCCATTGTATTGGTTATCATGACGTTATTAACAAACCACTATATATTAATTCCCCAGTGTTTTGGTTATCATGACTGTATTAACAAACAACTGTAAATACATTCCCCCAGTGTCTTGGTGATCATGACGGTATTAACAAGCAAATATAAATTCAATCCCCAATGTGTTGGTTATCATGACTATATTTACATAAAACTGCAAATTCATTCCCCCAGTGTATTGGTTGTCATGACTATGTTAACAAACAACTGTAAATTCATTCCCCAGTGGATTGGTTATCACGACTTTCTGAACAAAGAACTGTAAATTCATTCCCCACTGTATTGGATGTCATGAATATATTTACAAACAAGTGTCAATTCATTCACCAGTGTATTGGTTGTCATGACTATATTTACAAGCAACTGTGAATTAATTCCCCGATATTAACAAACGACGAGAAATTCATTCCCCAGTGTATTGGTTATCATGACTTTCTTCACAAACGACTGTAATTTCATTCGCCAGTGTATTCGTTATAATGACTTTAACAACAAACAGCTGTAAATTAATTCCCCCAGTGTATCAGTTATCATGTCTATATTAACAAACAACTGTAAATTCATTCCACGATGTATTAGTTATCTTGACTATATGAACAAACAGCTGACCATCCATTCCCCAATGTATTGGTTGTTATGACTATATGAACAAACCACTGTAAATTCATTCCCCGATGTATTAGTTTTCTGACTATATCAACAAAAAACTGTGAATGCTTTCCCCGATGTATTGGTTCCCATTACTAGAATAACACACAACTGAAAAATAATTCGCCGATGTCTTAGTTATCTTGACTATATTAACAAACAATTGTAAATTCATTCCCCAGTGTATAGTTTATTATGATGATATGAACAAACAACTGTAAATTCATTCCCCAGTGTATTGGTTATCATGACTATGTTAACAAACAACTGTAAATTCTTTCCCCAGTGTATTGGTTATCATGACGTTATTAACAAACAACTATAAATTAAATCCCCAGTGTGTTGGTTGTCATGAATATATTCACAATCAACTGTAAATACATTCTCCCGGTGTCTTGGTTATCATGACTATTGTAATGAACAACTGTTTATTAATTCTCTAGTGTATTGGTTCTCATGACGTTATAAACAAACAACGAGAAATGAATTCCCCAGTGACTATATCAACAAACAACTGTAAATATATTCCCCAATATTTTGGTGATCCTGACGCTATTAACAAACAACTATAAATTCAATCCCCAATGTGTTGGTTGTCATGACTATCTTAACAAACAACTGTAAATTCATTCTCCAAGTGTACTGGTTATCACGACTATGTTAACAAACAACTAAAAATTCATTCCCCAGTGTGTTGGCTGTCATGACTATATTTACAAAGGACTGTAAATTCATTCCCCGTTGCATTCGTTATGACGATATTAACAAACAACGATAAATTCATTCCCCAGTGTATTGGTTATCATGACCATATTTACAAACAACTGTAAATTCATTCCACGATGTATTAGTTATCTTGACTTCATTAACAAACAACTGAACATCGATTCCCCAGTGTATTGGTTGTCATGACTACATTAACAACCAACTGTAAATTCATTCCCCTGTGTATTGGTTATCATGACTACATGAACAGACATCTTAAAATTCAATCATCGGTGTATTGGTTATCATGACAATATTAACATACATCTGTAAATTCATTCCCCAGTGCTTTGGTTGTCATTACTATATTCACAAACAACTGTAAATTCATTCCACAGTGTATTGGTTGTCATGACTATATTTACAAACAACTGTAAATTCATTCCCCGATGCATTAGTTATCTTGACAGTATTAACAAACAACTGCAAATTAAGTCCCCAGTGTATTGGTTGTCATGACAATATTAACAAACAACTGTAAATTCTTTCCCCAGTGTATTAGTTATCATGACTATATTAACAAACATCTGTAATTTCATACCCCAGTGTTTTAGTTATCATGACTATATTAACAAACAACTGTAAATTCACTCCCCCAGTTTATTGGTTGTCATGACTATGTTAACAAACAACTGTAAATTCATTCCCCAGTGTATTGGTTGACATGACGTTATTAACAAACAACTATAAATTAATTACCCAGTGTGTTGGTTATCATGACTATCTTAACAAACAACAGTAATTACAATCCTCCAATGTCTTGGTGATCATGACGATATTCACAAACAACTCTAAATTCATTCTCCGGTGAATTGGTTGTCATAACTCGATAGACAATCAACTGTAAATTCATTCCCCAGCGTCTCTATTGTCATGACTATGTGAACAAACAACTGGAAATTCATTCCCCAGTGTATTAGTTATCATGTCTATATTAACAATCAACTGTAAATTCATTCCGCGATGTCTTAGTTATCTTGACTATATTGACAAATAACTGAACATCCATTCCCTAGTGTATTGTTTATCATGACGATATTAACAAACAACGAGAAATTCATTCCCCAGTGTATTGGTTATCGTGACTTTCTTCACAAACGACTGTAAATTCATTCGCCAGTGTATCAGTTATCATGACTATATTAACAAACAACTGTAAATTCATTCAAAGATGTATTAGTTATCTTGACTATCTGAACAAACAACTGAACATCCATTCCCCAATGTATTGGTTGTTATGACTATATTAACAAACAACTGTAAATTCATTCCACAGTGAATGAGTTATCACGACTATATCAACAAATAACTGTAAATTCATTCCCCGATGTATTAGTTTTTCTGACTAAATCAACCAAAAACTGTAAATTCTTTCCCCGATGTATTGGTTACCATTACTACATTAACATACAACTGTAAATCATTCGCCGATGTGTTAGTTATCTTGACTATATGAACAAACAACTGTAAATTCATTCTCCAGTGTGTAGTTTATCATGACGACATGAACAAACAACTGTAAATTCATTCCCGAGTGTGTTGATTATCATGACGGTATTAACAAGCAATTATGAATTTAATCCCCAATGTGTTGGTTATCATGACTACATTTACAAAAAAATGCAAATTCATTCCACCAGTGTATTGGTTGTCATGACTGTGTTAACAAACAACTGTAAATTCAATCCCCAGTGGATTGGTTATCACGACTATCTGAACAAACAACTGTAAATTCTTTCCCCAGTGTATTGGTTGTCATGACTATATTTACAAACAGCTGTAAATTCATTCCCCACATGTATCAGTTATCATGACTATATTAACAAACAACTGTAAATTCATTCCACGATGTATTAGTTATCTTGACTATATGAACAAACAACTGAACATCCATTGCCCAATGTATTGGTTTTTATGACTATATTAACAAACCACTGTAAATTCATTCCCCGATGTAATAGTTTTCCGACTATATCAACAAAAAACTGTAAATTCTTTCCCCGATGTATTGGTTACCATTACTAGAATAACATACAACTGTAAATTCTTTCCCCAGTGTATAGTTTATCATGACGATATGAACAAACAACTGTAAATTCTTTTCCCAGTGTATTGGTTATCATGACGTTATTAACAAGCAACTATAAATTAATTCCCCAGTGTGTTGGTTGTCATGAGTATATTCACAAACAACTGTAAATACATTCCCCCTGTGTCTTGGTTATCATGACTATTGTAATGAACAACTGTTTATTAATTCCCCAGTGTATTGGTTCTCATGACGTAATTAACAAACAACGAGAAATGAATTCCCCAGTGTGTTGGTTATCATGACTATATCAACAAACAACTGAAAATATATTCCCCAATGTCTTGGTGATCCTGACGATATTAACAAACAACGATTAATTCAATCCCCAATGTGTTGGTTGTCATGACTATGTTAACAAAAAACTATAAATTCATTCCCCAGTGTATTGGCTGTCATGACTATATTTACAAACGACTGTAAATTCATTACCCCATTGTATTGCTTGTCATGACAATATTTACAAACAACTGTAAATTCATTCCACGATTTATTAGTTATCTTGACTTCATTAACAAACAACTGAACATCCATTCCCCACTGTATTGGTTGTCATGACGATAATAAAAAATAACTGCAAATTCATTCCCCAATGTATTAGTTTTCTGACTGTATCAAAAAAACCTGTAAATTCATTCCCCGATGTATTAGTTCTCTTGACTTTTATGACAAACAACTGTAAATTCATTCCCCAGTGTTTTAGTTATCATGACTATATTAACAAACAAGTGTAAATTCATTGCCCCAGTGCAATGGTTTTCATGACGTTATTAACAAACAACTATGAATTAATTACCCAGTGTATTGGTTGTCATGACTATGTTAACAAACAACTGAAAATGCATTCCCCAGTGTAATGGTTTTCATGACGTTATTAACAAACAACTATGAATTAATTACCCAGTGTATTGGTTATCATGACTATGTGAACAAACAACTGTAAATTATTTCCCCAGTGCATTGATTATCATGACTATATTAACAACAACTGTAAATTATTTCCCCAGTGTCTTGATGATCATGACGATATTAACAAACAATGATGAATTCAATCCCCAGTGTATTGGTTGTCATGACTATATTTGCAAACGACTGTAAATTCATTCGCCCATTTTATTGGTTGTCATGAATATATATACAAACAACTGTAAATTCATTCCCCAGTGTATTGGTTGTCATGACTATATTTACAAACAACTGTAAATTCATTGCGCTATGTCTTAGTTTTTCTGACTATATCAACAAAAAACAGTAAATTCTTTCTCCGATGTATTGGTTACCATTTCTAGATTAACATAAAACTGTAAATGTATTCCCCGATGTATTAGTTATCTTGACTATATGAACAAACAACTGTAAATTCATTCCCCAGTGTATTGGTTATCATGACTATGTTAACAAACAACTGTAAATTATTTCCCCAGTGTGTTGGTTATCATGACTATATTAACTAACAACTGTAAACACATTCTCCCAGTGTCTTGGTGATCATGACGGTATTAACAAGCAACTATAAATTCAATCCCCAATGTGTTGGTTATCATGACTACATTTACAAAAAATTGCAAATTCATTCCCCCAGTGTATTGGTTGTCATGACTGTGTTAACAAACAACTGTAAATTCATTGCCCAGTGTATTGGTTGTCATGACTTTATTTACAAACAACTTTAAATTCATTCCCCAGTGTATTGGTTGTCATGACTATATTTACAAACAAGTGTCAATTCATTCACCAGTGTATTGGTTATCATGACTATATTTACAAACAACTGTGAATTCATTCCCCGTTGCATTGGTCATCATGACGATATTAACAAACAACGAGAAATTCATTCCCCAGTGTATTGGTTATCATGACTTTCTTCACAAACGACTGTAAATTCATTCGCCAGTGTATTCTTTATAATGACTTTATCAACAAACAGCTGTCAATTCATTCTCGCAGTGTATCATTTATCATGACGATATTAACAAACAATTGTAAATTCATTCCACGATGTATTAGTTATCTTGACTATATGAACAAACAACTGAACATCCATTCCCCAATGTATTGGTTGTTATGACTATATTAACAAACCTCTGTAAATTCATTCCACGATGTCTTAGTTATCTTGACGATATTGACAAACAACTGAACATCCATTCCCTAGTGTATTGGTTGTCATGACTATATTAACAAATAAATGTAAATTCATTCCCCAGTGTGTTAGTTATCATGAATATATCAACAAATAACTGTAAATTCAATCCCCGATGTATTAGCTTTTCTGGCTATATCAACAAAAAACTGTAAGTTCTTTCCCGATGTATTGGTTATCATTACTAGATTTACAAACAACTGTAAATTCATTCCCCCAGTGTATTGGTTATCATAACGTTATTAACAAACAACTATAAATTAATTCCTCAGTATGTTGGTTATCATGACTATGTTCAAAAACAAGTGTATATTCATTCCCTCAGTGTATTGGTTGTCATGACTATCTTTTCAATCAACTGTAAATTCATTCCGCAATTGTGTTGGTTGTCATGACTAAATTTACAAACAACACTAAATTCATTCTCCAGTGTATTGGTTATCATGATTCTATGGAAAATCAACTGTAAATTCATTCCCCAGCGTATTTATTGTCATGACTATATTAACAAACAACTGGAAATTCATTCCCAAGTGTATTGGTTAACATGACCATATGAACAAACAACTGTTAATTCATTCCCAGATGTTTTGGCTGTCATGAGTATGTTAACAAACAATTGTAAATTTTTCCCCAGTGTATTGGTTATCATGACGATATTAACAAACAACTGTAAATTCATTCCCCCATGTATTGGTTATCATGACGATAAGAACAAACAACTTTAAATTCATTCCCCAGTGTATTGGTTATCATGACGTCATTAACAAACAACTATAAATTAATTCCCTAGTGTGTTGGTTATCATGACTATATTAACAAACACCTGTAAATGCATTCCCCCAGTGTCTTGGTGATCATGACGATGTTAACAAACAACTATAAATTCAATACCCAATGTGATAGTTATAAAGACCATATTTACAAAAAACGGTAAATTCATTCCCCCTGTGTATTGGTTGTCATGACTATGTTAATTAACAACTGTTTATTCATTCCCCAGTGTATTGGTTATCATGACTACGTTTACAAACAAATGTAAATTCATTTCACCAGGGCATTGGTTATCCTGACGTTATTAACAAACAACTATCAATTAATTCCCCTGTATGTTGATTATCATTACTATATTAAGATACAACTGTAAATACATTCCCCCAGTGTCTTGGTTATCATGACGATATTAACAAACAACTATAAATTCAATCCCCCATGCATTGGTTATCATTACGTCATTAACAAACAACTATAAATTAATTCCCCCAGTGTATTGGTTATCATGTCTATATTAACAAACAACTGTAAATTATTTTCCCAGTGTGTTGGTTGTCATGTCTTTATTAACAAACAACTGTAAATTCTTTTCCCAGTGTATTAGTTATAATGACTATATTAACAAACAACTGTTTATTTATTCCCCAGTGTATTGGTTATCATGACGTTATTAACAGACAACGATAAATTAATTCTCCTGTGTGTTGGTAATCATGTCCATAGTAACAAAAAACTGTTAATACATTCACCCAGTGTACTGGTTATCATGACGATATCAACAAACAACTATGAATTCATTTCCCAGTGTATTGGTTGTCAGACTATATTTATAAACAACTGTAAATTCATTCCTCAGTGTATTGGTTATGATGACCATGTCAACAAACAACTATAAATTCATTTCCTAATGTATTGGTTGTCATGACTATATTTACAAATAACTATAAATTAATTCCCCAGTATGTTTATTATCATGACTATTGTCATAAACAACTGTTTATTCATTCCCCAGTGTCTTGGTGATCATGACGATTTTAACTCGCAACTATAAATTCAATCCCCAATGTGTTGGTTTTCATGACTGTATTTAAAAAAACTGCAAATTCATTCCCCAGTGTACTGGTTGTCATGACTCTGTTTACAAACGACTGTAAATTCATTCTCCAATGTATTGGTTGTCATGACTATATTTACAAACAAGTGTCAATTCATTCACCAGTGTGTTCTTCTTCATGACTATATCAACAAACAACAGTGAATTCATTCCCCGTTGCATTGGTTATCATGACGATATCAACAAACAACGAGAAATTCATTCCCCACTGTATTGGTTATCGTGACTTTCTTCACAAACGACTGTAAATTCATTCCACGATGTATTAGTTATCTTGACTATATGAACAAACAACTGAACATCCATTCCCCGATGTATTAGTTTTCTGACTATATCAACAGAAAACTATAAATTCTTTCCCCGATGTATTGGTTACCATTACTAGAATAACATACAACTGTAAAATTCATTGCCCCAGTGCAATGGTTTTCATGACGTTATTAACAAACAACTATGAATTAATTACCCAGTGTATTGGTTGTCATGACTATGTTAACAAACAACTGAAAATGCATTCCCCAGTGTAATGGTTTTCATGACGTTATTAACAAACAACTATGAATTAATTACCCAGTGTATTGGTTATCATGACTATGTGAACAAACAACTGTAAATTATTTCCCCAGTGCATTGATTATCATGACTATATTAACAACAACTGTACATTATTTCCCCAGTGTCTTGATGATCATGACGATATTAACAAACAATGATGAATTCAATCCCCAGTGTATTGGTTGTCATGACTATATTTGCAAACGACTGTAAATTCATTCGCCCATTTTATTGGTTGTCATGAATATATATACAAACAACTGTAAATTCATTCCCCAGTGTATTGGTTGTCATGACTATATTTACAAACAACTGTAAATTCATTGCGCTATGTCTTAGTTTTTCTGACTATATCAACAAAAAACAGTAAATTCTTTCTCCGATGTATTGGTTACCATTTCTAGATTAACATAAAACTGTAAATGTATTCCCCGATGTATTAGTTATCTTGACTATATGAACAAACAACTGTAAATTCATTCCCCAGTGTATTGGTTATCATGACTATGTTAACAAACAACTGTAAATTATTTCCCCAGTGTGTTGGTTATCATGACTATATTAACTAACAACTGTAAACACATTCTCCCAGTGTCTTGGTGATCATGACGGTATTAACAAGCAACTATAAATTCAATCCCCAATGTGTTGGTTATCATGACTACATTTACAAAAAATTGCAAATTCATTCCCCCAGTGTATTGGTTGTCATGACTGTGTTAACAAACAACTGTAAATTCATTGCCCAGTGTATTGGTTGTCATGACTTTATTTACAAACAACTTTAAATTCATTCCCCAGTGTATTGGTTGTCATGACTATATTTACAAACAAGTGTCAATTCATTCACCAGTGTATTGGTTATCATGACTATATTTACAAACAACTGTGAATTCATTCCCCGTTGCATTGGTCATCATGACGATATTAACAAACAACGAGAAATTCATTCCCCAGTGTATTGGTTATCATGACTTTCTTCACAAACGACTGTAAATTCATTCGCCAGTGTATTCTTTATAATGACTTTATCAACAAACAGCTGTCAATTCATTCTCGCAGTGTATCATTTATCATGACGATATTAACAAACAATTGTAAATTCATTCCACGATGTATTAGTTATCTTGACGATATCAACAAACAACTATGAATTCATTTCCCAGTGTATTGGTTGTCAGACTATATTTATAAACAACTGTAAATTCATTCCTCAGTGTATTGGTTATGATGACCATGTCAACAAACAACTATAAATTCATTTCCTAATGTATTGGTTGTCATGACTATATTTACAAATAACTATAAATTAATTCCCCAGTATGTTTATTATCATGACTATTGTCATAAACAACTGTTTATTCATTCCCCAGTGTCTTGGTGATCATGACGATTTTAACTCGCAACTATAAATTCAATCCCCAATGTGTTGGTTTTCATGACTGTATTTAAAAAAACTGCAAATTCATTCCCCAGTGTACTGGTTGTCATGACTCTGTTTACAAACGACTGTAAATTCATTCTCCAATGTATTGGTTGTCATGACTATATTTACAAACAAGTGTCAATTCATTCACCAGTGTGTTCTTCTTCATGACTATATCAACAAACAACAGTGAATTAATTCCCCGTTGCATTGGTTATCATGACGATATCAACAAACAACGAGAAATTCATTCCCCACTGTATTGGTTATCGTGACTTTCTTCACAAACGACTGTAAATTCATTCCACGATGTATTAGTTATCTTGACTATATGAACAAACAACTGAACATCCATTCCCCGATGTATTAGTTTTCTGACTATATCAACAGAAAACTATAAATTCTTTCCCCGATGTATTGGTTACCATTACTAGAATAACATACAACTGTAAAATCTTTCGCCGATGTATTAGTTATCTTGACTATATGAACAAACAACTGTAAATTCATTCCCCAGTGCATAGTTTATCATGACGATATGAACAAACAACTGTAAATTCATTCCCGAGTGTATTGGTTATCATGACTATGTTAACAAACAACTGTAAATTATTTCCCCAGTGTATTGGTTATCATGACGTTATTAACAAACCAGTATAAATGAATTCCCCAGTGTGTTGGTTATCATTAGTATATTCACAAGCACTTGTAAATACATTCCCCCGGTGTCTTGGTTATCATGACTATTATAATTAACAACTGTTTATTCATTCCCCAGTGTATTGGTTCTCATGACGTTATTAACAATCAATTATTAATGAATTCCCCATTGTGTTGGTTATCATGACTATGTTAACAAACAACTGTAAATTCATTCCCCAGTGTATTGGTTATCACGACTGTGTTAACAAATAATTATAAATTAATTCCCCAGTGTATTGGTTGTCATGACTATATTTACAAGCAGCTGTAAATTCATTCCCCGTTGCATTCGTTATCTTGACTACATTTACAAACAACTGAATATCCATTGCCTAGTGTATTGGTTGTCATGACTGTATTAACAAACAACTATAAATTCATTTCCCAATGTATTGGTTGTCATGACTATATTTGCAAACAACTGTAAATTCATTCCCCATTGCATTCGTTATCGTGACTATATTAAGGAACAACAGTAAATGCATTCACCCAGTGTGTTGTTTATCATGACGATATTAACAAACAACTGTAAATTCAATCCCCAATGTGTTGGTTATCATGACTGTATTTACAAACAACTGGAAATTAATTCCCCGGTGTATTGTTTATCATGGCTATGTTAAGAAACAACTTAAAATTCATTTCCCCAGTGTATTGGTTATCATGACGTTGTTAACAAACAACTATCAATTAATTCCCCTGTATGTTGATTATCATTACTATATTAAGATACAACTGTAAATACATTCCCCCAGTGTCTTGGTTATCATGACGATATTAACAAACAACTATAAATTCAATCCCCCATGTATTGGTTATCATGACGATATGAACAAACAACTTTAAATTCATTCCCCAGTGTATTGGTTATCATTACGTCATTAACAAACAACTATAAATTAATTCCCCCAGTGTATTGGTTATCATGTCTATATTAACAAACAACTGTAAATTATTTTCCCAGTGTATTGGTTATCGTGACTCTATTAACGAACAACTGTAAATACATTCCCCCAGTGTCTTGTTTTTCATGACGATATTAACAAACAACAGTAAATTCAATCCCCAATGTGTTGGTTATCATGACTGTATTTACAAACAACTGAAAATTAATTCCCCGGTGTATTGATTATCATGGCTATGTTAACAAACAACTGTAATTTCATTTCCCCAGTTTATTGGTTATCATGACGTTGTTAACAAATAACTATAAATTAATTCCCCAGTATGTTTATTATCATGACTATATTAACATACAGCTGTGAATACATTCCCCCGGTGTCTTGCTTATCATGACTATTGTCATAAACAACTGTTTATTCATTCCCCAGTTTCTTGGTGATCATGACGATTTTAACTCGCAACTATAAATTCAATCCCCAATGTGTTGGTTTTCATGACTATTTTTTAAAAAACTGCAAATTCATTCCCCAGTGTACTGGTTGCATGACTCTGTTTACAAACGACTGTAAATTCATTCTCCAATGTATTGGTTGTCATGACTATATTTACAAAAAAGTGTCAATTCATTCACCAGTGTGTTCTTCTTCATGACTATATCAACAAACAACAGTGAATTCATTCCCCGTTGCATTGGTTATCATGACGATATCAACAAACAACGAGAAATTCATTCCCCACTGTATTGGTTATCGTGACTTTCTTCACAAACGACTGTAAATTCATTCCACGATGTTTTAGTTATCTTGACTATATGAACAAACAACTGAACATCCATTCCCCAATGTATTGGTTGTTATGACTATATCAACAAATAACTGTAAATTCATTCCCCGATGTATTAGTTTTCTGACTATATCAACAGAAAACTATAAATTCTTTCCCCGATGTATTGGTTACCATTACTAGAATAACATACAACTGTAAAATCTTTCGCCGATGTATTAGTTATCTTGACTATATGAACAAACAACTGTAAATTAATTCCCTAGTGTATAGTTTATAATGACGATATGAACAAACAACTGTAAATTCATTCCCGAGTGTATTGGTTATCATGACTATGTTAACAAACAACTGTAAATTATTTCCCCAGTGTATTGGTTATCATGACGTTATTAACAAACAAGTATAAATGAATTCCCCAGTGTGTTGGTTATCATTAGTATATTCACAAGCACTTGTAAATACATTCCCCCGGTGTCTTGGTTATCATGACTATTATAATTAACAACTGTTTATTCATTCCCCAGTGTATTGGTTCTCATGACGTTATTAACAATCAATTATTAATGAATTCCCCATTGTGTTGGTTATCATGACTATGTTAACAAACAACTGTAAATTCATTCCCCAGTGTATTGGTTATCACGACTGTGTTAACAAATAACTATAAATTCATTCCCCGATGTGTTGGTAATCATGACTATATTTACAAACAGCTGTAAATTCATGCCCCGTTGCATTCGTTATCTTGACTACATTTACAAACAACTGAATATCCATTGCCTCGTGTATTGTTTGTCATGACTGTATTAACAAACAACTATAAATTCATTTCCCAATGTATTGGTTGTCATGACTATATTTGCAAACAACTGTAAATTCATTCCCCATTGCATTCGTTATCGTGACTATATTAAGGCACAACAGTAAATACATTCACCCAGTGTCTTGTTTATCATGACGATATTAACACACAACTGTGAATACATTCCCCCGGTGTCATGGTTATCAAGACTATTGTCATAAACAACTGTTTATTCATTCCCCAGTTTCTTGGTGATCATGACGATCTGAACAAGCAATTATAAATTCAATCCCCAATGTGTTGGTTTTCATGAATATATTTTAAAAAACTGTAAATTCATTCCCCATTGTATTGGTTGTCATGACTATGTTTACAAACGGCTGTAAATTCATTTCCCCATTGTATTGGTTGTCATGACTATTATACAAACAACTGTAAATTCATTCCCCACTGTATTGGTTGTCATGACTATATTCACAAACAACGAGAAATTCATTTCCCCATTGTATTGTTTGTCATGACGATATTTACAAACAACTGTGAATTCATTCCCCGTTGCATTGGTTATCATGACGATATTAACAAACAACGAGAAATTCATTCCCCAGTGTATTGGTTATCGTGACTTTCTTCACAAACGACTGTAAATTCATTAGACAGTGTATTCGTTATAATGACTATTTCAACAAATAACTGTAAAATCATTCGCCGATGTATTAGTTATCTTGACTATATGAACAAACAACTGTAAATTCCTTCCCCAGTGTATAGTTTATCATGACGATATGAACAAACAACTGTAAATTCATTCCCGAGTGTATTGGTTATCATGACTATTGTAATAAACAACTGTTTATTCATTCCCCAGTGTATTGGTTCTCATGACGTTATTAACAAACAACGATAAATGAATTCCCCAGAGTGTTGGTTATCATGACTATATGAACAAACAACTGTAAATACATTTCCCCAGTGTCTTAGTGATCCTGACGATTTTAACAAACAAATATAAATTCAATCCCCAATGTGTTAGTTGTCATGACTATGTTAACAAACAACTGTAAATTCATTACCCAGTGTATTGGTTATCACGACTATGTTAACAAAGAACTATTAATTCATTCCCCAGTGTATTGCTTGTCATGACTATATTTACAAACAACTGTAAATTCATTCCCCCATTGTATTGTTTGTCATGACTATATTTACAAACAACTGTAAATTCATTCCGCGTTGCATTCGTTATCATGACGATATTAACAAACAACGAAAAATTATTTCCACAGTGCATTGGTTATCATGACAATATCATCAAACAACTATAAATTCATTACACGATGTATTAGTTATCTTGACTACATTAACAAACAACTGAACATCCTTTCTCCAGTGTATTGGTTGTCATGACTGTATTAACAAATAACTGTAAATTCATTCCCCGATGTATTAGTTTTTCTGACTATATCAACAAAAAACTGTAAATTCTTTCCCCGATGTATTTGTTATCATTATTAGATTAATAGGCAACTGTAAATTCATTCCCCGATGTATTAGTTATCTTGACAATATTAACAAACAACTGTTAATTCATTCCCCAGTGCATTGGTTGTCATGACTACATTAACAAACAACTGTAAATGTATTGCTGAATGTGTTGGTTTTCATGACTATATAAACAGAAATCTTAAAATTTATTCATCGGTGTATTTCTTATCTTGACTATATTAACATACATCTGTAAATCCATTCCCCAGTGTATTGGTTATCAAGACTCTATTGACAAACAACGGAAAATTCATTCCCCAGCGTAATGGTTATCATGCCTATTTTAACAAACAACTGTAAATTCATTCAACGATGTATTAGTTATCTTGACTATATGAACAAACAACTGAACATCCATTCCCCAATGTATTGGTTGTTATGACTATATTAACAAACAACTGTGAATTCATTCCACAGTGAATGAGTTATCATGACTAGCTCAACAAATAACTGTAAATGCATTCCCCGATGTATTAGTTTTTCCGACCAAATCAACAAAAAACTGTAAATGCTTTCCCCGATGTATTGGTTACCATTACTAGATTAACATACAACTGTAAAATCTTTCGCCGGTGTATTAGTTATGTTGACTATGTGAACAAACAACTGTAAATTCATTCCCCAGTGTCTCGTTTATCATGACGATATGAACAAACAACTGTAAATTCATTCCCGAGTGTATTGGTTATCATGACTATGTTAACAAACAACTGTAAATTCTTTCCCCAGTGTATTGGTTATCATGACGTTATTAACAAACAACAACTATAAATTAATTCCCCAGTGTGTTGGTTGTCATGAGTATATTCACAATCAACTGTAAATACATTCCCCCGGTGTCTTGGTTATCATGACTATTGTCATAAACAATTGTTTATTCATTCCCCAGTGTATTGGTTCTCATGACGTTATTAACAAACAACTCGAAATGAATTCCCCAGTGTGTTGGTTATCATGACTACATTAACAAACAACTGTAAATACAATCCCCCAGTGTCTTGGTGATCCTGACGATATTAACAAACTACTATAAATTCACTCCCCAATGTGTTGCTTGTCATGACTATGTTAACAAACAACTGTAAATTCATCCCCCATTGTATTGGTTGTCATGACTATGTTACCAAACAACTATAAATTCATTCCCCAGTGTATTGGTTGTCATGACTATATTTACAAACGACGGTAAATTCATTCCCCCATTGTCTTGGTTGTCATGACTATATTTACAAACAGCTGTAAATTCATTCCCCCATTGTATTGCTTGTCATGACTATATTTACAAACAGCTGTAAATTCATTCCCCCATTGTATTGTTTGTCATGACTATATTTACAAACAACTGTAAATTCATTCCCCGTTGCTTTCGCTATCATGACGATATTAACAAATAATGATAAATTCATCCCCCAGTGTATTGGTTATCATGACAATATCAACAAACAACTGTAAATTCATTCATCGATGTATTATTTATCTTGACTATATTAACAAACAACTGAACATCCATTCCCCAGTGTATTTTTTGTCATGACTATATCAACAAATAACTGTAAATTCATTCCCCGATGTATTAGTTTTTCTGACTATATCAACAAAAATCTGTAAATTCTTTTCCCGATGTATTTGTTATCATTATTAGATTAACCGACAACTGTAAATTCATTCCCCGATGCATTAGTTATCTTGACCATAATAATAACAACTGTTAATTAATTCCCCAGTGCATTGGTTGTCATGACTACATGAACAAACAACTGTAAATGTATTGCTCAATGTGTTGGTTATCGTGACTCTATTGACAAACAACGGAAAATTCATTCCCCAGCGGAATGGTTATCATGACTATGTTGACAAACAACTGTCAATTCTTTTCCCAGTGTATTGGTTATCATGACTGCATCAACAAACATCTGTAAATTCATTCACCAGTGTATTAGTTATCATGACTATATTCACAAACAACTGTATATTCTTTCGCTAGTGCATTGATTATCAATACTATCTTAACAAAGAACTGATTTTTATTTCCCCAGTGTGTTGGTTATCATGACGATATTAACAAACAGCTATAAATTCAATCCCCAGTGTCTTGGTTGTCATGACTATATTAACAAACGACTGTAAATTCATTCGCCCATTGTATTGGTTGTCATGAATACATATACAAACAACTGTAAATTCATTCCCCAGTGTATTGGTTGTCATGACTATATTTACAAACAAGTGTCAATTCATTCCCCAGTGTATTGTTTGTCATGAATATTTTTACAAACAACTGTAAATTCATTCCCCGATGTATTAGTTTTTCTGACTATATCAACAAAAAACTGTAAATTCTTTGCCCGATGTATTGGTTATCATTACTAGATTAACATACAACTGTAAATTCATTCCCCGATGTATTAGTTATCTTGACTATATGAACAAACAACTGTTAATTCATTCCCCAGTGTATTGGTTGTCATGACTATATTTACAAACAACTGTAAATGTATTCCTCAATGTCTTGGTTTTCATCTCTATATTAACAATCAACTGTAAATTCATTCCCCAGTGTATTGGTTATCATGACTACATTAACACACATCTTAAAATTCGTTCCCCAGTGTTTTGGTTGCCATGACTATATTAACAAACTTATGTGAATTCATTCCCCAGTGTATTGGTTATCATGATTCTGTTGACAAACAACGGAAAATTCATTCCCCAGCGCAATGCTTATCATGACTGTGTTAACAAACAACTGCAAATTATTTCTCCAGTGTATTGGTTATCATGACTATATTAACAAACAACTGTAAATACATTCCCCAGTGTATTGCAGGCTCACATCCACTGAAACAAAGGGAGCCCTGGTTTAACATCTCATCGGGGAATGCAGCATTAAATGGAAAATAGAATCAGGCAGATTAGAAAACGAGCCAATACACTGAGGATAGATGGGCACCGATTTGAGAGATGACAACACGTTCATTAAATTTGGAGAGGAAAGGGAGATTGGAGATGGAGGCGATAGTTTGCAAAGACAAAGGGGTCAAGAGTGTTTTTTGTGAGGAGGGGGTAATGACTGCAGAATTGAAGTGGAGGAGGACAGTACCTGAGGAGAGGGAACCGTTAACAATATCAGCTAACATGGTACCCGGGAAGGGAAGTTGGGTGGTCAGCAGTTTAGTGGGAATAGAGTCGAGGGAGCAAGAGGCGGGTCCCATGGTCAAGATGAACCCGGAGAGGGTATGAGTGGAGACAGGAGAGAAACAAGAGAAAGATGTGAGTTCAGGGCTTGGGCAGGGGGGAGCCATATGGGAAGTTTGCCTCGGTGGGCTCGGGGAAGCGAGGCAGCTGAACGGATGGTCTCCATCTTAGTGACAAAGAATTCCATGAGCTTCTCGCACTTTTTGTTGGAGGTGAGGGTGGAGGGGGCAGGGAGATGGGTTTAAGAAGATGGTTTGCAGTGGTGAAGAGAATCCGGGGGTTATGATTACATTCCAGGATGATCCTGGAATAGTGAGCAGTTTTGGCAGAGGAGAGCAGGACCCGATAGTGCCCGAAAGAAGGCCCGAAAGAAGGAGAAATTCGGAGGGTTGACAAAAGCTTGGAGCAAGAGATGGGTTTCATGGAAGGTCTGAAAGAGGAAAGAACTTGCCTTTATATAGCGCCTTTCAAGACCTCAAGACGTCCCAAAACAGTCAATTAAGAACATTGTGAAGTGTCGTCACTGTGGTAATGTCGGAAACGCAGCAGCCAATTTGCACACTGCAAGCTCCCACACATTTCATTGAGATAAATGAGAAGAAAATCAGTTTCAGTAATGTTGGTTGTTGGATAAATTTTGGCCAAGACACCAGGAAGAGCTCCTCTACACTATTTTGAATATTGCTGGTGGATCTTTTACATCTACCTGAGCGGGCAGATGCGCCCTCGGTTTAATGTGTCCTACAAAAGTTGGCACCTCCGAAATTGTCGCGTTCCATCATTACTGCCCCTCCGAACGTTCAGCACTCCCTCAGTACTGCCACTCCGACAGTACTGCGATCCCTCAATACTGACCCTCCGACAGTACTGCACTCCCTCAGTACTGACCAATGTACCAAGTTTCTTGACGATGCAAAGCTAGGTGGGTAAGTAAGCTGGGAGGAGGACACAAATATTCTGCAAAGGGATATAGACAGATTAAATGTGGGCAAGAAGGTGGCAGATGGAGTATAATGTGGGGAAATGTGAGGTTATTCACTTTGGTAGAAATAATAGAGAAACGGAATATATTTTAAATGGTGAGAAACTATTAAATGTTGTTATTCCGAGAAATTGGGGGGAACTTGTCCACAAAAAAAGAGAGTTAACATGCAGGTACAGCAAGCAATGGTATGTCGGAATTTATTGCAAGAGGGTTGGAGTATAAGAGTAAGGAAGTTTTGTTACAATTGTACAGGGATTTGGTGAGACCACACCTGGAATACTGTGTACAGTTTTGGTCTCCATATCTAAGGAGGGATATACTTGCCTTAGTGGCGGTGCAACAAGTGTCATCCAGATTGATTCCTGGGATGAGAGGGTTGTCATAAGGGGACAGATTTTTTTCTTCGTTAATGGGATGTGGGCGTCGCTGGCGAGGCCAGCATTTATTGCCCATCCGTAATTGCCCTTGAGAAGGTAATGGTGAGCCGCCTTCTTGACCCGCTGCAGTCCGTGTGGTGAAGGTTCTCCCACAGTGCTGTGAAGAAGGGAGCTCCAGGATTTTGACCCAGCGACAATGAAGGAACGGCGATATATTTCCAAGTCGGGATGGTGTGGAGGGAAACTTGCAGGTGGTGTTGTTCCCATGTACCTGCTGCTCTTTTCCTTCTGGTGGTAGAGGTCGCGGGTTTGGGAGGTGCTGTCGAAGAAGCCTTGGCGAGTTGCTGCAGTGCATCCTGTGAATGTTTAGGGTGGTGGATGGGGTGCCAATGAAGCGCGCTGCTTTGTCCTGGATGATGCCGAGCTTCTCCAGTGTTGTTGGAGCTGCACTCATCCAGGCAAGTGGAGAGTATTCCATCACACTCCTGACTTGTGCCTTGTCGATGGTGGAAAGGCTTTGGGGAGTCAGGAGATGAGTGACTCGCCGCAGAATAACCAGCTGCTGACCTGCTATTGTAGATACAGTATTTATGTGGCTGGTCCAGTTAAGTTTCCGGTCAATGGTGACCCCCAGGATGTTGATGGTGGGGGATTCGGCGATGGTAATGCCGTTGAATATCAAGGGGAGGTGGTTAGACTCTATCTTCTTGGAGATGGCCATTGCCTGGCACTTGTCTGGCGCGAATATTACTTGCTACTTATCAGCCCAAGCCTGATGTTACCCAGGTCTTGCTGCATGCGGACACGGACTGCTTCATTATCCGAGGATTTACGAATGGAATTGAAGACTGTGCAATCATCAGCTAACTTCCCCATTTCTGACCTTATGATGGAGGGAATGTCATTGATGAAGCAGCTGAAGATGATTGGGCCTAGGACACTGCCCTGAGGAACTTCTGCAGCAATGTCCTGGTGCTCAGATGATTGACCTCCAACAACCACTACCATCTTCCTTTGTTGCAGGTATGACTCCAGCCACTGGAGAGTTTTCCCCCTGATTCCCATTGACATCAATTTTACTCGGACTCCTTGGTGCCACACTCAGTCAAATGTTGCCTTGATATCAAGGGCAGTTACTCTCGCCTCACCTCTGGAATTCAGCTCTTTTATCCATGTTTGGACCAAGGCTGTAATGAGGTCTGGAGCCGAGTGATCCTGGCGCAACCGAAACCGAGCATCGGTGAGCAGGTTACTGGAGAGTAAGTACCGCTTGATAGCACTGTCGACGACACCTTCCATCACTTTTTTGATGATTGAGAGTCGTCTGATGGGGCGGTAATTGGCAGGATTGGATTTGTCCTGCTTTTTGTGGACAGGACACACCTGGTCAATTTTCCTCATTGTTGGGTAGATTGAGAACAATAGGCCCATATTCTCTAGTTTAGAAGAATGAGAGGTGATCCCATTGAAAATTATAAAATTCTTAGAAGGCTTGACAGGGTAGATGCTGATAGGCTGTTTCCCCTGGCTGGAGAGTCTAGAACTTGGGATCATAGTCTCAGGATAAGGGGTGGGCGATTTAGGACTGAGATGAGGAGGAATTTCTTCACTGCGGGTTGTGATTCGTTGGAATTCTCAAACCAAGACGAGTGTGGATGCTGAGTCGTTGAGTACATTCAAGGCTGAGATCGATGAACATTTGCACAATAAAGGAATGAAGGGATATGTGGATAGGCCCGGAAAGTGGAGGTGAAGTTGAAGATCAGGCATGATCTGATAGAATGGCGGAGCAGGCTCGAGGTGCCGTACAGCCTACTCCTGCTCCTTATTCGTCACGTTCTTATAACCATCCGAGAGCATAGTGCTCCCTCAGTACTGACCATCCGACAGCACAGTGCTCCCTCAGTCCTGACCATCCGAGAGCTTAGTGCTCCCTCACTACTGACCAGCCGACAGCACTGTGCTCCTTCAGGACTGACTATCCGACAGCACTGTGCTCCTTCAGTACTGAAATCCGACAGCACTGTGCTCTCTCAGGACTGGTCATCCGACAGCACAGTGCTCCCTCAGTACTGACCATCCGAGAGCACAGTGCTCCCTCACTAATGACCAGCCGACAGCACAGTAGCTCCCTCAGTACTGACCATCCAACAGCACTGTGCTCCTTCAGTACTGACATCCGACAGCACTGTGCTCCCTCAGTACTGGTCATCCGACAGCACAGTGCTCCCTCAGTACTGACCATCCGACAGCACAGTGCTCCCCCAGTAATGACCATCCGACAGCACTGTGCTCCCTCAGTACTGACATCCGACAGCACAGTGCTCCCTCAGTACTGACCATCCGATAGCACAGTGTCCCCTCAGTAATGACCAACCGACAGCACAGTGCTATTTCAGAACTGACCATCCGACAGCACTGTGCTCCCTCAGTACTGACCATCCGACAGCACTGTGCTCTCTCAGTACTGACCATCCGACAGCACTGTGCTCCCTCAGTACTGACCATCCGACAGCACTGTGCTCCCTCAGTACTAACCATCCGTCAGCACTGTGCTCCCTCAGTACTGACCATCCGATGGAACAGTGCTCCCTCAGCACTGCACTACATTGTCTGCCTGGATTATGTGTTCAGGTCTCTGGAATGGGACTTGAACTCACAACCTTCTGACACAGAGGTGAGAGTGCTACCACTGAGCCACGGCCGGCACCTGAAACGTGGAGAGGACGATCGAGGGGCTTACGGAGACCACATTGGAGCGTGGATATGGCTGAAGGCACGGCTGTCAAAAGAAGGACAAATGAACGATGGATACACAAGTTGCCAGAAGTGGAAGACGGGAGTGGTGAGAGACTCACCAATCAAAATGCCAGGGGTGGGATGGAATCGGTAGCTCGGACTTTCCAAATTTTAACTGGAGGAAATTGTGTCTCATCTAAAACAGAATGTGGGTCTGACAAACACAAAAACACTGGAGTCTTAGAAACATAGAAAGGTTATTGCACAGAAGGAGGCCATTCTTTGTATCGAGTCCATGCCGGCTCGATGCAAGAGCAATCCACCGAGTCCCACTCCTCCGCCCTTTCCCCGTTGTCCTGCATTTTTATTTCTTTCAAATACTTATCCAGTTCCCTTCTGAAGGCCATGATTGTATCTGCCTCCACCATCCCCTCTGGCAGTGCATTCCAGATCATAACCACTCGCTGTGTAAAAAGGTTTTTACTCATGATATCTTTGGTTCTTTTGCCAATCTCCTTAAATTGATGTCCTCTGATTCTTGACCCTACCGCCAATGGGAGCAATTTTTCTCTATCTGCTCTGTCTAACCCCTCATAGTTTTGAACAACTCTCTCAAATCTCCTCTCAACCTTCTTTGTTCCAAGGAGAATAACCCCAGCTTCTCCAATCTATCCATGCAATTAAAGTCCCTCATCCCTGGAATCATTCCAGTAAATCTCTTCTGCACTTCCTCTAAGGCATTCACATTTTTCCTAAAGTGCGGGGCCCAGAACTGGACATAATACTCCAATTGTGGCCGAACCAGTGTTTTATAAAGGTTCATCATGATATCCTTGCCTTTGTGTTTTATGCCTCTATTTATAAAGCCCAGGATTCTGTATGCATTTTTAACAGCTTTCTCAACCTGGACTGCCACCTTCAACGATTTGTGTATACATAAGCTCAGATCTCTCTGTCCTGCACGAAGGGTCAAGAGAGGCGGTGGTTTTGTCAGCATCCATCTGAAAGCTGCTCCATGTCTGCGGACTGTGTCACCAAATGGCAGCATGTAGATGAGGAAGAGGAGGGAGCCAAGGATTGAACGTTTAGAAACATTAGAGATAACGGTGATAGGGTGGGAAGAGAAGCTTCTCCTGGCTCTGATCAGATAGATGAGTGGAACCAAGAGAGGGTAGTCCCACCAAAAGGGACCAGTGTCCGATGTATGAGGAGGTCATTGGTGGGTTTGCTGTAGGTATGAAGACGGGGAGGGGTGGGCCATGGAAGGATTTAAACTCAAGGATGAGAACTTTAAATTTAAGGGAATGGGAGCCAGTGAGAGTCAATGAGGTCGAGGAGGACCTGGTGCTGGTTGGACATGAATAACAGAGTTTTGGACGAGCTCACGTTTATGTAAGGTGGAGGTTGGGTGGCCGGCCAGGAGTGCATTGGAGGAATGAAGTCTGGAGGGAACAGAGGCATTGATGAGGGTTTCAATGGCAATGGGCTGAGGAAGCAATGGAGGCGGGTGAGGGAATCACGGGGCCTTTGCGATTGATGCCAAATCGGGTCATGAGCTCAGCTCGGTGTTACACGTGGCCAATTTATTGGAGCCGTTAACCAATGTAGAATAAACGGGTAAACATCTGCAGTAAAATAGCGGAGAGAGGAATGTCAATGGGACACGTTCAGTGTCCGTCCCCGAATATCACCCACAGTCATTTCTAGGCTGCAACCCTCAACCTGCCCTGCTTGTGTCCCCGGATTCAGTCTACAATGCGGAGAATCTGGAACATTTATAAATGAATCTCCAGGAGTGAACATGGTGAATACAATTAGATAAAAACTGTAAATGGATACGCTCATTATTATTGGATCAGTCCTGTATGAGAACAGATTTAAACTTTATTCCTAAGAGAGGTCTGATCAAGATAATATCCTGGACTTTGAGATCTTCGTGTTTTATTCACCACATTATTTACAGCGGAGTCAAAGCTGCTGATGTAATATGTTTGTTAAACTGTCTGTAACTAATAGCAATGGTCAGGAGTATAACCGTGTCAGTGGAGACTTATCCCCTGTATAAATCAGGGCTTGTTGGAATGGATCAGCTCAGAGTGCCTGCAGGAGCTGTGGATTCCAGGCCAACAGAAATCAGTGCTTCTCACAGAAATGGGATATCTGGTAATAATTCATGTACGACGCATGTATTATCCTGTTCTTGCAGCCATTGGAGTTCCAGGTAAGCCATTATCCCAGCTGTTAATGATTTAAATCAGTGTTAAGTCTAATGCTGTACTTGGCAAACTACTTTTTCTCCCGACATATGTTACACAGTGACCTGTTCTGTTCTATTGGTTGAATGATGGAATGTGTTAAATCTCTGCTCTTTCAGTCTTGTAGGAGCTGCATCATATCCGTAATGAACTTCGTATATCCAACACTGGCATTGTTACTGGATTATTCCCTGTATTAATATATTGTTGACTCATGCTATCTCCTTAACTTGTAAACGCTCGAACTTGTAGGAGTTATATTATATCTGTAGTGACCTTTGTACATACAAACCTGGCATCATTACTGGATTATTCCCGTACTGAATGTATTGGAATCAGACGCTGTCAGGAATAAGAGCTGGTATCAGACCATCAGGAGCTGTTAATATTTCCATCGTTTGGAACTAACCTGTCCTGGAATATGTTTTCATCAATGTGTTTTCAGTGATTGATAATGAGACAGCTCACGGTCTCAGTGTTACAAGGAGGCAGTGCAGTGTCCTCCCTCCCCAATAACATGCTTCAGTTTAACTGAGATTTCAATGTATTTATTGGTGATCACTGTTATGAAATATTATTTCATTATGTGTGTATCTGACGCCGCTTCAGATGTCTGGTTACTGAACTGAGTTTTCTGCTGAATCTTTCACATCTCCTTCTCTGTTTCACTGTGGATGAATTCACTGACTGTCACTGGACTTCACTGTAAAATGAAATGTTTTAATGTTATCTTGCATCAGTTAACACTATATCTGTTGGAATCAGGAGCCCTTCTATGTATCTGCAGATTATAAGTGTGATTTGGCGTTTTGTTAATTGAACAATCCCGCCATCTATCACTTTAGTTTATAATTACAGCAGAAGGAATCTTAATTATTGTGAGAGCTATCTGGGAGAGGAAATTGATTCTGTTTATTCCATGATTTGAAGATGAAGTGAACAGTGTTGGTGAACAAGTGGAGAATTGGATGATCTGTAGAAGCATTAAACTATTCCACAGAGGCTTCACTATTTAACAAACTGACACTGAGAATAGGATCGGTGGAACAGGGGGCTGGCGAACAGAATGCAGGCACAGGATGATAGGATTTAATCGGATATGAAAATGGACTTGAGAAAGAGAGTAGAGTGAGTGATCGAGAGGGAGACTGAGAGGGAAAGCGAGAGGCTGTGGTGTGAATAATTCATCAGAATGAACTGCTGAAACTTCCAGTACAATTAAACATTGAAAATGTGACTTATGATATTGTCAGATTGGGTGAGTTTTTATTGTGGGACTCGCTCCTTGTGTTTATATCCCTGTCAGGCACTCAGTCTGTTTTTGTGAATGTTCCTTGTTTTCCAACGTATAATTAAACATGATTAAAAGTTACTTCAAGAAGAGAATCAATAATTTCTTGATCGTAATGAATTATTCGGATACTGTACGTTAAAGTTGGGGTGAGTTCAATGAACAACGAGGTTGATTTAATTAATACATATCAATTTAATTTTAATTGAATGCACAAAGTAAATTTATTGAACATATTTTAAAACCAACACAGGTTCGCTGACACCAATAACCACAGAAATGAACTGTTGAATGTATTAGTTGGATTGTGTTAGTGGGACCCATAGATTAGATTTCCTCTCACACTCTGCTGCAGTCTCTCCCTGTGAATCCCAGCCTCTCCTCCCATTGCATTGAATCCTCTGTCTCCTCATCCGTTCCTTCAGTTTGTCCACTTTCCCAAATCTTCTGCTCCTGACTCCCCTCCAGCTCCGAGACGTCCTTTTATTTGGCTCCCTCCCAATCTCACTCACTGGCTCGGTCTCCAGCTGCCTTTCCCGTTTAGTGCCAGCCCCTGTCGGCTCATTTAACCCAGAGCAACAAACCAGCTGCACCTCCCCCTGTCCCCTCACATACCGACCCTTCCCTCTCTTTCCATGTCCGCCTGCAACCTAACTCCTGCTTTAATCCGCTGTATTCCCATTGTGTAAAACGCCTTCTCCCTTCCCCACCGGCACTGTGCCCTCACTCAGCCCTTCCAGTGGATCCGTTGTCTCATTTTATTCACTTTCTGTATCCATCTCCCAATTCATTATTGGGCATTGTGTTTAAAAACATCTCTCTGCCCGAAAGCGCTGCCCAGGTCAGTCAATCACTTTCCACCCTTCGATGCAACAACGAAGCTGGAAATTTGACCCCAGATCCTCTCAAACTGCTGCTTTGGCTCCAGGTCTGATCAGTAATTTCTCTGCTTCCTTTTCTCTCTCTTCCAGTTAACTTGGTGGCGATTGTGATCCTGTCCAGAGGAAAGTGCGGTCTCTCCAAATGTATCAGTGTCTACCTGGTGGGAATGGCAGTGGCCGATCTCCTGGTCGTTATAGCGGGTCCGATATTGAGAGAGATTCCTGTGATGTATCTCTCATTGTCATTCCTGGACATTACTCCCGTGTGTAGTTTTATTATGTTCTTCAGTTTTGCAACCGCGAATGTTTCTGTCTGGTTCACGGTCGCTTTCACCTTTGATCGATTTGTGGCCATTTGTTGTGAGAAGCTGAAAACTAAATATTGCACCAAGAGAACGGCGGCTGTGGTTCTGGGAACAGTGAGTGTGCTGGGCTGTTTGGTGACTCTCCCCTGGTACTTTACAAATGAACCTGGATTTATATTTGATAATGTTCCCTGGTTTTGTGTGGGTAAACCTAGCTTCCGTACTTCCCCCGCATGGGCCGCATTTGACATGGTGCACCTCATTTTAACCCCTTGTGTCCCGTTCTGTCTGATTTTTCTGCTCAATGTTCTGACGGTCAGGCGTATTTTAATGTCCAGTCGAGTCCGCAGGGGACTCCGGGGCCGCAGCAATGGAGAGAATCAGAGTGATCCAGAGATGGAGAACCGAAACAAATCCATCATTTTACTCTTCAGTATATCGGGCAGTTTTATACTGTTGTGGCTGACATGGGTTGTATTTTACATTTATCTGCGAATTGCAGACATTCGGTTTGTTGACTCCTTCACTGACCCTGTTTATCTCACAGAACAGACAGCAGCAATGCTGCAGCTTCTCAGTTCCTGCACAAACACGTGTATTTATGTCCTGACCCAGACTAAATTCAGAGAGGAGCTGAAGAACGCAGTGAAATATCCACTCAATCTAATTGTTAAATTGTTGAAATCATAGAAAGAGCTGAAGGGTTTCAAGCACTAGAACGAAATCCCATTTCATACTCCATCCCTACACTTCCCGGGGGATGGAAAGTACATTTTATATTAGCAGCACAGAGCCATTAAATGATCTTAAATCTGATCCTGAGATTATATTTTATTGATAATCTGACCCATTGAGACAGGATTTGCTCCACAGGCGACAAATGAATTGTTGCTCGAAATGGCGGCTCCAAAGAGCTCGGCTGGACTTCAACCAAATGGCCACCGCGCAAATTTTGAAAAGCTGTTCATAAAAGTATCTGCTGTGGGCCTGATCAGAATGGGTGCAGTCCCCATCAATGAAAATGGAGAGAGCGATGGTGAGGGCGGGAGGGAGATGGAGAGCGAGAAATCGAGAATGACAGAGAGTTAGCGAAAGAGGGAGAAAGCGACAGAGAGAAGGGGAAAGGATGAGAGGGAGAGGGAGAGCGAGAGAGGGGAGGGAGACAGAGACAGAGATAGAGAGACACAGCGGGAGAGAGAAACAGAGAGAAAGGAAGAGAGAGAGAGAGATAGACAGATTTAGAGAGAACACAGGGACAAATGAAAAATAATGATTAAAAAAGCGCAGAAAATTTCAGACAGATTCACGTCAAAGAACGGGAGTGTGTGTGAGAGAGAGAGACAGGGAGAGAGAGAGAAACAAAGAAGGAGAAAGACATAGCTACTCGGGGGAGGAGAGATATCAAGACAGTTTGTAAGAAAGTAGAGAAAAATAAATAAAGAAAGAGTGAAATAATCATATTTGTAATGAGAGAGAGCAAGCAGACATGGATGGAACGAGAGAGAGAGACTGAGAAAGAATTACAAAGTGATGGAAGTAGAAGTGGAAATAACAAGATCGAAAAACAGGCAGAAAATAAACAGAGACTAACGACATAAACAGAGAACAGACACAATGAAAGACGGACAAACATATATAGTGACAGGAAGGTACAGACAGGAGTGAGAATAGAACACAGAAAGCATTAAATAACCAAACAAACTGTGTGATCAGCCTGGAGTGTGTGAGAGTGCTGACCAGCAGAACAGCAGCAGATGAAGCAGGCCAGACAGTTCATGTTTGTTCTGGGGTAACACTCTTGTGGATTTAATTTTGACATTTCTAAAGATGATGCCTGGAGGCTGCACAATAAAGTCACTCAGCCTTGTGTACCTGACCCTGACCATTACTGACTGCAGGAGTTTCCCAGCTGCTCTGTGCAGTAAAAAATCATCTGATAAACGAATGCCTGAGACTAAATCGGCTTCAGCATGTCTGAAGAAAAGGGACGATTAAAAGGAGGAAGGACTGTTAAAAGGATTGTTAATGACACATTGTAAAATATCACAGAGCAGAGGATAGGTCACCATTGCAACAAGAACGATTCCAGGAGGGCTAGAGGTGGTTTGAAAATCTGCCGAATTAATTTGCTTACGTTGTGGAGATTGAGAGAAAACATGTGAAGTGTCAATCAATCGTGGGTTGTATTTGTAGGAATCTATCATTGATCAGCCACCGTCCGCAGATGTGTGATTCTGTGTTAAAAAATCTCTTTAAAAGCTGGGCAGAAGTTGAGTGTGGAGAGACACAGATCAACCGCGACTGCTCCATCCTCACCTTTCACTTCTTGGCAGTACCACCTCACCTGGAATCTTCCTGACTGCTCGCAACCTTCCAGCTTGATGACTCGTTGCTGGTTTGCAGATTGCCTGTGAAGCAGATGACCTGGATACAAGAGAAAGTCACGCTACATTACAATCTTATCCATTAAAATACCTGGAATCTTCCCAGCAATCTTGAGCCAACCATCAGGATATAACTTTTATTATGGGCTTAGTCTAAGATGGACATTTGATTTCCAAACGTTATGTATTTTAGGAATTTAGAATGTGTTGTTTTATTGTGATTAAAGCAATTCTAAATCGGGCATAAACCCAAGGTGTTGTTTAAATTGTAATATTATTTATTTAGTGTATTAATAATAATAAATGATTGTTTTCTTTAAAACGCCATGGTTTGTGCCTGAAGTTTCTTTCGGAAAAAGAGCTCATTAAGTTAAATATAAAATTAAACCTTGTGGAGATAAAAAGTCATTGCCCCAAATTAAAGTGTAAAATCACTTTGCACCTTTTTTCTCCTCCATCTGGACCATGTTTAACTTTCCCAGTGAGCAGCTGGATTCTGTAATAAATCACAATGTACTCTTACCATTCTGCTGTGTTACTAAACTGGACAGGGTCCCGCAGCACTCTCCAATTATATCAGTTACAAATACTGTTATTGTTCCAGATTAAAGAGAAATATGAATAATGGAGAAATTAACCAAATCCCAGATCAGAACAACATTCAGATTGAGTCCAATTTTACTCTGATTTATTTAATAGAAGCTAGAATTACATTCCCTACTCAAAATGGCTAATTTGACCTTTCCTACGAATTTTTGGTCTCTCCTTCTCCTTAAACATTACGTCCAAATAACCAAATGTTAATCCATTTTTTTGCAGAAGTTCGCGTTTTGGTGCTTCATTCCCTCACTGCACCGCTGTCATTGTGTTCATCTCCAACTTGTGCCATTCTCACTCAGTTTGTAACTTTAACTATAGTGCAACAGGGATTTAACAGGAACAGCAAATGAACCGTCTCCATCCCTCTCACCATAACAAGCTCCACCTTGCCCCTCACCCTGAATGGTGCCCATTGAACTTCCCGTTCAATGCGGCTATTTTGATTAAACGTCATGGCCGCCATTTTGTTTAAGATGCCCGTCTTGCCCCTCAGTGGATGGGCCGCCCTTCCCGTCATCCAGATGGCTGCCTTACTGGCGGCCATTTTGTTTCAGGTTCAGGGCGGCCATTTTGTTTAACATGGTCACTTTGACCCCAATAAGATGGCCACCTTGACCCCAGGTATGATAGCCAGCTTGCCCCTCAGTAAGATGGCTGCCGTCGAGGCGTCTATTTTGTTTCCTGTCCCAGACTTTGAAGTTGTTTTTCATAGTATCATAGTAGGTACGATACAGGAGGAGGCCATTCAGCCCACCGTGCCTGCGCTGGCTCTTTAAAAGGGCGATCCCATTTCCCTCTCAGCTCTTTCCCCACAACCCTTATCTGGGCCATGTAGTAGTGGTAATGTGTAAATATATAAATATATATGTACAAGTTGTTATTGTAGTAGTTGCTCTTATATATAAATACAAGTTGTTATGTCTATAAAGATTGCCTCTCAATCTTTACATTTATCTATTTTGTAAACTGGTCTTTGTTTCTCTGTGAATGAATGTTGCTGAGAGATTGTCCCTGTAACTGAGTGAGGGATCTTGCTGTCTATTTGTTTTAAGTTCTTTGCTTTAGTTCTCTTAAATGACATGAATGTATTTGAACTCTTTGGCTAATTGGAAAAAGCCACAAACTGCACGTTGACCACAAATTACAGGCTTTTTATCCACTGCTAATTAAAACAAGAGAAAAGAGCAAAGGGAAAGTTCGTTCACCTTTTTGTTCCCTGTTCCAGGAACAGAAGAGAAAACGAACTCGGGGCAGTTTGGACCCTGCAGCAAATATTGACCAGGACAGACAGTCAGACCGGCACATTTTAGGGGGAATGAGTGAGTGGGAAAGCAGGAGAGAAAACCCTGAAAACTTGTATCAGAGAAAGAATGAAACAACATGCGCTCTTCAGTCTGTCCCGAGTCTCTCTCTCTCTCTCCCAACTTTCCTCTCTTCTCTTTAGATTCTCTGCTTTGTAACTGGGGATTTTATCAATGGTGTTTACTGAGAGATTGCCTGTGGAACGGAATGAATGTGAGTGTGAGGGAGTTCTGGGCTCTCGCTGTGCTTTTTTCATCTCTTGCTTTGTTTTTAATCCATTCCTTATTTCTCTCTCCAGTGGATTATTTTTTTGTGGAAATGCCGTAACATGAAGATGTGGAAAGAGACATTTTGGGCGGAGGAGGAATCCTTGGAAAAGAAGCTTTCTCTCCAGAGGGGACTGACCGAGGCCTTCACCACAGGCTGCACACAATGGGACTCACGTGACCTGTGTATTGGTAACTGCTGGATCACCGGGAGCACTGTGGGATCACTGCGTTACTGTGCGATCTCTGTGGGGCATTGAGGGATTACTTGGTCATGGTGATCACTGGGTCACTGTGGGATCTCTGTGTCATTGTGGAATCACTGTGTAACACTGTGGGATCACTGTGTCATTGTGGGATCACTGTGGCACAGTGGGATCACTGTGTCATTGTGGGATCACTGTGTCATTGTGGGATCACTGTGTCATTGTGGGATCACTGTGGCACAGTGGGATCACTGGGTCACTGTGGGATACTGTGGGATCACCTGGACACTGTGGGATCACTGGGACACAGTGGGACACTGTGGGTCCACTGGGAATCTGTGGGATCACTGGGACAATGTGAGATCACTGGGACATTGTGGGATCACTGGGTCACTGTGGGATCTCTGTGCAGCATTGAGGAATCACTTGGTCACGGTAATCACTGGGTCACTGTGGCCTCTTCCTTTTCCTGTATAAAAGTCATGATGGGCTGAACGGCCTACTCATGTGACAGTATTTACAGGGGTCTGTGGGAGTGAGCCTATATGTAAAGGGATACCAAGGACTGTATATATTCAGACAGTTCCCAGATTGTGTCATTATTTACAGGCGTCTGTGAGAGTGAGTCGACATATAAAAGGGAAATCAGGACTGCAGATATTCAGGAAGTTCCCAGACTGTAACAGTATTTACAGGGGACTGTGAGAGTGAGTCAATGTATAAAAGGTTACCAAGGACTGTAGATCTCCAGACAGTTTCCAGATTGTGTCATAATATAGAGGGATCTCTAAGAGTGATTTAGTATGTAAAAGGGTACCAAGGACTTTATATATTCAGGAAATTCCCAGATTGTGTCAGTATTTACAGGGGTCTGTGAGAGTGAGTGAATATATAAAGGGGTACCAAGTACTGTATATTTGCAGGAAGTCCCCAGACTGTGTCAGTATTTACATGGGTCTGTAAGAGTGAGTCAATATAAGAAGTGATACCAAGGAGTGTAGATATTCAGACAGTTCCCAGATTCAGCATTTACATTTACAGAGGTCTGTGAGAGTGAGTCGATAATTACAGGGATACCAAGAACTTTAGATATTCAGGAAGTCCGGAGACTGTATCAGTATTTACAGGATTCTGTGACAGTGAGTCAATAAATAAAGGGGTACCAAGGACTGTAGATATTTCTGACAGTCCCTAGTTTGTATCATGATTTAAAGGGGTCTGTGGGAGTGAGTCACTATATGAAGGGGTACCAAGGATTTTAGAAATTCAGGGAGTCCGCAGATTGTTTCATTATTTACAGTTGTCTTTGAGAGTGAGTCGATATTTACAGGGAGACCAAGGACTGTAGGTATTCAGGAAGTCCTAATAATGAGACAGCACTTACAGGGGTCTGTGAGAGTGAGTCAATATATAAAGTGGTACCAAGGACTGTAGATATTCAGATAGTTCACAGATTGTGTCAATATGAAGAGGGATCTCTGAGAGTGAGTCAATATGTTGAAGGGTACCAAGGAAATAGATATTCCGGAAATCCCGGGTTTGTGTCAGTACTTACAGGGGTCTGTGAGAGTGATCAATAAATAAAAGGATACCAAGGACTGTAGATGTTCAGGAATTCCCCAGATGGGTGTCATCATTTACAGCCGTCTGTGAGAGTGATCAATATAGAAAAGGCTACCAAGGCCTATCGATATTCAGGAAGTCCCCGGATTGTGTCATTATTTACAGGGGTCTGTGAGAGTGAGTCAATATATGAAGGGTGCCAAGGACTGTAGATATTCAGACAGTTCCTAGATTGTGTCAACATTTACAGGGGTCTGTGAGAGCGGGTCGATTATTACAGGGGTACCAAGGACTGCAGACTTTCAGGAAGTCCCCAGCCGCTGTATTGTTATTTACAGGTGTCTGTGAGAGTGAGTCAATATTTGTAGTGGCACCAAGGACTGCAGAAATTCAGGGAGTCCCCAGACTGTGTCAGTATTTACAAGGTTGTGTGAGAGTGAGTCAATATATAAAGGGGTACCAAGGACTATAGATATTCAGACAGCTCACAGGTTGCGTCAGTATGTAGAGGGATGTCTGAGAGTGAGACAATATGTAAAAGGGTGCCAAGTACCGTAGACATTCAGGGAGTCCCCAGACTGTGTCAGTATGCAGAGGGATCTCTGAGAGTGAGACAATATGTAAAAGGATGCCAAGGACTGTAGATATTCAGACAGTTCTCAGATTGTGTCAGTCTTTACAAGGTTCTGTGAGCGTGAGTCAATATATAAAGTGGTACCAAGGACTGTAGATATTCAGGAAGTCCCCAGACTGTGACAATATTTACAGGGTTCTGCGAGATTGAATCAATACAGAACCATAGGACCATAGAAAAGCTACAGCACAGAATGTGGCCATTCGGCCCATCGTGTCCGCGCCGGCTCGAAGAACAACCAGGCGCCCATTCTAATCCCACCTTCCAGCACCCGGTCCGTAGCCCTGCAGCTTACAGCACTTTAGGTGCAGGTCCAGGTACTTTTTTAAAGAGTTGAGGGTCCCTGCCTCTACCACCAATTCGGGCAGCAAATTCCAAACATCCACCACCCTCTGGGTAAAAAAGTTTTTCCTAATTTCCCCTCTAATCCTTAAATCTATGTCCTCGAGTTCTTGAACTCTCCGCGAGGGGAAACAGATACTTCCTGTCTTCTCTATCTCGGCACCTCATAATTTTGTACAGCTCAATCAAGTCTCCCCTCAGCCTCCTCGACTCCAAGGAAAGCAACGCCAGCCTATCCAATCTCTTCTCGTAGCTGCAAGTTTCAAGACTTGGCAACATTCTTGTAAATCTTTTTTGCACTCTGTTCAGAGCAATTACGTCCTTCCTGTAATATATAAAGAGATACCAAGGACTGTATCTATTCAGACAGTTGCCAGATTGCGTCAGTATTTACAGGGGTCTGTGAGAGTGAGTCAACATATAAAATTATGCCAAGGACTGCAGATATTCAAGGGTTTCCCAGATTGTGTCAGTATTTACAGGGGTCTGTGGGAGTGAGTCAATATATAAAAGGGTACCAAGGACTGTAGATATTCAGACAGCAACGAGATTGTGTCAGTATTTACAGCGGTCTTTGAGAGTGAGTCAGTAAATAAAAGGATACCAAGGACTGTAGATATTAAGACAGTTGCCAGATTTTGGCAGCATTTACGGAGCACTGTGAGAGCGAGTCAATGTATAAAAGGGTACCAAGGACTGTAGATATTCAGACAGTTCCCAGATTGTGCCATTATTTACAGGGGTCTTGGAGAGACAGTCGATAATGATAGGGGTACCAAGGACTGTATGCATTCAGAGAGTGCCCATACTGTATCAGTATTTACAAGGTTCTTTTAGAGTGAGTCAATAAATAAAGGGGTACCAAGAACTGTTGATATTCAGGATGTCCCCAAACTGTGATAGTATTTAGAGGGGTCTGCGAGATTGAGTCAATATATAAAGAGGTATCAAGGACTGTAGATATTCAGACAATTGCCGTACTGTGTCATTATTTAGATGAGTCTGTAAGAGTGAGTCGATATTTACTGGGGTAGAAAGGACTGAAGATATTCAGGAAGTCCCCAGAATGTGACAGTATTTATGGGTGACTGTGATATTGACACAATATATGAATGGGTACCAAGGACTGTAGAGATTCAGACAGTTTGCAGATTGTGTCCTCATTTACATGGGTCTATGAGAGTGAGTCAATATATAAAGAGGTACCAAGGAGTGTACATATTCAGATAGTCCGCAGATTGTGTCAGTATTTACTGTGGTCTGTGAGAATGAGTCGATAATTATAGGGGTACCAAGGACTGTAGCCATTCAGGGAGTCGGCAGATTGTATCAGTATTTACAGGGTTCTTTGAGAGTGAATCAATAATTAAAGGGGTAACAAGGACTGTAGATATTATGACAGTTCCTGCATTTTATCAGTGTCTTCATGGGTCTGTGGGAGTGAGTCAATAGTTACGGGGATACCAAGGACTGTGGACACTCAGGGAGTCCCAAAATATGTCAGTATTTACAGGGGCCTGTGAGAGTGAGTCAATATATAAAGTGCTACCAGAGATTGTATACATTCACGCTGGACTCAGTCTATGTCAATATTTACAGGGGTCTGTGGGACTGATTCAATATTTACAGTGTTACCAGGCAGTGTACACATTTAGACAGTCCACAGATTGTGTCAGGAAATCCGGAAGTGGATCAATATTTTAAAGTATCCAGAGCCTTTCTCATACTCTGTATGAATAATTGCAGTGAAATCCATGGACTGTGCGAATATTACAGTAGAATCCAAAGACTATTCTATTATTTACAGGTAGATCCAGAGACTGCCCCATTATTTACAAGAGGATCCATAAACTTGCCAATATTGACGGGGTATCCAGAGATTGTACCAATATTCGCAGAATGGTCTCCAAACTGACCAGTAGAATGGTTCAGTTCCCATCTCTGAGTTTAAACCCAACCCTTGAGAAGTGGTTAGAAACTCTCTGAAATTAAAGGATTTCACTCAGAAATAATCTGCAATCTGTAAATGAAGCTGCTCTCGCTTCACATCAGTGCTGTCAGACTGTGGGTCTCATGGATTCTCTTCTTTCAAATATTTATTAAAATAATGAACTGGGCTTTGGGTTTTCCATCTGTGTAATATTTGGTTAAATATATGTTGTGATATAAACATTGTTGGATTTAAAGTTGATAACTGAATCTGTTTGTTCAGTGACTGTAATTAATGTCAGTCTCCATGGGCCCTACTTGTGTCACTGGAGTGTTTCTCTCTGCTATTAATAAGCAACTACTTTCAACATGTTATCCCATAGTGTCAGTGGGAGCATCACCTCCAAGGTGGCCTACGGAGCATGTCACGCTCGATTTATGTGCGCGGGTTCCGGACACCATGTGGGCACATTGGGAGGCCGCGTCGCGCCGATAGAACTGGTGTTACACGACCCAATTTACTGCCCAGTGATCTGACACATCGGGGGAGGCCTCACAGTGCTGGACACGGAGGGAAATACAGTGTAGTGTTTACAAACACAGAAAACTGACACATAAGTACATAGGAAGATTGGAACAGGAATAGGCCCTTGAGACCCTCGAGCCTGTTCCGCCTTTAATGGTTGATCTGTGACCAAACTCCATATACCCGCCTTAGCCCCATATCCCATAAAACCTTTGGTTAACAACTATCTTTCACTATCAGATTTAAAATTAACAATTGAGCTTGCATCAACTGCCGTTTGTTGAAGAGAGTTCGGGTTTACTGGCTGGGTTGTGTTCGGCTCTGTGGGACTGGAAGTGTGCAGGGTTTGTTTCTGGCAGGCAGCATTCAGAATTCATGAGGAAAGGCATCACCACCCTCATCTGAAAGCAGAAGGGGGTGAGGGGAGAAATCAGAAATTGGCGCTAAATGTCCTTGCTAAATGCCGACTACAAGCTTCTGTCCACGGCCATCGCCAACAGGCTCGAATCTGCTCTGGAGCGGGTGACCCTCCCCGATCAGACCTGTACTGTACCCGGCAGGAAGATCTCTGATAGCCTTGTGCTGCTCACGGATACAATCACCAACGTGCAGGATAGGGTGGTAAACACCTGCCTCATCTGCCTGGACCAGGAGAAGGCTTCGACAGAATATCCCACACGTACGTGATGGACGTGCTTTCCAAAATGGGGTTTGGGGAGGGAATCCGCGATTGGATCCGACTGCTTTATGTGGACATCCATCGCGCAGTCCTAATCAATGGGCGGGAGTCGAAGAGTTTACCAATCAGATCTGAAGTCAGGCCGGGCTGTCCTCTCTCTGCGGTCTTGTTCATGTGTTTATCGAGCCATTTGCCACCTCCATCAAGAAGGACACAGGTATCAGGGGAATGACGATCCCAGGCAGTGGAGGCTCTCAGGTTAAGGCCTCCCTGTACAAGGATGACGTCACCGTCTTTTGCTCCGATCAGTCGGTCCACAGACTGATGGGCATCTGCGACCAGTTCGAGCTGGCCTCAGGGGGCCTGAGTGAACCGCAGTAAGGGTGAGGCCATGTTCTATGGCAGGTGGGGGACCCAATCCTTTGTCCCCTTCACCGTCATGTCTGGCTACGTGATGGTGCTGGGGATCGGGTTCGGGGAGCCCCAGGCTTCAAACCAAAAATGTATCTGGCAAGAACCTGGTGATAAAGTGTGAGGTACTCACAGTTTTACTTCATGTGGCTCAGGTCTGGCCCATTCCCCCCAGTTCCTTTGCCACAGTCACCAGAGCTATCTTCCACTTTGTCTGGAGGCGCAAGTTGGAACGTGTCCACAGGGACATCATGTAGAAACCCCCAGACAAAGGGGGGAAGAGCGTCCCCAATGCTGCGACGTTTGTGTGTGTCTGCCTCAGGATGTGTGTAGAGCCCCAGTACACAAACACCAAGTGTCACTACGTGCTGAGTTTCTACCTGTCCAATACATTGAGAAAACTGGGTTTGGCCATGCTGGCCGAGCAAACGCGGGACGTTCCGTCCAGCTGGACCGCAACATCCCCCTCCCCCCCCCACCACCCCAACGTGTCCCAGGTGGAGAAATTCCTGAGGAGGAAACAATTGGACCACAAGGCCGTCAGACGGTGGTCGAAAGAGGAACGTTCTGGCATCCTGCAGGAAAAGGAGAGGGTGGATCCGATCGGGCAGTTCCCCGACCAGAAGGTCGATGCCATTTGGCACAATGTCTCATCACCAGAACTGACCAACAGGCACCAGGGTGTGGCCTGGATGGTGGTGAGAAAGGCCCTCCCAGTGCGGTCATTCCACCACTGCGAGCTGCCCTCAACACTGCAGCACGGACTAGACCATCGTCCATCTCCAGTTAGACTGCCCCTTCACGCAGAAGTTGTGGAGGGATATGCTTTGGTTTCTGTTCCAGTTCATCCCCAACACTTCGGTAACACAGGACGCTTTGCTATACGGGCTCTTCCCCGGGGTGCACACTGAGACAGATATCACCTGCGGCTGGAGGACCATTAACTCGGTGAAGGAGGCTCTTTGGTCCACCTGAAACCTGGCACATTCCAAGGTCCAGGAGTATGTGCTGCGGGACGCACTGAAGTGAGGTGCGGCCTACGCGTAGGGTCTATGGGGAAAGGCCACCGTGTAAAGCCACCCCACCTTTTATTGTACAGAATGTATTAGAAAATATGTACTGTGTTTTGTATTCAATTAATTGGATCATAGTGTGTGCGATCTGTTTTGTATTGTTTTGAATTGAAATTGCGACTTTTACCCTGAACTGTAGGTATCCTTACATTTTATGAAATAAAGTATATTTTGAAATTTTAAGAAGTTGCTCCTCAAAGGCGCCCCCTGCTGGAGAGCAGAGACAAATGCTCGAGTGAAACAGCCGTGTTCGGGCAGACACCTGAAGCTTTAAGGGTTGAGGAAGGAAAAGAGGTGTCCTGGGCCTCAGCGCCAACATGTTAAGCTGTCGGCTGCCTGTAAAGTTCAGAGGGCCACCTTGAGATAATTGCTGCTGACTGTAAAAGCAGACTTATTCCTTCGATCTGGAATTGAACCAGCAACCGAAGGATTACTTTGCTTTATTTATCACTTATAATCCTCTGTCTTACCACCGAAGTGATGGAAGGGATGTAGGAAATGGGATTGTTCACCATGCGCATTTTGACACTCCCGGACTCGTGGAATCACGTGGGCATAACCGAGACTGACTCGGTACCTGCTCATACTGCAGCGCCGTGGGAGTGTGAGCTCTTAATTACTCCCCACAGCCCTGGGCCAGGAGAGCAGTGGAGATCATGTCTGACCAGAGTTCCGAAGATTGTTGATTCGATTTCGACCTGGATGGATGCTTTTTGCAGCCTGCCCCTTACTTTATGACGTGACACCCTGCAAACTGTCCTGCTCGTTAGTGCTGCCCACTTAATTATATACCAAGTGTCTTTTTAGCGCAGCAGGGCAGCGCGTCAGTCTGATAACCGGAACGTTCTGAGTTCGATCCTCAGCAAAGGCATTATGGAGTCTAAAGCTTTTTTTAAACTTCTTTGCTCAACACCAAAATCAAGAATTTCTGCTTATTGTCGCACACCAAAAGATGTGCTGCCACTTGACCTCTCTGTACCGTAGCACATGGTGAACTTTTGGAATTAAGTGGGTTATGGGCTCGCTGAAAACTGAAGCCATTTCTGTTTATTGACAATTGATCCAAGGTAAATGAAGAATACAGGTATCGATCCCGCGAAGTGAGCACGCTACCATTTGGGCGAATTCCCTGTTTAATACTCATACATTGACCCTTCCAGTATCTGCTTCACACTCGCCTCCACCCAGCTCCACGACCAGTGGAGAAATCTTGCCTTGGGTTGGTCCCGTCCTTGAATTTTTTTCAATACTTTGCTCCAATCGGTGGTATCGAGTATCAGCAAGTGAGCAACAGCAGAACGGGAAGCCACAGTGAGCGGCCTTGATCTAACTGCTGCTTATTGCAAAATCAAATTCACGGGTGCATGACCGAGACTGACTCGGTACCTGCTCATACCGCAGCGCTGTGGGAGTGTGAGCTGCTACTTACTCTGCATACCCTGGGCCAGTGGAGCAGTGGATAACGTGTCTAATAACAAATCAGAAGATTGCCTGGTTAACTCCTACCTGGCTGGATTGTTTTGCAAACTGCCCATTACTTTATGACTTTAGATAGCTTGCAAACTGTCCTAATTGGCAGTGCTGCCTGGCAGTCTCCACCGTAAGTGCGTTCTTAACACAGCAGGGAGTGCATTAGTTTTATTAACTTTGTAAATCCTTAGTTCAATCCACAGAAAAGATATCAGGACCCGTGAAGCTTTTTTCCATGTCTCACCTCTTCTTTCCATCTTTACTAAACACCAAAATCAAGAACTTTTGCTTATTGCAGCACACCAAAAGATTTGCTTCCCCTTGACCTCTCTGCATCGAAGCTGAGGATTAACGTGGGACAACTGACACCATTTTTGATTCAGGACAATTACCCAAGGTAAAAAAGCGAGTGGAGAATGCGGGCATCGATCTCGCTACCTCTCACATGCTAAGCGAGCGCTCTACCATTTGAGCTAATTCCCCAGTTGCGGTGGTGAAATTGCCCTTCACAATGGTCGCTTCACACTCGCCTCCGAGCAGCGGCACGAATTTCCCCCTCCCAGAAGACATTCAATACTTTGCTCCAATCGGCGGTATCGAGCGTCAGCAAGTGAGCAATGGCAGAACGGGAACCGACAGTAAGCGGCCTTGATCTAACTGTTTCTTCTTCCAAAATCACATTCGCTACTTCGAGACGGAATTAAACCAGCAACCTAAGGCTGGCTCTGCTTTGTTTTCCACCAGAGTCCTCTATTCTGACAGCTGAGCGATCGAAGGGAAGCAGCAAAGATCCTTCTGTGTGGTGATTGTTCACTGTTTTAAACTCCCCGACTCGTGTAGTCGCGTGGGCCTGAACGAGACTGATTCGATACCTGCTCATACAACAGCTCTGTCGGAGTGCATGCTGCAACTTGCTTTTCACAACGTGTGCCAGTGGACCGTGGTCGATCCTGTTCTGGTATTATACATCAGAAGATTCGTAGGTTCGAATGCTACATGGCTCAAAGGTAGCTGCAAACTTTTACTTTCTCACAAAATATACTTTATTTCATCAAATTTAAGAATACACAGAGATCAAATTAAATATCACAATTTCAAAGCAATGAATTTCAGATCGTACATCGTACGATCCCGATATTACAATTTAACCACGGTACATATTTTTTAATACATTCTATACAATACCACGTGGGACAGCCTTACACAGTCGCCTTTCCCCATGGAGCCTTTGCAACGCCGCACCTCGCTTCAGTGAGTCCCGCAGCATGTTCTCCTGCACCTTGGAGTGTGCCGGTCGGCAATACTCGGTCGTGGACAGCTCCCTCAGGTGGAAGAATCGATCCTGCTACCTCGCGTATGCTCAGCGATCTCTCGACCAGAATCATTAAAAGTTTACAGCGCGGAAGGAGGCCATTCGAAGCATCCAGTGCGCACCGGCTCTATGCAAGAGCAATCCTGCGAGTCCCACTTCCCCGCCCCATCCCCGTAGCCCTGAAAATGTTTTCCTTTCCATGATTGAACCACCCCCTCGGGCAGTGCATTCCAGATCCGAACCACTCTCTGTGTAAAAAGGTTTGTCCTCATGTCACCTTTGGTTCTTTTGCCAATCAACTTTAATCGATGTCCTCTGGTCCTTGACCCTTCCGCCAACGGGAAGCGTTTCTCTCTATCTGCTCTATCTCGACCCTTCATGATTTTGAAAACCTCGATCAAATCTGCTCGCAACCGTCTCTGTTCGAAGGAGAACAACCCCAGCTTCTCCAGTCGATCCACGTAACTGAAGTCCCTCATCCCTGGAATCATTCTAGTAAATCTCTTCTGCACCCTCTCTGAGGCCTTCACATCTTTCCTAAAGTGCGGCGCCCAGAAGTGGACACAATACTCCAGTTGTGACCGAACCAATATTTTATAAAGGTTCATCATGACTTCCATACTTTTGTACTCTATGCCTCCATTTATAAAGCCCAGGATCCTGTATGCTTTTTTAACCGCTTTCTCAACTTGCACTGGCACCTTCAATGATTTGTGCGGACATACCAAATCCCTCTGATAATGTAGCCCTTAAAGAATTGTGCCCTTTACTTTACATTGCCTCTCCTCGTTAATCCTACCGAAATGCATCACTTCACATTTGTCTGTGTTAAATTACATTTGCCATGTGTCTGCCCATGCCACCAGCCTGTCGATGTCCTCTTGAATTTTATCACTATCCTCACTGTTCATTACCCTTCCAAGTTTTGTGTCATCTGCAAATTTTGAAATTGTGCCCCATGCACCCAAATCCAAGTCATGAATATATATCAAGAAAAGCAGTGGGCCCAGCACCGACCCCTGGGGAACACCACTGTACACCTCTCTCCAGTCCGAAAAACAACCGTTCACCACTGCTCTCTGTTTCCTGTCCCTCAGACAATTCTGTGTCCTTGTTGCTACTCCCTCTTTATTCCATATTTGAGGTTGTTTCTTGTAAATTGCCCTTCACAGTCGCTGCTTCGCACTCGCCTCCAAGCAGCTCCACGACCAGTAGAGAAATCTTGCCGTGGGTTGGCCCCCTCCCTGAATACAATCAATACTTTACTCCAATCGGAGGATCGAGCATCAGCAAGTGAGCATCAGGAGAACGGGAAGCCCCAGTAATGGTGAATGATGCTGAGAAGAGCCCGAGCCTGTGGAAGGTAGACGAGGTCACCGGAAACGAACAGCCACCCCGAGCTTGAGGGAAATGTGAGAGCCCTGTCTGTCTGACTGAGTGACAGAAGAGTTTTTGCCTGAAAGTGAGTGCGGTTTGACGTGTTGTTACTCAAAGGCACTCCCTGCTGGTGAGCAGAGGCAAGTGCTCGAGCAAAACTGCGGTGTTCGGGCAGACACAGAAAGCTCAAAGTTTTGAGAAAGGAAAAGAGGTGGCGACATGTTGAACTGTCGGCTGCCTGGAAAGTTAAAAGAGCGGCCTTGAGCTAATTGCTGCATAATCCAAAAGCAGACACGTTCCTTCAAACCGGAATTGAAACAGTGATTTAAGGATGACTTTGCTTTGAGTTTAATTAACTATTATTCTGAGCTCCCACCAGTTGAGTTATCGAGGGGAAGCAGCAAATGCTCTCTTTTTGGTGATTGTGCATCGTGCGCCTTTTGGCAAACCCTGACCCGTGGAGTCACGGGTGCATGACCGAGACTGACTCGGTCCCTACTCAGACCGCAGCGCTGTGGGAGTGTGAGCTGCTACTTGCTTTGCATAACCAAGGCCAGTGGAGCAGTGGAGAACGTTTCGAATGACAAATCAGAAGATTGTCTGGTCAACTCCGACCTGATTGGATTGTTCTTGCAAACTGCCCATTACTTTATGACTTTAGATAGCTTGCAAACTGTCCTAATTGGCAGTGCTGCCTGGCAGTCTCCATCATAAGTGCGTTCTGAACACAGCAAGGAGTGCATTAGTTTTATTAACTTTGTAAATCCTGAGTTCAATCGACAGAACGGATATCAGGACCTGTGAAGCTTTTTTCCATGTCTCACTTCATCTTTCCATCTTTGCTAAACACCAAACTCAAAAACTTTTGCTTCGTGCAGCAAACCAAAAGATTTACTGCCCCTTGACCTCTCTTTATCGAAGCTTAGGATTGACGTGAGTTATGGATTTGCTGAAATCTGACACCATTTTTGTTTCTGTCTGTCGGTCTGACTGACTGATGGAAGGCTGATTTGCCTGAAAGTGAGTGCGGTTTGACGTGTTGTTATTCAAAGGTACGCCCTGCTGGTGAGCAGAGGCAACTGCTCGAGCAAAACAGCCGTTTTCGGCAGACACAAAAAACTTTCAGGTTGAAGAAAGGAAAGGAGGTCTCCTGTGCCTCAGCGCCAACATGTTAAGCTTTTGGTTGTCTGTAAAGTAAAGAAAACGGCCTTGAGCTAATTGCTGCTTACTCCAAAAGCACGTTCGCTAGTTCCAACGAGAAAGCTAAGGATGACTTTTATCTGTTAATACTATTACAGTCCTCCGCTGTACCAGCTGAACGATCGAAGGGAAGCAGCAAAGATTGCTCTCTTTGGTAAATGTTCACTGTGCGCCTTTTGACACTCCCGGACTCGTGGAGTCACATGTGCATGACCGACACTGACTCGGTTCCTGCTCATGCCGCAGCGCTGTGGGAATGTGAGCTGTTACTTTCTCTGCACACCCGAGACCAGTGGAGCAGTGGATATTGTGTCTAATGACAAATCAGAAGATTGTCTGATCTACTCCTACCTGACTGGATAGTTTTTGCAAACTGCCCATTACTTTATGACTTTAGAAAGCTTTCAAACTGACCTAATTGGCAGTGCTGCCTGGCAGTCTCCACCGTTCGTGCGCTTTTAACACAGCAGAGAGTGCATTAGTTTTATTAACTTTGTAAATCCTGAGTTCAATCCACAGAAAAGATATCAGGACCTGTGAAGCTTTTTTTCCATATCTCACTTCATCTTTCCATCTTTGCTGAACACCAAAATTAAACACTTTTGCTTACTGCAGCACACCAAAAGATTTACTGCCCCTTGACCTCTCTTTGTCGAAGCTTCGGATTCACGTGGGTTCTGGATTTGCTGAAAACTGACACCATTTTTGTTTCGGGACATTTCCCCAAGGTAAAAATGTGAGTGGAGAATGCGGGCATCGATTCCGCTATTTCTTGCATGCTAAGCAAGCGATCTACCATTTGAGCTAATTCCCCAGTTGCGGTGGTAAAATTGCCCTTCACAATGGTCGCTTCACACTCGCCTCCAGGCAGCGCCACGAATTGCCCCCTCCCTGAAAATATTCAATACTTTGCTCCAATCCGCGGTATCGAGTATTCGCAAGTGAGTCGCAGCAGAACGGGAAGGCACAGTAATCGAGAATGATGCCGAGAAGAGCCCTGAGCCTGCGGAAGGCAGATGTGGTCACCGGAAAGCATCAGCACCCCAACCCCCGCCACGAGCTTGGAGGAGCAGCGAGAGCCCTGTCTGTCTGTCTGACTGACTGACTGAGAGAAGTCTTTTTTGCCTGAAAGTGAGTGCGGTTTGACGTGATGCTACTCAAAGGCACTCCCTGCTGGTGAGCAGAGGCAAATGCTGGAGCAAAACTGTCGTGTTCGGGCAGATGCAGAAAGCTTTCAGGTTTGAGAAAGGAAAAGAGCTCTCCTGTGCCTCAGCACCAACATGTTAAGCTGTCGGCTGCCTGTAAATTTAAGAAAGCGGCCTTGAGCTAATTGCTGCTTACTCCAAAAGCACACGGTCTTCTTCAAGCCAGAATTAAACCAGCAACCTAAGGATGATTTTGCATTGTTTTCGACCACAGTCCTCTGCACTAACAGCTGAACGATCGAAGGGAAGCAGCAAAGATTGCTCTCTTTGGGGATTGTTCACTGTGAGCCTTTTGACACTCCCGGACTCGTGGAGTCACGTGGGCATGACCGAGACTGACTCGGTACCTGCTCATACCACAGTTATGTGGGAGTGTGGGCTGCTCCTTACTCTCCACTACCTGGGCCAGTGCAGCAATGGGTAACGTGTCTAACTACAGGTCAGAAGATTATAGGTTTGATTTCTAACTGGCTCGACGGTTTCTGCACACTTTTTTTTCACAAAATATACCTTATTTCATAAAATGTAAGAATCCACAGATTTCAAATTAAATATCACAATTTCAAAGCAATAAGATTCAATCTAATACAAAACAGATCGTACCCAATATGATCCCAATATTACAATTCAACCGCAGTACATATTTCACAATACATGGTGACCAATACAAGGTGGGATGGCCTTACACGTTTCCCTTTCCCCATAGAGCCTTTTTGTAGGCGGCACCTCGCGTCCCGCAGCACGTACTCCTGGACCTTGGAGTGTGCAAGTCAGCAACACTCGGTCGTGGACAACTCCTTTAGATGGAAGGTCAGCAGGTTTCAGGCGGACCAAAGGGCCTCCTTCACCGAGTTGATGGTCTTCCATCAGCAGTTGATATCTATCTTGGTGTGTGTCCCGGGGAAGAGCTCGTGGAGCACAGCGTCCTGTGTCACCGAGGTGTGGGAATGAACCGGGACAGATACCAACGCATCTCTCTCCACACTTCCCGCTTGAAGGGACAATCCATCAGGAGGTGGATGATGGTCTCGCCATGCTGCAGCGTCGAGGGCAGCTCAGAGTGGTGTGAGATTCCGGGCATGTTGGAAGGACTGCACTGGAAGGCCTTTCTCACCACCATCCAGGCCACATCCCGGTGCCTGTTGGTCAGTTCCGGCGATGAGACGTTCTGCCAAATGTCATCGGCCGTCCCGTCGATGAACTGCCCGATCGGATCCAGCCTGTCCTTTCCTTGTAGGACACACAGAACCTTCCCTGCCGACCACTGTCTGGGGGCTTTGTGGTCAAAGGGTTTCCTCATCATGAACTTCTCCACCTGGGACAGGTGGTGGGCGATGGTACAGCTGGACGGGACGTCCTGCATCTGCTCGGCCAGTGTGGAAATTGCGCTCACAGTGATTTTTCCGCAGACTCGGCCTCATCTCAGCATCATTCCTGATTACTGAGGCTTCCCGTTCTGCTGTTCTGGGGAATGATGGGGTCAAGTGGAGCAAGTTTCAATGGGGGAACAGTTAGGGAACGGCAATCATAGTATCATGAGTTTTCGATTAGTTCTGGACAAGGACAGGAGCAATCTAAATATATTCATTGCAGGAGTGACAATTTCAGTGGGTTGAGATCGGATCTGGCCCGAGTAAATTGGAATCAAAGATTGGCAGGCAAAACTGTAATCGAACAATAGGTGGTCTTCAAAGAGGAGATGGTTAGGGTACGTTCGAGGTACACTCCCACGAGGGGGAAAGGTAGTTCAACTAAAGCCAGATCTCCCTGGATGACAAAAGAGATAGAGGGTAAGATGAATCAGAGAAAGGGGGTGTATGACAGATGTCAGGTTGATAATACAAGTGAGAACCAGGCTGAATATCGAAATCTCAGAGGAGAAGTGAAAAAGGAAATAAGAGGGGCAAAGACATAATATGAGACTAGACGCGCAGCTCACAAAAAGGGAATCCCAAAGTCTTCGACAGGCATATCATTTAAACTGGTAGTAAAAAGTGGGATGAGACCGGTTTGGGACCAAAAAGGAGATCTACGCATGGTGGCAGAGGGCATGGCTGAGGTACTAAATGAGTCTGTCATTACCAAGGAAGAAGATGCTGCCAAACTCGCAGTAAAATGGGGAGCTGGTTCATCTATTGGATGGGCTAAAAATTGACAAAGAAGAGGTACCAGAAAGGCTGGCTATGCTTAAAATAGATAAGTCACCCGGTCCAGATGCGATGCATCCGAGGTTGCGGAAGGAAGTAAGGATGGAAATTGCTGAGGTACTGGCCATAATCTTCCAATCACCCTTAGATATGGAGGTGGTGCCATCGGACTGGAGAATTGCAAATGTTACACCATTGTTCAAAAAAGGGGGCAAGGATAAACCCGTCAACTACAGGCCTGTCAGTTTAACCTCGGTGGTGGGGAAGATTTTAGAAAAAATAATCAGGGACAAAATTAATAGCCACTTGGACAAGTGTGAGTTAATAAAGGGACTGATTGGATAGCCCTCTCAAAGAGCTGGCACAGGCACAGTGTGCAGAATTGCCGTCTCTTGTGCCGTACCTACTATGAAAATATGAAACTATGAACAAAACAACTTCAACAACTTCAACGTCATAAACCTGAAAAAGAATGGCAGCCAGTATGGCAGCAATCTTACTGAGGGACAAACTGGACATCTTACTGAGGTGCAAAGCGGCTATCTTACTGAGAGGCAAGGCGGCCATCTTACTGAGGGGCAAGGTAACCAAGTTACCGGCGGGCAAGGGGGCAATGTCATACAAATTGGCCGCCATGAAACTTAAACAAAATGGCCGCCCTGATCCTGAAACAAAATGACCACCAGGAAGGCAGCCATCTTACTGAGGGGCAAGGTGGAGCTTGTTATGATGAGAGAGACGGAGAGGGTTCATTTGCTGTTCCTGTTAAATCACTGTTGCACTATAGTTAAAGATACAATCTGAGTGAGACTGGCACTAGTTGGTGTTTAACACAAAGACAGTAGGGCAGTGAGGGAATTAAACACCAAAACGTGAACTTCTGCTGAAAAAAAAGGATTAACATTTGTTTTTTTTTTAAGTAATGTTCACGGCGAAGGAGAGACCAGACAATCGTACGAAAGGTCCAATGAGCCATTTTGTGTAGAGAATGCAATTCTAGCTTCTATTAAATCAATCAGATTAAAATTGGACTCAATGTGAATGTGGTTCTGATCTGGGATTGTGTTTATTTCTCCAATATTATTTAAACTGAAACAATAACAGTATTTGTAACTGTAACAGAGCAGAAGAGTACTGCGGGACCCTGTCACAAGTAACACAGCAAAGGGGGTAAGAGTACACTGTGATTTATCACAGAATCCAGCAGCTCACTAGGAACGTTACACATGGTACAGATGGAGGAGCGAAAAGGTGCAAAGTAATTTTACACTTCAATTTGGAGCAATGATTTTTATCTCCACAAGGTTTAATTTTATAATTAATTCAATGCGCTCTTTTTCCTGAAGAAACTTCAGGCACAAACCATGGCGTTATGAAGAAAACAATCATTTATCATTATTAATACACTAGAACATTTGAGATTATAATTTAAACAACACATTGGGTTTATGCCCGAATTAGAATTGCTTTAACACCAATGAAACAACACATTCTGAATTCCCAACATGCATAACCGTTTGGAAATCCAGTGTCTATCTTAGACTAAGCCCATAACGAACGTTTTATACCGATGGTTGGCTCAATCTTGCCGGGAAGATTCCGGGTATTTTGATGGAGACCGTTGTAGTGCATCGTGACTTTCTCTGGCATCCAGGTCATCTACTTCACAGGCAATCTGTAAACCAGCATCGAGGCATCAAGCTGGGAGGTCGCGAGCAGTCATGAAGATTCCAGGAAGTTAAAGGTGAGATTGGACCAGTCGTGGTGGATCTGTGTCTCTCCCCACTCAACTTCTGCCCAGCTTTTAAAGAAATTTTGAAGCAGAATCACATCTCTGGGACGGTGGCTTATCAACAATAGGTTCCGACAAATACAGCCCACGATTGATTGACACTTCACTTGTTTTCTCTCAGTGTCCACAACGTAACCTAGTTAAGTCGCCAGGAGTTCAAACCACTTCTAGCCCTCCTGGAATCGTTCTTGTTGCCATGGTGATCTATCCTCCGCTGTCTGATCTTTTGCAATGTGTCACTAACAAACCTTTAATCGTCCTTTTCCTTCAGACATGCTGAAGCAGATTTATTCTCAGGCCTTCGGTTATCAGTTCAATTTTTACTACACAGAGCAGCTGGGAAACTCCTGCAGTCAGTAATGGTCAGGGTCAGGTACACAAGACTGAGTGACTTTATTGTGCAGCCTGCAGGCATCACCCATCGAAATGTCAAAATTAAATCCACAAGAGTGTTACCCCAGAACAAACATGAACTCTCTGGCCTGCTTCATCTGCTGCTCTTCTGCTGGTCAGCACTCTCACACACTCCAGGCTGATTACACAGTTTGTTTAATGATTTCTGCGTTCTATTCTCATTCCTGTCTCTGCCTTCCTGTCACAATATATGTTTGTCCGTCTTTCATTGTGTCTGTTCTCTGTTTTTATCGTTTAACTCTGTTGACATTCTGTGCGTTTTTCTATCTTGTTATTTCCACTTCTACTTCTATCAATTTGTGATTCTGTGTCAATGTCTTTCTCTCCCGTTGCATCCACGTCTGCTTGCTCTCTCTCATTATGCTTTCTTTCACGCTTTTTATCGCTCTTTATTTTCATCTCCTGCCTTACAAACTCTCTTTATTTCTCTCCTTCTCCTAGTAACTCTGTCTCTACCTCTCTTTGTTTCTATCTCTCTCGCTTTCATGTGAATCTCTCTTAATTTTCTGCGCTTTTGATTCATTATATTGCATTTGTCCCTCTGTCTCTCTCTCCCGTTGTCGCCCCGTTTCTCTCTTTTCCTGCCTCTCTCTTTCTCTCTTTCTCACTCTCTTTGTCTGTTTCTCTGTCGTTGTTTCTCTCCCGGTCTCTCTCTTCCTCTCTCTGTCTCTCTCTTTTTCTTTGTCTCTGCTTCTCGCCCTCTGTCTCATTCTCGCTCTCTGTATCACTATCTGGCTCTCTCTCACTCTCTATCTCTGTGTATGTCTGTGTGTGTGTGTGTTTCTCTCCCTCTCTAAATCACCATCCCTCCCTCTCACTTCCTTTCCCTGTCGCTCCCTCTTTATCTATCTCTATGTCTTTCTCTCTCTCTCTCTCTCTCTTCCTCCCTCTCTCTCCCGTTCTCGCTCCCGATCTCTCTCCCTCTCCATTTATGTGGAGTGTCGCCCATTGTGATCAGGCCCACTGCAGCTACTTTTATTCCAAGCTTTGTAATTTATTTCAAGTCCAGCTGATCTCATTAGTGCCGTCAGTTCGAGCAAAAATGCATGTGTAGTCTGCAGAATAAATCCTGCCTCAAATGGTCAGATTTTAATAAAATATAATATTAGAAGCATATTTCAGATCATTTAATGGCTCTGTGCTGCTAATATAAAATGTATTTTCCGTCCCCCGGGAAGTGTAGGGGATGGAGTATGAAATGGGATTTAGTTCTAGTGCTTGAAAACCTTCAGCTCTTTCTATGATTTCACTAATTTAACAATTAGATTGAGTGGGTATTTCACCGCGTTCTTCAGTTCCTCTCTGAATTTAGTCTGAGTCAGGACATAAATACACGTATTTGTGCAGGAACTGAGGAGCTGCAGCATCTTTGCTGTTTGATCTGTGAGATAAACAGGGTCGGTGAAGGAGTAATAAAACCGAATGTCTGCAATTCGCACATAAATGTTCAATGCAACCTTTGTCAGCCACAACAGTATAAAACTGCCCGATATACTGAAGAGTAAAATGATGGATTTCTTTCGGTTCTCCATCTCTGGATCACTCTGATTCTCTCCATTGCTGCGGCCCCGGAGTCCCCTGCGGACTCGACTGGACACTAAAATACACCTGACTGTCAGAACATTGAGCAGCAAAATCAGACAGAACGGGAGGCAAGGGGTTAAAATGACGTGAAACATGTCAAATGCGGTCCATGCCGGGGAAGTACGGAAGCTCGGTTTAACCTCACAAAACCAGGGAACATTATCGATTATATTGTAAGGTTCAAATGTAAAGTAAACTGGGAAACTCACCAAACAGCCCAGCACACTCACTGTTCCCAGAACCACAGCCGCCGTTCTCTCGGTGCAATATTTAGTTTTCAGCTTCTCACAACAAATGGCCACAAATCGATCAAAGGTGAAAGCGACTGTGAACCAGACAGAAACCCCCGTGGCTGCAGTACTCAAGGAGGCAATAAAACTACACACGGGAGTAATGAGCAGGAATGAATCTCTGAAATACATTATACCAATCCAATTCAATATCACACCAATGATAACGACCATGAGATCGGCCACTGCCATTCCCACCAGGTAGCGACTGATACATTTGGAGAGACCGCACTTTCCTCTGGACAGGATCACAATCGCCACCAAGTTAACTGTAAGAGAGAGAAAAGGAAGCAAAGAAATTATTGATCAGACCTGGCGCCAAAGCAGCAGATTGAGCGGATCTGGGGTGAAATTTCCAGCTTTGTTTCTGCATCGAATGGTGGAAAGTGATTGATTGACCTGGGCAGCGCTTTCGGGCAGAGAGATGTTTTTAAACACAATGATCAATAATGAATTGGGAGATGGATACAGAAAGTGAATAAAGTGAGCACCGGATCCACTGGAAGGGCTGAGTGAGGGCGCAGTGCAGGTGGGGAAGGGAGAAGGGGTTTTAAACACCGGGAATCCAGCGGATTAAAGCCGGATTTGGCTTCCAGACTGACGGGAAAGAGGGGGAAGGGTGGGGAATGTGAGGGGACAGGGGGAGGTTCAGCTGGTTTATTTTTCTGGGTTAAGAGAGCCGACAGTGGCTGGCACGAAATGGGAAAGGCAGCTGGAGACCGAGCCAGTGAGTGAGATTGGGAGGGAGACAAGGAAAAGGACATGTAGGAGCTGGAGGGGAGTCAGGAGCAGATGGTTTGGGAAAGCGAACAAATTGAAGCAACGGATGAGGAGACAGAGGATTCAATGCAGTGGCATGAGAGGCTGGGATTCACAGGGAGAGACTGCAGCAGAGTGTAAGAGGAAATCTCATCTCTTGGTCCCACTAACACAATCCAACTAATACATTCAACTGTTCATTTCTGTGGTTATTGATGTCAGGGAACCTGTGCAGTTATAAAATGCGTACAATAAATTTACTTTGTAATTCACTTGAAATTAAATTTAAAAGCTTTAATTAAATCAACCTCGTTGTTTATTGAATTCACCTAACTTTAACGTACTGTCTCCGAACAATTCATTACGATCAAGACATTTCTGATTATATTTTTTTCAGCAAATTTTAATTATATTTAGTGTTAAGTTGGAAAACAAGGAACATTCGCAAAAACAGACTGAGGACCTGACAGGGATATAAACATGAGGAGCGAGTCCCACAATAAAAACTCACCCAATCTGACCAGACAACAATAACACAGTCAAGTCATATTTTCTATGTTTAATTGTACTTGAAGTTTCAACAGTTCATTCTAATGAATTATTCACACCACAGCCTCTCGCTTTCCCTCTCAGTCGCCCTCTCTATCACTCACTCTACTCTCTTTCTCAAGTCCATTTTCATATCCGATTAATTCCTATCATCCTGTGCCTGCATTCTGTTCACCAGCCCCGTGTTCCACCGATCCTATTCTCAATCTTAGTTTGTTAAATAGTGAAGCCTCTGTGGAATAGTTTAATATTTCTACAGATCATCCAAGTCTCCACCTGTTCACCTACACTGTTCACTTCATCTACAAATCATGGAATAAACAGAATCGAATCCCTCTCCCAGGCAGATCTCACAATAATTGAGATTCCTTCTCCTGTAATTATCGGGTATGGGGATAGATGGCGGGATTGTTCAATTTACAAAACACCAACATCATACTTATAACCTACAGGTACATAGAAGGGCTGCTGATTCCAACAGGGACAGTGCAAATTGAGACCACAAAACATCGAATCATTTCATTTTACAGTGAAGTCCAGTGACAGTCAGTGAATTCATCCACAGTGAAGCAGAGAAGGAGATGTGAAAGAGTCAGCAGCAAAATCAGTTCAGTCATCAGACATCTGAAGCGGCGTCAGATACACACATAATGAAATAATATTTCATAACAGTGATCACCAATAAATACATTGAAATCCCAGTTAAACTGAAGCATGTTATTGGGGAGGGAGACATTCCGCTGCCTCCTTGTAACACTGAGACCGTGAGCTGTCTCATTATCAATCACTGAAAACACATTGATGAAAACATATTCCAGGACAGGTTAATTCCACAACAAGAAACTGTTATCATCTCCTGATGGTCTGATACCAACTCTTAGCTCAATACATTCAGTACAGAGAATAATGCAGTAACAATGCCAGGGTTGGATAGACAAATTCATGACAGATATAATGCAGCGCCTCAATACCGAAAGAGCAGAGACTTAACACATTCCATCATTCAACCAATACAACAGAACAAGTGACTGTGTAAAATATGTAGGGACAAAAAACAATTTGCCAAGTACATCAGCAGATTTAACACCGATTTACACCATTAACAGCTGGGATAACGGCTTACCCGGAACTCCAATGGCTGCAAGAACTGGATAATAAATGAGTTCTATCTGTTGGATTACTGGATATTCCATTTCTGTGAGAAGCACTGACTTCTGTTACCCTGGAAACCACAGCTCCAGCAGGAACTCTGAGCTGATCCATTCCAACAAGCCCTGATTTATACAGGGGAGAAGTCTCCAATGACACGGTTATACTCCTGACCATTGCTATTAGTTACAGTCAGTTTAACAAACACATTATATCAGCAGCTTTGACTCCGAAGTAAATAATGTGGTGAATAAAACACAAACATCTCAAATCCCACGATATTACTTAATCAGACCTCTCTCAGGAATAAAGTTTAAATCTGTTCTCATACAGGACTGATCCAACAATAATAAACGGCTTCATTTACAGCTTTTATATAACTATATTGACCATGTTCACTCCTGGTGTTTCATTTATAATTTAGACAGATGTCTCCGCAGTGTGCACTGAATCCAGGGACACAAGCAGACCCGTTTCACTCTGTTCCTGCAGTTTCCCAGTTAAAATATGAATTGTGATTCTCTGATACGAGGACAGTTAAAGGGCAGGTTGAGGATTGCAGCCTAGAAATGACTGTGGGTGATATTAGGGGACGGACACTGAACGTGTCCCATTGACATTCCTCTCTCCGCTATTTTACTGCAGATGTTTACCCGTTTATTCCACATTGGTGAACGGCTCCAGTAAAATTGGCTCCGTGTAAAACCGAGCTGAGCTCATGACCCTTTTTCACCTCCATCACAAAGGCCCCGTGATTCCCTCACCGCCTCCATCCCTTCCTCAGCCCATTGCCATTGAAACCCTCATCAATGCCTCTGTCCCCTCCAGACTCCATTCCTCCAATGCACTCCTGACCGGCCACCCAACCTCCACCTTCCATAAACGTGAGCTCGTCCAAAAGTCTTGTCCGTGTCCAACCAGCACCAGGTCCTGCTCGGACTCACTGACCCTCACTAGCTCCCAGTTACATATTCAATAAATTTGAAATTCTCATCCTTGGGTTTAAAACCCTCCCCATCTCCATACCTACAGACAACCCACCCGTCACCATCTCATTCATCGGACACTGGCCTCTTTTGCTGGGACCACCCTCTCTTGGTTCCACTCACCTATCTGATCAGAGCCAGGAGAAGCTTCTCTTCCCACCCTATCACCGTTATCTCTGATGTTTCTAAAGGTTCAATCCTTGGCTCCCTCCTCTTCCTCATCTACATGCTGACCTTTGGTGACACAGTCCACAGACACGGACCAGCTTTCAGATGGACGCTGACGAAACCACCGCCTTTCTTGACCCTTCCAATATCTTTGTGTTGTCAGGTCCACATTCTGTTTTAGATGAGCCACCAGTTCCTCCAGTTAAAAATTGGGAAGTCATGATCTTTGGCCCCAAAATCTCCACATCCTTGCCAGGGATTCCATCCTCACCACTGGTTTTTTGATTGGTGAGTCACTCACCAATCACTCAAGCCCTTACTGACTTGCTTTGGATTCCAATCTCCTCAGCCTTTAGTTTATTTTTATTCTTTCTCACACTTGAATCCATCAGTGTCTCACCCCTCCCTATCTCTATAAACTACCAGTTCCGACAGCCCCTCCCAAACATTCTGCTCCTCCCCCTCTGGCCGCTTGTGCATCTGAAGTCCATTTGTCCCACTTCTGACAGGCGTGCCTTCAGCCATATCCACGCTCCTGATTGCCCTCCCTAAGCCCCTCCATCTCCATTCCTCCTTTCACGTGTCAGACGTGGCTCAGTGGTTGCAGTCTCACCTGTGAGATAGAAGTCTGTGCATTGAAGTCTAATTCCAGAGACTTGAACATATAATCCCGGCTGACACTGCAGTGCAGTCCTGAGGGAGCACTCGACTATCGGAGGGTCACTACTGAGGGAGCACATTACTCTCTGAGTGTCAGTACTGAGGGACTGGCGCACTGCTGGATGGTCAGTGCTAAAAGAGTGCAGTACTGTCGGACGGGCAGTACTCTGGGAGCGCTGTACTGTTGAAGGTGCCGACGGTAGGATACTTTAAGCCGAGGGCCCATCTGCCCTCTCAGGTCGATGTAAAAGATCCCACAGCAATATTCGAAAAAGAGCAGGGGAGTTCCTTCCAGTGTCCTGGCCAATATTTACCCTTCAACCAATGTTTACAAAACCGACTTTCTGGCCATTGATCTCATTGCAGTGTGTGGGAGCTTGATGTGCTCAAATTGGCTGCCACGTTTCCTACATTAACACAGCGACTACACTTAACAATGCACTTCATTGATTGTTTCGGGACGTCCCGAGGTCAAGAACGGCACTATTTCAAAGCAAGTTCTTTCCTTCTTTCAGACCTTCCAAGAAACCCATCTCTCGCTCCAAGCTTTTGCCGTCCTTCCTACTATTTCCTTCCTTGGTCAGGGGTCGTCGAAATTCTACTCTTGAAAACCAATCATATCCCCTCCAACTCTCCATTTACTTCTCCTCCTTTTACATCCTCCCTAAACCCACTCTTTGACCAAGGTTTTCGCCAGTCCTCCTGACATCTTCTTATTCCTTTTACTTCTCCGTGAATCCGCTTGGGAATGTTTATTCCATTAAAGGCAGTCTGGGAATGCAAGTTGTTGTTAACTTTCATTGGAATGTGTTCATTAGTTGTCCACTCTCTGAGCAAAAGTAGTTTCTGGGATCATATTCTTGTACCAGAAAGAGATTTATATCAGACACAGACTTGCTCACATAAATAAACATTGGAAACTGCTCGTGGACACCGTTTTGTTCGAACAACATAACTTGGTTTATGTTCAGGCATCGCATTGAAATCGGTTTGTACAACCGTGAGGGATCCTTTAGGGGATCCTTGATCTAATAGGAGACAAGCAACACTGACTAGGATGAAGATTTATTAGTTATTTGTCTTTTTACTCTTTGATTATAACCCGTTTTACTGCTCCCTGGGACTGATGATTATGATGAAGATTTATGAGTTATTCTGTTCGGTTAAACCACATAGTTCCAGAGCAGTTTCGGTGTCCCATTATAGAAACAACATTAAAGCCATAGGGAGAGCACAATGTAGATTCACTCGAATGAGGCCAGGGAAGAGAAACTTATTTGGAAAGACTTGAAAAAACAGGATTATTTCCATGGGAATAGAAAAGACGAGACTTAATCTTAAACAAAAACAGGCCATTCGGCCCAACTGTTCCATTCCGGTGTTTATGCTCCACACGAGCCTCCTCCTGACTTCATCTAACTCTTTCAGAATATCCTTCTGTTCCTCTCTCCCTCGTGTACTTTTTCCAGCTTCCCCTTAAATACATCTCCACTATTCGCCTCAAGTCATCCAGGTAGGAGCAAGATCCAAAATTCCATCCACTCTCATGGTTAAAAAGTTTCTCCTGAATTCCTTATTGGGTTTATTAGTGACTATTTTATATTGATGACCCCAAGTTTTGGACGCCCCACAAGTGGAAACATCTTCCCTACCTCTAACATATCAAACCCCTTCCTAATTGTAAAGACCTCTATTAGGGCACTCCTCAGCCTTCTCTTCTCTAGAATAAAAATACCCAGCCTGTTCAGTCTTTCCTGATATTTATAACCTCTCAGTTCTGGTATCATTCCAGTGAATCATTTTTTGCACCTTCTCCAGTGACCGTGTATCGTTTTTATAATATGGAGACCAGAACTGTTCACAGACCTGAAATGTTAACACTGTCTCTCTCTCCACAGAGGCTGCCTGACATGTTGTGTGTGTCCAGCATTATCTGATTTAATTACATTTCACATAGACTGGTCTAACCAAGCTCCTGTACAAGTTCAACATAATATCTCTGCTTTTCAATTCTATTCCTCGAGAAATGTTTGCATTTTTATGGCCTTCGCCCCTCAGTATGATAGCCAGCTTGCCCCTCAGTATGATAGCCAGCTTGCCCCACAATAAGATGGCCGCATTGCACCTCAGTATGATGGCCGCCTTGCCCCTCAGTAAGATGGCCGCATTGCCCCTCAGTATGATGGCCAACTTGCCCCTCAGTGAGCCTTGCTGGCAGACATTTTGTTTTCGGTTCAGGGCGGGAGTGAATGGTTCCCTGTTACCCACTGTGTACTGTACATGTCCAGGAGCTGTCACTGTTCCATACATGGGCCGTAAAGTACCGAGAAGGCGAGACACACTGAGAGGGGCATTTTGTTGAAATGTAAAGGCACTGATTTTTTTACAGGTGTATGTCTCAATTTTGTGTTTATTCAGGGCCACCATTTTGTGTCAACACAGCAGTGGGACATTTATTACAGAGTACCACTCCTCACTGGGAAAGAAACAAACTGTACAGAGGACAGGAAATATAAAGTGAAACACAGATACAGTTCTGAATGGAGATCAGAAATTGCACAGATAAAACACAGGTGCAGATCTCGTTGTTATGTTTAATAACTGTTTTTTTATTCGTCCATAGGATGTGGGTGTCGTTGGCAAGGCTAGCATTCATTGCCCATCCCTAATTGCCCTTTAGAAGTTGGTGCTGACCTGGCTTCTTGAACCGCTGCAGTCCGTGTGGTGACGGTTCTCCCACAATGCTGTTAGGAAGGGAGTTTCAGGATTTTGACCCAGCGACGATGAAGTAACGGCGATATATTTCCAAGTCAGGATGGTGTGTGACTTGGAGGGGAACGTGCAGGTGGTGTTGTTCCCAAGTGCCTGCTGCTCTTGTCCTTCTCGGTGGTAGAGGTCGTGGGTTTGGGAGGTGCTGTTGAAGAAGCCTTGGCGAGTTGCTGCAGTGCATCCTGCAGATGGTACACACTGCAGTCACTGTGCGCCGATGGTGAAGGGAGTGAATGTTTAGGGTGGTGGATGGGGTGCCAATGAAGCGGGCTGTTTTGTCATGGATGATGTCGAGCTTCTTGAGATTTATTGCTGCTGTACTCATCCAGGCAAGTGGAGAGTATTCCATCACTCTCCTGACTTGTGCCTTGTAGATGGTGGAAAGGCTTTGGGGAGTCAGGAGGTGAGTCACTCTCCGCAGAATACCCAGCCTCTGACCTGCTCTTGTAGCCACAGTATTTATATGGCTGGTCCAGTTAAGTTTCTGGTCAATGGTGAACCCCACGATGTTGATGGTGGGGGATTCGGCGATTGAATGTCAAGGGGAGGTGGTTAGACTCTCTTGTTGGAGATGGTCATTGCCTGGCACTTGTCTGGTGCAAATGTAACTTGCCGCTTTTCAGCCGAAGTCTGTCGGTTATTCCGGTTTTAGTGCATTCGGGCATGGACTGCTTTTTTTTCTGAGGGGTTGCGAACGGAACTGAACACTGTGCAATCATTAGCGAACATCCCCATTTCTGACCTTATGATGGAGGGCAGGTCATTGATGAAACATCTGAAGATGGTTGGGCCTGGGACACTGCCCTGAGGAACTCCTGCAGCAATATCATAGGGCTGAGATGATTGGCCTCCAACAACCACTACCATCTTCCTTTTTGAGAGGTATGACTCCAGCCACTGGAGAGTTTTCCCCTTAATTCACATTGACTTAAATTTTACTCGGGCTCCTTCGTGCCACAGTCGGTCAAATGCTGCCTTGATAGCAAGGGCAGTCACTCTCACCTCACCTCTGGAATTAAGCTCTTTTTTCCATGTGTAGACCGAGGCTGTGATGAGGTCTGGAGCCGAGTGGTCCTGGCGGAACCCAAACTGAGCATCGGTGAGCAGGTTATTGGTGAGTAAGTGCCGCTTGCTAGCACTGTCGATGATACCTTCCGTCACTTTGCTCATGATTGACAGTGGACTGATGGGGCGGTAATTGTCCGGATTGGATTTTACCTCCATTTTGTGGACTGGACATACCGAGGCAATTTTCCACATTGTCGGGTAGATGTCAGTGTTGTTGCTGTATATGAACAATTTGGCTGGAGGTGCGGCTAGTTCTGGAGCACAAGTCCTCAGCACTGCAGCAGGGATGTTGTCGGGGCCCATAGCCTTTGTTGTATCGAGTGCTCTCCGCCGTTTCTTGATATCATGTGGAATGAATCGAATTGTCTGAAGACTGGCTTCTGTGATGGTGGGAATATCGGGAACACGCCGAGATGGATCATCCACTCGGCAATTCTGGCTGAAGATGGTTGCAAACGCTTCAGCCGTGTATTTTGCGCTTCTATTTTATCTATTGAATAAACGTTTCTCAAAACTAAATCGCAGATCCTCCAATCTGCATGTCAGACCCGACCAATCTTCGGATCTGAGTTTGAACCAGTAGATTTTTCTGTTTCTGAAACGTTGCAGAAACAGTACCAAGGCCCTTATCAAATTCACACATGACATCCCATGTGACTATGACCGTGGTAAACTGTCCCTCCTCATCCTTCTCGACCTGTCTGCAGCCTTTTACACGATAGAACACACCACCCACCTCCAACGCCTCTCGTCCATCGCCCAGCTGGGTGGGAATGCGCTGGCCTGGTTCCATTCTTATCGATCCAGTTATAGGCAGAGAATCGCCGGCAATGACTTCTCTTCGCACACCCGCACCGTTACCTCTGGAGTCCCCCAAGGATCTATCCTTGGCCCCCTCCTAGTTCTCATCTACATGCTGCCCCTCGGAGACATCATCTGAAAACACAACGTCAGATTCCACATGTACAGTGACAACACACAGCTCTTGGAGCAAGATGGGAGGATCCAGTTGTCGTAGTTCACGTAGGAACCAACGACATCGGTAGGTCAACGAATGAGGTTCTGCTGAGGGAGCTTGAGGAGCGAGGGTCCAAATTAATAAGCAAAACCTCAAAGGTAATCAGGTCTGGATTACTACCTGAGCCACAAGCAAATTGGCATCGGGTCAAACAGATCATGGAGTAAATGCATGGTGTGGCAGACAGGGGTTTCGATTCATGGCGAAAAGTCAAGGCCATAGAGCAGTGTAGGAATTTGGGTAAAGATAGCTATAGTGTGTCAGGGAGGTACAGAGAGTTTAATGGTAATAGTGCATCAGTGAATAAGGTCAAATCAGTGGAAAAGAGCAAAAAATTAAAACAAAAAGTGGTTCATCTGAATGCATGAAGTATTTTGTAACAAGATAGACAAATCAATGGCACAAATAGAGATAAATAGGTTTGATTTAGTTGTCATTACTGAGAAGTGGTTGCAAGGAGACCAGGGGTGGGAACAAAGTATTACAGGGTACATGATTTTTGGAAAAGACAGACAAAATGGAAAAGGAGCGGGCGTAACCCTGTTAATAAAGGACGAGATAAAGACAGTAGTGAGAAAGGATCTTGGCTCGGGAGATCAGGAAGTAGAATCAGTATGGGTGGAAATAAAAAGTAACAAGGGGCAGAAAACACTGTGGGAGTAGTTTATAGGCCCACTAATAGTAGTTATACTGTTGGACAGAGTATTAATGAAGAAATAAGAGGAGCTTGTAACAAAGGTATTGCAATAATCGTGGGGGACTTTAATCTTCATATAGAGTGTGCAAATCAAATTGGCAAAAGTAGTTTGGAGGACGGGTTCATGGAATGCATTCGAGAACGTTTCCTAGAACGATGCTACATGGAACCAACCATGGAACGGGCTATTTAAGATCTTGTCTTGTGTAATGACACAGGATTAATTAATAATCGCACAGTAAGGGATCCTCCAGGGAAGAGTGATCATAATATGATAGAATATCACATTGAGTTCTAGAGTGACGCATTTGAGTCCAAAACTAGAGTCTTCAACTTCATCAAAGCCAATCACATAGTTATGATGGGCGAGTTGGCTTAGGTTGATTGGGAAACTAGATTAAGAGATGTGATGGTAGATAAGCAATGGCAATCATTCCAAGAAATGTGCAGGAAGGGTGCAGTTGGAGTAAAATGCGGGGAATGTGAGATTATTCGCTTTGGTTGGAAGAATAGAGCAATTGAATATTTTTTGAAATGGTGAGAAACATTAAATGTTTCCTGGGATGAACGGATTGTCCTGTGAGGAAAAATTGAGTAGAATGGGTCTATACGATCTGGAGTTTAGACGAAAGAGAGGTGATCTCATTGAAACATGTAAGGTTCTGATGGGGCTTGACAGGGTAGATGCTGAGAGGCTGTTTCCCCTGGCTAGAGAGTGTAGATCTTGGCGCCATAAGCTCAGGATAAGGGGCTGGCCATATAATACTGAGATGAGGAGGAATTTATTCACTCAGAGAGTAGTGAATATTTGGAATTCTCTCCCCCATAGGGCTCTGGATGCTGAGCCGTTGCGTACAATCAAGGCTGAGATCGATAGATTTTTGGACTCTTGGGCAATCAAGTGATATGGGGAATGGGCGGGAAAGTGGAGTTGAGGAAGAAGATCAGGCCTCATGTTATTGAATGGCGGAGCAGGATCGAGGAGCGCATCCTAAACGTGCTCCTATTTCTTATGTTCTGATGTATCAGTTACCATGTATAATTTAACAAATAACATCACATTTTTCCACCGTGTATTTGTTATCATGACTATATTAACAAACAATTGTAAATCGATTCCCCAGTGTATTGGTTAGCATGACTATATTAACAAACAATTGTAAATTCATTCCTCAGTGTATTGTTACCATGACTATATTGACAAACAATTGTAAATTCATTCGCCAGCGTATTGTTATCATGACTATATTAAGAATTAACTGTAAATTCATTCCTCAGTGTATTGTTGTCATGACTATATCAACAAACAACTGTAAATTCATTAAATAGTGTATGTTATCATGACTATATTAACAAACAACTGTAAATTCATTGCACAGTGTATTAGATATCATGACTATATTAACAAACTGTGAATTCACTCCCCAGTGTATTAGTTATCATGACTATATTAACAAACAAATGTAAATTGATTCTCCAGTGTATTAGTTACCATCACTATATTGACAAACTGTAAATTCATTCCCGAGTGTATTGTTATCATGACGATATTACCAAACAACTGTAAATTCATTCCCCAGTGTATTAGTTATCATGAATGTATTAAAAAAACATCTGCAAGTTCATTCCCCAGTGTATTATTTAACATGACTATTTTAACAAACAACTGTAAATTGATTCCCCATTCTATTATTTAACATCACTATATTAACAAACTGTAAATTCATTCCCCAGTGTATTTATCATGACTATATTAAACTATAAATTCATTCCCCAGTGTATTTGTCATGACAATATTAACAAACTGTAAATTCATTCCCCAGTGTATTTATCATGACGATATCAACAAATTGTAAATTCATTCCCCAGTGTATTAGTTATCATGACTATATTAACAAACAACTGTAAATTGATTCCACAGTATATTAGTTATCATCACTACAATAACAAACTGTAAATTCATTCCCCAGTGTATTGGCTATAATGACGATATTTTTAAAAATCTGTAAATTCATTACTCAGCGTATTGATTATCATTACAACCTGAACAATCAACTGAAAATTCATTGCCCAGTGTATTGAATATCATGACTTGATTAACAACTGTAAATTCATTCCCGAGTGTATTATTTATCAGGTCAAATTTAACAATCAACTGTAAATTCATTCCCCAGTTTATGAGCTATCATGTCCAATTTAACAATCAACTGCAAATTCATTCCCCCTGTATTAGTTGTCATGACTAATTTAACAAACAACTGTAAATTCATTCACCAGTGTATTAGTCATCATGACTATTTGAACAAACACATTTAAATTCATTCCACAGTTTATTGGTTATCATGACGATATCAACAAACAACTGTAAATGCATTCCCCAGTGTATTGGTTATCATGACAACATCAACAAACAACTGGAACTTCATTCTCCTATGTATTGGTTGTCATAACTGTATTAACAAGCAACTGTAACTTCATTCTCCAATGTATTGGTTATCATGACTACATTAACAATCAAATGTAAATGCTTTCCCCACTGTATTCGTTATCATGTCCAATTTAACAATCAACTGTAAATTCATACCCCAGTGTATGAGCTATCATGACCATATCAACAACTGTAAATTCATTCCCCAGTGTATTGATTATCATGATTATAGTAAGAAACAACTGTAAATTCATTCCCCAGTGTATTGGTTATCATGACTGTATTAACAAACAACTGTAAATGCATTCCCCAGTGTATTGGTTATCATGACAACATCAACAAACAACTGTAACTTCATTCTCCAATGTATTGGTTGTCATAACTGTATTAACAAGCAACTGTAACTTCATTCTCCAATGTATTGGTTATCATGACTACATTAACAATCAAATGTAAATGCTTTCCCCACTGTATTCGTTATCATGTCCAATTTAACAATCAACTGTAAATTCATACCCCAGTGTATGAGCTATCATGACCATATCAACTACTGTAAATTCATTCCCCAGTGTATTGATTATCATGATTATAGTAAGAAACAACTGTAAATTCATTCCCCAGTGTATTGGTTATCATGACTGTATTAAGAAACAACTGTAAATTCATTACCCAGTGTATTGATTATCATGACTATAGTAAGAAACAACTGTAAATTAATTCCCCAGTGTATTCGTTATCATGACTATATTAACAGACAACTGTTATTTCATTCCACAGTGTATTGATTAACATGACACTATGAACAAACAACTGTAAATTCAATCCCCAGTGTATTGGTTATCATGACAACATCAACAAACAACTGTAACTTCATTCTCCAATGTATTGGTTGTCATGACTACATTAACAATCAAATGTAAATGCATTCCCCACTGTATTCGTTATCATGTCCAATTTAACAATCAATTGTAAATCCATTCCCCAGTGTGTTGGTTATCATGACAACATCAACAAACAACTGTAACTTCATTATCCAATGTATTGGTTGTCATGACTACATTAACAATCAAATGTAAATGCATTCCCCACTGTATTCGTTATCATGCCCAATTTAACAATCAACTCTAAATTGATTCCCCAGCGATTTGGTTATCATGTCCAATTTAACAATCAACTGTAAATTCATACCGCAGTGTATGAGCTATCATGACGATAGCAACAAACAACTGTAAATTCATTCCCCAGTGTATGAGTTATCATGACCATATTAATAACTGTAAATTCATTCCCCAGTGTATTCGTTATCATGTCGAATTTAACAATCAACTGTAAATTCATTCCCCTGTATTAGTTATCATGACTAAATTAACAAACAACTGCAAATTCATTCACCAGTGTAGTGGTTTTCATGACTACATTAACAATCAACTGTCAATTTATTTCCCAGTGTATTGAACATCATGACTATATGAACAAACAAATGTAAATTCATTCTTCGGTGTATTAGTAATCATGTCCAATTTAACAATCAACTGTAAATTCATTCCCCAATGAATTGTTTATGATGTCTATATTGACAAAATATAGTAATTTAATTCCCCAGTGTATTGGTTACCATGACTACATTAAGAATCAACTGTAAATTCATTACCCTGTGTATTGGTTATGACTATATTAACAACTGTACATTTTTCCCCTGGTGTATTGATTTTCATGTCCAATTTAACAGTCAACTGTAAATTCATTATCCGGTGCATTAGTTATTATGAGTATATCAACAAACAACTGTAAATTAAATCCCTAGTGTATTCATTATCATGACAATATTAACAATCAAATGTAAATTTATACCGCACTGTATTGGTTATCATGTCCATGTTGACAATCGTGTGTTACTTCATTCCTCCAGTGCATTGGCTTTCATGACTATATTAACAAACAACTGTAAATTCATTCCCCAATGTATTGGTTATCATGACTATATTAACAAGCTATTGTAAATTCATTACCCAGTGTATCAGTTATCATGTCCAATTTACAATCAACTGTATATTAATTCCATAGTGTACTGCCTATCATGATTATATGAACAAACAATTGTAAATTTATTCCCCGGTGTACTGATTATCATAACTATATCAACAAACAACTGTAAATTAATTACCCAGTGTATTAGTTATCGTGAATATAATAACAATCAACTGTAAATTCATTCCCCAGTATATTGAACATCATGACTATATGAACAAACAACAATACATTTATTCCCCAGTGTATTGAAAATCATGACTATATTAACAAACAACTGTAAATTCATTCCCCAGTGTATTACTTATCATGTCCAATTTAACAATCAACTGTAAATTCATTCCTCAGTGTATTGGTTATCATGACTACATTAAGAAACTGTAAATTCATTCCCCAGTGCATTGGTTATCATGACTATATCAACAAACACTTATAAATCCATTCCCTAGTCTTTAGTTTTCATGTCTAATTTAACAATCAACTGTAAATTCCTTCGCCAGTGTATTGGCTATCATGACTATATTAACAAGCAATTGTAATTTTTTCCCTGGTGTATTGATTATCATGACGATATCAGCAAACAACTGTAAATTCTTTCCCCAGTGTATTAGTTATCATGACTACATGAACCAGCAACTGTAAATTCATTCCCCAGGGTATTAGTCATTATGTCCAATTTAACAATTAACTGTAAATTCATTCCCCAGTGTATTAGTTATCATGTCCAATTTAACAATCAACTGTAAATTCATTCCCCAATGTATAGATTATCGTGACTATATTAACAAGTGTAAATTTATTCCCCAGTGTATTAGTTATCATGTCCAATTTAGAAATCAACTGTAAATTCATGACACAGTGTTTTGGTCATCATGATTATATTAACAAACAACTGTAAATTAATTCCCCAATGTATGGGTTATCATGTCCAATTTGACAATTAACTGTAACTTCCATCGCCAGTGTATTGGCTATCATGACTATATGAACAAACAACTGTAAATTATTTCCCTACTGCATTAGTTATCATGACGACATCAACAAGCAACTGTGAATTAATTCCACAGTGTATTAGTTATCATGTCCAATTTAACAATCAACTGTAAATTCATTCCTCAGTGTGTTGGTTATCATGACTACATGAACACACAACTCTAAATTCATTCCCCTGTATTAGTTATCATGACTAAATTAACAAAAACTCAATTCTTTCCCCAGTGTATTAGTTATCATGACCATATTAACAAACAACTGTAAATTCATTCCCCAGTGTTTTGATTATCATGACTACATTACCAAACAATTGTAAATTCATTCCCCAGCGTATGAGCTATTATGACGATATCAACAAACAACTGTAAATTCATTTCCCAGTGTTTTCGTTATCATGTCCATTTTAACAATCAACTGTAAATTCATTCCCCTGTATTAGTTATCATGACCATATTAACAAGTGTAAATTCATTGCCCAGTGTGTTCGTTATCATGTCCAATTTATCAATCAACTGTAAATTCATTCCCCTGGATTAGTTATCATGACTAAATTAACAAACAACTCTAAATTCGTTCCCCAGTGTATTAGTTATCATGACTATATCAACAAACAACTGTAAATTCATTCGCCAGTGTCTTGGTTGTCATGACTATATTCACAATCAACTGTAAATTCATTCCCCAGTGTTTTGATTATCATGACTATATGAACAAACCGTTGTAAATTTATTCCACACTGTAGTAGTTATCATGACAACATTAACAAACAATTGTAAATTCATTCCCCAGTGTACTGGTTATCATGACTATATTAACCAACAAAAGTCAGTTCATTCCCCATTGTATTAGTTATCATGACGACATCAACAAACTACTGTAAATAATTATCCAATGTATTGGTTATCATAACTGTATTAAAGAGAAAGTGTAACTTCATTCTCCAAGGTATTGGTTGTCATGACTACATTAACAATCAATTGTAAAGTCATTCCCCACTGTATTCGTTATCATGTTCAATTTAACAATCAACTGTAAATTCATCCCCCAATGAATTGTTTATGATGTCTATATTGACAAAATATTTCAATTTCACTCCACAGTGTATTGGTTATCATGACTACATTAAAAATCAACTGTAAATTCATTACCCTGTGTAATGGTTATCATGACTATATTAACAACTGTAAATTTATTCCCCGGTTTATTGATTATCATGTGCATTTTAACAATCAACTGTAAATTCATTATCCGGTGCATTAGTTATTATGAGCGTTTCAACAAACAACTGTAAATTCAATCCCTATTGTATTCGTTATCATGACAATATTAACAATCAACTGCAAATTTATTCCGCACTGTATTGTTTATCATGTCCATGTTGACAATCATGTGTTCCTTCATTCCCCCAGTGCATTGGCTGTCATGACTATATTAACAAACAACTGTAAATTAATTCCCCAATGTATTGGTTATCATGACTACATTAACAATCAACTGTAAATTCATTCCCCAGTGTATTGGTTATCATGACTACATTAACAATCAAATGTAAATTCTCTCCCCAGTGTATTGGTTATCATGTCCAATTTAACAAACAAGTGTAAATTCATTCCCCATTATTTTGGTTATAATGACTATGTTAACAATCAAATATAAATTTATTCCCCAGTGTATTTGTTAACATGAATATATTGACAAACAACTGTATTTTTTTTCCTCATTGTGTTGTTTATCATGTCCAATTTAACAATAAACTGTAACTTCATTCCCCCGTGTCTTGGTTATAATGTCCAATTGAACAAACAAGTGTAAATTAATTACCCAGTGTATTAGTTATCATGACTACATTAACAATTAAATGTAAATTCAATCACCAGTGCATTGGTTATCATGACCAATCGAACATACAACTGTAAATTCATTCCCCAGTGTAATGGTTATCATGACTACATTAACAATCAACTGTAAATTCATTCCCCACTGCATTGGTTATCATGCCTATATTAACAAACAAATTTAGGTTCATTCCCCTGTGTATTGGCTATCATGACAAAATTAACATACACCTGGAATTTCATTCCCCATTGTATTGGTTATCATGACAATATTAACATACAACTGTAAATTCATTCCCCAGTGTAATGGTTCTCATGACTATATGAACAAACAACTGTAAATTCATTCCCCAGTGTCTTACTTATCATGTCCAATTGAACAAACAAGTGTAAATTAATTACCCAGTGTATTAGTTACCATGACTACATTAACAATTAAATAAAATTCAAACAACAATGTGTTAGTTATCATGACAATATTAACAACAACTGTAAATTCATTCCCCCAGTGTATTGGTTGTGATGGTTATATTAACAAACAACTGTAAATTCATTCCTCAGTGTCTTGGGAATCATGACTATATTAACAAACAAACAAGTGTAAATTCATTCCCCAGTGTATTAGTTATCATGTCCACTTTAACAAACAACTGTAAATTGATTCCCCAGTGTGTTGGTTATCATGACTACATTAACAATCAACTGTAAATTCATTCCCCAGTGTATTAGTTTTCAGGACTACCTTAACAAACAACTGTAAATTAATTCCCAAGTGTAATAGTCATCATGGCTATATTAACAAACAACTGTAATTCATTCCCCAGTTTATTAGTTATCATGTCCAATTTAACAAACAACTGTAAATTGATTCCCCACATTAATGGTTAACATGACTTTATTAACAATCAACTGCAAATTGATTCCAAAGTGTATTGCTTATCATGACTATATTAACATACAACTGTGAATTCATTCCCCAATATATTGGTTTTCATGACTACATTAACAATGAATTGTAAATTCATTCCCCACTGCATTGGTTATCATGACTATATTAACATACAAATGTGAATTCATTCCCCAATATATTGGTTTTCATGACTATATCAACAATCAACTGTAAATTGATTCTCCAGGGTATTTGTTATCATGACTATATTAACAAACAACTGTAAATTCATTCCCCCAGGGTAATGGTTGTCAAGACTACATTAACAAACAACTGTGAATTTATTCCCCACTGTATGGGTTATCATGACAATATTAACAATCAACTGTAAATTCATTCCGAACTGTATTCGTTATCATGGCTACATTAACAAACAACTGTAAATTCATTCCCCGGTGTATTGGTTATCATGGCGATATTGACATGCAACGGGAAGTTGATTCCCAACTGTGTTAGTTATCATGACTATATTAACAAACTACTATAAATACATTCCCCATTGTATTGGTTACCATGGCTATATTAATAATCAACTGTAAATTCATTCACCAGTGCATTAGTTATCATGACTATATTAACAAACAACTGTAAATTCATTCAACACTGTATTAGTTATCTTGGTGATTAACAATCAACTGTAAATTAATTCCCCGCTGTATAAATTATCATTACTACATTAACAATTAACTGCAAATTCAATCACAAGTGTATTAGTTATCATGACCACATTAACAAACAACTGTAAATTCATTCCCCAGTGTATTGGTTATAAGGGCTAGATTAACAATCAAATGTAAATTCTCTCCCCAGTGTATTGGTTATCATGTCCAATTTAACAAACAAGTGTAAATTCATTCCCCATTATTTTGGTTATAATGACTATGTTAACAATCAAATGTAAATTTATTCCCCAGTGTATTTGTTAACATGAATATATTGACAAACAACTGTATTTTTTTTCCTCATTGTGTTGTTTATCATGTCCAATTTAACAATCAACTGTAAATTCATTCCCCTGTGTCTTGGTTATAATGTCCAATTGAACAAACAAGTGTAAATTAATTACCCAGTGTATTAGTTATCATGACCACATTAACAATTAAATGTAAATTCAATCACCAGTGCATTGGTTATCATGACCATACGAACATACAACTGTAAATTCATTCCCCAGTGCAATGGTTATCCTGACTACATTAACAATCAACTGTAAATTCATTCCTCTCTGCATTGGTTATCATGCCTATATTAACAAACAAATTTAGGTTCATTCCCTGTGTATTGGCTATCATGACAAAATTAACATACACCTGGAATTTCATTCCCCATTGTATTGGTTATCATGACAATATTAACATACAACTGTAAATTCATTCCCCAGTGTAATGGTTCTCATGACTATATGAACAAACAAGTGTAAATTAATTCCCCTGTGTTTTAGTTGTCATGTCCAATTTAACAAACAACTGTAAATTGATTCCCCAGTGTGTTGGTTATCATGACTACATTAACAATCAACTGTAAATTCATTCCCCAGTGTATTAGTTTTCAGGACTACCTTAACAAACAACTGTAAATTCATTCCCAAGTGTAATAGTCATCATGGCTCTATGAACAAACAACTGTAATTCATTCCCCAGTTTATTAGTTATCATGTCCAATTTAACAAACAACTGTAAATTGATTCCCCACGGTAATGGTTAACATGACTTTATTAACAATCAACTACAAATTGATTCCAAAGTGTATTGCTTATCATGACTATATTTAGATACAACCGTGAATTCATTCCCCAATCTATTGGTTTTCATGACTCTATCAACAATCAACTGTAAATTGATTCTCCAGGGAATTTGTTATCTTGACTATATTAACAAACAACTGTAATTTTTTTCACCCAGGGTAATGGTTGTCAAGACTACATTAACAATCAACTGTAAATTCATTCCGAACTGTATTACTTATCATGGCTACATTAACAAACAACTAGAAATTCATTGCCCGGTGTATTGGTTATCACGGCTATATTGATATGCAACGGGAAGTTCAATCCCAACTGTATTAGTTATCATGACTATATTAACAAACTACTATAAATACATTCCCCAGTGTATTGGTTACCATGGCTATATTAATAATCAACTGTAAATTCATTCACCAGTGCATTAGTTATCATGACTATATTAACAAACAACTGTAAATTCATTCAACACTGTATTAGTTATCTTGGTGACATTAACAATCAAATGTAAATTAATTCCCCCCTGTATAAGTTATCATTACTACATTAACAATTAACTGCAAATTCAATCACAAGTGTTTTAGTTATCATGACCACATTAAAAAACAACTGTAAATTCATTCCCCAGTGTATTGGTTATCAGGGCTAGATTAGCATACAACTGGAAATTATTTCCCCAGTGCATTGGTTATGATGTCCAAATTAACAATCAAATGTAAATTAATTCCCCAGTGTATTAGTTATCATGACTACATTAACAATCAACTGTAAATTAATTCCCCAGTGTATTGGTTATCATGACTACATGAACAATCAAATGTAAATTCTCTCCCCAGTGTATTGGTTATCATGTCCAATTTAACAAACAAGTGTAAATTCATTCCCCATTATTTTGGTTATAATGACTATGTTAACAATCAAATGTAAATTTATTCCCCAGTATATTTGTTAACATGAATATATTGACAAACAACTGTATTTTTTTCCTCATTGTGTTGTTTATCATGTCCAATTTAACAATCAAATGTAAATTCATTCCCCTGTGTCTTGGTTATCATGTCCAATTGAACAAACAAGTGTAAATTAATTACCCAGTGTATTAGTTATCATGACTACATTAACAATTAAATGTAAATTCAATTACCAGTGCGTTGGTTATCATGACCATACGAACATACAACTGCAAATTCATTCCCCACTGCATTGGTTATCATGCCTATATTAACAAACAAATTTAGGTTCATTCCCCTGTGTATTGGCTATCATGACGAAATTAACATACACCTGGAATTTCATTCCCCAGTGTAATGGTTCTCATGACTATATGAACAAACAACTGTAAACTAATTCCCCAGTACATTAGTTATCAGCCCAATTTTACAAACAACTGTAAATTCATTCCCCAGTGTCTTGGTTATCATGTCCAATTGAACAAACAAGTTGAAATTAATTACCCAGTGTATTAGTTATCATGACTACATTAACAATTAAATGTAAATTCAATCAACAATGTGTTAGTTATCATGACTATATTAACAACAACTGTAAATTCATTCCCCCAGTGTATTGGTTATGATGGCTATATTAACATAGAACTGTAAATTCATTCCTCAGTGTCTTGGTAATCATGACTATATTAACGAACAAGTGTAAATTCATTCCCCAGTGTATTAGTTATCATGTCCAATTTAACAAACAACTGTAAATTGATTCCCCAGTGTATTGGTTATCATGACTACATTAACAATCAACTGTAAATTAATTCCCCAATGCATTGGTTATCATATCCAATTTAACAAACAACTGTAAATTCATTCCCAAAGTATTGGTTATTTTGAATAATTAACAAACAACGGTAAATTCATTCCCAAGTGTATTGTTTTCATGACGATATTAAAGAAACAACTGTTAACCAATACACTGTGGAATGAATTATCATGACTATATTAACAAACAACTGTAAATTCATACTCTAGTTCATTGGTTATCATGTCCAATTTAACAAACAAGTGTAAATTAATTCCCCAATGTATTGGTTATCATGGCTATATTAACAAACTGTAATTCATTCCCCAGTGTATTGGTTATCAGTGCAATTAAACAAACAACTGTAAATTCATTACTCACTGTCTTGGTTATCATGACGATATCAACAAACAAGTGAAAATTCATTCACCAGTGTATAAGTTATCATGTCCAATTTAACAATCAACTGTAAATTCACTCACCACTGTTTTCGTTATCATGACTATATGAACAATCAACTGTAAACTCATTCCCCAGTGCATTAGTTATCATGACTATATTAACCAACAACTTTAAATTCATTCCTCAGTGTACTGGTTATCATGACTACATTAATAATCAACTGTAAATTCATTCTGCAGTGCATTGTTTATCATGACGATTTTCACGATCAACTGTAAATTCTTTCCCCAGTGTATTAGTTATCATTACTATGTTGTCAACTGTAAACTCATTCCACCAGTGTATTGGTGATCATGACTGTTGACAATCAACTGTAAATTCATTCCTAAGTGTATTAGTTATCATAACTACATTAACAAACTGTACATTCATTCCCCAGTGTATTGTTTATCATGACTATATTAGCAATCAACTGTAAATTAATTCTCCAGTGTATTAGTTATCATGTCCAATTTAACAATCATCTGTAAACTCATTCCTCCAATGTATTGGTTATCATTACTATATGAACAACTGTAACCTTATTCTCCACTGTTTTGGTGATCATGACTATATTCACAATCAACTGTAAATTCATTTCACAGTGTATAAGTTATCATGACCACAATAACAAACAACTGTAAATTTATTCACCACTGTTTTGGTTATCATGACTATATTAACAAACAACTGTAAATTCATTCATCAGTGTTTTAGTAAACATGACTACATTAACAATTAACTATAAATTCATTCTCCAGTGTATTGGTTATCATGACTGTATTAACAAACAACTGTAAATTAATTCCACAGTGTATTGGTTGTCATGACTACAATAACAATGAACTGTAAATTCATTCCCCAGTTGATTAGTTATAATGACTATATTAACAATCAATTGTAAATTCATTCCCCATTGTATTGGTTATCATGTCCAATTTAACAAACAAATGTAAATTAATTCCCTCGTGTATTAGTTATCATGACTACATTAACAAACAAGTGTAAATTCGTTCCCCGGTGTATTGGTTATCATGACAATATTAACAGGCAACTGCAAATTCATTCCACAGTGCATTGGGTAAAATGACTATATTCACAATCAACTGGAAATTTATTCCCCAGTGTATTCGTTATCATCACTATATTAACATCCAAACGTAAAATCTTTCACCAATGTATTGCTTATCATGACTATATTAACAAACAACTGTAAGCTTATTCCCCACGGTTTTGGAGATGATGACGATATTAGCATTCAACTGTAAATTCAATCCCCAGTGTATTGGTTATCATGACTATATTAACAACCAGCTGTAAATTCATTCACCAGTGTATTGGTTGTCATGACTATATTAACAAACAACTGTAAACTTATTGTCCACTGTTTTGGGGATCATGACTATATTAACAACCAACTGTAAATTATTTCACCAGTGTATTGGTTATCAGGTCAATATTCACAATCAACTGTAAATTCATTTCACAGTGTATAAGTTATCATGACCACAATAACAAACAACTGTAAATTTATTCACCACTGTTTTGGTTATCATGACTATATTAACAAACAACTGTAAATTCATTCATCAGTGTTTTAGTAATCATGACTTCATTAACAATGAACTGTAAATTCATTCTCCAGTGTATTGGTTATCATGACTATATCAACAAACAACTGTAAATTAATTCCGCAGTGTATTGGTTATCATGACTACAATAACAATCAACTGTAAATTCATTCCCCAGTTTATTAGTTATCATGACTATATTAACAGACAACTGTAAATCTATTCCCCAGGTTATTGGTTAACATATCCATTTAACAATCAACTGTAAATTCATTCCACAGTGTATTGGTTATCATGACTACATTAACAAACAACTGGAAATTTATTCACCACTGTTTTGGTTATCATGAATATATTAACAATCAACTGTAAATTCGTTCCCCGGTGTATTGGTTATCATGACAATATTAACAGGCAACTGCAAATTCATTCCACAGTGCATTGGGCACAATGACGATGTTCACAATCAACTGAAAATTCATTCCCCAGTGTATTCGTTATCATGACTATATTAACATCCAACTGGAAATTTATTCCCCAGTGTATTCGTTATCATCACTATATTCACAACCAAATGTAAAATCTTTCACCAATGTATTGCTGATCATGACTATATTAACAAACAACTGTAAGCTTATTCCCCACGGTTTTGGAGATGATGACGATATTAGCATTCAACTGTTATTTCAATCCCCAGTGTATTGATTATCATGACTATATTAAGAATCAGCTGTAAATTCATTCACCGGTATATTGGTTGTCATGACTATATTAACAAACAACTGTAAACTTATTCTCCACTGTTTTGGTGATCATGACTATATTAACAATCAACTGTAAATTATTTCACCAGTGTATTGGTTATCAGGTCAATATTCACAATCAACTGTCAATTCATTTCACAGTGTATAAGTTATCATGACCACAATAACAAACAACTGTAAATTTATACACCACTGTTTTGGTTATCATGACTATATTAACAAACAACTGTAAATTCATTCATCAGTGTTTTAGTAAACATGACTACATTAACAATTAACTGTAAATTCATTCTCCAGTGTATTTGGTTATCATGACTGTATTAACAAACAACTGTAAATTAATTCCACAGTGTATTGGTTGTCATGACTGCAATAACAATGAACTGTAAATTCATTCCCCAGTTGATTAGTTGTAATGACTATATTAACAATCAATTGTAAATTCATTCCCCATTGTATTGGTTATCATGTCCAATTTAACAAACAATTGTAAATTAATTCCCTCTTGTATCAGTTATCATGACTACATTAACAAACAAGTGTAAATTCATTCCCCAGTGTATTGGTTAGCATGAATGTATTTACAAACAACTGTAAATTTATTCCCCATTGTATTCGTTATCATGACTATATTAACAAACAACTGTAAACTTACTCCCCACTGTTTTGGTGATCATGACTATATTCACAATCAACTGTAAATTCATTCCCCAGTTTATTAGTTATCATGTCCAATTTAACAATCAACTGTAAATTCATTCCCCCAATGTATTGGTTATCATGACTATATTAACAAACAGCTGTAAATTCATTCCCCCAATGTACTGGTTATCATGACTATATTAACAAACAGCTGTAAACTTATTCCCCACTGTTTTCGTAATCATGACTACATTAACAATGAATTGTAAATCCATTCCCCAGTGTATTGGGTATCATGTCCAATTTAACAGACAATTGGAAATTAATTCCCTAGTGTATTAGTTATCATGACTACATTAACAAACAAGTGTAAATTCATTTCCCAGTGTATTGGTTAGCATGCCTATATTTACAAACAACTGTCAATTGATTCCTCAATGTATTCGTTATCATGACTATATTAACATCCAACTGGAAATTTATTCCCCACTGTTTTGGTGATCATGACTATATTCACAATCAACTGTAAATTCGCTCCATTGTGTAAAAGTTATCATGACCACAATAACAAACAACTGTAAATTTATACACCACTGTTTTGGTTATCATGACTATATTAACAAACGACTGTAAATTCATTCATCAGTGTTTTAGTAAACATGACTACATTAACAATTAACTGTAAATTCATTCTCCAGTGTATTGGTTATCATGACTATATCAACAAACAACTGTAAATTAATTCCGCAGTGTATTGGTTATCATGACTACAATAACAATCAACTGTAAATTCATTCCACAGTGTATTGGTTATCATGACTACATTAACAAACAACTGGATATTTATTCACCACTGTTTTGCTTATCATGAATATATTAACAATCAACTGTAAATTCGTTCCCCGGTGTATTGGTTATCATGACAATATTAACAGGCAACTGCAAATTCATTCCACAGTGCATTGGGTAAAATGACTATATTCACAATCAACTGAAAATTCATTCCCCAGTGTATTCGTTATCATGACTATATTAACATCCAACTGGAAATTTATTCCCCAGTGTATTCGTTATCATCACTATATTAACATCCAAACGTAAAATCTTTCACCAATGTATTGCTTATCATGACTATATTAACAAACAACTGTAAGCTTATTCCCCACGGTTTTGGAGATGATGACTATATTAGCATTCAACTGTAAATTCAATCCCCAGTGTTTTGGTGATCATGACTATATTAACAACCAACTGTAAATTATTTCACCAGTGTATTGGTTATCAGGTCAATATTCACAATCAACTGTAAATTCATTTCACAGTGTATAAGTTATCATGACCACAATAACAAACAACTGTAAATTTATTCACCACTGTTTTAGTTATCATGACTACAGTAACAAACAACTGTAAATTCATTCATCAGTGTTTTCGTAATCATGACTACATTAACAATGAACTGTAAATTCATTCTCCAGTGTATTGGTTATCATGACTGTATCAACAGACAACTGTAAATCTATTCCCCAGTTTATTGGTTAACATATCCATTTAACAATCAACTGTAAATTCATGCCACAGTGTATTGGTTATCATGACTATATTAACAACCAGCTGTAAATTCATTCACCAGTGTATTGGTTGTCATGACTATATTAACAAACAATTGTAAACTTATTCTCCACTGTTTTGGTGATCATGACTATATTAACAATCAACTGTAAATTATTTCACCAGTGTATTGGTTATCAGGTCAATATTCACAATCAACTGTAAATTCATTCCACAGTGTATAAGTTATAATGACCACAATAACAAAAAACTGTAAATTTATTCACCACTGTTTTGGTTATCATGACTATATTAACAATCAACTGTAAATTCATTCCCCTGTGTGTTGGTTATCATTATCAATGTTAACAAGCAACTGTAAATTCATTCTCTTCTGTATTGGTTATCATGACGACATTAGCAAGCAACTGTAAATTTATTCCCCAGTGTATTAGTTAACTTGACTATAATAACAAGCAATTGTAAATTCATTCCCCAATGAATTGGTTGTCATGACAATCGTATCAATCAACTGTAAATTCATTCATCAGTATTTTAGTTATTATGACTACATGAACAAACAAATGTAAATTCATTCACCAGTGTATTGGTCATCATGACTCTATTAACAAACAATTGTAAATTCATTCCCCCGTGTATTCATTATCATGACTATATCAACAAAAAACTGTAAATTCTTTCCCCAGTGTATTAGTTATCATGACTACATTAGTTATCATGACAACAAGAGCTTTTTCCCTTCGTTGAGGGTTCTATAACAAGGGGACACAGATTCAAGGTAAAAGGCTTGGAGGTTCAGAGGGGATTTGAGAAAGAACTTTTTCACCCAGCGGGTGGTTGGAGTCTGGAACTCACTGCCTGAAAGGGTTGTGGAGGCAGAAACCCTCACAACATTCAAGAAGCATTTGGATGAGCACTTGAAATGCCATAGCATCCAAGGCTACGGAGCAAATGCTGGAATATGGGATTAGAGTAGATAGGGCTTGATGGCCGGCGCGGACACGATGGGCCGAAGGGCCTCTATCCGTGCTGCATAACTCTATGACTCTATGACTCTATTAACGAGCAAGTGTAAATTCATTCCCCAGTGTATTGGTTGGCATGCTATATTTACAAACTACTGTAAATTGATTCCTCAGTTTATTGGTTATCATGACTACATTAACAATCAACTGTAAATTCATTCACCAGTGCTTTAGTTATCATGTCCAATTTAACAAACAACTGTAAATTCATTCCCCAGTTCATTGGTTATCATGTCCAATTTAACAAACAACTGTAAATTAAATTCATTCCCCATTGTATTGGTTATCATGCCTATATTAACAAACAACTGTAAATTCATTCCCCAGTGTATTAGTTATTATGTCCAATCTAACTACTATCTATAACTTCATTCCACTCTATCAGTTATCATTTTCATTATAACAATCAACTGTAATGTTATTACTTCTATGATTCTACGGAGATCAGAGAAAGAAAAATAACAATTAAAAACAGAGAATTAGGGAGAAACAGAAAGAGGGAGACGGGAGAGAGGGAAACCGATGGAGGGAACGATAAACAGACAGCTTTCCCCTCTCCCTCCGCATGGCTTTCCAGAAAGTGTAGACTGCGGCTTAAAGTGCTCGGTTAGATCCGGCAGAGACTGTTTCTATAATGGGGGGAGGGCACACACTATTTGATGACCAGGTATGACATTTGGTCTCCGTTTTTAGCAGGCAACCAACAAGGAAACATTTTTTGAATTTGATCTAGAAATATTGAGGTTAATTAACTGATGCCAACGGAAGATTCAATAACTCGAGATGTGGAGCTGTGTCCTCTCCTCACTGGGCAGACTGATCCTGGGTTTGTACCTCTGCAGATTCGACTTTTCCTATCCTGTCCCTTACTGTCACGATGCACTGGTTTAGTTCTCAGTACTGAAACTGGGGGTCTTCCCCGAGACCAGATGCTGTCACTCTGAGATCTTCATGTACATTGTACCTTCAATCCTATTCATATCTTGACATCTGTAGCGTGGCTCATTCATACAGGTGGATTTAGATTTCATTCCATACTAGTGTTAGCTGTGGTTCAGTGGGAGCACAATCGTTTCTGATCCAGAGAGTTGTGTGTCATAAGCCCGTTTGAACGCTGGTATTCAGTGTCTCAACAAATACATGGCAAGGCACCAGATGAAACTTTGACCCCTTCACCTCACCTCCTCACGAAGGAACCGCCTGGGTTTAACCTCCCAGCCTATGTCTAGAAGTGAATGATGCCGAATATTGCTCGCTGAACAGTCTTACATCACCCAGTTCAGATTGAATGAGTTCACCTCACCGACCATTGATTAGAATCCCCACAAGCTGCTGAGTGATTGGGTTAACACTTTCTTACCAAATCTTCAAAGAAGTCAGACAGCAAGTCATGCACAATAATGTTTTATTGACTTGGAAATCATAACTACCGTTGTTGAAACATTGAGTACACAAATAAAAATTAAATATAAACAGTTGTATACAGGGTCATGTAGAAATTTTAATGACAGATAATTAACACAACGAATAACCGATTATAAAAGCAGCTGAGAGTATCACCGTAATTCAGCATTAGCTGGATCACTGATTATCACATTATAGTTTAGATCAATTTCTGACACGACTGCAGATTGTTGAGATTAATTTAGGATTCACCATTTAGATATCTGATAATTTAACATCATTAGATCGCCAGCCCAGGGAACAGATTAGAGAATAAATTCATCTCGGATGTTCGAGCAAAACAGGCGAGAGCGAATTGGCAGCTAGTTTTCCACTCTGCCTGATTTTATTTTCCATTGAATGCTGCTTGCCCCGATGCGATGTTAAACCAGGGCCCCCTTTGTTTCAGTGGATGTAAAACTGCAGCCCCACCCTGGGCCCTTCCTGTTTGTACGTTGAACCATTGTCCCACTGCAGCCCAGACTGAGCCCCATCCTGGGCCCTTCCTGTCTGTACATTGACCCAGTCTCCCACTGCAGCTCACACTGTGCCCCACCCTGGGCCCTTGCTGTCTGCACATTGACGCAGTCTCCCACTGCAGCCCAGACTGAGCCCAACCGTGGGTCCTTCCTGTCTGTACATTGACCCATTGTCCCACTGCAGCCCAGACTGAGCCCCACCCTGGGCCCTTCCTGTCTGTACATTGACCCAGTGTCCCACTGCAGCCCAGACTGAGCCCCACCCTGGGCCCGTCCTGTCTGTACATTGACCCAGTCTCCCACTGCAGCCCAGACTGAGCCCCACCCTGGGCCCTTCCTGTCTGCACATTGACCCAGTGTCCCACTGCAGCCCAGACTGAGCCCCACCCTGGGCCCTTCCTGTCTGTACATTGACCCAGTGTCCCACTGCAGCCCAGACTGAGCTCCACCCTGGGCCCTTCCTCTCTGTACATTGACCCAGTGTCCCACTGCAGCCCAGACTGAGCCCCACCCTGGGCACTTCCTGTCTGTACATTGACCCAGTGTCCCACTGCAGCCCAGACTGAGCCCCACCCTGGGCCCTTCCTGTCTGTACATTGACCCAGTGTCCCACTACAGCCCAGACTGAGCCCCACCCTGGGCCCTTCCTGTCTGTACATTGACCCAGTGCCCCATTGGGGACCATCCAGCCCCGGATATCCGGCAGAATCAGCGCTGTGGGACCGGGTGACTGAGTCTCGTGACCCTGTCGCTGGGCCTCTGACGTCACAATGGGAGACGACGCTCGCTCAGCTCGAGCTGGAAACCGTTAAAGGGCCGTTAGGATTTAAACCTGGAGCGCGGCCGGTTAAAGGGGAGGGACAGAGAATCGGCCCAAAATGTTCATATAATGAGACCAGGAATGGTTACAAATTGAAATGTTCATATAATGAGACCAGGAATGGTTATAAATTGAAATGTTCATATAATGAGACCAGGAATGGTTATAAATTGAAATGTTCATATAATGAGACCAGGAATGGTTATAAATTGAAATGTTCATATAATGAGACCAGGAATGGTTATAAATTGAAATGTTCATATAATGAGACCAGGAATGGTTATAAATTGAAATGTTCATATAATGAGACCAGGAATGGTTATAAATTGAAATGTTCATATAAGGAGACCAGGAATGGTTATAAATTGAAATGTTCATATAATGAGACCAGGAATGGTTATAAATTGAAATGTTCACATTTCCACACTCAGTCCGGGTCTGGATTCCCGCAGTGACTCCAGGTGTCTCTTTCCGTTTCGACAGAACTGATTCTCCACCAGCCTGAAACAAATTAAAGATTAAACAGGAAATAAACAGATTGAACAACAGTGTAAATAACAGGGAGACTGGGGTTAATATTTCAATAATAATTACTGACAAATATTACCGATAATAGGAACTGGATCTCATCGATATTTTATTTATTACATTAAACATTAGCACAAACACTCATCCGATCTGTTCCAGACTTTTGCGGGTCAGTATGAGGGAGCGGAGAGCGGGGACAGATCGGTCTGTGAAGGAGTTTGATCCCAGGGACAGATCCGTCAGTGACCGGTTTGTACTGAGAGCGGAGACGAGATCCTTGGTACAAGAATCTGTGAGACCGGCACCATCCAGACTGGGGATCAGAGAGAGATAGAGAAAAAACAGGAATCAAGATAAATCCCCAATATTTATTTGAATTATTATTACTTATACCGACATTAATGTACAGTGTTAGACATCCAGTTATGATAAACACAATCTCACAGTCTGATACTTACTACAGTTCCTGTATTTTACAGTCCGGGTTCCCCAGAGCCGCAGATAGTAGTTTGACTCCTGAATCTCCCAGTTTATTTCTCCCCAGTCGAAGCACAAACAGACAGCGAGTTGGAAACAAACTGAATCCAATCCCAGATCTGATACATTTTTTCTCTGATATTACAGGAAACAATGAAAAATCTTCAGGAAATTAATAACCAGATTTCCCTGTCACTGACAATGAATCTAATTCTGTCCAACAGCCCATATATTCAGGGACTGTCAGTAAATGTATTTATTAAATAAAGTGCTGTCTGCGTGAAGCCTTTAAATGTCCCTCAGTCCGGTTTTATTCCCTGATGATCAGAATTAAATTACTGGAGGTTTCATTCCCTGTCGATCAGAACTTTTCATTCCCTGATGATCAGAATTAACCTGCTGAAGGTTTCATTCCCTGATGATCAGAATCACCCTTCTGAAGGTCAGTGACTGGTCCAGTCATGTTTGGGGAAACTATGTCATTTCTGCTGCTTCGTAAATCCCAGATTTTATTGGAATGGGGGTTTTCCCGGAATTAAATGATAAAGCGGTGATTACCTGTACTTTATGCAGTTTTATATTAATCTGTATAATATCTCGGGGTGAGTTATATTGTGAAACTGCGCTAACGGCTGGTGCAAAATTCATCCCCCAGGATTTTTTTTATTCGTTCATGGGATGTGGGCGTCGCTGGCGATGCCGGCATTTATTGCCCATCCCTAATTGCCCTTGAGAAGGTGGTGGTGAGCCGCCTTCTTGAACCGCTGCAGTCCTTGTGGTGAAGGTTCTCCCACACTGCTGTTTGGAAGGGAATTCCAGGATTTTGACCCAACGACGATGAAGGAACGGCGATATATTTCCAAGTCGGGATGGTGTGTGACTTGGAGGGGAACGCACAGGTGGTGTTGTTCCCATGTGCATGCTGCTCTTGTCCTTCTAGATGGTAGAGGTCGCGGGTTTGGGAGGTGCTGTCGAAGAAGCCTTGGCGAGTTGCTGCAGTGCATCCTGTGGATGGTACACACTGCAGCCACTGTGCGCCGGTGGTGAAGGGAGTGAATGTTTCGGGTGGTCGATGGGGTGCCAATCAAGCGGGCTGCTTTATCTTGGATGGTGTCAAGCTTCTTGAGTGTTGATGGAGCTGCACTCATCCAAGCAAGTGGAGAGTATTCCATCACACTCCTGACTTGTGCCTTGTAGATGGTGGAAAGGCTTTGGGGAGTCAGGAGTTGAGTCATTCGCCGCAGAATACCCAGCCTCTGACCTGCTCTCGCAGCCACAGTATTTATGTGGCTGGTCCAGTTAAGTTTCTGGTCAATGGTGACCCCCAGGATGTTTTATTTGATGAGGAGAGTTTATTCTGTCCTGTTACAAGTTTTAAATGTCCCTGTACTCCTCATTTATTTCTTGGACACACAAATCTCCATCAAAGACGGGCACCTCAGCACCTCACTCTACCGCAAGCCCACGGACAACCTCACGATGCTCCACTTTTCCAGCTTCCACCCCAACCACGTCAAAGAGGCCATCCCCTATGGACAGGCCCTACGAATACACAGGATCTGCTCAGACGAGGAGGAACGCGATGGACACCTACAGACGCTGAAAGACGCCCTCGTAAGAACGGGATATGACGCTCGACTTGTCGATCGACAGTTCCGACGGGCCACAGCGAAGAATCGCATCGACCTCCTCAGAAGACAAACACGGGACGCAACCAACAGAGTACCCTTCGTCGTCCAGTACTTCCCCGGAGCGGAGAAACTACGCCATGTTCTCCGCAGCCTTCAAAATATCATCGATGACGACGAACAACTCGCTAAGGCCATCCCCACACCTCCACTACTCGCCTTTAAACAGCCACCCAACTTCAAACAGACCATCGTTCGCAGCAAATGACCCAGCTTTCAGGAGAACAGCGTCCACGACACCACACAACCCTGCCACGGTAACCTCTGCAAGACATGCCAGATCATCGACACAGATACCACCATCACACGAGAGGACACCACCCACCAGGTGCATGGTTCATACTCCTGTGACTCGGCCAACGTTGTCTACCTCATACGTTGCAGGAAAGGATGCCCCAGAGCATGGTACATTGGCGAGACCATGCAGACACTGCGACAACGGATGAACGGACACTGCACAACAATCGCCAGACAGGAGGGTTCCCTCCCAGTCGGGGAACACTTCAGCAGTCAAGGACATTCAGCCACCGATCTTCGGGTAAGCGTTCTCCAAGGCGGCCTTCGAGACACACGACAACGCAAAATCGTCGAGCAGAAGTTGATAGCCAAGTTCCGCACCCATGAGGACGGCCTCAACCGGGATCTTGGGTTCATGTCACGCTACACGTAACCCCACCAGCAAAAAGGGGGAACAAAATTATATGTTTTTTCATGTTCTCTCTCTCTCTCTCTCTGCCATTTTGGGTTTCTTTCTGCCTGCCTGTGTAATAGACACAATGTTTATCCAGTGTACTGGGACGTGCTGTTCTCCGTGACTGGCCTGTTTGAATAACAACGACACCTTTTGATTGGTGTGATGCTGTCCCAGCCAGGTATAAGATACGCGATTTGAGAACCTTTTCACTCATTCATCTGACGAAGGGGATAATCTCCGAAAGCTTGTGATTTTAAAATAAATTTGTTGGACTATAACCTGGTGTTGTAAGATTCCCTCATTTATAGAGAGGAGAGTGTCTCACTTTATTCCAATTAAACTGGCTCTACATTTATTCAGGTGTAACTGGCCCGACAGTTTATGGGGAATTTTCTGAAGTTCCCTCCCGAGCGGGACCACACACAGAGTGGGGCAGATTCGGGGATATTCCCAGGTTCACTGTCCCTGGTTATCCTAGGAGCCGCCCGCTGTGTGTGGGGCCCCACCGCTGGCCGGTGTGTGTCTGTACTCCTGGGCTAATACCCCACAACCCGTTAGATTGGAAACTTTTTACGGGCAGATTTTCGTTCCCAAATCCCACTGAAGCGAGGGGCCTGAATCCACAACCTTCTGACTCAGAGGCACGAATGCTGCCAGCTGGGTGAAGAGATGGTGGATGTCATGGAGAGTGTGAAGGGCTGTGTCATTGATGAGTTAAGATAACGCACTGACGTCGTGCGGGGAAAGCTCAGCTCGCCCACTGGGGGTTGACCGCCCGAAACCTGTGTTTTACTCTTTGTTACTGAATGTTTGGTGTTTCTGCTTCCCTCTCCTACACACGTTGACAGTCCGGTGACTGTCACTTGTCCCCCACACCTCGGTAAGAGGGTGGGATGCTCCAACGCACAGACTGCTGCAGTTAGTGTCAGTCTACGTGTAAGTAACAGTGAGAAGTATCCTCTACAATGGACGTATCTCAGGCAGTGAGAAAAACAGCAACAAATATCATTTATTGCAATGAAATTATCAGACTCTTTCAGTGACCTGTATTTACTGATCCGATAAAGACTGTAAAATCCCGACTTGTTCAAAAGCATCCATTTTAGATTCTCCAGTCCTCAGGGATTTACCGATCCTGTTATCATTTGTCATATTTGTGTTGAATCTGCTTCTCTATGGTTTGAGGAAGCACTGAGGGTAGCAAGGGCACAGTCTTTATTCTGGGTGGGGGACTTCAATATCCTTCACCAAGAGTAGCTCGGTAGCACCACTACTGACCGAGCTGGGCGAGTCGGGAATGACATCGCTGCCAGACTGAGCCTGTGGCAGGTGATGAGCGAACCAACACTGAGGAAAAACCTGCTTGACCTCGTCCTCACCAATCTACCTGTCGCAGATGCATCTGCCCATGACAGTATTGGTAGGAGTGACCACCGCACAGTCCTTATGGAAATGAAGTCCCGTCTTCAGACTGAGGACACCATCCAACGTGTTGTTTGGCACGGCTGGAGTGCTGAATGGGATAGATTCAGGACAGATCCAGCAGCTCAAAACTGGGCATCCATGAGGCGCTGTGGGCCATCAGCAGCAGCAGAATTGTATTCCAGCACAATCTGGAACCTCATGGCCCGGCATATTCCTTACTCTACCATTACCAACAAGCCAGGGGATCAACCCTGGTTCAATGAGGAGTGTAGAAGAGCATGCCAGGTGCAGCACCAGGCGTACCTAAAAATGAGGTGTCAACCTGGTGAAGCTACAACTCAGGACTACATGCATGCTTAACAGCGGAAGCAACATGCTATAGACCGAGCTCAGCGATTCCACAACCAACGGATTGGATCAAAGCTCTGCAGTCCTCCCACATCCAGCCGTCAATGGTGGTGGACAATTTAAAAACTAACAGGAGGAGGAGGCTCTGCAAACATTCCCATCCTCAATGATGCCAGATTCCAGCACGTGAATGCAAAAGACAAGGCTAAAGCGTTTGCAACCATCTTGAGCCAGAAGTGCCGAATGGATGATCCATCTCGGCCTCCTCCCGATATTCCCACCGTCACGGAAGCCAGTCTTCGGCCAATTCGATTCACTCCACGTGATATCAAGAAACGGCTGAGTGCACTGGATACAGCAAAGGCTATGGGCCCCGACAACATCCCAGCTGTGGTGCTGAAGACTTGTGCTCCAGAACCAGCTGCGCCTCTAGCCAAGCTGTTCCAGCACAGCTACAACACTGGCATCTACCCGAAATGTGGAAAATTGCCCAGGTACGTCCTGTCCACAAAAAAATACGACAAATGCAATCTGGCTAATTGCCGCCTCATCGGCCACGTCTCAATCATCAGCAAAGTGATGGAAGGTGTCGTCGACAGTGCTTTCAAGCGGCACTTACTCACCAATAACCTGCTCACCAATGCGCAGGTTGGGTTCCGCCAGGACCACTCAGCTCCAGACCTCATTACAGCCTTGGTTCAAATATCGACAAAAGAGTTGAATTCCAGAGGTAAGGTGAGAGTGACAGCCTTTAACATGAAGGCAGCGTTTGACCGAGTGTGGCACCAAGGAGCCCGAGTAAAATTGAAGTCAATGGGAATCAGGGGAAAACTCTCCAGTGGCCGGAGTCATCCCTTCACAAAGGAAGATGGTAGTGGTTGTTGGAGGCCAATCATCTCAGCCCCAGGACATTGCTGCAGGATTTCCCCAGGGCAGTGTCCGAGGCCCAACCTTCTTCAGCTGCTTCATCAATGACCTTCCGTCCATCATAAGGTCAAAATGGGGATGTTCGCTGATGATTGCACAGTGTTTAGTTCCATTCGCAACCCCTCAGATAATGAAGCAGTCCGTGTCTGCATGTAGCAAGACCTGGACAACATCCAGGCTTGGGCTCATCAGTGGCAAGTAACATTCGCGCCAGACAAGTGCCATGCAATGACTATCTACAACAAGAGAGAGTCTAACCACCTCCACTTAACATTCAACGGCATTAGCATCGCCGAATTCCACACCACCAACATCCTGAGGGTCACCATTGACCAGAAATTTAACTGGACCAGCCACATAAATACTGTGGCTACAAGAGCAGGTCAGAGGCTGGATGTTCTGTGGCGAGTGACTCAACTCCTGACTCCCCAAAGCCTTTCCACCATCTACAAGGCACAAGTCAGGAGTGTGATGGAATACTCTCCACTTGCTTGGATGAGCGCAGCTCCAATAACACTCAAGTAGCTCGGCACCATTCAGGACAAAGCAGCCCGCTTGATTGGCACCCCATCCACCACCCTAAACATTCACTCCCTCCACCACCGGCGCACAGTGGCTGCAGTGTGTACCATCCACAGAATGCACTGCAACAACTCGCCAAGGCTTCTTCGACAGCACCTCCCAAACCCGCGACCTCTACCACCTAGAAGGACAAGGGCAGCATGCACACGGGAACACATCCAACTGCACGTTCCCCTCCAAGTCACACACCATCCAGACTTGGAAATATATCGCCGTTCCTTCATCGTCGCTGGGTCAAAATCCTGGAACTCCCTTCCTAATAGCACTGTGGGGAAACCTTCACCACACGGACTGCAGCGGTTCAAGAAAGCGGCTCACCACCACCTTCTCAAGGGCAATTATGGATGGACCATAAATGCTGGCCTCGCCAGCGACGCCCTCATTCCATGAACGAATAAATAATAAAGAATAATTCGCAGACCGCCTTTAACGTAATAAACATTCCCAAGGGGATTCACTGAGAAGTAAATGGAGTAAGAAGATATCAGGAGGACTGGTGAAAACCTTGGTCAAAGAGTGGGCTTAAGGATGGTGTAAAAGGAGAAGAAGTAAATGGAGAGTCGGAGGGGATAATATGGGTTTTCAAGAGTAGAATTTCGAAGTCTGAAGGATAAAAATGGATCCCCGACCAAAGAAGGAGATATTAGGAGGGATGACAAAAGCTTGAAGCAAGATATAGTTTTCATGGAAGGCCTGAAAGAAGGAAAGAACTTGCCTTTATATCGCGCCTTTCAAGGCCTCAGGACCTCCCAAAACAGTCAATAAAGTACATTGTGAAGTGTAGTCACTGTGGTAATGTAGGAAAGGTGACAGCCAATTTGCACACAGCAAGATCCCACTCACTGCAATGCGATAAATGGCCAGGAAATAGGCCTTAGTAATGTTGCTTGAGGGATAAATATTTGCCAGGACACCGGAAAGAACTCCCCTGCACTTTTTCGAATATTGCTGTGGGATATTTTACATCTCCCTGAGAGGGTAGATGGGTCCACGATTTAATGTATCCTATTGTCGGAACCTCCGACAGTACAGGACTGCCACAGTACTGCCCCTCCAACAGTACTGCACTCCCGCAGCACTGACCATTCAACAGATTGAGAGTCCCTCAGTACTGGCCCTCCGACAGTGCAGCAATTCCTCAGTACTGACTCTCCGACAGCGCAACCCTCCCTCCATACTGACCCTCCGTCAGTGTAGCACTCCCACAGTACTGACCATCCGACAGTACAGTGCTTCTTCAGTACTGACCCTCCGTAAATACAGTGCACCCTCACTTGCATTTCAGTGTCTGCATGGATTATGTGTTCAAGTTTCTGGAATTGGATTTCAATGCACAGCCTTCTAACTCACAGATGAGACTGCTACCAATGATCCACATCTGACACCTGAAAGGAGGAGAGGGAGATGGAGGGGCTTCGGGAGATCATTGAGTCGCGTGGATATGGCTGAAGGCACGGTTGTCAAAAGTAGGACAAATGGACTGCGGATGCACAAGCGATCAGAGGTGGAGGAGTAGAGTGTTCCCGAGGGGCTGTCGGACTGGAGGAGGTTACAGAGGTAGGGAGGGGTGAGGCCCTGATGATATTAAGTGTAAGAAAGAATAAAAATAAACTACAGGCTGAGGAGAATGGAATCCAATGCAGGTCAGTAAGGATTTTGGTGATTGGTGAGCCGCTCACCAATCAAAAAGCCAGGGGTGTGGATGGCATTCCTGGCAAGGATGTGCCAATTTTGTGGCCAAATATCATGACTTCCCAATTTTTAACTGGAGGAAATGGTGGGTCATCTAAAACAGAAAGTGGGTCTGACATCACAAAGACATTGGAAGGGTCAAGAGAGGCGATGGATTTATCAGCGTCCATCTGAAAGCTGGTCCATGTCTGTGGACTGTGTCTCCAAAGGGCAGCATGTAGATAAGGAAGAGGAGGGAGCCAAGGATTGAACCTTTCGAAACATCAGAGATAACGGTGATAGGGTGGGAAGAGAAACTTCTCCTGGCTGTGATCAGAGAGGTGAGTGGAACCAAGCGAGGGGAGTCCCAGCAAAAGAGGCCAGTGTCCGATGAATGAAGAGGTGACGGGTGGGTTGTCTGTAGGTATGGAGATGGGGAGGGTTTTTAACTCAAGGATGAGAATTTAAAATTTAACGGATATGTAACTGGGAGCCAGTGAGGGTCAGTGAGGCCGAGCAGGACCTGGTGCTGGTTGGACAACAACGTTTTGGACGAGCTCACTTTTATGGAAGGTGGAGGTTGGGTGGCCTGTCAGGAGTGCATTGGAGGAATGGAGTCTGGAGTGGACAGAGGCATTGATGAGGGTTTCAATGGCGATGTGCTGAGGAAGGAACAGAGCGTGTGAGGGAATCACGGGGCCTTTGTGATGGAGGTCAATTTGAGGAATGAGCTCAGCTCGGTGTTACACGTGGCCAATTTTACTGGAGCCGCGAACCAATGTAGAATAAACGGGTAAACTTCTGCCGTAAAATGGCGGAGAGAGGAATGTCAATGGGACACGTTCAGTGTCCGTCCCCAAATATCACCCACAGTCATTTCTGGGCTGCAATCCTCAACCTGCCCTTTAACTGTCCTCGTGGCAGTGACTCAATATTCCTATTTTAACTGGGAAACTGCAGGAACAGAGTGAAACGGGCATGCTTGTGTCCCTGGATTCAGACTACACTGCGGAGAATCGGTAACATTCATAAATGAATCGCCAGCACTGACCATGGACAATACAATTATATAAAAACCGTAAATGAAGCCGTTTATTATTGTCGGATCAGTCCCGTTTGAGAACAGATATAAACTTTATTCCTGAGAGAGGTCTGATTAAGATAATGTCCTGGACTTTGAGGTGTTTGTGTTTTATTCACCACATTATTTACATCGGAGTCAAAGCTGCTGATATAATGTGTTTGTTAAAGTGACTGTAACTAATAGCAATGGTCAGGGGTATAACCGTGTCAGTGGAGAATTATCCCCTGTATAAATCAGGGCTTGTTGGAATGGAGCAGCTCAGAGTGCCTGACGGAGTTGTGCTTTCCTGGTCAACAGAAGTCACTGCTTCTCAAAGAAATGGATTATCCAGTAATATTTCAGATACAAGACATTTATTATCCTGTTCTTGCAGCAATTGGAGTTCCAGGTAAGCCGATATCTCAGCTGTTAATGGTGTAAATCAGTGTTGAATCTGCTGCTGTACTTGGTGTATGATTTTTTTTCTCCTAGCGCATTTAACACAGTCACCTGGTCTGTTCTTCGGTTGAATGATGGAATATTTTAAGTCTCTGCTCTTTCGGGCTTGTCGGAGCTGCATTATATCCATAATGACCCTTTTATATCCAACCCTGGCATTGTTAATGGATTATTCTCTGTACTGAATGTATTGTTGACTAATTGTATCACTTTAACTTCCAAACTTTCGATATTGTCGGAATTACATTAGATCTGTAATGACTTTGTATATACAAAGCTGGCATTGTTACTGGATTATTCTCTGTATGGAATGTATTGGAATCAGGTGTCTGGGCTAAGAGCTGGTATCAGACCATCAGGAGCTGTTAACAGTCTCATGTTGTGGAACGAACCTGTCCTGGAATATGTTTTCATCAATGTGTTTTCAGTGATTGTATCACGGTCTCAGTGTTAAAATGGGGCAGTGCAGTGTCCTCCCTTCCTAATAACATGCTTCAGTTTAACTGAGATTTAAATGTATTTATTGATTATCACTGTTATGAAATATTATTTTATTATGTGAGTATCTGACGCCGCTTCAGATGTCTGGTGACTGAACTGAGTTTGCTGCTGACTCTTTCACATCTCCTTCTCTGATTCACTGTGGATGAATTCACTGACTGTCACTGGACTTCACTGTAAAATGAAATGTTTTGATGTTATGTTGTCTCAATTTGCACCGTATCTGTTGGAATCAGGAGCCCTTCAGTGTATCTGTACATTATCAGTGTGATTTTGGCGTTTTGTTAATTGAACAATCCCGCCAAATATGACTTTACTTTATAATTACAGGAGAAGGAATCTCAATTATTGTGAGATCTGCCTGGGAGAGGCTTTCGATTCTGTTTATTCCATGATTGGCAGATGAAGTGAACAGTGTCGGTGAACAAGTGGACAATCGGATGATCTCTAGAAACATTAAACTATTCCACAGAGGGTTCACTATTTAACAAACCGACACTGAGAATAGGATCGGTGGAACACGGGGCTGGTGAACAGAATGCAGGCACAGGATGATAGGATTTAATCGGATATGAAAATGAACTTGAGAAAGAGAGTAGAGTGAATGATAGAGAGGGCGACTGAGAGGGAAAGCGGGAGGCTGTGGTGTGAATAATTCATCAGAATGAACTGCTGAAACTTCCAGTACAATTAAACAGAGAAAATGTGATTTGAAGGTGTTATTATGAAGTGCTCCTCATGTTTATATCCCTGTCAGGTACTCAGTCTGTTTTTATGAATGTTCCTTGTTTTCCAAACTTAGCACTAAATATAATTGAAATTTACTTCAAGAATAGAATCAGTAATTTATTGATTGTGATGAATTATGAGGATGCTGTGATTTTAAAGCTCAGCTGAATTCAATAAACAACAAGTTTGATATAATTAATATCCAACACAGGTTCCCTGACACCAATAACCACAGAAAGGAACTGTTGAATGCATTCGTTGGATTGTGCAAGTGGGACCGATAGATTAGATTTCCTCTAACACTCTGCAGCAATCTCTCCCTGTGAATCCCACCCTCCCCTCCCACTGCATTGAATCCTATGTCTCCCTCCCAATCTCACTCACTGGCTCGGTCTCCAGCTGACTTTCCCGTTTAGTGCCAGCCCCTGTCGGCTCACTTAACCCAGAGCAACAAACCAGCTGCACCTCCCCCTGTCCCCTCACCTTCCCGACACTTCCCTCTCTTTCCCCATCCGTCTGGAGCCCAAATCCGGCTTTAATCCACTGGATTCCCGGTGTGTAAAACCCCTTCTCCCTTCCCCACCGGCACTGTGCCCTCACTCAGTCCTTCCACTGGATCCAGTGCTCACTTTATTCACTTTCTGTATCCATCTCCCAATTCATTATTGATCATTGTGCCCGAAAGCGCTGCCCAGGTCAATCAATCACTTTCCACCCTTCGATGCAGCAACAAAGCTGGAAATTTCACCTCAGATCCTCTCAAACCGTTGCTTTGGCTCCAGGTCTGATCAATAATTTATCTGCTTCCTTTTCTCTCTCTTACAGTTAACTTGGTGGCGATTGTGATCCTGTCCCGAGGAAAGTGCGGTCTCTCCAAATGTATCAGTCGCTACCTGGTGGGAATGGCAGTGGCCGATCTCATGGTCGTTATCATTGGTGTGATATTGAATTGGATTGGTGCGATTTATTTCCCAGGTTCATTCCTGCTCATAACTCCCGTGTGTAGTTTTATTAGCTCCTTGAGTGAAGCAGCCACGGGGGTTTCTGTCTGGCTCACAGTCGCTTTCACCTTTGATCGATTTGCGGCCATTTGTTGTGAGAAGCTGAAAACTAAATATTGCACCGAGAGAACGGCGGCTGTGGTTCTGGGAACAGTGAGTGTGCTGGGCTGTTTGGTGAATGTTCCCTGGTACTTTATGTATGAACCTTACGATATAATTGATGATGTTCCCTGGTTTTGTGAGACTAAACCGAGCTTCCGTACTTCCCCCGCATGGGCCGCATTTGACATGTTTCACCTCATTTTAACCCCTTGTGTCCCGTTCTGTCTGATTTTGCTGCTCAATGTTCTGACAGTCAGGTGTATTTTAGTGTCCAGTCGAGTCCGCAGGGGACTCCGGGGCCGCAGCAATGGAGAGAACCAGAGTGATCCAGAGATGGAGAACCGAAATAAATCCATAATTTTACTATTTAGTATATCGGGCAGTTTTATACTGTTGTGGCTGACACAGGTTGTATTTTACATTTATCTGCGAATTGCAGACAATCGGTATTATTACTCCGACTCTGAGCCTGGTTTTCTCTCACAACAGACAGCAATGATGTTGCTGCTCCTCAGTTCCTGCACAAACACGTGTATTTATGTCCTGACCCAGACTAAATTCAGAGAGGAGCTGAAGAACGCGGTGAAATACCCACTCAATCTAATTGTTAAATTAGTGAAATAAAAGAAAGAGCTGAAGGGTTTCGAGCACGAGAACTAAATCCCATTTCATACTCCATCGAATCATAGAATGGTTACAGCACAGAAGGAGGTCATTCAGCCCATCGAGCCCGTGCCGGCTGTTTGTAAGAGCAATCCTGTTAGTCCCATTCCCCTGCAATTTTTTCCCTTCAAGTATTTATCCAATTCCTTTTTGAAAGCCATGATTGAATCTGCTTCCACCATACTTTCAGGCAGCACATTTTGCCAATCACCTTAAATCGGTGTCCTCTGGTTCTCGACCCTTCCGCCAATGGGAACAGTTTCTCTTTATTTATTTTATCTAGATCATAGAATCATAGAATCATAGAAGTTACAACATGGAAACAGGCCCTTCGGCCCAACATGTCCATGTCGCCCAGTTTATACCACTAAGCTAGTCCCAATTTCCTGCACTTGGCCCATATCCCTCTATACCCATCTTACCCATGTAACTGTCCAAATGCTTTTTAAAAGACAAAATTGTACCCGCCTCCACTACTGCCTCTGGCAGCTCGTTCCAGACACTCACCACCCTTTGAGTGAAAAAGTTGCCCCTCTGGACCCTTTTGTATCTCTCCCCTCTCACCTTAAATCTATGCCCCCTCGTTATAGACTCCCCTACCTTTGGGAAAAGATTTTGACTATCGACCTTATCTATGCCCCTCATTATTTTATAGACTTTTATAAGATCACCCCTTAACCTCCTACTCTCCAGGGAAAAAAGTCCCAGTCTGTCTAACCTCTCCCTGGTCCTTCATGTTTTGAACACATCTAACAAATTTCCTTTCAACCTTCTCTGCTATAAGGAGAACACCACCAGCTTCTGAAGTCTATCTACGTAACTGAAGTTCTCATCCCTGGAACCATTCTAGTAAATCTTTTCTGCTCCCTTTCCAAGGTCTTCACATTCTTCCTAAAGTGCAGGGCCCAGAATTGGACACAATACTCCATTTGTGGCCGAACCAGTGTTTTGTAAAGGTTCAACATAGCTTCCTTGCTTTTGTACTCTATTTATAAAGCCCAGGAACCCGTATGCTTTTTTAATCTTTAAAGATTTATGCACATATACCCCCAGGTGTGTCTGTTCCTGCACCCCTGCAATATCTTATTTAATATGGAATATTAACATTTCACACTCCAGATGAGAAACCCATTCGGAAGTCAAACGACATCAGTCCCAATCCTTGGAAGATGCAAGATAACAACTACTTGCATTTGTCCAGTGCCTGTAAAGTGGAAAAATGGCCCAAAACACCATACAGGTGTAAGATGGCATTAACTGAAATAAATATCATCTATGAAGAGGCATTTCAGTGACATATGAATTGACATTTCAAATTAAACAGGTAGTCATTTTAATTTTACTTTCAAATCTACTGTTATCATAAAAAGTTATTCAAATCCTGAAGAGGCTGAATGGAAATAGTCATAAATCTTCAAAATATAAATGTAGAGTATCTAAAACCGGAGCAATTGGTTTTCCTTTGCATTATTAAGCTGGAAGATCATTTTCTGCTTGGATACAGTTTCCATTCATATCTAAAACCAGACAGACATCCAACCACATTAAGTTTAGTGGACCATAAAGCGGCAATGATTACTTTCCTTCAATTTACTAAAATCTATAGGTTCAAACAAGCTTTTCCAGCGCTTAATATATATTCATGCATTGTGTATATGTAGCTGTGCATGAACTGGTTTGTTGTATGTATTTTCTTCCCTTTTCTCTTCCCTCAGTTGGTGACTTTGTCCCCTAAATCTATTTCATCCACACTAGGTCACTACTATTAGTCTCGTCATGTCCCATACACCAAAGAAACCACATATGGTCTCACAGAATTTAAAAAAAATTTTCATGTTCGAATTTTTTTTAATTTTATAGGTTGGAAAAATTGTGATTATTTTGAATATGAAGACTGAGGAAATGTAAAGAAAGTCCATTTAGTGAAATCTACTGCAGTAATTGGTCCATCAGTAGCATGAACAGAGCTGGCTGAATCATAGAAAAGAAACGTGGAAAAATTTACAGCACAGGAGATGGAAAAAGAGCTACCCAGCCGAATCCCACATCCCAGCACGTAGTCTGTCGCCCTGTCGGTGAAGGCACTTCACGTGCATCTCCAAGTTCCTTTTAAATGTGATGAGGGTTTCTGCCTCTACCACCCTTTCAGGCAGTGAGTTCGAGACCCCTACGATCCTCTGGATGAAAAAAAGTTTTCCTCAGCTCCTCTCTAATCCTTCTACCAATTACTTTAAATGCATAAGATGGTCTAATAGACCAGTCCATTGATATCTTCCTGCAGTCTACAGCTTTTCTCTTCACTATCAACCACACGGCCAATTTTTGTAACATCTGCAAACTTCTTAATCCTACCCCCTACATTTAAGTCCAAGTCATTAATATATACCACAAAAAATAATGGACCTGGTACTGAGCCCTGTGGAAGCCCACTGGAAACAGCCTTCCAATCACAAAACCCATCGACCATTACCCTTTGCTTCCTGCCACTGAGCCAATTTTGGATCCAATTTGCCACTTTATCTTGGATCCCATGGGCTTTTACTTCTTTGACCAGTCTGCCATGTGAGACTTTGTCAAAAGCCTTGCTAAAATCCATGTGGACTACATAAAATGCACTACCCTCATCGACCCTCCTTATTACCTCCTCAAAAAATTCAATCAAATTAGTCAGACATACCTTCCCTTAACAAATCCATGCCTTTCTAAATGACGGTTTATACTGTCTCTCAGAATTGATTCCAATAATTTGCCCACCACCGAGGTTAGACTGACTGGCATGTAATTAATTGCTCTTTCCCTATTCAAACAGTACAATATTACCAGTCCTCCAATCCTCCGGCATCATGCCTACAGCCAGGGAAGATTGGAAAATGATGGTCAGAGCCTCCGCTATTTCCTCCCTTGCTTCTCTTAACAGCCTGGGATGCAATTCATCCGGGCCTGGCGATTTATCTACTTTCAATGATGCTAAATCCCTTAATACTTCGTCTCTCACTATGTTTATCCCATCCAATATTTCACATTCCTCCTCCTTAACTACAATCTCTGTATCGTCCCCCTCTTTTATGAAGACAGACGCAAAGCATTCATTAAGAACCTTACCCACATCTTCCGCCTCCATACATAGGTTATCGTTTTGGTCTCTAATAGGCCCTAACAGGATGGTAAGACAATTGGCTGTTTTTTTTAAAGCAACTTGACTACTCACTAATTTGCACAAGTGCATGCTAGTACTCAAACCTTGAATTTACGCCTCTCACATTGTGTAACATGTTTTTCAAGTTTGACTTCACAAATTCCTAGTGGTGGTGGTAGGTCAAAGGTTGGTTTGCTCCTATTAGGGAATAATGGAGCTCGAACTTGCTGTTTTCTTTCTCTGAGCCAGTGTTATCTCATGATCTATCAAGAATGCTCTTCCCCCTCAAACTTAGTACAGGCTGAAAGTAGCTTCGCATCTGACAAGTTCACTTTTTAAAAAATCATACCTTGTAAGGCATTTTAACATAGTTGGCAATATATTTTTTCTCACTAATGAGTTAATGTATGTGATGCAAGACACTCAAAACACAAGGAATTAATAATATAACTGCAAACTGTGAAAGCAGTATTCATGGAATTTGTACTGAAGTCGATTTTACACAAGTATTAAATCAGATAATCATGTTTTGAAGGATTCATTTTTCCACCCAAATAAATACCATTTTACTCAACCATGAAATTGCTTTGGACTATAACTTTTCTGTAAAGGTTATCTTGCAAACTGAACAGGGGACGGAAAGTACATTTTATATTCGCAGCACAGAGTTCTGAAATGATCTTACATTTGTTTCTGATATTATATTTTATTGATAATCTGACCTATTGAGGCAGGATTTGCTCCACACACGGCACATGAACTGTTGCTCGAAATGAAGGCACTAAAGAGCTCAGCTGGACTTCAACTAAATGGCCGCCCTGATAAATAAGCAAAGCTGGTAATCAAAGCAGATGTTTGTGGTCTGATCAGAATGGGTACACTCTAAATAAATGGAGAGGGAGAAAGGGAGTGAGTGCAGAGAAAGAGAGACAGAGAGAGACAGAAAGAGAGAGAGGCGGAGAGGGAGAGAGAGACAAAGAGAGAGAGAGGCAGACAGAGAGACGAACAGAGAGAGGCAAAAAGCGAGAAACAGAGACAGAGGCAGACAGAGAGAGAGAGGCAGACAGAGAGAGAAGCAGACAGCGAGAAACAGACGGAGCGAGGCCGACAGAGTGAAAGAGACAGAGAAAGAAAGACAGGGAGAAAGAGACAGAGAGAGAGAGACAAAGAGAGAGACAGAGAGAGAGAGAGAGAGAGAGAGGGAGAGAACGACAGGGATAGAGACGGACGGAGAGAGGCACAAGGACGAAAGAACTGTAACGATTTAAAAAGCGCAGAAAATTAAGACAGATTCACATAAAAGGGTGAGAGTGTGTGTGTGAGAGAGACAGAAACAAATAGGGGCAGAGACAGTGTTACTCAGAGATGGAGAGAAATAAAGATAGAGTTATTAAGATAGGAGAGAAAAGTAAAGGCAGAAAGAAAGCGGGTACATATAATATATATTATGAGAGAGAGAGAGAAAGCAGACATGGACGGGACGAGAGTGAGACACTGATAAAGAATTACAAAGTGATAGAAACGGAGAGGTAAATAAACGGAAGAAATCAATTCAAATTAAATAGAGACTGAGGGAGAGGCAGAGCAGGAGAGTGTAAGACATAAACAGACAGTAACAAAAAGAGAGAAAGTGGAATAGAAAGCATGGAGAATAATGGAAAACAATAAAGAGGGAGAAATACAAAGATAAAAACAGAGATTCAAAGAAATGGAATGAAATACAGAAACAGATGCAAAGACGAGATCGAGAAGTCAACTAGAAACAGAGAGAAAGAAGTCGACAGAAGCAGAGCTGGAGAGAGTGAGAAATAGACAGAATGAAATAAAGACAGATGAAAAGGGAAGGAGCAAGATATAGATAGAAAGAAAAGGGAAAAGTAGTCCCACAGAGAGAAACAAAGGCAGAGATAGACAGAGGAAAACGGAAAGAGGGAGAAGGATACAGAGAGAGAGGTGGAAAGACTAAAAGACGGATGAAGTCAGAGAGAGAGAGAGAGCGGGGGGAGACAGAGAAGCTAGAGAGAGAAGATAGGCAGCGACGAGCAGACCGAGAGAGAGAGGGAGGCGTATAGAACTAAAAGCCAAGAGCAACAGATAAAAAAAAGATGGAGAGATAAACAGTGATGGAGACTGAAATTACAGTAGAAGTGGAAATAACAAGATAGAAAAAGATGGAGACATAAACAGCAACAGAGGCGGAAATTACAGTTGAAGTGGAAATAACAAGTAGAAAAACAAACAGAAAATAAACAGAGATCAATGAAATGAACAGGAATAGACAGAATGAAAGACGGACAAACATATAAAGTGACAGGATGGTAGAGAGAGAAGTGAGAATAGAACACAGAAAGCATTAAATAAACAAACAAACTGTGTAATCAGCCTGGAGTGTGTGAGAGTGCTGACCAGCAGAACAGCAGCAGATGAAGCAGGCCAGACAGTTCATGTTTGTTCTGGGGTAACACTCTTGTGGATTTAATTTTGACATTTCTAATGGTGATGCCTGGAGGCTGCACAATAAAGTCACTCAGTCTTGTGTCCCTGACCCTGACCATTACTTACTGCAGGAGTTTCCCAGCTGTTCTGTGTGGTAAACACTCATCTGAAAAACGAAAGCCTGAGACTAAATCGGCTTCAGCATGTCTGAAGGAAAAGGACGATAAAAAGGAGGAAGGACTGTGAAAAGAATTGTTAATGACACGTTGTAAAAGACCACATAGCAGAGGATAGATCATCATAGCAACAATGACGATTCCAGGAGGGCGACAGGTCGTTTGAACACCTGCCGACTTAACTTGGTTACACTGTGGACACTGAGAGAAAACAAGTGAAGTATCAATCAAATGTGGGTTGTATTTGTAGGAATCTATTGTTGATAAGCTGCCGTCCCCAGAGGTGTGATTCTGTGTTAAAAAAGGTCTTTAAAGCTGGGCAGAAGTTGAGTGGGGAGAGACACAGATCCACCACGACTGCTCCAACATCACCTTTCGCTTCCTGTCAGCAGCACCTCACCTGGAATCTTCCTGACTGCTCGCTACCTCCCAGCTTGATGCCTCGATGCAGGTTTAGAGATTGCCTGTGAAGCAGATGACCTGACGACAAGAGAAAGCCATGCTTTACTATAACATTATCCATCAAAATACCTGGAATCTTCCCGGCAGGCTTGAGCCAACAATCAGTATAAAACTTTCGTTATGGGCTTAGTCTAAGATAGGCATTTGATTTCCAAACGGTTATGCATTTTGTTAATTCAGAATGTGTTGTTTTATTGTGGGTAAATCAATTCTAAATCGGACATAAACTCAAGGTGTTGGTTAAATTCTATTCTCAATTTTTATACTGTATTAATAACAAATGATTGTTTTCTTTGTGACGCCACGGTTTTATGCCTGAAGTTTCATTAGGAAAAAGAGCTCATTAAGTTTCATGTAAAATTAAACCTTGTGGAGATAAACAGTCATTGCCTCAAATTAAAGTGTAAAATCACTTTATACCCTTTTGCTCCTCCATCTATACCATGTGTAACTTTCTCAGTGAGCTGCTGGATTCTGTAATAAATCACAATGTATTCTTAACCCTTCTGCTGTGTTACTAAACTGGACAGGGTCCCGCAGCACTCTCCTGATCTGTTACTGTTACAAATACTGTTATTGTTTCAGGTTAATGAAAAATATGAATAATGGAGAGATGAACCAAATCCCAGATCAGAGCTACATTCAGATTGAGGCCAATTTTACTCTGATTTATTTAACAGAAGCTAGAATTACATTCTCTGCACAAAATGGCTAATTTGACCTTTCCCTCCGAATGTCTGGTCTCTCCTTCTCGAAAACCATTAAGTTCAAATAATCAAATGTTAATCCATATTTTTGGAAGTTCACATTTTGGTGTTTAATTCCCTCACTGCACCGCTGTCTTTATTTTAAACACCAGCTAGCGCCAGTCTGACTCAGTTTGTATCTTTAATTATAGTGCAACAGTGATTTGCGACCCGTTTTACACTATCACAGTCTACCTCAATGGATCTACAGCAGACCCAGACATGAGCTGTGAAGCTTTGTGAATCTCAGGGTATAAATTTGTCTACAGCAAGCCCAGACATGAGCTGTCGAGCTTTGTGAACCTCAGGGTATAAATTTGTCTACAGCAGACCTAGACATGAGCTGTGGAGCTTTGTGAATTTCAGAGTATGAATTGGTCCACAGCAGACCCAGACATGAGCTGTAGCGGTTTGTGAACCTCAGGGTATAAATTTGTCCACAGCAGACCTAGACATGAGCTGTGGAGCTTTGTGAACCTTAGGGTATAAATTGATCTTCAGCAGACCCAGACATGAGCTGTGGAGCTTTGTGAACCTTCGGGTATAAATTGGTCCACAGCAGACCCAAATATGAGCTGTGGAGCTTTGTGAATCTTAGGGCATAAATCAGTCTCGTGCAATTCCGTAAAACAGGTGGTAAAGAATCAGCCGCCCGTTCTACAATCCGCCCGATTTCCTTTTCCATTGAAGTCAATTGTTGGGAAAATCGGACCAACAACAAAACGGACTGCTGATACACCATCGCTCATTTTACGCTATCGCTTATTTTGCACCATCGCTCACTTTGTACCATCGCTCATTTTGCACCACCGCTCATTTTGTACCATCGCTCATTTTGCACGATCGCACATTTTGCACGATCGCTTGTGATGGAACAATTTCATTCTGAAAGTGCTGTTGACGTCAGGGCTGATTCCACGAATGGGCGCTCTGGGAGAGCCCATCCATAAACCACAAGGTCGCTGCGCTTTATTTTCTACCCACTAATTTAAATCGACTGGAGATCGAAGAAATCCGTCTGTGGGCCGGAGATTTCCCCACCCTGCTACTCGACCAGTTGTGCCAGCCCTGTTGTTACGAAAGAAGAAGCCTCTAAAGTGGAAAGACTGAAAACCCTGGTGAAAGCAACTCAAAAAATATGTGGGTAAAATTCAACTTACGTAGAAACATAGAAAATAGGAGCAAGAGTAGGCCATTCGGCTCTTGGCCTGCTCCGCCATTCAAAATGATCATGGCTGATCGTCTAACTCAGTAACCTGTTCCTGCTTTTTCCTCATATCCCTTGATCCCCTTAGCATTAAGAAATATATCTATCTCCTTCTTGAATAAATCTAATTACTTGGTCTCCACTGCCTTCTGTGGTAGAGAATTCCACAGGTTCGCCACCCTCTGAGTGAAGAAATTTCTTCTCATCTCGCTTCTAAATGACATACCCCGTATCCTGAGACTGTGAACCCTGGTTCTGGACTCCCCAGCCATCGGGAACATCCCCCTTGCATCTAGTCTGTCTAGTCCTGTTAGAATGTTACAAGTTTTGCTGAGATCACATGTCATTCTTCTAAACTCCAGTGAATATAGGCCTAGTCGACCCAATCTCTCCTCTGACGTCAGTCCTGCCATCCCAGGAATCAGTCTGGTAAACCTTCGTTGCACTCCCTCCATGGCAAGGACATCCTTCCTCAGATAAGGAGACCAAAACTGAACACAATAGTCCAGATGTGGTCTCACTAAGGCCCGGTCTAACTGCAAATCCTCTTACAATGAAGGCCAACATACCATTCGCCTTCCTAATTTCTTGCTGCACCAGAATGCTCGCTTTCAGCGACTGGTGTACAAGGACACCCAGGTCTCGTCGCACCTCCCCCTTTTCCCAATCTATCACCATTCAGATAATAATCTGCCTGTCTGTTTTTACAACCAAAGTGGATAACCTCACATTTATCCACGTTATACTGCATCTGCCATGTTCTTGCCCACTCACCCAACTTGTCTAAACCACATTGGAGCCTCTTTGCATCCTCCTCACAGCTCACTTTCCACCCCAGCTTTGTGTCGTCTGCAAACTTGGAAATGTTACATTTAGTCCCTTCATCCAAATCATTGATATATATTGTGAATAGCTGGGGCCCAAGCACTGATCTCTACGGTACACCACTAGTCACTGCCTGCCACCCGGAAAAAGACCCGTTTATTCCTACTTTGTTTCCTGTCTGTCAAACAATTCTCAATCCATGCAAGTACATTCCCCCCAATCCCATGTGCTTTAATTTTGCACACTAACCTCTCGTGTGGGACCTTATGAAAAGCCTTCTGAAAATCCAAGAACATCACATCCACTGGTTCTCCCTTATCTATTCTACTAGTTGCATCCTCAAAAAACTCCAGTAGATTTGTTAAGCATGGTTTCCCTTCCATAAACCCATGCGGACTTTGTCCAATCCTGTTAATGTCATCCAAGTGTTCTGTTATCACATCTTTTATAATAGACTCGAGCATTTACCCCCTACTGATGTAAGGCTAACTGATCTGTAATTCTCTGTTTTTTCTGTCCCTCCTTTTTTAAATAGTGGGGTTACATTTGCCACCCTCCAATCTGTAGGAACTGTTCCAGAGTCTATAGAATTTTGGAACATGATCATCAATGCATCCACTATTTCCAGGGCCACTTCCTTTAGTACTCTGGGATGTTGATTATGAGGCCCAGGGGATTTGTTAGCCTTTAGCCCCATAAATTTTCCTAGCACTAAGTTTTTACTAATAGTGGTTTCCTTCGGTTCCTCCCTCTCACTAGACCCTTGGTTCCCTAACATTTCTGGGAGGTTATTTGTGTCCTCCTTTGTGAAGACAGAACCAAAGTATGTGTTTAATTGTTCTGTCATTTCTTTGTTCACCGTTATAATTTCGCTCATTTCTGACTGTGAGGGACCTACATTTGTCTTCACTAATCTTTTTCTCTTGACATATTAATGGAAGCCTTTACATTCAGTTTTTATGTTCCCTGCTAGTTTACACTCATACACTTTTTCCCTCTCTTAATAAATCTCTTTGTCCTCCTTTGCTGAATTCTAAACTGCTCCCAATCCTCAGCATTGCCGCTTTTACTGGCAATTTTATATGTCTCCTCTTTGGATCTAATACTATCCCTGATTTCTTTTATAAGCCACGGTTGATCCACCTTTCCTGTTTTATTTTTGTGCCAGAAAGAAATGAATAATTGTTGTAATACCTGCACACGTTCTTTAAATATTAGACATTGCCTATCCACTGTCATACCTTTCAGTAAAGTTCTCCAATCTATCCTAGCCAACTCGCACCTCATACTTTCGTAATTTCCTTTATTTAGATTCAGGAACCTAGTTTCGGATTCAACTACTTCACTTTCGATCTGAATGAGGAATTCTATCATGTTATGGTCGCTCTTCCCTAAGGGATCCCGCACAACAAGATTGTTAATTCATCCTTTCTCATTGCACAATAGCCAGGCTAGGATCGCCTTTTCTCCAGTTGGTTCCTCAACATATTGGTTTTGAAAACCATCACTTACACACTCCAGGAATTCCCCCCCACCCCCAACAGTATTATTGCTAATTTGTTTGAAAAATCTCTTTGTATATTAAAGTCACCCATGATTATAGTTGTACCCTTGTTGCATGCTCTCTAATTTCCTGTTTAATGCCCACCCCTACATTTCCACTACTGTTTGGGGGCCTATAGACAACCCCCACTAACGTTTTCTGCCCCTTGGTGTTTCTTAGCTCCATCTACACAGATTCCACATCGTGATTTTCAGAGCCAATATGCTTCCTCACTATTGCATTGATTTCCTAACTTTACTAACAACGCTACACCACCTCCTTTCCCTTTTTGCCTGTCCTTCCTAAATATTGAATACCTCTGATATTCAATATTTCGACCAGGGCACAACGCAGGCGGTAGCGGATGGGCCGCCTATTATACACCCCACTCAGTTCTCCTTTGCATTGAAGTCACGGTGTGTAAAACAGGAGGTCGATGCGCTACCGACTGTAATTCCGCTCCACTGAAGTTACGTTTCATCCCTGATAATCCACAGGGTGCAGCCACCAGCCTCCGACCTGATCCGGGGCACTCAGCAGGTTCATTCCAGATTGAACTCACTGACCATCTGTCAAGCAGCTCAAAGTGTCCTCAATTTCCACAACTCGAATAGTCCAACACTTTGCCCCATAAACAATACACTGTTTATGTCTGGGTGCCTCGGTAAATTTTGGTATAAGGAATATAACATTTGCCTTTTATTCCTGTTATCAATGTAACGCAAACTATCTTCCCCCCAGTCATTTTATGTCAGGTCCAACACAGCAGTAGCAATGGGACTTGGACCTGTTTCTGCTCTCATCTCACTTGTGCGTGTAATGCATACTGGGTTCAGTCCAGAACCACACATTGGAATGACACAACCTCATTATCCACGCCATCAGAAACAGTGAAATGTGCAACCACTCCTTGCAGGTCACTGGTGCTGGGAATGGGCTCGGTTGGACTGAAGGTCAGCGTGAGACTGACCGAATTGTTACAGTGAAGCTGTGAAAGCCTGAAATATGCTGCTTTTGAGGGCATCAGACTAGTAATCTATGGAGGCGGTAATGACTGTCACTCCAGAAGTAACGAACGCCCTTAGAATCTCCACCATATCCCTTGTTGCAACAGGAATCACCTGGACTGCCATATTGTCCGGGGTGCTCTGAATGGCCTTACATACCTCCTGCGTTGTCTTACAAATGCAGATCTTGAACTTCTCCAACTGATCGGTCATCTCCAGAATGTGAGAGGTGACTGTCTCCACGGCCTGCCCTTTAGGTCTGTGCTGCCAAGTCATAGTTCTGTTGAAGACTGGCGTCCTCAGCTCTGGGGCCTTGGGCCCCTCAGCCAAGGACAGTTGTTCCTCGGCCTCCAAACGGGAGAAATATATTATTTCAAGCTCCTCCTGCTCACTGGTGCTCTGTGCTTAACCCTGTCATATACCCTCAGTCTCACTATAAACATCCTTTCGAGAGGGTGCATCTGGGCTGGTGATGGGAACGGTGAATCAGGTATAGCAATAGATGCTTTAGCGATTCAAAGCTTACTCTCATATCCTTACTTTATTAAATGGTGGGAGACTTTACAATTATCAACAACATGCGTTTATATAACGCCTTTAACGTAATGAATCCTCCCAAGGTTCGAGTCACTATTTCATTCTTTTCATCAAATGCACTCATTTCGCTGAGATGAAGTTTTTTCTTTAATGGCTTAACATTTCATCTTCAAATCCAGTAAATTTCCGTTGTGCTTGTCACTTTTTGATTGTTTTTAACAAGTGTAACTATTTCACTGAGATAAAGCTTTTTCTTTAATGGCTTAACATATTATCTTCAAATCCAAAAAATAATCGTGGTTCACCTTAATGTTTTCTTGTTTTCAATAAATGCACTTATTTCATATTGTCAACTCATTTAATAAGTACCTTAACCTATATGGCTACGGACCAATTGCTGGAAAATGAGATTAGGCTGGATGGCTCATTTTCGGCCACAACGGACACGATGGGCCGAATGGCCTCCTTCTGTGCCGTAAATTTTCTATGATTCTGTGATTATAAGGCACGTCACAGGAGCTTCTCAGATCAAATCAGAGGACAGCAGCTTGATGACTGGTTGGTGAGTGATACACTTTCTTGCTCTCTCAGTTAGGGGAGTGGTTTAAACTAGAGACCTATAACTTACTAATACTTTATTCAATTATTAACTTAAACTAGATCAATTAATTAATTAAAAAATTATCAAAATAAACCAAGTGAATTAATTACATAAAGACTTTAATGAAGTAAATAAATAAAACAAGGTTAGGTAGGGATCGTAGGGCGGGTGATGTGCTGTAACTGCAGCATGTGGGAGTTTGTGGAGAGCAGCGTGATCCCAGGGATCCACATTCGCAGTAAGTGTCTGCAACTCGAGGAACTTCGGCTCAGAGTTGTTGAGCTGCAGTCCGAGTTGCAGACATTGCGATGAATAAGGGAGGAGTGAGTTATCTGGATACTTCGACCCAGGCGGCAGTCACACCCCTTAGGTTAGGTAGTGGTTTAGATTTGGTTAGTGGTCAGGGACAGGAGGATGTGACTGCGAGTCAGGCAGTTAAGGGGACCTCAGATGCAGTGATGGAGGAGTCTCATCATTTGCTTTGTCCAACAGGAACGAGGTGCTTGTTGCCTGTGTGGATGAGAATAAAGATTGCAGGGAGGAAGGGCAAATTGACCACGGCACCGTGGTGCAAGGGGCCATTCAATTTCCGGAGGGGTGGAATTAAAAGAAATATGCTGGTGTTACATGATAATATACTCAGTGGGATAGATACTGTTCTCTGCAGCCGTGACCAGGAGTCCCGAAGGCTGTGTTTCCTGCCTGGTGTCAGGGTTAAGGATATCTCCTCATGGCTGGAGAAGAACTTGGAACATGAGGGGGTTGGGGTATGGAATGTAGTTTTCGTGGTCCACGTAGGAACCAACGACATAGCTAATGCTAGGAATGAGATTCTGCTGAGGGACTTTAAGGAGCTAGGGTCCTAATTAATGAGAAGAACCACAAAGGGAATAATCTCTGCATTACTAACTAAGCCACGCCCATATTGGCATCGGGTCAAACAGATCAGAGATTTAAATGCGTGGCTCCAAGAGTGATGTGGGAGACTGAGGTATCAATTCATGGGGCACTGGCACCAGTACTGAGAAAAGAGGGAGCTGTTCCGTTGGAACTGGCTCCATTTAAACAGGACTGAATAACTAGGGCGGTAGATAGGGCTTTAAACTAAAAAGGGCGGGGGAAGATTCAAGTAAGGTTAAATTTATAAATTTGAAGAGGAAAGTCAAGTCCAGAGAGCAGTGCAGCGATTTGGTTAAAGCTAAGCAGAGTTTGTGAGGAAGGGACAGAGAGTGTAACGGGAATAGTACCTCAGTGAATAAGGTCAAATCAGGGGAAAATAGTAAAACGTTAAAATTAAACGCTCTTGATCTGAATGCATGAAGCATTCGGAACAAGATCGACTAATTAGTGGCACAAATAGAGATAAATAGGTTTGATCCAGTAACATATAAAATAGGAGCAGGAGTTGGCCATTCGGCCATTCGAGCCATTTAATATCATCCTGGCTGATCTTCCATCTCAATAGCATATTCCCGCTCTCTCCCCATACCCCGAGATGAATTTTGTGTCTTTTGTGTCCAGAAATCTATTTAGCTCCTTCTTATACATATTCAGTTACTTGGCCTCCACAGTCTTCTGTGGTAGAGAATTCCACGGGTTCACCACCCTCTGAGTGAAGAAATTTCTTCTCATCTCAGTTCTAAATGTCCTACCCCGTATTCTGAGACTGTGCCCCTCGTTCTGGACCTCTTGGCAGGGGAAACTTCCTCCCTGCATTCAGTCTCGAGCCCTGTGAGGATTTCATACGTTTCAATGAGATCACCTCTCATTCTTCTAAACTCGAGTGAACACATACGACAGTGCTGCCATACCAGGTATCAGTCTGATGAACCTTCGCTGCATTCCCTCGATGGCAAGTGTATCCTTTCTTATGTAAGGAGACCAAAACTGCACGCAATACTCCAGGTGTGGTCTCACCAAGGCCCTGTATAACTGCAATAAGACATCCCTGCTCCTACACACAAATCCTCTTGCAATGAAGGCCGACATACCATTCGCCTTCCTAACTGTTTATAAGAACATAAGAAATAGGAGCAGGAGAAGGCCAATCGGCCCCTCGAGCCTGCTCCGCCATTCCATAAGATCATGGCTGATCTGATCCTAACCTCAAATCTAAATTAATGTCCAATTTCCTGCCCGCTCCCCATAACCCCTAATTACCTTTACTTCTAGGAAACTGTCTATTTCTGTTTTAAATTTATTTAATGATGTCGCTTCCACAGCTTCCTGGGGCAGCAAATTCCACAGACCTACTACCCTCTGACTGAAGAAGTTTCTCCTCATCTCAGTTTTGAAAGAGCAGCCCCTTATTCTAAGATTATGCCCCCTAGTTCTAGTTTCACCCATCCTTGGGAACATCCTGACCGCATCCACCCGCTCAAGCCCCTTCACAATCTTATATGTTTCAATAAGATCGCCTCTCATTCTTCTGAACTCCAATGAGTAGACTCCCAATCTACTCAACCTCTCCTCATATGTCCGCCCCCTCATCCCCTGGATTAACCGAGTGAACCTTCTTTGTACTGCCTCGAGAGCAAGTATGTATTTTCTTAAGTATGGAGACCAAAACTGTATGCAGTATTCCAGGTGCGGTCTCACCAATACCTTATATAACTGCAGCAATACCTCCCTGTTTTTATATTCTATCCCCCTAGCAATAACAGCCAACATTCCGTTGGCCTTCTTGATCACATGCTGCACCTGCAAAATAACCTTTTGATTTTCTTGCACTCGGACCCCCAGATCCCTTTGTACTGCAGTACTTTCCAGTTTCTCGCCATTAAGATAATAACTTGCTCTCCGATTTTTCCTGCCAAAGTGCATAACCTCACATTTTCCAATATTGTATTGCATCTGCCAAATCTCCGCCCACTCACCCAGCCTGTCTATATCCCCCTGTTGGTTTTTTATGTCCTCCTCACTTTTTACTTTCCCTCCCATCTTTGTATCATCTGCAAACCTCGGTCCCCTCCTCCAAATCGTTAATATAGATTGTAAAGAGTTGGGGACCCAGCACCGACCCCTGCGGAACACCACTGGCTGCAGGTTGCCAGTCCGAGAATGTACCATTTCTCCCAACTCTCTGCTTCCTGTTAGATAACCAATCCTCCACCCATGCCAGAATATTACCCCCAATCCAGTGATTATTTATCTTGAGCAATAATCTTTTATGTGGCACCTTGTCGAATGCCTTCTGGAAGTCCAAATACACGACATCCACTGGTTCCCCTTTATCCACCCTGTACGTTATATCCTCAAAGAACTCAAGCAAATTTGTCAGACATGACTTCCCCTTTGTAAAGCCATGCTGACTTGGTCCGATTAAATTATGTTTATCCAAATGATCTGCTCCTGTCTCCTTAATAATAGACTCCAAACGTTTACCCACCACAGATGTTAAGCTAACTGGTCTATAATTTCCAGCCTTCTGCCTACTACCCTTTTTAAATAAGGGTGTTACATTGGCAGTTTTCCAATCTGCCGGGACCTTTGCCAAGTCCAGAGAATTTTGGAAAATTATTACCAAAGCATCCACAATCCCTTCTGCCACTTCCCTCAAGACCCTCGGATGTAAGCCATCAGGTCCAGGGGATTTAACCGCCTTGAGTCCCATTAATTTACTGAGTACCAATTCCTTAGTGATTTTAATCGTATTTAGCTCCTCCCCGCCTAGAGCCCCCTGTTTTTCCAGTGTTGGGATATTCTTAGTGTCCTCTACCGTAAAGACTGAAACAAAATATTTGTTCAGCATTTTTGCCATCTCCATGTTTCCCACCATTAATTTCCCGGTCTCATCCTCTCAGGGACCTACGTTTGCCTTAGCCACCCCTTTTCTTTTCATACAACTGTAGAAACTCTTGCTATCTGTTTTTATATTTTTTGCTAATTTATTTTCATAATCTATCTTCCCTTTCTTAATCAATCCTTTTGTTACTTTTTGCTGTCTTTTGAAGACTTCCCAATCTTCTATCCTCCCACTAAGTTTGGCTACCTTATATGTCCTTGTTTTTAGTCGGATACTATCCTTAATTTCTTTACTTGGCCACGGATGGCTGTCATTTCTTTTACACCCTTTTTTCCTCAGTGGAATATATATTTTTTGAAAGTTGTAAAATAACTCCTTGAATGAACACCACTTCTCATGTACCGTCTTACCCTTTAATCTATTTTCCCAGTCCACTTTAATCAATTCCGCTCTCATACCATCATAGTCTCCTTTATTCAAGCTCAGTACGCTTGTTTCATAACCAACCTTCTCACCCTCTAATTGGATATGGAATGTAACCATATTATGGTCACTCATTCCAAGGGGATCCTTAACTAGGACATTATTAATTAAGCCTGGCTCATTACACAGGACCAGGTCCAAGGTTGCTTGCCCCCTTGTTGGTTCAGTTACATACTGTTCAAGTAATCCATCCCTAATACACTCAATGAACTCTTCCTCAAGGCTACCCTGCCCAATTTGATTTGTCCAGTTAATATGATAGTTAAAATCCCCCATAATTATCGCTGTTCCCTTATTACATGCCCCGATTATTTCTTGATTAATACTTCTTCCAGCAGAGTTGCAACTATTAGGAGGCCTATATACTACGCCCACGAGTGTTTTTTGCCCCTTATTATTCCTTATCTCTACCCAAACTGTTTCATTATCCTGATCCTTTGTCCCAAAATCTTTTGTCTGTATTACAGTGATTCCTTCCCTTATTAACATAGCCACCCCACCTCCCCTTCCTTCCTGCCTGTCCTTCCTGATTGTTAAATACCCTGGCATATTTAATTCCCAGTCGTTGTCACCCTGCAGCCATGTTTCTGTAATGGCCACAAGATCATACCCATACGTTGTTATTTGTGCCGTTGACTCGTCCATTTTGTTACGAATGCTACGTGCATTCAGATGAAGAACTTACAAATATGTTTTGTGACACTTAGTTCCTGCTTTTTCCTTTTTTAACACTTTACCTTTTACTCCATACCTTCTGTCCCTTCCTGATATGCTTTCCTCAGTCTCCCTGCTCAGGTTCCCAACCCCCTGCCACAGCTTTGATGCTGGGTTAATCGCCTTACGCCTTCTAGTTTTCATTTTATCTGTCGTGCCTAAAGTGCCTAAAGTACACTTTCTTTCCGCTGCTCTATGCTTTTCCCTTTCATTTGTTCTTGAACAACTGTTTGTACTATTCGTATTGTAGCATTCCCCTGGGTCTTCCCCTCTCTTGCTGCTCTCAACTTTATTCCCTTCTGACTCCCCGCTCAGGTTCCCATCCCCCTGCCATTCTAGTTTAAACCTTCCCCAACAGCACCAGCAAACACCCCCGCGAGGACATTGGTCTCGGTCCTGCTCGGGTGTAACCCGTCACGCTTGTACATGTCCCACCTTCCCCAGAACCGGTCCCAATGTCCCAGGAATCTAAATCCCTCCCTTCTACACCATCCCTGCAGCCACGCATTCATCCGGTCTATTCTCCTGTTCCTATGCTCACCAGCACGTGGCACCGGTAGTAATCCTGAGATCACTACCTTTGAAGTCCTGCTTTTTAATTTATCTCCTAACTCCTTAAATTCACCTTGCAGGACCTCATCCCATTTTTTACCAATGTCGCTGGTATCAATATGGACCACGACTACTGGCTGTTCACCCTCCCCCTCCAGAATGCCCTGCTGCCGCTCCGTGACATCCTTGACCCTAGCACCAGGGAGGCAACATACCATCCTGGAGTCACGTTTGCGGCCGCAGCAACGCCTATCTGTTCCCCTTACAATTGAATCCCCTATCACTATAGCCATGCCACTCTTCTTCCTCCCCTCCTGTGCAGCAGAGCCACCCGTGGTGCCCCGAACCTGGCTCTTGCTGCTTTCCCCTGATAAGCCATCTCCCCCAACAGTATCCGAAGCAGAATATCTGTTTGAGAAGGAGATGGCCCCAGGGGACTCCTGCTCTACCTGCCGAGTCCTTTTACTCTGCCTGGCGGTCACCCATTTCCTTTATGCCTGCGAATTCTTTACCTGCGGTGTGACCACCTCACTGAACGTGCTATCCACGATAGTCTCAGCATCGCGGATGCTCCACAGTGAGTCCACCTGCAGCTCCAGCTCCGAAAGACGGTTAGCCAGTAGCTGCAGCTGGACACACTTCCTGCACACATGGTCGCCACGGACACTGGTAGTGTCCATGTCTTCCCACCTAGAGCAGGAGGAGCATATCACGGGTGCGAGCTGTGCTGCCATGACTTGCCTTAGACTGCTAGACTCTCTTCCCGCTCTAGGCCTCCCCTTTTATACTCTGCTCACCTCTCGGACTCTCCTGCCTCACCTGTGATGTCGCACAGTCGTTGTCTCTTGGTGCAGGTCTGCTGCAGCTTTTATTCCACAATCTCAGTCTTCTACTCTCAGGTCCACTGCCGTTCTGCGGGAAAAGTTCGGAAAAGCAAGGCAAAGAAGCACCTCATTCCCCCACTTCACCGAACTCCCACACTTACCGAACTCTCAGCACACTGTGTAGTCCGCACTGACAGGCCCCTGTATTTCTGCAGTTGAGACTCAGATGAGTCAGGCCTGCCCCGCCTTCAAGTACCAGTTGAATCTAGCTAACCAATTAACTTGCTACAGCAGCTCTCTGCTGAAGCCTGACAGAAACTTAAAAATTTAAACTTTTAAATTGACCTTAAACAGTTGAAGCAATATGCACTAGATTTAAAGAGATTAACCCTTAAACTCCCACACTTACCGAACTCTCAGCACATTGTGTAGTCCGCACACCGTGTTTGATGGTCAATGTAGGGGGAGCCTTACTCTGCATCTAACACGCATTTTACGTGCCCTGAGAGTGTTTGATGGGACGGTGTAGAGAGAGCTTTACTCTGTATCATACGCCTGCTGTGGGGGTAGTTTATAGTGCTCCTAACTGTAGTTGTAGTGTTTGACTATAAATCAGGAAATTAGAGGGGCAATGCAGTAATCGTGGGGACCTTAATCTTCATATAGAATGGGCAAGCCAAATTGGCAGAAGTAGTTCGGAGGATGAGTTCATGGAATACATTCGAGACAGTTTTGTGGAACAATATGACGAGGAACCGACTGGGGAACTGGTTATTTCAGATCTAAGATTGTGTAATGTCAGTGTTAAATGGTAATCTTAGAATTAAGGACTCTCTGGGACACAGTGATCATAATATGATAGGATTTCATATTGAGTTTGAGCGTGATGTCGTTAAATCCGAAACTAGTGTCTGATATTTAAACAAAGCCAATTACTTTGTTACGAGGGGCGAGTTGGCTAAGGTAGATTGGGAAATTAGATTAAAAGATATGACAGCAGATAATCAGTGGCCAACATTTCAAGAAATAATTCATAATTCCCAATGAATATACATTCCCTTGAGGAATAACAACTAGATGGAAAAAAATCATCCAACCGTGGCTGACTAGAGAAGTTAAGGATCGTATTAGTTTAAAGAAGAGCCATACAATGTTGCCAAAAAGCGTAGTAAGGCTGAGGATTTGGAAGTTTAAGAAATCAGCAAAGGATGACCAAGAAATTGATAAAGAGGGAAAAAATGAATATACGAGTAAACTAGCAAGACAAGTAAAAACAGACTGTAAGGGCTTCCACAAGTATGTAAAAAGGAAGAGATTAGGGAAGGTAAACATTGGTCCCTTAGAGGCTGAGACTGGAGAAATTATAATGGGGGATAATTTTAAAATTTGCAGATAACACAAAGCTTCCAAGTATAGTAAACAGTGAGGAGGATAGTAATAGACTTCAAGAGGACATAGACAGGCTGGTGAAATGGGCGGACACATGGAACATGAAATTTAACGCAGAGAAGTGATACATTTTGGCAGGAAGAATGAGGAGAAGCAATGTGAACTAAATGGTACAATTCTAAAGGGGGTGCAGGAACAGAGAGACATGGGGGTGTACGAACACAAATTTTTGAAGTTTACAGGACTGGTTGAGAAACCGGTTAAAAATTAAACAGGATCCTGTGCTTTACAAGTAGAGGCATAGATTATAAAAACAAGGAGGTTGTTTACATAGAAACAGAAGGAGGCCGTTCAGCCTCTCGAGCTTGTTACACAGGAACAGGAGGAGGTCAGTCAGCCCCTCGAGCCTGTTTTACAGGAACAAGTGGAGGTCATTCAAACCGTCGAGACTGTAGCACTGCAACAGGAGGAGGCCGTTCAGCCCCTCGACCCTGTTACCAGGAAAAGGAGGAAGCCATTCAGCCCCTCGAACCTGTTACATAAGAAGAGGACGAGGCCATTCAGCCCCCCGAGTTCTATTACGCAGTAGCAGCGGGAGGTCATTCAGCCCCTCAAGCCCGTTACATCGGAACAGGAGTTAGCCAAACAGCCCGTCCAGCCTGTTACACGGGAACAGGAGCAGGCCATTCAGCAGCTCGAGGCTGTTACATAAGAACAGGGGGCGGCCGTTCAGCCCGTCGAGCCTGTTAAACAGGAACAGGGAGAGGCCATTCAACCCCTCGAGCCTGTTAAATGGGAAGAGGAGGAGGCCTTTCAGCGACTGGAATATGTTTTGTAGAAACAGGAGGAGGCCATTAAGACCCTCGAGCCTGTAACACAGGAACAGAAAAAGGCCATTCATTGCGTCGAGCCTGTTACACTGTAACAGCAGGGGACCATTCAGTACCTTGAACCTTTAACTCAAGAACAGAAGCTCACCATTCATCCCCTGGAGTCTGTGACATCGGAACAGGAGGAGGCCATTCATCCCCTGGAGTCTGTTACACAGGAACAGGAGGAGGCCATTCATCCTCTGGAGTCTGTGACATAGGAACAGGAGGAGGCCATTCAGCCCCTGGAGTCCGTTACATAGGAAAAGGAGGAGGCCATTCAGCCCCTGGAGTCTGTGCATAGGAGAAGGCCATTGAGCCCGTGAAGCCTGTCACACAGGAAAAGAAGGAGGCATTTCAGAGTCTGGAGCCTGTTACACAGGAACAGGGGGAAGCCATTCAGCCCCTAGAGCCTGTTACACAGGAAGGAGGAGGCCATTCCTCCCCTCGAACCTGTTGCACGGAAACAGGAGGAGGCCATTCTGCCCCTGGAGCCTGTTATGTAGGAACAAGAGGAGGCAATTCATCATCTCGAGGAAATGATTTAAAATAAGACGAGGTCATTCAACCCCTCGAGGGTGTTACACATCAGAAGCAGACTTCAGGAGGACATAGACAGATTGTTGAAATGGGCAGACACAAAGCAAGTGCAATTTTACACGGATAAATGTGAAGTGATGCACTTTGGGTGGAACAACATGGAGAGACAATATAATCTAAATGGCATTTTGAGGGAGGTGGAATAACAGAGGGACCTGGGGGCGCATATTCACGAATCTTTGAAGGTGACAGAGCAAGTTGGTAATGTGGATAAGAAAGCGCCTGGGATAATTGGCTTCGTAAATACGGACATTGAATACAAAATCAAGTAAGCCATGCTAAACCTTTACAAATCATTGGTTCGGCCCCAGCTGGAGTATTGTGTACAATTCTGGGCACCACACTTGAGGAAGGATGTCAAGGCATTGAAGAGGGTGCAGAGGAGGTTTAGCAGGATGATACCAGGGGTGAGGGACTTCAGTTTTACGGAGAGATTGGAGAAGCTGGGATTGTTCTCTTCAGAGCAGAGAAGCTTTTGGGGAGATTTAATAGAGGTGTTCAAAATTATGAGGGGTTTTGACAGAGCAAATAGGAAGAAACTGTTTCCTTTGGCAACTTGGTCAGTGACCAGAGGTCATCGATTTAAAATAATTTCAAACGAACTGGAGGGGAAATGAGGAGAAATCCTTTCGCACAGATGTTTGTGAAGATCTGGAACGCACTTCCTGAAAGGAACTTTCAAAAGGTAATTGGACATGTACTTGAAGAGGATTAATTTGCAGGATGATGCTGATAAAAGTGTCAGTAATAGTGTTATTAATAAACAGTGTTCTTTACGATTAGTATCAGTAATAGTGTTATTGATAAACAGTGTACATTATTATTAGTGTCAGTAATGGTGTTATTTATAAACCCTGCAGATTATTACTAGTATCAGTAGTAGTGTTATTAATAAACAATGGACATTATTATCAGTAATATCGTTATTAATAAACACTGTACATTATTATTAGTATCAGTAATGGTGTTATTAATAAACACTGTACATTATTATTAGTATCAGTAATAGTGTTATTCATAAACTCTGTACATTATTAGTATCAGTAATAGTGCTACTAATAAACTACATGTTTATTGGTATCAGTAAACAGTGTTATTAATAAACGATGTACATTATTATTAGTATCGGTAATAGTGTTATTCATAAACTCTGTACATTATTAGTATCAGTAATAGTGCTACTAATAAACTACATTTTTATTGGTATGCGTAAACAGTTTTATTAATAAACAATGTGCATTATTATTGGTGTCAGTAATAGTGTTATTAATAAACACTGGGAGTTTACCCTGATTCCTAATATTTCTCTCTCTCTGATCCACAGTCTGGATGGTGTCGGTCTCACAGATTCTTGTATCGAGGATCTTGTCTCCGCTCTCAGTACAATCTGGTCGCTGACGGATCTGATCCTGGGATCAAACTCCTTCACAGACCGATCTGTCCCCGCTCTCTGCTCCCTCACACTGATCCGCAGGAGTCTGGAGCGGATCTGGTGAGTGTTTGTGTTAATGTTTAATGTAATAAATAAAATATCAATGGGATTCAGTCCCTTTTATGGCTAATATTTGTCTGTAATTATTATTGAAATATTAACCCCAATCTCCCTGTTATTTACACTGGTGTTCAGTCTGTTTATTTGTTGTTTAATCTTTAATCTGTTTCAGGCTGTGGGGGAATCGGTTCAGTCAAAACGGAAAGAGACACCTGGAGTCACTGCAGGGAATCCAGACCCGGACTGAGCGTGAGTGTGAATATTTCAATTCATAACCATTGCTGGTCTCATGATATGAACATTTTTGGCCGATTCTCTGTCCCTCCCCTTTAACCGGCCGCGCTCCAGGTTTCCAGCTCGAGCTGAGCGAGCGTCGTCTCCCATTGTGACGTCAGAGGCCCAGCGACAGGGTCACGAGACTCAGTCACCCGGTCCCCCAGCGCTGATTCTGCAGGATATCCGGGGCTGGATGGTCACCAATGGGACACTGGGTCAATGGACAGACAGGAAGGGCCCAGGGTGGGGCTCAGTCTGGGCTGCAGTGGGAAACTGGGTCAATGTACAGACAGGAAGGGCCCAGGGTGGGGCTCAGTCTGGGCTGCAGTGGGACACTGGGTCAATGTACAGACAGGAAGGGCCCAGGGTGGGGCTCAGTCTGGGCTGCAGTGGGGCATTGGATCAAAGTACAGACAGGAAGGGCCCAGGGTGGGGCTCAGTTTGGGCTGCATTGGGACACTGGGTCAATGTACAGACAGGAAGGGCCCAGGGTGGGGCTCAGTCTGGGCTGCAGTGAGACACTGGGTCAATGTACAGACAGGAAAGGCCCAGGGTGGGCACAGTCTGGGCTGCAGTGGGACACTGGGTCAATGTACAGACAGGAAAGGCCCAGGGTGGTGCTCAGCCTGAGCTGCAGTGGGACACTGGTCAATGTACAGACAGGAAGGGCCCTGGGTGGTGCTCAGTCTGAGCTGCAGTGGGACACTGGTTGAATGCATAGACAGAGTGGGCCCAGGGTGGGGATCAGTCTGGGCTGTAGTGGGACAATGGAACAATGTGCAGACACGGCGAGCACAGAGTGGAGCACAGTCTGGGCTGTCGTGAGGCACTGGTTCAATGTACAGACAGGAAGAGTCCAGGGTAACAAGTATCTCCATGTACAGTGTGTGTCTCTTCCACTGAGGAGTCGGACTCTGCAACAAGTGACCCGACAACACTCCAAAATCTCTGCTGTCCAACAATTCTGGCCTCTTGCACATCCCCCACTGCCATTGCTGCACCCTTGGCGGCCGTGCCTTTTGCTGTCTCGGCCCTAAGCTCTGGAATTCCCTCCAAAAACCTCTCCGCCTCTCTCTTCTCCTTTTAGACGCTCCTTAACACCGACCTCTTCAACCAAGCTTTTGGTCACTTGTCCTAATACCTCCTTGTGAGGCTCGGTGTCACATCAATCGCTCATGTGAAGCGCCCTGTGACGTTTTACTACTATAAAGGTGCAATATAAATGTAAGTTGTTGTCTGTGTGCTGTGTTAATAAAACTCCACCGCTTACTTCAGCTCAGGCCTGTTCTCGTTATTATTTTTCAATTATGTTAGTGTTTTAAAATATTTAGTAAAGGATTCTGGAAATTTCATCCCACCTCCTCCAAGGGGCATCACAGACATGATTGTTTGGTTTAGTGAACTGTGTGTGTGTCTTTGTGCATGGATGTGCGTGTGGGTGGTGAGGTCTTACTCGGGGGGTCTGGATATGCAGTTTACACAAAATGGTGAGACGGACTGTGAGCAAAAGAGCTCAGCTGGGACCCCATAAAATGGCCTCCCGACATGGAACATAAAATGGCCGCCATGTACCTGCACCTGGCCGACGTGAACCCGTCGCAAAATCACAGAATGATACATCACAAAAGGAAACCATTCTGCCCATCGTGCCGGTGTCGGCTCTTTTAAAAAGCTAACCAGATAGTCCCATTACCCTGATCTTTCCCCATGGCCAACACATTTTTCCTTTGCTCGTAATTATCGAATTCCCTTTTGAAACTTACTATTGAATCTGCTTCCATCTCCCTTTCAGGCAGTGAATTGCAGATCATTACAACTCACTGCATAAAGAAATAATCCTTCCTCATGTCACCTCTGGCTCTTATGACAATTATTTTGAATCTGTGTCCTATGGTTACCGACCCCCTGCCACTGGAAACAGTTTCTCCTTATTTACTCCATCAAAACACCTCAAATAGCCGCTCTGTCCCCTCAAAGTTGCCACATCTCTCCGAAACACAAGCATCGTTTTGAAATTGTAACAAACCCTCGAATCCCATACAGGGGTTCACGTTTCCGACTTTAATCCCCTCGGCCACTGTTTGTCTCACACTGGGTTAATGTGTTTATATAACATTGCAGGCCGGGCTAATTTAGCCCCAGGCTTTAACCTGGTTAAATCACAACGGTCACAATCGAACAGGAACATTTTAAACCAAGGCCCCAAAACCAGGGCCCAGAGAGGAAATTAAACCCCAGGGCAATAAACAGACCGAACTCACGTGGGCCCTGTTTGGGTGCAACCTGTGCAGGAGGCGTCGCTCGGTCCCACCTGGAGGAGTCCTCGACTGGTCCCTTCTGGAGGAGGCCTCGGTCGGTCCACTCTGGGGTAGGCATTGGTCACCCAGAGTGATCCCAGAGTTCAAGTCTTTATATTTAGACCACCACAACTACGAATACAACAACAACTACTTGCATTAGTACAGTGGCCATCTTGGACAAAATTGCCACAAGTACCGAAGCCATCTTGGACAAATTGGCGACGAGTACGTCAGTCATCTTGTTGGAAATGGCGGTAAATACCGCGCAGAGTGTCCCCAGTGATACCACAGTGACCCCAGAATGTCCCAGTGAACCCGCAGTGAATCCAGTGTGCACCAAGTGAACCCAGAGAGTGCAACCAATCACCCGAGATTGATCGCAGAGTGTACCCAGGGATCCCAGATTACACCCGGTGACCCCAGAGTGATCCCAGGGTACACCCAGTATTACTGAGAGCGCCCAGACACACCAGAATGATCACAGAGTGGCAATCTTTTTTATTTGGTCCACCAACATTAAAAAACAACAACAACAACAACTTGAATGTATAATAAATATCATATATGTGTATTTACACAAGGCCAGCATGACGGCAAGTACGGCAGCCATCTTGAACAAAATGGGCACAAGTACGGCGACTGTCTTGGACAAAAGGGCGGCAAGCACAGCGGACATCTTGGACAAAATGGCGGAAAGCACGGCGGCCATCTTGGACAAATGACGGCAAGTAAGGTGGCCTCTTCAACGATTACGCCAGCCATCTTGGGCGCAATAGTGGCAAGTACCTTATGGCTGTTCGACAGGAACAGAAGGAGGCCATTCAGCCCCTCGAGCCTGTTACACAGTTAGAGGAGGCCATTCAGCCCCTCAAGGCTGTTACACAGGAAAAGGGGGAGGCCATTCAGCCCCTCGAGCCTGTTACACAGTTACAAGAGGCCAGTCATCCCCTCATGGCTGTTACACAGGTACAGGTGGAGGTCATTCATCCCCTCGAACCTGTTACATAGGAAAAGAAGGATGCCATTCAGGCCCTCGAGCCAGTTACATCAGCACTGGAGGCCGATCAGCCCCTGAAGCATTTTACATAGGAACAGGAGGAGGCCATTCAGCCCTTCGAGATTATTGTGCAGGAACTGGAGGCCAAGCAACTACTCAAGCCTGTCAGGTAGCCATGGGAGGGGGACATTCAGCCTCTCGTACCTGTTATCTGGGAACTGAAGCCCATTCAGCCCCTCAAGCCTGTTACACAGGAACATGAGGAGGCCATTAAGCTCCTCGAGCCTGATACACAGGTACAGGAGGAGGCTATTCAGTCCATCGAGTCTGTTATACAGGAACTGGAGGCAATTTAGTCCCTCGATCATGTTATGTAGGAACAGGAGGAGGCTACTCACCCCCTCTAACCTGTTGCACATGAACTGGAGGAGGCCATTCAGCCTCTTGAGCCTGATACATAGGATCAGGTGGAGGCCATTCAGCCCCTCGAGCATGTTACATAGGAACAAGAGGAGGACATTCAGCCTCACGAGCCTGTTACATAGGAACAGGAATCGACCATTCAGATCCTCGAGCATGTCCGCCATTCAATTAGATCATGGCTGATCTGTATCTTAACTCCATCTACCCGCCTTGGTTCCTTAATCCTTCATACCCTTGCCAAAAAAAATCTATCAATCTCCGTTTTGAAATTTCGTATTGACCCCCCGCCTCAACAGACGTTTGTCGGAGAGAGTTCCACATTTCCACTCCCCTTTGTGTGAAGAAGTGCTTCCTGACATCACCCCTGAACGGCCGAGCTCTAATTTTAAGGTTATGTTCACTTGTTCTGGAGTCCCCCACCAGAGGAAGTAATTTCTCTCTATCTACCCTATCAATTCCTTTAGTCATCTTAAACACCTCAATAAGATCATCCCTTGATCTTCTATACAAGCCTAGTCCATGCAACCTGTCCTCATAATTGACCCCTTTTAGCCCCGAACTACAGACCGGTTAGACTAACATCAGTGGTAGAGAAAATGCTAGAGTCGATTATAAAGGATGTGATAACAGGACATTTAGAAAATACCAAGGGGATTAGACAAAGTCAACATGGATTTATGAAAGGGAAATCATGTTTGACAAACCTACTGGAGATTTTTGAGGATTTTTGGTAGAATAGATAAGGGAGAACTAGTGGATGTGGTTTATTTGGATTTTCAGAAAGCCGTTGATAAAGTCCACATAAGAGGTTAGTGTGCAAAATTAAAGCACATGGGATTGGTGGTAATATACTGGCATGTATTGAAAATTGGTTAACAGACAGTAAACAGAGAGTAGGAATAAATGGGTCTTTTTCGGGGTGGCAGGCAGTGACTAGTGGGGTACCGCAGGGATCAGTGCTTGGGGTCCAGCTATTCACAACATATATTGATGATTTGGATGAGGGAACCAAATGTAATATTTCCAAGTTGCTGACGACACAAAACTAGGTGGGATCGTGAGTTGTGAGGAGGATGCAAAGAGGCTTCATGTCGATTTAGACAAGTTGAGTGAGTGGGCAAATACATGGCAGATGCAGTATACTGTGCATAACTTCGGAAGGAAAAACAGAAAGGCAGAATATTATTTAAATGGTGATAGATTGGGAAATGTTGCTGTGCAAAGGGACTTGGGTGTCCTTGTACACCAGTCACTGAAAGCAAACATGCAATTGCAGCAAGTAGTTAGGAAGGCAAATGGTATGTTGGCCTTCATTGCAAGAGGATTTGAGTACAGAAGCAAGGATGTTTTACTGCAGTTATACAGGGCTTGGTGAGACCACACCTGGAGTATTGCGTGCAGTTTTGGTCTCTTTACCTAAGAAAGGATATACTTGCCTTAGAGGGAATGCAGCGAAGATTCAACAGACTGATCACTGGAGCTGGCAGCACTATCGTATGAGGAGAGATTGGGTCGACAAGGCCTGTGTTCACTAGAGTTTTGCAGAATGAGAGGGGATCTCATTGAAAGGTATGGAATTCTGACTGGGCTAGACAGACTGGATGCAGGGAGGAAGTTTCCCCTGGCTGGGGGGTCCAGAACGAGGGGTCACCGTCTCAGGATACGGGGAAGGCCATTCAGGACTGAGATGGGGAGAAATTTCTTCACTCAGAGGGTGGTGAACCTATGGAACTCTCGACCACAGAAGGCTGTGGAGGCCAAGTTACTGAATATATTTAAGAATGAGCTGGATAGATTTCCAGACACAAAAAGTCTCAAGGAGTAGGAGAGAGAGCGGGAATATGGTATTGAGATAGAGGATCAGCCGTGATCATATTGAATGGCGGAGCAGGCTCGAAGGGCCGAATGGCCTCCTCCTTCTCCTATTTTCTATGTTTCCATGTTACTAGATCAAACCTATTTATCTCTTTTAATGCCATTAATTCGTCTATCTTATTCCGAATGCTTCATATATTCAGATAAAGAGCCTTTAATTTTAACTTCTTGCTATTTTCCCCTGATTTGACCTTATTCACTGAGGTACTATTCCCGTTACAATCTCTGTCCCTTCCTCACACACTCTGCTTAGCTTTACCCAAATCGCTACACTGCTCTCTGGCCTTTAGGTTTATAAATGTGACCTAACTCGAACCTTCCCCCTCTCTTTTTAGTTTAAAGCCCGATCTACCGCACTGTTTATTCAATTCGCGAGCACGCTGGTCCCAGTCCTGTTTAAATGGAGCCCGTCCCAACGGAACAGCTCCCTCTTTTCTCAGTACTGATGTCAGTGCCCTATGAATCGAAACCCCTGTCTCCCACACCACTCTTTGAGCCACGCACTTAACTCTGTGATCTACTTGACTGTGTCCCAAATTGTCCGTGGCTCAGGTAGTAATCCAGAGATTATTACCTTTGAGGCTCTTGTTATTAATTTAGACTCATTGGGGTAGATTAGGACTTCGTGCGATAGTGTAAAACGGCTGATAGCGAATAAGCAGCCGGTTTTACCTCTCTCCCCATTTTTATTTCTATTGAATTCAATGAAATGAAAATTGGAAAGATGTAAAAGGGACTGTCGATTCACTCTCACCCATTTTACAATATCACAATATGTCACAATGTTCCCATTGATGGAGATCGATTGCTGTGATTAATCACCAACTCCATTATCATTGTATCACACTGGATGGATCTTGCTCATTTTATGTCCACCAATTCTTATGTTCTTATGTTCTCCCTTTCAGGGTGATATTTATATATAATTCTCTTTTAATCTCCACTTGCTGTCCCCTGCACCCTGATATTCCACATTTGCTCCCTGAGGAGAGTTTAATTTTGAAGTCCTTGTTTATTCCCAGTATTTGTCCCATTCTGCATGTTTTCCCTCACCACCTGCTATCATGATTTTCCTGTTTAAATCTGTATCCCCACTTTCAGACCCGATCTCCGTGTTTTCCTTGTGCCCCCCTAGAAGTCATTTTTAGATTTAAATCTTTGCTGATTCCCAGTCTCTGATCTTTTATTCACTCTCTTCTTCCTGAGGTGATGTACATATTAATCTCTGTTCATTCGTAATTTCATTCCCTCTCTGTGCCTTATTCCCAATCTCTCTCCTGAAGTGTCCATGGTCAGTTTCAGTCTCTCTCCAAATGTTATTTCTTTTTCCCTGCCTTTGGTGTTTGATATCTTTTTTTTTGTTTATTCCCTGGTTTCAGAGCGTCTCTCCATGTTTCCTCTCCCTCCTTCCTGGGGAGATTTATTTTATATTTAAACCTCTGTACCCATGTGTAGCATTGTGCATAATATAATAAGAAAAATAGGTTAAGAATAAAAAAGTCAGTATTAATGTATTATGAGAATGGATTTTGTGTGAAAGAGGCTACACGTGATTTAGTTTAGGTCTTTTGGATTCCGCAGAGGAAGGCAAAGTAGGGAGAAGGAGTCAGGTTAATGCAATTTAATGAAGCATCAAAGGGTTTGTGTAAAATTATAGCTAGTTTGTAGAAAAACTGTCTACGTTCCAGCTGTTATTATGCTATTAAATTGTGATGTTCATCAACATGCAAAATTGTCTCATCTTCTCCACGAACAAAACACAAATGTACACGTTACAGATTAAGAAAATAATAAAGGTATTTATGATGGTTCATAGCAATTTACAGATGATTAAACATTTTAATTAAACGCAACAAATTAGTTTGCACTTTTTATTTATATTTGACAATGCATTAATTGTTCTGCAAAGTGCAGAGCCCTGATCTTGAACAAAATGGCAGGCAATAAGTTAGCCATCTTACAGAGGGGCAAGACAGCCATGCAGCTTAATCAAAATGGCTGCTCTTAGCCTGAAACAAAATGGCCACCAGGAAGGCAGCCATCTTATTGAGGGGCAAGGCGGAGCTTGTTGTGGTGAGAGACACGGAGAGGGTTCATTTCCTTTCCTGTTAAACCACTGTTGATCTATAGTTAAAGATACAGACTGAGTGAGACTGGCACTAGCTGGTGTTTAGCACAAAGACAGCGTTGCAGTGAGGGAACTAAACACCAAAATGTGAACTTCTGCGGAAAAAATGGATTAACATTTGGTTATTCCTACAGTTGTGTAGAGAATGCCAATTTAACTTCTATTAAATAAATCAGAATAAAATTGGACTCAATCTGAATGTAGTTCTGATCTGGGATTTGGTTAATTTCTCCATTATTCATATTTTTCTTTAATCTGAAACAATAACAGTATTTGTAACAGTAACAGATCAGAAGAGTGCTGCGGGACCCTGTCGAGATTGTGATAAATACTTTTGTAGTGTAGCGTGAATTTCTCTTGTAGCCAGTTCATGTGCTTCACAGGCAATCTGTAAACGTACATCGAGGCATCAAGCCGGGAGGTAGCGAGCAGTCAGGAAGATTCCAGGTGCTGCGAGGAAGCGAAAGCTGAGGTTGGAGTAGTCATGTTGGATCTGTGTCTCTCCCCACTCAACTTCTGCCCCGATCTAAAGACCTTATTAACACAGAATCACACCTCTGGGACGGTGTCTTGTCAACAACAGGTTCTGACAAATACAACCCACGATTGATTGACACTTCACTTGTTTTCTCTCAGTGTCCACAACGTAACTAAGTTAAGGCGGCAGATTTTCAAACCACCTCTAGCCCTCCTTGAATCGTACTGATTGCTATGGATATTGCTTGTATCCCCTGCCGTGTGGTCATTCACGAAGTGTCATTAACAGTCCTTTTAACAGGCTTTCCACCTTTGAACCGTCCTTTTCCTTCAGACATGCTGAAGCCGATTTAGTCTCAGGCTTTCGTTTATCAGATGGATGTTTACTACACAGTGCAGCTGCAATTGTCAGGGTCAGGGACACAAGACTGAGTGACTTTATTGTGCAGCCTCCAGGCTTCACCTTGAGAAATATCACACGTTAAATCCACAAGAGTGTTACCCCAGAACAAACATGAACTGTCTGGCCTGCTTCATCTGCTGTTCTTCTGCTGGTCAGCGCTCTCACACACTCCAGGCTGATTACAAAGTTTGTTTGGTTATTTCTGTGTTCTATTCTCACTCCTGTCTCTACCCTCCTATCTCTTTATATGTTTGTCCGTCTTTCATTGTGTCTGTTCTCTGTTTATATCGTTTGTCTCTGTTTATTTTCTGTCTGTTTTTCTGTCTTGTTATTTCCACTTCTACTTCCATCACTTTGTAATTCTTTGTCAGTCTCTCTCTATCTCGTCCCATCAATGTCTGCTTGGTCTCTCATTATATATTAATCATTATACTTCTTTTTCCCTGTGTTTTTTTTTCTCACTGTCCCCTCCTCTCTCCGCCTCCCTCTTTCCCTCTGTCTCTCTATTTCTCTCTCTCTCCCTCCCTCTGTCTCTCTGTCTCTCTCTCTCTGTCTTTCTCACTTTCTCTTTGTCGCTGTACCACTATCTCCCTCTCTTTCTCTCTGTTTCTCTCTGTCTCGAAATCACTATCCCAGTCTCTCTCTCACTCCTTATCCCTGTGTGTTTCTCTCTGTCTCTATGTCACTCACTCTCCCCCCTCTCTTTCCCTCTCTGTATCTCTCCGTGTCTCAGTCTCTCTCCCTATCCCTCTTTCCCCATCTCTCTGTCTTTTACTCTCTCCCTCACTCTCTCCCCATCTCTCTCCCTCTTCATTTATGTGGAGTGCACCCATTCTGATCTGGCCCGCAGCAGTTAATTTGATTCCCAGCTTTGCAAATTTTGCTGGACGGACATTTATTTGAAGTACAGCTGAGATCTCTCGTGCCGTCATATCGAGCAAAAATGCATGTGTCGCGTGCAGAATAAACACTGCCCCAAAAGTTCAGATTATCAACAAAATATAATATCAGAAGCATATTTCAGATCATTTAATGGTTCTGTGCTGCAAAATAAAATGTACTTTCCGTCCCCCGGGAAGTGTAGGGATGGAGTATGAAATGGGACTTAGTTCCAGTGCTTGAAACCCTTCAGCTCTTTCGATGATTTCACTAATTTAACAATTAGATTGAGTGGGTATTTCACCGCGTTATTCAGCTCCTCTCTAAATTTAGTCTGGGTCAGGACATAAATACACGTGTTTGTGCAGGAACTGAGAAGCTGCAGCATCTTTGCTGTGTGTTCTGTGAGAAAAACAGGATCAGTGTAGGAGTGAAAATACCGAATGTCTGCAATTCGCAGATAAATTAAAAACACAACCTTTGTCAGCCACAACAGTATAAAACTGCCCGATATACTGAAGAGTAAAATGATGGATTTCTTTCGGTTCTCCATCTCTGGATCACTCTGATTCTCTCCATTGCTGCGGCCCCGGAGTCCCCTGCGGACTCGACTGGATATTAAAATACGCCTGACAGTCAGAACATTGAACAGCAAAATCAGACAGAACGGTACACAAGGTGTTAAAATAAGGTGAAACATCTCAAATGCGGACCATGCGGGAGAAGTACGAAAGCTCGATTTAATCACACAAAACCAGGGAACATGATCAATTATATCACCAGGTTCATATGCAAAATACCAGGGGACACTCTGTAAACAGCCCAGCACACTCACTGTTCCCAGAACCACAGCCGCCGTTCTCTCGGTGCAATATTTAGTTTTCAGCTTCTCACAACAAATGGCCACAAATCGATCAAAGGTGAAAGCGACTGTGAACCAGACAGAAACCTCCGTGGTTGCTTCACTCAAAAAGATAATAAAACTACACACGGGAGTAATGAGCAGGAATGAATCTCTGAAATAAATCATACCAATCCAATTCAATATCACACCAATGATAACGACCAGGAGATCGGCCACTGCCATTCCCACCAGGTAGCGACTGATACATTTGGAGAGACCGCACTTTCCTCGGGACAGGATCACAATCGCCACCAAGTTAACTGTAAGAGAGAGAAAAGGAAGCAGAGAAATTACTGATCAGACCTGGAGCCAAAGAAGCAGTTTGAGAGGATCCGGAGTGAAATTTCCAGCTTTGTTGCTGCATCGAAGGGTGGAAAATGATTCATTGACCAGGGCAGCGCTTTCGGGCAGAGAGATGTTTTTAAACACAATGATCAATAATGGATTGGGAGTTGGATACAGAAAGTGAATAAAGTGAGCACCGGATCCACTGGAAGGGCTGAGTGAGGGCACAGTGCCGGTGGGGAAGGGAGAAGGGATTTTACACACCGGTAATCCAGCGGTTTAAAGTAGATTATGGCTCCAGACGGAGAGGAAAGAGAGGGAAAGGTCGGCAATGTGAGGGGACGGGGCTGGGGGGGGGGGGGTGAAGCCGTTTTTTTGCTCTGGCTTAAGGGATCCCACAGGGGCTGGCAGTAAGGCGGCTGAAGACCGTCCCAGTGAGTGCGATTGGGAGGGAGACAAGGAAAAGGACATCTCGGAGCTGGAGGGGATTCAGGAGCAGATAATTTGGAAATTTGGATAAACTGAAGGAAGGGATGAGGAAACAGAGGATTCAATGCAATGCGAGGTGAGGCTGGGTTTCAGAGGGAGAGACTGCAGCAGAGTGTTAGATGAAATCTAATCTATAGGCCCCACTAACACAATCCAACTAATACATTCAACAGTTCATTTATCTGGTTGTTGGTGTCAGTGAAGCTGTGTTGGGTATTAATTATATCAACCTCGTTGCTTATTGAATTCAGACCAGCTTTAAAAATACAGTATATGAATAATTCATCACGATCAATAAGTCACTGATTTTATTCTTGATGTAAATTTTAATTATATTTCGTGTTAATTTGGAAAACAAGGAACATTCACGAAAAACAGACTGAGGACCTGACAGGGATATAAACATGAGGAGCGAGTCCCACAATAAAAACTCACCCAATCTGACCAAAACGTAATAAAACTTTCAAATAATATTTTCAATGTTTAATTGTACTGGAAGTTTCAGCAGTTCATTCTGATGAATTATTCACACCACAGCCTCTTGCTTTCCCTTTCAGTCGCCCTCTCAATCACTCACTCTACTCTCTTTCACAAGTCCATTTTCATATCCGATTAAATCCTATCATCCTGTGCCTGCATTCTGTTAACCAGCCCCGTGTTTCACCGATCCTATTCTCAGTGTTCGTTTGTTAAATAGTGAAGCCTCTGTAGAATGTTTCTACAGATCATTCAATTCTCCACCTCTTCACCGACATTGTTCACGTCATCTGCAAATCATGGAGTAAACCGAATCGAATGCCTCTCCCAGGGAGATCTCACAATAATTGAGATTCCTTCTCCTGTAATTATAAAGTAAAGGGATAGATGGCGGGATTGTTCAATTAACAAAACGCTAAAGTCACACTTCTAATCTGCAGATAAATAGAAGGGTTCTTGATTCCAACAGACACGGTGTAAATTGAGACAGCATAACATGAAAACAGTTCATTTTACAATGAAGTCCAGTGACAGTCAGTGAATTCATCCACAGTGAAGCAGAGAAGGAGATGTGAAAGAGTCAGCAGCAAACTCTGTTCAGTAATCAGACATCTGAAGCGGCGTCGGATACACAGATAATGAAATAATATTTCATAACAGTGAACACGAATAAATACATTGAAATCCCAGTTAAACTGAAGCATGTTATTGGGGAGGGAGGACATTCCACTGCCTCCTTGTAACACTGAGACCGTGAGATGTCTCATTATCAATCACTGAAAATACATTGATGAAAACATATTCCAGGACAGGTCAGTTCCACAACATGAAACTGTTAACAGCTCCTGATGGTCTGATACCAGCTCTTCGCGCAAACACCTGATTCCAATACATTCAGTACAGAGAATAATCCAGTAACAATGCCAGGGTTGGATATAAAAGGGTCATTACGGATATAATTCAACTCCTACAAGACCGAAAGAGCAGAGACTGAACACATTCCATCATCCAACCGATAGAACAGAACAGGTGACTGTGTTAAACGCGGTGGTAGAAAAAAATCATATGCCAAGTACAGCAGCAGAGTGAACGCTGATTTACACCATTAACAGATGAGATAACGGCTTACCTGGAACTCCAACCGCTGAAAGAACAGGATAATAAATGTCTTCTATCTGAAATATTACTGGATATCCCATTTCTGTGAGAAGCACTGACTTCTGTTGGCCTGGAAACCACAGCTCCGGCAGGCACTCTGAGCTGATCCATTCCAACAAGCCCTGATTTATACAGGGGATCAGTCTCCACTGACACGGTTATACTCCTGATCATTGTTATTAGTTACAGTGCCTTGAACAAACACATTATATCAGCAGCTTTGACTATGATGTAAATAATGTGGTGGATATAATACGAACATCTCAAAAAACAGGACATTATCTTAATCAGACCTCTCTCAGGAATAAAGTTGAAATCTGTTCTCATACCGGATCGATCCAATAATAATGAGCGGCTTCATTTACAATTTTTATACAATTGTATTGACCATGTTCACTCCTGGTGATTCATTTGTAAATATTACCGATTCTCCACACTGTAGACTGAATCCAGGGACACAAGCTGTGGCTGCAGTGTGTACCATGCACAGGATGCACTGCAGCAACTCGCCAAGGCTTCTTCGACAGCACCTCCCAAACCCACGACCTCTGCCACCTAGACGGACAAGAGCAGCAGGCACATGGGAACAACACCACCTGCACGTTCCCCTCCAAGTCACACACCATCCCGACTTGGAAATATATCGCCGTTCCTTCATCGTCGCTGGGTCAAAGTCCTGGAAATCCCTTCCGAACAGCACTGTGGGAGAACCATCACCAAATGGACTGCAGCGGTTCAAGAAAGCGGCTCACCACCACCTTCTCAAGGGCAATTAGGGATGGGCAATAAATGGTGGCCTCGCCAGCGACGCCCACATCCCATGAACGAATAAAAAAAAGCAGAACCGTTTCACTCTGTTCCTGCAGTTTCCCAGTTAAAATATGAATTGTGAGTCTCTGACACGAGGACAGTTAAAGGGCAGGTTGAGGATTGCAGCCTAGAAATGACTGTGGGTGATATTAGGGGACGGACACTGAACGTTTCCCATTGACATTCCTCTCTCCACTATTTTACTGCAGATATTTACCCGTTTATTCTACATCGGTTTACGGCTCCAGTAAAACTGGCCACGTGTAACACCGAGCTCAGCTCATGACCCGATTTGACCTCCTTCACAAAGGCCCCGTGATTCCCTCACCCGCATCCATTCCTTCCTCAGCCCATTTCCATTGAAACCCTCATCAATGCCTCTGTCCCCTCCAGGCGCCATTCCTCCAATGCACTCCTGGCTGGACACCCAACCTCCACCTTCCATAAACGTGAGCTCGTCCAAAACTCTGTTGTCCGTGTCCAACCAGCACTAGGTCCTGCTAGGCCTCACTGACCCTCACTGGCTCCCAGTTCCATATCACTTAAATTTAAAGTTCTCATCCTTGGGTTTAAATCCCTCCATGGCCCACCCCTTCCCATCGCCATACCTGCAGCAAACCCACCAATGGCCTCCTCATTCATTAGTTTTGGCCTCTTTTTCTGGGACTGCCCTCACTTGGTTCCCACTCACCTATCTGATCAGAGCCAGGAGAAGCTTCTCTTCCCACCCTATCACCGTTATCTCTGATGTTTCTAAAGGTTCAATCCTTGGCTCCCTCCTCTTCCTCATCTACATGCTGCCCTTTGGCGACACAGTCCGTAGACACGGACCAGCTTTCAGATGGACGCTGACAAAACCACCGCCTCTCTTGACCCTTCGTGCAGGAACAGAGAGATCTGGGATTATATGTGCACAAATCGTTGAAGCTGGCAAGGCAGGTTGAGAAAGGAGTTAAAAAATCATACGGGATCGTGGGCTTTATAAATAGAGGCAAACAGCACAAAAGCAAGGATGTCATGATGAACCTTTATAAAACACTGGTTCGGCCACAATTAGAGTATTGTGTCCAGTTCTGGGCACGGCACTTCAGGAAAAATGTGAATGCCTTCGAGAAGGTGCAAAAGAAATTTACCAGAATGATTCCCGGGATGAGGTACTTTAGTTACGTGAATAGATTGGAGAAGCTGGGGTTATTCTCCTTGGAGCAGAGAATGTTGAGAGGAGATTTGAGAGAGTTGTTCAAAATCATGAAGGTTGTAGATAGAGCTTAGATAGACAGAAACTGTTCCCATTGGCGGAAGGTTCATGAATCAGAGGACATCAATTTAAGGAGATTGGCAAAAGAACCAAAGATGACACGAGTAAAAACGTTTTTACACAGCGAGTGGTTAGGATCTGGAATACACTGCCCGAGAGGGTGGCGGAAGCAGATTCAATCATGGCCTTCAAAAGGGAACTGGATAAGTACTTGAAAGGAAACAATTGCAGGACAACGGAGAAAGAGCGGAGGAGTCGAACCAGCTGGATTGCTCTTGCATAGAGCAGGCACATACTCGATGCACCGAATGGCCTCCTTATGTGCAGTAACCTTTCTATGATTCTATGACTCCAATGTTTTTGTATTTGTCAGACACACATTCTGTTTTAGATTAGACACAATCTCCTTCAATTAAAAATTGGGAAGTCCGAGCCACAGATTCCATCCCACCCCCGGCGTTTTCATTGGTGAGTCGCTCACCACTCCGGTCCTCCACTTCTGGCAACTTGTGCATCCACAGTCCATTTTTTCCTACTTTTGACAGCTGTGCCTTCAGCCATATCCACGCTCCAGTGTGGTCTCCGTAAGCCCCTCTATCTCCCTCTCCCCGTTTCAGGCATCAGCCGTTGCTCAGTGGTACAACTCTCACCTGTGACTCAGAAGGTTATGAGTTCAAGTCCCACTCCAGAAACCTGAACACATAATCCAGGCTGACACTGAGGGAGCGCAGTGCTGTCGGAGGGTCAGTACTGAGGGGACACTGTGCTATCGGATGGTCATTACTGAGGGAGCACTGTGCTGTCGAATGGTCATAAGAACGTGAGGAATAAGGAGCAGGTGTCGGCCATACGGCCCCTCGGGCCTGCTCTGCCATTCAATCAGATCACAGCTGATCTTCGAACTCAATTCCACTTTCCCGGCCGATCCACATATCCCGTGATTCCTTTAGAGTCCAAATGTTCATCGATCTCAGCCTTGAATATGCTGAACGATTCAGCATCCACAGTCGTCTGGGGTAGAGAATTCCAAACATTCACAAACCTCTGAGTGAAGAAATTCCTCCTCATCTCAGTCCGAAATCGCCCAACATTTATCCTGAGACTATGACCCAAGGTTCTGGACTCTCCAGCCAGGAGAAACAGACTCTCTGCATCTACCCTGTCAAGCCCTCTAAGAATGATATGAGTTTCAATTAGGTCACCTCTCATTCTTCTAATCTAGAGAATACGTGCCTGTTCTTCTCAATCTCTCCTCATATGACAGCCCTCTCTTCCCAGGAATCAATCCAGTTAAAATTCGTTGCGCTGCCCCGAAGGCAAGTGTATCCTTCCTTAGATAGGAGACCAAAACTGTACACAGTACTCCAGGTGTGGTCTCACCAAATCCCTGTACAATTATCGCAAAACTTCCTTACTCTTGTACTCCAACCCCCTTGCAATAAATGCCGACATACCATTTGCCTTCCTAATTGCTTGCTGTACCTGTATGTTAACTTTCTGTTTTGTGGCGGAGGTCCACCAAATCTCTCAGAACACCAACATTTAATAGTTTCTCACCAATTAAAACATATTCCGTTTTTCTATTCTTTCTACCAAAGTGAATAACCTCACATTTCCTCACATTATACTCCATCTGCCACCTTCTTGCCCATTCACTTTGACGAACCGGATTCTTTACCCCTCAGTCTGTTGCAGGAAACATTGAGTCGAATACACCTTTAAAGTTCAACACAAGTTTAATAGCAGGACTCAGTCTGTCGCTTCGATTCAGACTCCTGAGGGAGTCCGGACGAACCTAACAGAATATGAAAACAAAGATATATACAACAATCCATACCTTTATACAGATCAATAGGGGTTGGAACATTGTTAACACAAGGGTCAGCACCAATAATAAGCTGGGCATAGGTTGGCCATGAGAGGTGACATGATTTCAAGCCAATCCCAGGTATCCCATGGCCTGATCATGCCGCAGTGACAGACACTGATGGATGTATCCTGTTCTTCTCACTAGGAATGTCCTTTTGGTCTTGCTAAGCTGTGACCAATCTTGATTAGCTCGCAACATGGAGACACTCAGACCAGACCCTGAAACACATCAAAGACTTCTACATTGATAAGACAATGCAGGCCTGCTGACCACACAACATATGGCCTAGCAGGGGGGCCACCTGTACCAATCTCAGTTACTAACTAATTAACCATTTCCTAACCATTTTGCATTCTGCTCCTTTGCCACGTAGGCGTTTTAATACTTTACTGAAAACTGACTACAAAGGCATTTCATTAAAGGGGCACTACGTATAAATTCTCATCCCCCCCTTTTATCATTCCATGATAACTAATTTTCGCTCACTCAGCAGTTCTGCCTGAGCAGAGTCTCATACTCGAATTTGTTCCATTGCTACCTGACAGCAAATTTTGACGTAAGCAACGATCAGGCCAAAAGTAAATATTGCTACAATTAGATTAATTAGTCCGTGCATCAAATACGATCCCAATGAGCCACTGAGAAGCCATTCTAACCAACCTTCTCCTGAGGTTTGGTGTAATTTTGTTACAGCTTTCTGTATATGCTCAGCCAGATTAGTTATATTTTCCGAGTTATCTGGTATGCAGGTGCAGCATTCTGATCCAATCAGTGCACATGTTCCCCCTTTTGCGGCTAACAGGTAGTCTAGAGCCATGCGATTCTGCAAGGCCACTGTCCGAATGGCTATCATTTCTGCATTAATATCCTTCATGCTACTGCAGTTTCATTGGCTACATCCTCTAATACCGAAGCCACCTGCCGAATTTCCTTGATTGTCCTGGCTACCCCATACCCGGGAAACAAAATAGCGAAATATCGCTCCGTTTCTGTAATTGCCCTTTTTGGCCTATAATGGTGGTGATCCGCTAGGGAAGGCAAGTGATAAACATATGGTACTACATTTCCGAAATAGCAGGACCCGATCCAGTTCTGAGGCAACCATGGGTATGCCTTATGGCCGCATATGACATATGTCTCATTATATGCAGTTAAATTTCCCTCTTTAGCCATATATATAAAAGGCTGAGAGTCAAGGTGATTACACGGCAACCCACTGGTTTTATTAAGCGTTGGGGCCCACTGGCCCTGGAACATGCCCTGAGTAGTCAGGTTGACTATGGGCGGTAGCCAATAGTGGGTGGTGCTGCAATCACTATGTCCCATAAAAGGGCCATTATTTGGGGCATTCTTATTCCAACATATCGTCCCGTTTGGTCTAGACGTGTTGGTCAAGAGCAGGAACGGGGGCTTATGGGCTTGATTTTAATTAGGCTGGTACCATCCTCTAAACTCATTGAGACTATACCCCGCTTATGCCCATTCTATTGTTTCCGGGGTTCCTATCGCATTTCCCGAATTGTTTCGTCTTATGACCCATTCCGCAGATTCATGGGACGTAAAGGGAATCGGCTTGAAAGGGATACCTCCCTTGGAATGGATAGGAATGTGGGAACACACCCAACAGCTAGAGATACCATGCCGTTTGGCATACACATAACTCATGTACAGGAAGGTGTTAACGTGCAGTTCGCGCTTTTGGAGTTGGAGATCTCTCTTACATCTCTGTAGCAGAGAACCCTCTAATCTTAGATAGTTAAAAATCTCTATGGGGGCTAACCCATTACGCTTTCTCCCTTGGTTAAATCTCAGGTACCGAACATACCTCTGTGTATCTCTCTCTTGTTCACACAACTCAGAGGTCTTTTCCCCTTCACGTTTACAAACATAATCATATTTGCACTCAGTCCAATAACAAGGTATTCCTCCATGCGATATTCCGAACTCTATCGAGCGGTGGGGCTGCCTCAGGAGCCCGGCACATCCGTCTGTCCGGGTGATGTTCCACCTTCCGAATCCGTCTGGGTCATTATCATTACATCGAAGTACGTCTCCTTTGCATAGGTGGTGTATGTGCTGAGGCTGGTCCCGTCGACATGTTCTCTCTTTGGTTACTCCCAGGGTCAGGAAGAGTTCAAGGCAGAAGATCCAAGGGAACACTTTCATAACTGGTCACGATACCGAAATAGGGAAGATTTCTTAGAAGAAAAGAAAAGTTAGCATTTTAAGTTTGAGACGTGGGACTGATAGTTTTACAGTGGTGGAGGTGAACCCAAGCACTCTTCCCCTCTACCTTCACAGCGGTAGGGGTGGTGAGTAGAACCTGATAGGGTCCCTCCCAACGAGGTTCCAGTCCTTTCCTTGTCCAATTCCTGATTAACACGTACGTTCCCGGTTCAATTTTAGATGGACTGGCTATAGGAGGAAGTTCGACGTAGGCAGCTCGTACCCGAGAGTGGAGGCTTCTCAATGCCTTAGTTAATGACAAAATATAATTAGTCATTTCTGTCGTCATGTGGTGAAAGTGGACAGTTTTCGGAACATTTTGATTCCACGGGGTCTTGAGGGGTCTCCCGCATATAATTTCAGCAGGACTTAACCGTGCTACCCCAGCCGGAGTAGTACGTATCTGAAATAAGGCGATAGGAAGAAGTTTAAGCCAAGTAGTACCAGTCTCTGCCTGCAGTTTAGCCAGTTTATATTTCAAAGTCTGATTAGCTCGTTCGACCAACCCAGCGGCCTGTGGCCTGTAGGCACAGTGTAACTGTTGTTTAATGCCCATTTGGGTGCAGAATTCCTTGTTCACCTGACCCACAAAATGAGGGCCGTTATCTGAACTCAATTGATTTGGGATTCCGTATCTCGGGATGATCTCTTTCATCAGAACTTTTACAACAGTGGAGGCTTTGTTATCTGTTGTCGGATAGGCCTCTATCCATTTACTAAATACATCAACAATAACTAGGACATATTTATAACCCTGACATCTTTGCAACTCAATGAAGTCCATCTGGAGGGTCTCAAAGGGACCTTCCGGCAAAGGGGTCGTTCCCCATTCGCAAGGCACTCCCTTCCCAGGGTTGTATTGTTGACAAATGAGACAGCGACTGCTAATACTCTGGGCTAGGGCTTGCAACATAGGATGCCACCAAGTGGCCAGCAGCGTACCACTAACAGCTTTGGCACCACAATGAGTTGCAAAGTGTACACATTCAATAACCCATACTGCTAATTCATCTGACATACAGGTCTGCCCCACAGGGGTACCCATAATTTAGATACACAGTCATAAGTACAACCAAGTTGTTCCCACAATGGCTTATCACAGTCAGGAGCGTCCTCCTGTAATTTAATGACGTCTTGGATGGTTGGCATTGGCTTTTCAGAGGGAGACTTGCTTTTGTTTGAGCTTTTAGTCTGACTCATCATTCTAGGGACAACCACCCTCTGTGTCTGGGACGCTTCCTTAGCTTCCTGATCAGCATATCTATTCCCTATATCTACTGGGGTCTGTCCTGTCGTGCGGGCGGAGCATTTTATAACTGAGATCTGTCTTGGTAGCATAAGGGCTTGTAACAAATCTGAGACTAACTTCTGATGGGAAATCTGCGTACCTGCAGAAGTCAGAAACCCTCTGTTTTTCCATAACTGTCCAAAATCGTGAATTACCCCGAAAGCGTATCTGGAATCTGTATACACATTGACCCTTTGGTCTTTTCCGAGGACACAAGCTCTTATCAGTGCAAACAGTTCCGCTTGTCGGGCAGAATATGGAAATTCAAAAGCAGCAGATTCGACAGTTTTACCGTCCTGGTCCACTATTGCATAACCTGAAAGTTTCTCCCCAAAGGAACCAATAGAGGCACTCCCATCTACATACATAGTTATGTCCGGATCTTTTATTGGGATATCAGACAGATCGTCTCTGACAGAAGTGTCTTCCTTAATCAAAGATAAACAATCGTGTCCTGGATCAGTCTGTTCAAGGGGTGGCTCTGTGAGAAAACATGCTGGGTTGATGGTGGTACAATGTTTAAATCGCAGCTTAGGATTATTCAGCAGATATATCTCATACTTATTCTGTCGAGCCATGGTAAGATGTTGAGTCTGCAGCTGGCCTAATAATGCAGTTACCGAGTGTGAACTGTATACAGTGATGTCCTGTTGTAAAGTCAGATTAGCAGCCGACAGCAGGCTATTGTAAATGGCCGTTAAAATCTGAGTACAAACTGGATGTCCCAGTGCTACCGGGTCTAACTTCGAAGAGTAGTACGCTACCGGTCTATGCTTGTCTCCATGTTTTTGAGTTAAAACAGCAATCGAGCAATCAGTGAGGATAGTACAGTACAACTGAAATGGTCTGTCATACAGCGGTCTCCCCAATGCGGGTGCTTGTGACAAAGCTTCATTTAATCTCTTAAATGCCCCTAAGGCGTCAGAATCTAGTTGAAATTTGCCCTCTAAGCTGGTATACGGAGTTAATAATTTAGTGTCCAAAGCAATGTTGGGGATCGACTGTCTGCAATAGTTTACCATTCCCATCCACTGCCGAACCTCCTTTGCAGTGTGAGGTACAGGGAATTGACAGATTGGTTCAATCCTGCTTCTTTCTAAGCTCCGCTCAGTTGCTGAGAGCATGACTCCAAGAAACTTAACCCTCTGTTGGCCCAACAGTACTTTCGATTGGGATACTATGTATCCTAGTGAGGATAAGTGATTTAGCAGTTGGGCAGTGTCTTTTCGGTTACTCTGCTCATCAGGGCTGGCTATCAACAAATCATCCACATACTGGACGAGAGCAGACCCTTGTTTTAAAGTCAATGTCTGTAATTGCTCCTGTAAGCATCTAGAAAATAACGTTGGTGAATTAACGAAGCCTTGTGGCAGTCGGGTCCACATATATTGCTGTCCCTTGTAAGTGAAGGCAAAAAGGTACTGACTTGATGGGTCCAGCGGCAAAGCGAAAAAGGCGTGTTGGAGATCGACTACTGCAAAGACTTTGGCTGTTGCAGGAACTTGAGCCAGAATGTGAGCTGGATTGGGCACTAGAGCATGCAGCGGCTGTACAATGGCATTGATTGATCGCAAATCCTGTACTAATCTGTACTGGTTTGGCTTGCCTGGCTTCGGAACTGCCAGTATGGGCGTGTTACACGGGGACTGAAATTTGATCAAAATCCCTTGCGTTAACAACCCAGCGATCAGTTTGTCAATGCTTGGTATCGCCTGTTGCTTTGGTGGATATTGTCGAATAGAGGGTAGTGCAACATCTTCCTGCAGGGCAATATGAATAGGAGTCATTTTAACGCATCCTACCTGTGTGGGATCCTCTGCCCACACTTGCGGATTAACATATTCTGGTTTTTCATTGCCCACATGGTGGCGCAATTGTGCCCTGTTAACCCTTGGTGTCTGGTAAAACAGAATAGTCCGGCCGCATGACAGGGTCTGTTTCTGTCGGTTATTTGGATCAGCTTGTTAGACTGTCTGTTTTACCATGGGTCCTAAATCTTTCGCATGATACGGGTAATTCACCTCCCGGGTGATATGTGGAGCTCCCTTTATTTCAAAGTATCCTGGATCCCATCCCATTGTCTTCGCAGCACCCCGAGTGATGTAACCTGTAGTAGGTGCTTCCTTCCATAACTCTGAGGGGATCTCAACATACTCTGCTCTCCCTTCTGGACCTGTAACCATAGCCCGACGGATAACTTCCCATTCCGTTCCTACACAGCTTCGGTAAAAGTCCTCCAATTCCTTATTTTTCCCACTCATATCGTAAGCCAAGGTTACATGAAGGGAACTCTCATCTTTGAAGTCTAGAGACCACCATTGTGGGGTGATGGAAACATAACACTGCATTTTAGGGGCCCATGGTTTCACAGTCAGTCCCACGTCCCCGCACTCAATGCTCAGGTGGAATGCACATAGCAAGTCTCTAGCCATGAGGTTGCAGTCTAATCCACTTGTAATTACAAATTGGTGTTTTACTGACTCATTTCCAAATTGTACTTCCACTGGTTCAGATATCGAGTATTGGCTCACTTGTCCCTGAAAACCAGACAGACTCTGTTTTTCCCCGGACTCAGGGAGATTGAGCTCCGATCGGACAGATGACATAGTTGCTCCGGTGTCTACTAAGAATGTATGTGGGTTTCCTTTAATCATCAGTGACAGAACGGGCTCCTGCTCTGACTGGATCCCGTTTACCACAAGGTTAGCTAGTGAATACTGGGGGAACGAATTGTTTTGGGAAAAGTCCGTATATCTTCCTCGTCCTCGATTCCCTTGCCAACCTCCTCTTCGCTGCCCTTGCATATGGCCACCATTTCCTTGTCCACGGGAGGGACATTGCTTGCTCCAGTGGCCTGGCTGACCACAATTAAAACAGGCATCTGACCCTGTTTTTCTCCCCCCTCCTCCTCTTACTTCAAAATCACGTCTCGGGGGAACATAGGGTGGGCCGTAATTAGGAGCGGTTGGTCCGTTAGGGTGTGTAATATACCCATTCCCTTCTTCGTCAAACCATCCTGGGACACAATACTGAGGCTCCATCTGATATCCTGTTCTGTCTGGGGTGTGTTTTGGCTCTTCCTTTTTTACCACATACTCAGTTTTGACTCTAACCTGGGCTTGACCTTCGTGGTGCTTATTTTCCGTCCAGTAGTATTTCACTGCCCTATCCATCTGATTGGGAGTATTCTCTGACCAGTTCATATTATTAGTCTTAATTGCTTGAGCAACCTGAGTCGGCAGGCAGTTCAGTAGTGTAGCGCAGTACAGTGGTGAGTTTCTTCCCTCACGGTATGCTACATCTCCTGACTGATTCTGGTATATTTCAGAGAATCTTTCCAAATATTCGTCTGCTCCCTCGCCCTTTTTAGGCCTGGTGTCTAAGATCTTATTTAGGTCAATTGGTTTTTGTAGGGTGGTGGTCAAGGCGTTGAGTATAGACTGTTCGCGATCACCATTCTGTGCCTGAGCGTTTGCCAATTCAGTATAATTCGCATACTGTATGTGACCCAAAAACCGAATGCGTTCAGCAGGGGTTAAAATTTGCTGCACTAATGCCCACAAGTCTCTTGGTTCTGCATTATAAACGGAAATGGTAGTCCGAAGAAAGTCTACAAACCGGGTAGGTGATTTCTTTCTATCCGGCATCCCGGCGAGAATGGCCATCATCTCGTGAGGTCTCCAGGGACAGTACACATTTATCAATTGGGGGTTGCCGGGTGCTCCGAATTTAGCCAGGTCATAGGCGGGATTAAGCACCTGTTTCATCGGTAACTGATGAGGGGTCGATTCACACCTAACTAGTGTCTCAGTACGATGTTCTGAGTTTAGCAATGTCAAGTCGTCTCCTGCTGCTCCACTGTCTGTGTCTCTAAGTTCCTGACTGTCCAGTCTCTGATCTCTCTGCTTTCTAAAACTAAGTGGGCTGGCTGAGAATTGAAATGTTGGAGCCAATAATTCCGTAGTTTTACTTCTGGTACGGGAGGAGACCGGGGAGACAATTTGAGGTCTTATCGCAGGGGTTTGAACAGCCAGTTCCGTCGGCACCGAAGGATAGAGATTCCCGTACACAGGAGGAGCACTAGGACCCTGGGGAGCTACACGGGACCAACAATTCCACTCATCCAAATCATCATCGTCTTCCTCAGCCAAGCAAAGGCCAATCATTGCATTACGTAATCCACTTTTATCAAGCCCTTTTGGCTCACCCGAAGTCTTTTCAGACTTCTGTTTAGAGTGTCTCTCATTTTTACATTCTCCTTTTAGAACCTCTACAGACTGCTCCCTCAGTGAGTGTTATTCCGAACTTCAACGCGTTATCTTGCCAACTTGCTAATACCGAAGCTTCTTTCAATTCTTGACAGGACTGTCTCCATAAAGCAATTAACCCTTTGGCTGGTTTAGCTGCATTATTTTTCCAAATTACTTCCTCTGCTTTTATGGCAGTATCTAGGTCTTTAGTTCCTCCCAATGGCCATTGAACATTTCCCAGTCTTTTATTCAACCCGCCTGACAATTGTCTAAATTGTTTTGCCTTGTCTGGATATTTTTCACACAAAATCTGTAAGGCACTGCCGGGTTCTGCAGTGACATCCAGACAATTACCCATTTTATCTCTCGTTTCCCTTACGCTTAATCAACTAGTTAACACAACCGTATTATCGCCCCCCAGTCGCTTCCTGGATTTAATTATGGTCCTGACCGCTTGTGCGTCACAATCCGAAGTGCCCTTGGTGTCTGCGCCCACTTCAGGGTCCTGACCTTCGCGTGGGGGATCTCCTATCTTAACAACCAGTCTAAGGCTGAGCGTGTGACATCGGCACTTCCTTCTGTAGTCGGTCAGCACAAGCAATCAGCTCCTGTTTATATCCACTCCCCAAGTATTCGACGTTCTGGTTTATACCCAATCACCAGAGACTCGAACACTAACTCTTAGTGATATTGATCACTGACCCACCGTGTTCCAAGGTCCTGTTTATATCCAATTATCAGGAACTCGAGCCTAGTGATATTTTGATCACTAACGCACCGTATTCGAAATTCCTGTTTATATCCAGTTACCAGGAACTCGAACCTTGAATTTCAGTGATAATTTTGATCACCGACCTAAGTTTAATTACTCCCTCAGCACGTATGCTGACCCTCAGCCGAAGCTGACCCTCAGCACTTATGCTGACCCTCAGCCGAAGCTGACCCTCAGCACTTCTGCTGACCCTCAGCCGAAGCTGACCCTCAGCACTTATGCTGACCCTCAGCCGAAGCTGACCCTCAGCCGAAGCTGACACTCAGTGATGTCGAATCACTGACCTATCTCGGTGAGGGGCACAGATAGGATGGATACTAACGAGCTCTTTCCCTTCGTTGAGGGTTCTATAACAAGGGGGCATAGATTCAAGGTAAAAGGCGGGAGGTTTAGAGGGGATTTGAGAAAGAACTTTTTCACCCAGAGGGTGGTTGGAGTCTGGAACTCACTGTCTGAAAGGGTTGTGGAGGCAGGAACCCTCACAACATTCAAGAAGCATTTGGATCAGCACTTGAAATGCCATAGCATACAAGGCTACGGACCAAATGCTGGAATATGGGATTAGAGTAGACAGGGCTGATGGCTGGCGCGGACACGATGGGCCGAAGGGCCTCTATCCGTGCTGTATAACTCTATGACTCTATGACTCTATTCGCCAGACTGACCTGAATCTCGTAAGGACGCCACACGAGTGCTAGCGAGTGGACGATTCGTCGTCAGACTTAACAGATTCAGGAAATGGGAAGTGGTAAAAGAAAGCTTTACTCACCCCGGGGGCGCCTGCTCCTTCATCCGTGTCCGAGACAATCCGCCTCTTACTCCGCGAACTCTCGGTGATCGACCGTTGAGATCCTGCCGACTACGCCAAATGATGAACTCGATTCTTTTCCCTCAGTCTGGTTCAGCAAATTCGGAGTCGAACACACCGTTGCGGTTCAACAATAACTTTATTAGAGTCGAACTTGGAACTTGGTCTGCAGCATTGATCTGGACTCCCGATAGAGTCCCACCTATGCTGGCAGAACAAGACAAAGAACATACAGAAAATACATACGTTTATACAGCTCAATCGGGGTTGGAACATTGTTACCAATCATAAGCCTGGCAAAGGTTGGCCATGAGGGGTTACCTCACTACAGGCCAATCATGGACAATACAGTCAGCTGATCACGCCGCAGTGACAGACATAGATGAATGTCTCTTCATCTCCTAGCTTGGAATGTTTTCCCCCAATCATCCCACATCCTTATCAGCTAACCTGGAATGGTCTCTGGCTTCACTAAGCTCATTATTTCTATTGATCACCCAGCTGCACAGAGACACCTACACCAAACTCCCTACTCCCGAATGGCAACATGTCAATGATGAGCATAAGCAGACCCCAACATCTAACGAGTTACTCATCTCACTATTAACCTTGAAGGGGCCCATTGTTCTAACCTAGGCAGCTTCTAATTAACCCTTGCTTGTCCTATTACTATTTTTCTACTTTGCCACTGAGACATTCTCATTCTATACTTTGCCACTTATACATTCTCATACTTTTGCCACTTAGACGTCCTCATTCGTTAGACATTCTCAAACACACAGCCTTTTGATCTGGAGTCAGACCTTTGCGCCACGCACTCTGAAGACAGGATCCGAGATGCTATTATCTATATGAATGCTTCTCAAACACCGTTTCATTTATCCCACCTTGGTCAAATCTCCGCCAGGTCTCACCAGGTGTGAGACAGTATTGGAAGCAGCCTTCACCCCCAATATCACGCTGGCATTCATCGCCTGCTCTCAGCGGACTGCAATAACAGGGCTGGGAGAAATGGACTTTGTTCACATTATTCAGCAATGTGAATCGTTAAATATTTAATCATTTTTAATTGGATCAAGGTTTACAAAATGCTTTCGCCCGGTTTCGAACCGGAGACATTTTATGTATTAGGCGAATGCAATTACCACTATAGTAGAGAAACGTGATGATTGAAGTTCCGTGTTAGGGACATAACCCCTCAGCCAAACTAATTTCCGTATTACTGTCCAGGAGCTCATTTCACAGGGATACATTTACTGCGCTGTATTTAGGAAGGCTGCAGATGGCGATGGTCAGGCAGGGAATCCCAGAGCATCGCGCTCACACAAACATTTCACTGTTTTTTTTTATGTGCCTGATATCCGACGGCAGTGTAAATTATGGCGAATCAGGCATGCTCAGATCACATTGTTCACAGAGTGTTTTCTTGCAGCCAAATCACACATTAGAAAACTTGAAATGAGATTAAGAGATCGGAGCCATTTAAAGTGCTCCCAGTTACTGCAGATCAGGAATTAAAACATGGCACCGGCTTCAGGGCGATCAGAATGAGGCAATGAATTGTAAAGTGGGAAAAAAGGCGCAACATTCGTCTTTGGGTGGGCTCAAACCTCCAACTTTTACGATCAATCAGCCAAACGCTTGAACCGATTGCACCACAAAGACCGTCCGCTTCCTTGCCTTGCAAGATACACTAAAGCAGCGTATCACCTGGCCAATGTTTCATGTTGCAGTCAGAGAGAATGCAATTGACCACTATCAGTGTTACTTTTCCAGAAATATAGGATGGGACATTGTTTGTGGAAACAGGGAAACGGTCTGGTCTCGTTCATAGCATCGATATCACCGCCAACCAGCTTTTGCTGTAACCGGCGCGCCCACCGATGCTTTATTTGTTACCAAGTTGCACTGTGGGAGAGCCTTCACCACACTTACTGCAGCGGTTCAAGAAGGAATCTCACCACCACCTTCTCAAGGGCAATTGGGGATGGGCAATAAATGCCGGCCTCGCCAGCGACACCCACAGCCCATGAACGAATAAAAAAATATTAGTTTCAGGTTCTGTATCAGTTTGAGGTGCTGTATTAGATTAAGCTGTTGTATTAGTTTGAGGTACTGTATTAGTTTGAGGTACTTTATTAGTTTGATATGATGTATTACCTTGAGGAATTATATTAGTTTCAGATTCTCTATCCGTTTGTGGTACTGTATTAGTTTGAGATACTGTTTTAATTTGAGAAGCTCTATCAGTTTGAGGTGTTATATTAGGTTGGGGTATCTGTATTGTAAGGAAAGAGTTAGTCTTTACATTGAAGTAATATTAACGTTTAGCTTTTGCCTCTTAAGTAAGGAACTATAAATCTCTGTTGGGAGAATGAAACTACAATCATAAGACAGATTTGCTTCATTTTATATGCATGCATATGTTTAATATGGAGACTGGTAGATTCTGAAATCCAAAAAATCTTAGTTTGTAGCTGATATCATAATACTCGTAAGTTTAATTATCCTTTTTATATAAACAATTCTCTGACAATCATAACAAGGCCTTTAAATCATTCAGAGCTGGTGTGTATGTGTGTCAGACAGCATTGTGTGCTATTCGTCTTACCAGCTTCACAGGGAAGCAGGAGAGGTGTGACATCTGTATGATTGCTACGTATCGTTCCAAGCTGACGCAGCGGGAAAGGGCTGTACTGGTGAGAGATAAACACCATTCTGCTTTCTGGTCAATGGGCAAGACCATATGTTTTAACTATCAAGTTCAAAAGTTATAGTTATAATTAATGCCTAAAGCAGAACACCTGGCTGTGCGGAAGGAGCCTGTTTGCACCACAAGGCGACATCTAGTGGAGGAGTGGAGTTAGGTGATGAGGGAAGTGATACTCTGATAACATGGAAAATGCTGGAAACCCTCAGCAGGTCAGGCAACAGCTGTGGAGAGAGAAACAGAGTGAAGGTTTCAGGTCAATGACCTTTCATCAGAACCAAGTTGGGCAGTTGTGTTAGGTAATAGTATGAAACATGGGAATTGTTTCACTCATGTGGGCTGATTTGGGTACTTTTCTGTCTTTGGAATTTGAAGATCCAAAGCAAATTCGATCAAATCCGGGACCTCTCACATATTTGGACTAACAATCGCCAAAGCGAAAATCATACCCATTGACCAACGAGCCCACTGATAAAGACCAGTGCACTCAAGAGCCAGCCATCGGAAAACCCTTTTTGGTGGCTATCCTTGATCAGCAATTATGAGGACAGGTTGCATGGACGAGACTTGCATTCCCTTGAGTATAGAATATTAAGGGGTGATCTAATTGAGGTGTTTAAGATGATTAAAGGATTTGACAGGACAGATAGAGACTATTTCCACTGGTGGGGAGAGTCCAGAACAAGGGGGCGTAACCTTAAAATTAGAGCTTGGCCGTTCAGGGGTGATGTCAGGAAGCACTTCTTCACACAAAGGGGAGTGGAAATCTGGAACTCTCTCCCCTAAAAAGCTGTTGAGGCTGGGCATCAATTGAAAATTTCAAAACTGAGATTGATAGATTTTGGGGCTAATTCGGGAGTTTAATGACTGTGACATTTTTTCCCTGTTACTTGTGTAGTTTCGATCGATGAAATGTTCGTGAAAAGAGTCAGTGTAAAGAGAGTCAGCAGTTCATGTTTTCCTGAGACACTTCCTTCAGCCCTGAGACCGAAAAGTTTGTCGTTTCCGTAGTGTAGCGGTTATCATGTTCACCAGTTACATGCAGAAAGTCCCCGATTTGATCTCGGAGGGAAGCATTTTGTTGGGATTTGCTCCCCATAAACCTCCAGGGTCGAGTTTCTTCAAGTGTGAAAGGGGATACAAACCTTTTTAAATTTAACAGCGGCTGCACCAGATTCCTTGTATAATAAGCACTAAACATTTTTAAGCAGACTCCTAAAATACAGTATGTAAAATGGGAAGAGATAAAAGTTCATGAAATGCAAAGCGCAAATATTCATTAACGTTTCAATTGTCAGTTCGCAAACAAGTTAGCATTCCCTTCAGTGTGTAACAGAACGTATTAATGGTGATTGAAAAGAACAATAAGTGACTCACAGACTGGAATTATTTTTGCGCAATGAACTATTCCCAACCACAAGGGAACACTGCATCAATCATATATATTTAAGTAAGTAATAAGTATATATACATATATAATCTATGCCTTCAGTTAACCTCGTGGCGCAACTGTAGCGCATCTAACGCCAAATCAGAAAGCTGCGTGTCCAAATCACGTCGAAGTTACTATTTATCTTACCATTCATAGGAGCCTGGATAATTTCGGAATTAATGCTTTTTAACAATAAACGGAACTTTGGTCACTAGTTCTGCGGTGCCAGGGAGGGAAGCGTCATTTCAAAATAAACTACTGGTAGCGGTGAGCAAGTTAAGGCACAGCAGGTGTTGGGACAAGTGAGTGAACCGTCTTAGTTCAGTTGGTTGTTGCTTAAACGCCCGGGTGCTTGATTCTGACACATTGATGGGCCCGACAGACAAGGAAGTAGCAGTTTCCTCAGGCTTGGCGAGCTCAGTCGGTAGAGGCATTAACCACAGGATTGTGGGTGCGAGTTTCAACTTTTATGCTGCACTCATGAGCGGACCCCAGCGCTCCATTTTCGCTGAAATGGAGAATTTCTACGCCACCTTTTTCTTGATATCACAGTTGCTGGCGTGCGAGTGAAAAGGGCCCTCCTCTTCACTGTGAGTGCAAGAGACAAGTCTGTAGGTACCGCGTGTCGTCCAATGAATGTCAAAACTTTGAAAGAAGAGTTAGCGATTCAGGTACACAAACCTCGCTGGTGGATAATCATTTTTTTTGTCAGAGTTTCCAGCCTTGCCTTCATCTCTTGCCCTTTGCAAGGCACTTTTTCCGGTTTAAATGTACACACTGGGTGAGTTGGTGATCGGGGGGACTGCAGGAGACTCAGCGGCCCCAGGTGAGACACAGAAAAATCCGCCCTAGCCCTGTCCCAATGTAAGTTTGTGGAAGTAAACACGGGATGGGACGGTGTGACGTTCCAGTCAAACCTCCTGTCCGGGAACGCATCGATTTTAAAATTCTCATCCTTGCTTTCAAATCCCACCATGGCCCTCGCCCCACCCAACCTCTGTAACCTACAACCCTCCCAGATCATGTGGCGACAAGGGCAGGTCAGAGCATGGGTATTCAGCGGCGAGTGACTCAGCTCCTGACTCCCCAAAGCCTTTCCACCATTCACAAGGCACAAGTCAGGAGTGGATGAGTGCAGCTCCAACAACACTCAAGAAGCTCGACACCATCCAAGACAAAGCAGCCCGCTTGATTGGCACCCCATCCACCACCCTAAACATTCATTCCCTTCACCACTGGCGCACTGTGGCTGCAGTGTGTACCATCCACAGGATGCACTGCAGCTGCAGCAACTCGCCAAGGCTTCTTCGACAGCACCTCCCAAACCCGCGACCTCTACCACCTAGAAGGACAAGGGCAGCAGACACATGGGAACAACACCACCTGCACGTTCCCCTCCAAGTCACACACCATCCAGACTTCGAAATATATCGGCCGTTCCTTCATCGTCGCTGGGTCAAAATCCTGGAACTCCCTACTTAACAACACTGTGGGAGAACCGTCACCACACGGACTGCAGCAGTTCAAGAAGGCGGCTCACCACCACCTTCTCAAGGGCAATTAGGGATGGGCAATAAATGCTGGCCTTACCAGCGACGCCCACATCCCATGAACGAATTAAAAAAATCTCTGTGCTCCTCCAATTCTGGCCTCTTGCGCATCCCCGATTTTTATCGCTCCACCATTAGCGGCTGTGCCTTCGGCTGCCTCGGCCCTAAGCTCTGGAATTCCATCCTTAAACCTCTCCGCCTCTCTCTCCTTCAACACATACCTTAAAACCTACCTCTTCGACTATGCTTTTGGTCACCTGTCCCAATATCTCCATCTGTGGCTTAGTGTCAAGTTTTGTTTAAAAACGCTCCTGTGAAGCACCTTGTGACGTTTTACGACGTTAAAGGCGCTATATGAATGCAGGTTGTCTCCTCTGGTTATCGACCCTCCTGCCAATGGAAACAGCTTCTCCACATCCATTCTATCAAAATCCCCTCATAAATTTTAACACCTCTATTAAATCTCCCCTTAACCTTTTTTTCCTCCAAGGAGAACAACCCCAGCTTCTCCAGTCTCTCCACATAACCCATCCCTGGACACGATGCAAGGCGGAGGGTTGCAACCAGGTTTGCAAATTATTGCCATCGGGAGCTGGACAAATCGAAAGGAACCGAAATGACAAACAGCTTTGTGAATCTGCAGATATGCTTTGGGAAACGGAATTGGAGGCGAAGAAAGGACTGACCAGACAGGCGGCCAAGACGTAGCTGAGTCGGCATGTCCCCCTGGAACAGTTACTCTGATGTTGTGGGTGAAATTTAGAGGTCGGAGCCATTTAAAGCGCTCCCAGTTACTGCAGATCAGGGATCAAAACCTGACATCAGCATCCAGACGCTCCGAATGATTTTTCTTTATTCGTTCATGGGATGTGGGTGTCGCTGGCGAGGCCAGCATTTATTGCCCATCCAGAATTGCCCTTGAGAAGGTGGTGGTGAGCCGCCTTCTTGAACCGCTGCAGTCCATGTGGTGAAGGTTCTCCCACAGTGCTACTCAATAACAGACAAAGCACCGGTGGGCGCGCCGGTTGCAGGAGAGCTGGTTGTCGGTGATATCGATGCTGTGAGCGAGACCAGACCGTTTCCATGTTTCCACAAACAATGTCCCATCCTTTATTTCTGGAGAAGGAACACTGACAATGGACAATTGCATTTCTGTGGCTGCAACATGGAACTTTGGCTAGGTGACACGCTGCCTTAGTGTATCTTGCAAAACAAAACACCGGATGGTCTGTGGCGCAATCGGTTAGCGCGTTCGTCTGTTAATCGAAAAGTTGGTGATTCGAGCCCACCCAGTGGACGAAAATTGCACCTTTTTTCCACACTTTCGGATTCATTGCTTCATTCTGATAGCCCTGAAGCCGGTGCCAGGTATTAATTCCTGATCTGCAGTGACTGGGAGCACTTTAAATGGCTCCGATCTCTTCATCTCTTTTCAAGTTTTCAAATGTGTGATTTGGCTGCAAGAAAACACTCTGTGATCAATGTCATCTGAACATGCCTGATTCGCCATAATTTACACTGCCGTCGGATATCAGGCACATGAACAAAAACCAGTGAAATGTTTGTGTGGGCGCGATGCTCTGGGATTCCCTCCCTGACCATCGCCACCGATCCTTCTCTGCAGCCTTCCGAAATACAGCGCAGTAAATGTATCTCTGTGAAATCAGCTCCGCGACAGCAATGCGGAAATTAGTTTGGCTGAGGGGTTATGTCCCTAACACGGCGACTGCAACAACAGGTTTCTGTAGTGTAGTGGTTATCACGTTCGCCTCACACGCGAAAAGTCCCTGGTTCGAAACCAGGCAGAAACATTTTGAAACCTTGTCCCCATTAAAAATGAGTAAATATTTTACGATTCACACTGCTGATTAAATGTGAACAAAGTCCATATCTCACAACCCTGTTATTGCAGTCCGCTGGGAGCAGGCGATGAAAGCCAGCGTGATATTGGGGGTGAAGGCTGCTTCCAATACTGTCTCACACCCGGTGGGATCTGGCGGAGATTTGATCAGCCCCATCCATTCAACCAATAAATGAAACGGTGTTTGAGAAACATTCATTTCTATAATAACATCCAGGATCCTGTCTTCAGAGTGCGTGGCGCAAAGGTCTGACTCCAGATCAAAAGGCTGCGTGTTCACATCACATCGGGGTCACTGTATCTTTCACCGCTCACTTGAGACTGGATAATTCCCGAATAAAGGTTATAATTGCCTTTTCACAAAAAAAACAGATGTTTGGTCTAAACCCTGACTCAGTACCTACCCAGTGACAGGGAGGGGAGCGCCTGATACCCTCATTTATTTCATGCAACAAACTGACAAGAAAACTAGTATTGATTCAAAATCGACCTGCAGATGGACACACACAGAAAAGAGACAACAGAAACAGACAGCAATTACTTGCATATATACATATATATATATATATATATCGCCTTTAACGTGGTCAGACGATTTAAGCTCGGTGAACTTGCTTCAGCTTTCTGAAATGTACTTGTCCATCCTTCAGAGATCACGGGAAATATATTTTTTGCCTTTCGAAAAAAGACGCGAAAAGCAGAGAAATGTTATGTTTTCAATACGGCTGGTGAAATGGCCGGGCTATTATAAATTAGTAGTCGCATTTGATTCATTTAAAGGCGACTACCTAAAAATCACTTAGTGGAAATTTGAAATCACGGTTACTATTTATTTAGGTCTGAAAGAAATAACAATCAACATGTCAGTCAGTGCCCGCGGTGAGACGGTGATGAACTTGTTTGCTGCGAAGTTCACCGCTGGGCTAAAGCTGACGCCGTTTAAAAGACGCGAACCCACTCAATGTAAAGGATGAGCTCATAACCAACAGGTCCCGTCAACGTCAAACACCTTCTTTCTTGTTCAATAGAGGGAGCAGAGGCGTGTACATCATCAGACGCCAGCAACTTTAAGAAATGGAACAGATAAAGGCACAGATGCAATTTCCAAATCTTTTCAATGCAAAGTCATTTCACTTTACTTAAAGTACCGTGAGGCTGAAAACGGGTCCCAGATGATTTGCGTTCACTCGTGACTTGTTTTCCAGTGTTTGTCCATCAGGTTTGCAATTCAATTTGTATTGGATATTGAAGATATTTCAGGATGATTGCACAACATACCACGTGTAAAGCAACCATCTTGATAACTTCAATCATCACACACTCTACATCGACGCTGCAGAGGCCCCAGCACCCCTTTCAATATTGTTTCTCTTAACTCACAGTTTTCAAAAGGGAATTGGATAAACGCTTGGATGGAAACATTTTCAGGGCAATGGAGAAACAGCAGGCGAGTGGGACTAACTGGACAGCTCTTTCAGAGAGCTGGCACAGGCACGACGGGCCGAATGGCGCTGTCTTATTCTATGATTCTATTAATAGATCAATTTCCGCCTTTCACTGAACCTCCCTAAATGGAGCGCAGTAATCGTGTCCCTGTGAAATGAGCTCCTGAACAGTTATACGGAAATTAGCGTGGCTGAGCGGTTTGAAACTCTGGTTCGGCTCCTAACAGGAAATTTCCTCTCTAAGTTAAATTAGTTTATCAATTATCTCCCCCCCTTTCGATCTTAAATGACTTTACACATTTTATGATCTCTTCTTCTACTGTCATGCCCACAATACCAGTCTCCCTGGTAAATGCTGAAGCAAAGTGATTATTTATTATTTCTGCCATTTCGCTGTCATTGCCTGTGAGTTTGTCGTGTGTATCCCTTAGTGGCCCTATTCCGATCCGAAACTTTCTTTTGCTGTTGATGTCTCTGGAATACTTTGCTTTTTTTTATATTCCTTTTTGCCTTTCTAATAGTTCTTTAGACTTCTTTCCCAGTCTTTTCACATTCCCCTCTCTCCTTTATTGTCCAGTGTGTGCCTTTTTCTTTACTTTCAATTTTGCCCTTATTTCTTTATTCATCCCTGGTGTGTCATTTCTGGCTAGTTTCTTCTTGCTTTTTAGTGGGATATATTTCTTCTGGACTCTATTGATCATCGTTTTAAATGTTTCCCACTGCTGTTCTATTTCTTTGTCCAGGTCATTAATATGTCAAACATTTCACCGTTCGAAACTTCTCAAGTCACATGTGCATGACAAAGCCAGTTGCTTTTGTGGGAGGAGCAAATCAACTTGGCAGAAAAATCAGCTGCAGCCCAATCCACAAATAAAATATTTCCACGTCTCAGTAAAAGTAAGAACTGTCAGAAGTGGGATTCGAACCCACGCCTCTGGAAGAGACTGCGACCTGAACGCAGCGCCTTAGACCGCTCGGCCATCTTGACTACCGACATTGCACTTGATTCTGCATAATTTCTGCACTGTTCGCCAGTGACAGCAGCATGAAAGTTTAAAAAGGTACTCGTTCAAAGTGGGGCTCGAACCCACGACCCTGAGATTAAGAGTCTCATGCTTTACCGACTGAGCTAGCCGGGCATGCATATACGTTGCCGCCTTATCTGTTATTGCAGCAAGCAGGAGATAGACTCCATTTCAATTATTGGAACCAATTCTGAGGGACAGGATAAACTGTCACTTCGAAAGGCACGGACGAATCAAGGACAGTCAGCATGGATTTGTTAAGGGGAGTTCGTGTCTCACTAACCTGATTGAATTTTTCGAAGAGGTGACAAGGAGGATCGATGAGGGTAGCGCAATTGATGTAGTCTACATGGATTTTAGCAAGGCTTTTGAAAAATTCCCACATGGCAGATTGGTCGAAAAAGTAAAGGCCCATGGGATCCAAGGGAATGTGACTTGTTGGATTCAAAATTGGTTCAGTGGCAGGAAGCAAAGGGTAATGGTCAATGGGTGTTTTTGCGGCTTGAAGGTTGTTTCCAGTCGGGTGCCGCAGGGCTCGGTACTAGGTCCTTTGCTTTTTGTGGTATACATTAACAATTTGGACTTAAACGTAGGGGGCATGGTTAAGAAATTTGCGGGTGACACAAAAATAGGCCGTGTGGTTGATAGCGAGGAGGAAAGCTCTCGACTGTGGGGGTTCAGGCAATTTTCTGATAACAAAGCACTCCATCTATCTCTGAACGAATTTTGAACGAATATGTGTGTTTGACCCGGCACAGGCACGATGGGCCGAATGATCTCCTCTTGTGGACTAACATAATACGATGATACTAAGTGTTGTCAGTCGGAAAAGCAACACATTGCAAATAAGAGCAGAGAGAGGAAACTAGTCTAACAGCATAACAGCACGGTGAGATATTGTATTTGAGAAGGATGAGGAGGGATAGTTTATCATGGTGGTAGTCACATACGGTATCATTTGTGACTTTGATAAGGAACATTTCATGCTGCGACAGGGGCGGAAAGCTAATTGGAGAGATTCAGCCCGGGCGCGGCCCCATCGTGCGCGGTGACACGGAGGGGGGTTGGGGGAAGTGTCAGAGCTCGAGGTCACCGGTGGAAGCAACATAAAAGTTTATAACGGTACTCGCCCAACGTGGGGCTCAAACCCACTACCCTGAGAGTTTTTAAAGAAAAGGGGGAACCAGCCACTGTCTGTATCTCTTGCTAAACTTGAAACAACACATTCCAAGTACGAGCAGAGAGAGGACACCATTCAGTTGCCCATTGTGTTTCCTAAAATGCAATTGGTTTCTGTAGTGTAGCTGTTATCACGTTTGCTTTAAATGTGGAAAGTTCCCGATTCGATACAGAGTAGTAACATTATGTCGGAACTTGGTCTCCATAAACATCCAGAACGATTTTCTTCTCCTGCCAAAAAGGGAGACAGTGGCTATTCCCTTCTTCTTTGTGAGTTGCATCTTTTACTTCATTAAACAGATCACATTGAGTGAGAGAAAACTGATCCACAGTATCGCTCATTTCAAGTTTTATTCCCGTTTAATCTGGAAGGACGTGTCAGCTTTGGACAGAGTGGCTTTTGAAAGGAGTTAGTCGGGTGGGATCGACGTACCTTTTCCGCTGGTGGGGGACAAGGGAACCTAACCAATCATGTGCCAAGTTCTCCTGAATTCTAAGGTGCAATGGAAACCGACCAACAAAAGCCTTTTTATTGACCGTGGAGGTTCAGACAATTTTCTGTTAACAAAGCGCTCAATCTATTTCTCTTGTCTGTTTCTCGATGTTTCCGGATATTGTCTGCATCTCTGCCCTGTGTTTATCTCACTATGTGTCCACCTGCAGGGTGGTTTTTGAACGAAGACGTGTGTTTGTCTTCTGTTTGTTACATTAAATAAATGAGGGCATCAGGTGTTTCCCTCCCTGATAATGGGGAACCAGAGGCAGAGTTTCGAGCAGGGTTCTGTTAATTGTGAAGACGTAAAGAAAAAATTAATTGCGGAATTATACAAACCAGCTCAAAGGGAAAAAACTGTGATCCCGACGTGATTTAAACACACAACTGTTTGATCCGGAGTGAGACGCGCTACCGTTGTGCTACGAGGTGTGGGTGCTATAATGGTTGTTTGTTTATATCAATGTTTATCCAGCACCACTTTATTTCTCCGATATTCGTGGAATGTGTTGGCTTTCAAATCCCCGCCCACTCCCACCGGATGTCAGGCAGCATCAGAAGGAGCCTTCACCTGTCAGCGGCAGCATGGCGCTCGCTTGCATCGCCTGCTGTCAGCGGACTGCAGCAAATTCAATTACATTCATCCTGCACCCAGAATTATCAGATCACAGGAAAAAGATGTGGGAAACTGCTCAAGATACATAACAGGAGGGGAAACTTCTGAAAAACACGTGGACTTTCGGTGTTTCTACTTCGATTAGAACTGCAAAAAAGAACGTGTGAAAATATAAACCATGGGTGTGATGTTTATCCTTGTAGGAAACTGCTCAAAATACATCACAGGACGGGAAACTTCTGTAAGACACGTGGACTTTCGATGTTTGGACTTTGGTTAGAACTGCAAAAAAGAACGAGTGAAAATTTAAACTATGGGTGTGATGTTTATATATAAAGTGAATGTTAGCGGATTTCTCCCGTCACTGTCGCAACTATGGGTTGTTAATCCATCAACAATAAGTAACTTCCGCTTGATTTTAGTCCGAGTGGTTACAAAATAGCAAGTTTAATAGATTGACTTACAACAGAGTTGCACTACAGCTGTCTTCAACTTTACATTCAATAGTATTATTATACTACAACTGTCTACAGATTACATTAATGACAAGCAATCAACACAACCTGAACTGTCTGCGAATCCAGGTATATCAGACCTGACCTTTGCGGACTGCCTGTGGCAATCGACTTCTGACTGTCCCCTATTGAGAGCTCGAACATTTGAGAAGGGACCATGCCCTATCTTTATACGATTCGGCTGCATTGTTCTGTACGTAAGCACCACTGATCTTAACTCATGGTCGTAAACCATCCCACTTTGCTGACTCTCAGAAACCACCAAGGATTGTTTCATGTCTTAGCGTTTATTTAGCCTTTCTCTGTCATTAGGTTTTAGATGCTTATACTAGGTTAGCACAACCTGGAGTTCAGGTGTCCAGGACACCCAAGTTCTCTGTTCATCAACATTTAATAGTTTCTCACCATTTCAAAAATATTCTGTTTTTCTGTTCTTCCTACCAAAGTGAATAACCTCATATTTCCCGACATTATACTGCATCTGCCACCTTCGCGCCCACACATTAATCAGTCTATATCACTTTGCAGACTCTTTGTGTCCTCCTCACAGCTTACTTTCCCATCTAGCTTTGAATCATCAGCAAACTTGGATATATCACACTCGATCCCTTCATCAAGTCATTAAAAGTCTTCCATAGGTATATCCATAGTAAACGGGTAGTAAGCGGACGGGTGAGACCGATCAGGGGCCAAAAAGGAGATCTACGCATGAAGGCATAGGTACTAAATGAGTATTTTGGCTGAGGTACTAAATGAGTATTTTGCATCTGTCTTTACGGAGGAAGAAAGTGCTGCCTAAATCACAGTAAAAGGAGAGGTAGTTGAGATACTGGATGAGGTGAAAATTGATAAAGAGGAGATACTAGAAAGGCTGGCTGTACTTAAAGTAGATAAGTCACCTGGTCCGAATGGGATGCATGCTAGGTTGCTGAGGGAAGTAAGGGTTTAAATTGCAGAGGTCCTGGCCATAATCTTTCAATCCTCCTTTGATATAGGTTTTGGTGCCAGAGAACTGGAGAATTGAAGATGTTCCACCCTCGTTCAAAAAAGTGTGTAAGGATAAACCCAGCAGCTAGAGGCCAGTCAGTTTAACCAAGGTGATGGGAAGCTTTTAGAAATGATAATCTGGGACAAAATTAACAGTCATTTGGACAAGTGTGGATTGATAATAGAAAGCCACTGTGGATTTGTTAAAGGCAAATCGTGATTGAGTTTTGTGATGAGTTAACAGAGAGGGCTGATGAGGGCAATGTGGTTGATGTTGTGTATATGGTCTTTCAAAAGGCGTTTAATAAAGTGCCACAAAATAGGCTTGTCAAAAGGGGCGATAATGGCTGCTTCTTTATTCTTTAAAAACGATTTATTTTATTTCATTCAACAGATAACTTTGAGTGAGCGAAAACTGATCCACATTGAGGCTTATTTCAAGTTTATACCCTTTGAATCTGAAAGGATATATTGGCCTTGGAAGGAGTGCAGCACAGATTCACCAGATTGTTACCAGGGTGCAATGCGTTAAATTATGAGAAGATGTTCTATAAACTAGGCTTAAAATCGCACAGGTCACACAGCAAAATGTTTTCATTTTTGATACATACATTAATGAGCTGGACTTGGGTATACAGGGTATAATTTCAAAGTTTGAAGATGACACGAAACTCGGGAATGTAGTAAACAATGTGGTGGATCGCATCAGATTTCAGGAAGACATAGACAGCCGGGTAAAATGGACTTTATTTATCAAGGCATAGAGTACAAAAGTAACAAAGTTATCCTAAACGTTTATAAAACACTGGTTCGGCTGCAGCTGGATTATTGTGTTCACTTCTGGGCACCGCACTTTAGGAAAGAGGTCAAGGCCTTGGAGAGGATGCAAAGGAGATTTGCTGGAATAGTATCAGGAATGAGGGACTTCAGTTATGTGGCGAGAATGGAGAAGCTGGGATTATCCCCTTGGAGCAGAGAAGGTTAAGAGGAGATTATTTGATAGAGGTGTTCAAAATTATGAAAGGTTTTGACAGAGCAAATAAGGAGAAACTGTTTTCAGTGGCAGAAGGGTCGGTAACCAGAGGACACAGATTTAAGGTAATTGGCAAAAGAGCCAGAGGCAACATGAGGGAACATAATTTATGCAGCGAGTTGTTATGATCTGGAATGCGCCGCCTGAAAGGTCGGGTGAAGCAGATTCAATAGTAACTGTCAAATGGGGATTGGATAAATACTTTAAAAGGAAAAAAAATGCAGGGCTTATGAGGAAAGAGCTTATGGGTGGTGAGACATCTTGGCTACCTCTTTCAAGGAGCTAGCACAGGCACGATGGTCCGAATGATCTCCTTCTGTGTTGCAACATATTAAGTGTTGCTGGACGGAGAAGCAACACGTTCCAAATCAGAACAGAGACAGGAGACTAAGCCAGTTCCCCATTGTTTTTAATGAGATAGCAGCGGGTTCCGTAGTGTAGCGGTTATCGCGTTTGCTTTACACGTTAAAGGTTCCCGAGCGTAAACATCATGTTGAAACTTGCTCTCCATAAACATCCAGAAAGGAGTTTTTTCTCCTGCCAAAAAGGGCGACAGTGGCTGCTCCCTTATTCTAGAAAAGCTGCATCTTTTACTTCACTAAACAGATAACTTTGAGTGAGAGAAAACTGATCCTCAGTGACGCTCATTTCAAGTTTTATTCCCTTTTACTCTAAAAGGGTTTTTTGGCCTTGGAAGGACCGCAGCTCAGATTTACCAGAATGTTAGCAGGGCTCGAAGGGTTAAATTATGAGCAGCGGTTACACACTTGTATTCCCTGGAATATCGAAGGCTTTTTAGGATTTTGAATGGTAGATAGACAAACCCTTTCCACTGGTGAGGTAGTCTATCACAATATCACAATCGCTATTTCACGTGTGAAAACGGCCCGACGCATCACTGAATGTCAGAGACGAGTCTCTTGGTGTCGCGTTCTGTACAGTGAATGTCATAACTTTTAAAAGGTGCAGAAAGTGTTCGGGGTTCACATACACAAACCTCGAATGGGAATGAGATTTTGTCAGAGGTTGCAGCCTTCCCAACTTCTCTTGCCCTTTGTGAGGCACCTGTTCAGGTTTAAATTTCCGAACTGGGTGAGATGGTGATCAGGGTACAGCAGACTCAGCAGTCCCGGGTGAGACAGAGAGAAATCTGCCCGGGAGCGGCCAAAATGTGTGCGGTGACACTGCACGGGAGGTCGAGGGGGGCGGGGGAGGGGGGAGTCAGAGCTGGGATTAGTCCCTGAAAGCAACATAAAAAGTTTGAAAGAGAATGTGTCCAACGTGGGGATCGACCCCACGACGCTAAAAGGAAGAGTCTCATGCTCTCCCGACTGAGCTAGTCTGGCTTGAAAAACGCAGCCACTCTTGTCTGTAAGCTCGCTCCTGGGTGTCCATGCACAGCAATCCCAACACAACGTCCATATCATTGGCTGTGTTCATCTGTGTGTGTGTGTCCAACTGCAGGTTGATTTTGAACGAATACGAGTGTTTGTCTTCTGTTTGTAACAATAAATAAAAGAGGGCATCAGACACTTCCGTCCCTGACGCTGGGGAACCAGTGAGACAGACTTGTTATTGTGAAAACGCAAGTAAAGCATTAATTGCGGAATTATACAGATTCTTATCAGCGCCAGAAGTAGCTTTACAATATATACACCCCAATAGATAAATGCAGAATACAGATTCATGTAAATATATTTGCAACGAACAGAGTCACTAAACCAGAAATATTATTTGGACCTAATACAAACGCTCCCAGATATGTTTTAGCGCTTCCTGTGCCTTCCCACGTGGTTAGGATTCAGCGCTTTCAGCGCTGCGGCATGCGTTCGATTCCCGGTCAGGGCGTTTGCTCTTCAAAAAACAATTGACAATTTTGTCGAATCATAGCAAATTTACGGCACAGAAGGAGGCCATTCGTCCCATCGCGTCCGCGCCGGCCGAAAATGAGCCACCCAGCCCAATCCCACTTTCCAGCACACGGTCTGCAGCCTTGCAGGTTCCACCACTTCAGGTGCATATCCAAGTATTTTTGAAATGTAATGAGGGATTCTGCCTCTCCCATCCCTTCAGGCAGTGAGTTCCAGAACCCCATCATCCTCTGGGTGAAAACAAATTCTCCTCGGCTCCCCTCTAATCTTTCCACCAATCACTTTAAATCTATGCCCCCTGGTTATTGACCTTCCTGCTAAGGTAAATAGGTCCTTCACATCCACTCTATCTCGGCCCTTCATAATTTTGTACACCTCAATTAAATCACCCCTCAGCCTCCTCGATTCCATAGAAAACAACCCCAGCCTATCCAATCTTTCCTCACAGCCAAAATTCTCCAGCCCTGGCAATCTCCTCGTAAATCTCCTATGCAACCTCTCTCGTGCAATCACATCTTTTTTGACCAGTCTGCCAATTGGGACCTTGTCGAAAGCCTTGCTAAAATCCATCCAGACTACATCAAAGTACTCCAGGTGTGTTCTCACCAAAGCCCTATTTAATTGCAGCAAGACTTCCTTACTCTTATACTCCAACCTCCTTGCAAAAAGGCCAACATACCATTTTTCTCCCTAATTGCTTGCTGAACCTGCATGTTAACTTTCTGTGATTTGTTTACAAGTACACCCAACTCCCTCTGAATAACAACATTTATTGGACTCTCACCTTTTGAAAAATATTCTGCTTTTCTATTCTTGCTACCAAAGTGGACAATTTCACATTTTCCCACATTATACTCCAACTGCCACTTTCTTACCGAATCAATTAACCTGTCCACCTCCCTTTGCGTCCTCCTCACGGCATAATTTCCCACCTACCTTTGTATCATCAGCAAACTTGGATACATTACACTCGGTCCCCTCATCTAAGTCATTAATATAGAATGTAAACAGCAATTGCAACATTTATTGTCCGCCCAGGATCGAAAGCAGGGCCGTTCGCGTGTAAAGCGAACTGGTAACCACGACACCACAAAAAACCGCTGGTGACTTATTCTGAACAGAGGGGAACTGACCAGCCATCTCTGTCTGTTCTGATTGGGACAGTTTTACTTCTCTTTAAACAACATCTCTCCTGTCCCACACTAAAATCATGGAATAGAATCATCGAACATGACAGCACAGAAGGAGGCCATTCGGCCGTGTTGCCCTGCCGACTCTTTGAAAGAGCTGTCCAATTTAGTCCAAAAAACCCAGCCTTTTCCCCGTAACCTTGCAAGTCAGTCCTCTTCAAGTACCTGTCCAATTGCCTTTTGAAAGTTCCAATGAAAGCTGCTTCCACCAGCCTTTCAGGGAGTGGCTACCAGATCGGAACAACGCTCTGTGTGAAAAAAAAATCTCCTCATTTCCCCTCCAGTCCTAAAAGCTCTCAATCCTTCTCCACGGATGACTTTTACAAACATTTCATTCATCAAAACCACACAAGTTACACAGGAAAAAGTCTTTATTTTCAAGTATTTAACGTTCCGAAGGAGCTCCCTAATTTCCCTCCCCTAACCTGATGAATCAGATCATTCTCGACCGGATCCTTTTCCACATGTACTGGCCTCCCCTCCTCCGGAAGTAGCCATTCTGATTCTGTGACTGTGACCAGCTTTGTTCGGGCAGTTTGTTTGACAGGGACCTCACACCGCACCCTCCTCCCGTGTTTTCTTCCACATCCGCAGATTGGGGCCGGGCCTGGACTGATTTTTTTTTCTCTGTCTCACCCGGGGCCGCTGAGTCTCCGACTCAGATCACAAACCAGCTCTCCGACACCCGATCACCAACTCACCCAGTTTGTTAATTGAAACCGGAGCAAGTGCCTCGTCAGAGGGCAAGAGATGGCGGGGAGGCAGCAACCTCTGACAAAATCTCAAGCTCATCAGAGAGATTTGTGAATCTGAACACCGAATAACCTTCTGCTCCTTTCAAAGTTTTAGACCATTTTACGCACTTTATTTCAGGAGTCTACTTCAAAGTGTTCAGTGGTTATGAGACCAGGAATCTGGTGCAACCGTTGTTGAATGTGAAAGGATTGCAGCCCAATTTACACGAGAGAAAGCTCGCGCCTGGAAGTTTGTGAGGAGCAAGTTCCAGCAAATTTTTTCTGACCCGGGATTAAACCGGGAATTTTTCACGTGTGAGGCCAACATGATAACCATTACATCACGAAAACATTGATTTATTCCAGCCCAGGACAGATGGACGTGTTAAGGGAGAAAGTGAACTGCTGACTCCCACTTCTGGGGGATGTCCCAAAGCGCTTCATAGAGGTGTAATCAAAAAGAAAGAATCATAGAATCACAGGAGGCCGTTCGGCCCATCGTGCCTGTGCCAACTCTTTACCAGCTCTTTAAACGAAATGGTGCAATTTTAAAGGGGATGCGGGAACAGAGAGACCTGGGGCTATACGTACACAAATCTTTGAAGGTGGCAGGACAAGTTGAATAGTTTGAGGAAAAAAAAGTGTTCGGAACCGTTGACTTTATTAATAGAGGCATAGAGTACAAAGGCAAGGAACTTATGCTAAACCTTTATAAATCACTGGTTAGGCCCCAGCTGGCCACCACACAATTCTGCCCACCACACTTTAGGAAGGATGTCAAGGCCTTGGAGAGGGTGCAGAGGTGATTTACTAGAATGGTGCCAGGGATGAGGGACTTCAGTGAGGTGGAGACACTGGAGAAGCTGGGGTTGTTCTCCTTTGAGCAGAGACGGTTGAGGGGAGATTTGACAGAGGTGTTTAAAATCATGAATGGTTTTGATAGAATAAATCAGGAGAAACTATTTCCAGTGCCAGAAAGGATGGTAACCAGAGGACACAGATTTAAGGTAATTGGCAACAGAGGTGAGATGAGGAGATTTTTTTTTTACGCAGCGAGTTGCCATGATCTGGAATGCGCTGCCTGAAAGGGTGGTGGAAACAGATTCAATAATAACATTCAAAGGGGAACTGGATAAATACTTGAAGGGGAAAATTTTGCAGGGCTATGGGGAAAGGGAAGGGGAGTAGGTCCAATTGGATAGCTCTTTCAAAGAGTTGGCACAGGCACGATGGGACGAATGGCCTCCTTCTATGATGTTTCCATGCTGTGATTCTATGTTATGGAGGATTTTCTGATGCAGTGGATATTCGGGGCAGAGGACCAAGTGGGGATTGAGCTCGACGGCAAGTGTATACAGTTCGTTCAAAGGACTGAAGCCGATGGTTTCATTCTTCCCGTCGTTTAGCAGCAGGAAATTAGTCGGCCATGCTGGCGACTTTTTTTTGTCTTCAATCATGGGATGTGGGTGTCAATGGCAAGATCAGCATTTATTGCCGATAACCTAATTGCTCTTGAGAAGGTGCTGGTGAGCCGCCTTCGTGAACTGCACCTTTCGTTGACTGTGTCATTGACATTTTCTGGATAGAGAGAAACTATTTCCGCTGGTTGGGGATTCTAGGACTTGGGGGCACAGTCTAAAAATTAGAGCCAGATCTTTCAGGAGTGAGATTAGAAAACACTTCGACACACAAAGGGTGGAAGAAATTTGGAACTTTTTTCCCCTAACGGCAATTGATGTTTGCTTAATTGCAATTTTTAAATCTGAGATCGATAGCTTTTTGCCAACCGAAGGTATTCAGGGATATGGGCCAAAGGCAGGTATGTGGAGTGAGATCACAGGTCAACTACGATCTTATCAAATGGCGGAGCGGACTCGAGGGGCTGAATGGCCTACTCCTGTTCCGATGGTACATTTCCCCGAGTGTCTGTTCTCTCCATAGTTGTTGCCTTGTGTTTAAAGCATATTTTCGTTTAAAGCTCGTTTTGGGGATGAGCCGGTGGGCGGCAAAACGTGCCGTGGATCGAGACCTTGTTGCTTTTTGCGGGAAGAGCAAATCAACTGGGCCGAAAAATCAACCGCAGCTCCAGCAACAAATAAAATAGGAGTCAAAATAACTGATGTCAGAAGTGGAATTCGAACCCACGCCTCCAAAAGAGACTGCGACCTAAACACAGCGCCTTAGACCGCTCGGCCATCCTGACTTACAAATGGCTACTTCACTCGCCACCCTTTCCACATTGAGACCCCCCCGGAGAAAGTTTCACTCACTCCAGTGCTTGGTAAGATAAATGCTGCTGGAAAGGCTCGGTGAGCGGGATGCCACCTCCCCGGGTTTTCCTGAGCCTATTGTACTTTATTCCTATTTAATCACGGGAATATCCGCAATCAGGAGCTAAAAATAATTAAAAGCTGAATCACAGAGAAAGTGAAATCCATATTACATCTGATAAATTAACCAACGGTGGTCTAGTGGTTAGGATTCGGCGCTTTCGCCGCCGCGGCCCGGGTTCGATTCCCGGTCAGGGAAGCAACTTTTGAACACTTGTATTCATCGCATGAACTGACTCAAAGTCTGTGGGAAGAAAAAAAAACAATCATTGTTTTCATCACCATTAATTAACCGATAACGTTATTTTGCAGAATGAAAGGCGACTGAGGGAAGTTGGAAAACTTTAATAATTTCTTTTGTGCGATGAACTTTTTATCCCTTCTCATTTTACACACTGTATTTTTAAGGGCTCGGTTTAAAATGTTCAGTGCTCGTGAGACCACGAATTTGTGTTAAATTTAACAGACCGGCTATTTCACAGAGAAAAAATAAATTTGCCCCAACATAATGTTTCTGCTCAGGATTGAACCTGGGACTTTCCACGTATAAAGCAAACGTGATAACTGCTACACTGCAGAAACCTCTGTTTGGGTTATCAGCCAGAAGTTCGAATGACTGCATTGATTCTCTTTCATAACTATTCAGTTGATCGAAGTTGCACAAGTCACAAAAGAAAAATGTTCATTTCAAAGTTATTAAACTCCCAAATGTGGCCTGCCTTGTTTGGACATGGGTTGACCCAGACGTCACAGCCTCAACAAAGCATATTGTGAACATTTCCATTGGGAACAGGAGGAGGCCATTCAGCCCCTTGAACCTGTTCCGCCCTTCAATTAGATCAGAGATGATCTGTAACTGAAATCCATTAACCTGCCTTTGCTCCGTGTCCCTCGATACCCTTACCCAACGAAACTCTATCGATCTCAGTCTTCAAAGCTTCAATTGACTCCCAGCATCCACAGCCTTTTGGGGGACAGCGTTCCAGACTTCTTCTGCCCTTTGTGTAAAAAAGTGCTTCCTGTTTTCGAACCTGAATGGCATGGTTCGAATTTTTTAAGGTTATGTCCACCTCGTTCTTGATTCCCCAGAGGAAATTGATTCTCTCTCTCTATTCTATCGAATCATTTGAACATGTTAAACACCTCGCTCAGACCGCCCTTCAATCTTCCATACTCGATGGAATACGAGCTCAGTCTATGCAGCCTGTCCTCATAATTTAACCTTTTTAGCCCCGGTAACATTCTGGTGAATCTGCTCTGCACCCCCTCCAAGGCCAATCTATCCTTCCTGAGGTGCAGTGTCCAAAACTGAACGCAGTTACTCCAGACGCAGTCTAACCAGAGCTTTATATAACTGGAACATAACTTCCACTTCTTTATATTCCAGCCCCCTCAGATAAAGGCTAACATTCCGTTAGCCTTTTAAATTATTTTTGGACCCGCCCGTTAGCTTTTACTGATTTATGTGAATGAACCGTTAATTCTCTCTGCTTCTCCACAGTTCCGAGCTTCTTACCATTTGGAAAATACCCTGACCATCGGTCCAAAGTGGATAACCCCACATTGAACTCCATCTGCCATAGTTTTGCCGACTCACTTAATCTATCAATGTCCCTTTGCAAATTTCCAATCGCATTCCACACTACTTACTGCACCACCTAACTTAGTGTCATCAGCAAACTTGGATATACGACTCCCTGTTCCTTCATCTAAGTCATTGATAAATATGGTGACAAGCTGAGACCCCAGTTACAGATCCCTGGGGGACACCACTAGTCGCATCCTGCCAATTGGAGTATGTACCCATTATCCCTACTCTCTGTCTCCTATCTCCTAACCAATTCTCTACCCATGTCAATACATTGCCTCAAGTTCCATACGCTTTCATTTTTGCCAACAGTCTCTTGTGTGGAACCTGATCAAATGCCTGTCGGTATTCCATATAAATAATATCATAGGAACATAGGAACAGGAGTAGGCCATTCAGCCCCTCGTTCCTGCTCCGCCATTTGATAAGATCATGGCTGATCTGTGATCTAACTCCATGCACCCGCCTTTGGCCCATATCCCTTAATACATTTGGTTGCCAAAAGCTATCTGTCTCAGATCTAAATTTAGCAATTGAGCTAGCATTAATTGACGTTTGCAGAAGGGAATTCAAAACTTCTACCACCCTTTGTGTGTAGAAATGTTTTCTAATCTTGCTCCTGGAAGGTCCGGCTCTAATTTTTAGACAAAATGGTGGCAAGTTCGCCGGACATCTTGGACAAAATGGCTGTAAGCACGGTGGCCATCTTGGACAAAATGGCGGCAAGTCCTTCGCGGCTGTTCGACAGGAACAGAAGGAGGCCATTAAGCTCTTCAAGCCTCTTATATGGGAACTGAAGGTCATTCAGCCTCTGAAGGATGTTACACAGGAAAAGGAGGAGGCCATTCAGCCCCTCAAGCCCGTTACATCGTTACTGGAGGCTGATCATCCCCTCAAGCCTGTTATATAGAATCAGGAAGAGGTCATTCAGCACTTCGAGCCTGTTATACAGCAACTTGAGGCCAATCAGCCCCTCCAGCCTGTCAAATCGCAAATTGAGGAGGCCATTCAGCCCCTCGAGCCTGTTATTTGGTACGGAAGGCCATTCAGCCGTTCGAGCCTGTTATACATGAACTAGACGCCAATCAACCCTTCAAGCCTGTCAGATAGCAACAGGAGGAGGCCATTCAGCCCCTCGAGCCCCTTACACCAGATCTGGTGACAAATCAGCCCCTCAAGCTTGTTACATAGGAACAGGAGGAGGCCACTCCGCCCCTCGAGCGTGTTATACGGGAACTGAAGGCCATTCAGCCCCTCGAGCCCATTACACCGGAACTGGAGGCCAGTAAGACCCTCAAGCCTGTTACATAGGAACAGGAGGAGGCCATTCAGCCCTTCGAGCCTTTTATACAGGAACTTGACGTCAATCAACCCTTCCAGCCTGTCAGATAGCAACAGGAGGAGGCCATTCAGCCCGGATCGCGTTACACCAGACCTGGAGGCCAATCAGCCCCTCAATCCTGTTACATAGGAATAGCAGCAGGCCCTTCAGCCCCTCGAGCGTGTTATACGGGAACTGAAGGCCATTCAGCAGCGCGAGCCTGTAACACTGTAATAGGATTCGGTAAATAAGCCCCTCGAGCTTGTTGCACTGGAACAGGAGGGGGCCATTCAGCCCTTCGAGACTGATATACAGGATCGGGACGCCATTCAGCCCCTCGCACATGTTACAAAGGAACAAGATGAGTCCATTCAGCCACACGAGCCTGTTACATAGGAACAGGAGGAGACAATTCAGCTCCTCAACTGTTCCGCCATTCAATTAGATCATGGCTGATCTGTATCTTAACTCCATCTACCCGCCTTGGTTCCAGAATCCTTCATACCCTTGCCGAACAAAAGTCTATCAAACTCCGTTTTGAAATTTCGTATTGAGCCCCAGCCTCAACAGACTTTTGTGGGAGAGAGTTCCAGATTTCCACGGCCCTTTTGTGAAGAAGTGCTTCCTGACATCACCCCTGGACGGCCTAGCTCTAATTTTAAGGTTATGCCCCTTTGTTCTAGACTCCCCCAACAGAGGAAATAGTTTCTCTCTATCTGCCCTATCAAATCCTTTCATCATCTGAAACACCTCAATGCAGTCACGTCTTAATCATCTATATTCAGGGGAATACAAGCCTTGTCCATTCAACCTGTCCTCATAATTTAAACCTATTCGCCCCGATATCATTCTGGTAAATCTGTGCTGCAGCCCTTCCAAGGCCAATGTATCCTCCCTGAGGTGCAGTGCCCAGAACTGAATGCAGTCCTCCAGATGGGCTCTAACCAGTGTTCTGTACAGCTGGAACATAACTTCCACCTCTTTATATTCCAGCCCTCGAGAAATAAAGACCGACATTCCATTAGCCTTTTTAATTATTTTTGTAACTGTCCACTAGCTTTTAATGATTTCTGTACTTGGACCCCTAAATCTCTCTGCTCCTCCACAGTTCCGAGCTCCTCACCATTTAGAAATCTCTCTGATCTATCTTTCTTAGATCCGAAGTGGATGACCTCGCATTTCCCCACATTGAACTCCATTTGCCACAGTTTTGCCCACTCACATAATCTCTTAATGTCCTGGGAATGCTTGGTGCTTTTGTTTGGTTGGAGAATGCTTCATATCAGATCGTTATTTTAAAAAGATTACATTGATTTTTATTTTGTACAGTTTGAACAAGTTCATTATTCCCCGATCAGTAAAATGTCGGTGGTTTTCATATACTGGTGACAGTTCAGAGATAGTTGCCTTTTTGCCTAATTTAATGAAGTCAAATTTTTCTTATTTAAAATCAGTTGTATTTCTAAGCTTGAAAAGCAGCTCCTCTGTTAGGTGAGGCTTCACTCCCAATGTCTCAGTGTTTCCACTTGTCCTGATATCAATGTAACATTTGAAGGGCTCCAGGTAATGAACAGTGAAACCCCTTCAGATTATCTCAGCCCACTCGTTCTATCCAGTGCCTAATAGTGCCTGCTCTTCAGAGGGTGACAGAGTCACACTACACTGGAGCTTGTTTTAGACTTTAACTGACAAACAAATTGATGAAACAGTAAGAGAGAAACAAATAGTAGCAGTAAGACGACAGTTTTACTGTAAAGCTCAACCAGATCCTGATTGGAAAATAAAGTAATAAATAATTCACAAATACTATACGGAACTGTGACCGAACCTTTTAACATCCTGGTTCTTTGTTGTCTTTTTCTCACAGACTGTGGAAACTGTCGACTTGATTAACATTCTCAGAGATTCCAAACAGACTCACCAGTTTGAAAAAGACAGGCTGATAAATGGCTCCAAAACAGTGACTGGGAGCCAGTCACTTTCAGCAATGATCTGTTTAATTCAAAAGAAGCTGCCAATCAAAACTGTACGAGAAGAAATGACCCCGGAGGTTTGTATCTCAATCAAATCTTTGACTTTGTAAGGTGCAGCCTGCCTTTAAGAGGTGCAGCCTTCCTTTAAGAGGTGCAGTTTGCCTTTAAGAGGTGCTAATCACTCACGCAATATTGCCCCCCTTGCTGGTGAGAAGCCGCTCAACAGCGCAGCCAGGTCTGACTGCTCGCAGGAATCAGGTAAATCATCAGGCAGCACCAATCTCACGGACTGTCTGCATCTCAACGACCGGGTGCAGGTTAATCATGTGGGGGTTAATCGCCCCCCGCGCCCGGATTCGGGGTTATCGAATTTAACCCCGTGCATATCTTTATATATATTTTACATGGAATACAGCACGGCACAGAAACAGGCCATTCGGCCCATCTGGGTGAAGAAGTCTCTCCGGGGTTCCCAATTTTACTCCAACAACAACAACATTATATATCTTTGTATACTACATAGAATTACACAGAATGTACAGCAGAGAAACAGGGGCCATTCGGCCCAACTGGGTAAATAAGTATCCCATGGAGTCCCCACAGTGACTCAGTGATTCCACAATGCACCCAGTGATAGTGTCCCATTGATCCACAGTATCCCAGTGATCCACAGTGCACCCAGTGATAGTGTCCCATTGATCCACAGTGTCCCAGTGATCCACAGTGCACCCAGTGATAGTGTCCCATTGATCCACAGTGTCCCAGTGATCCACAATGCACCCAGTGATAGTGTCCCATTGATCCACAGTGTCCCAGTGATCCACAGTGCACCCAGTGATAGTGTCCCATTGATCCACAGTGTCCCAGTGATCCACAGTGCACCCAGTGATAGTGTCCCATTGATCCACAGTGTCCCAGTGATCCACAGTGCACCCAGTGATAGTGTCCCATTGATCCACAGTGTCCCAGTGATCCACAGTGCACCCAGTGATAGTGTCCCATTGATCCACAGTGTCCCAGTGATCCACAGTGCACCCAGTGATAGTGTCCCAGTGATCCACAGTGTCCCAGTGATCCACAGTGCACCCAGTGATAGTGTCCCATTGATCCACAGTGTCCCAGTGATCCACAGTGCACCCAGTGATCCCTCAGTGATCACAGTGACCCGGTGATCCAGCTGCACAACCAGTGATAATACCACAATGCTCCCTAATTGATCCCAGTGATCCCACATTGCAGTCAGTAATTCCACAGTGCACCCAGAGGTCCCAGTATCCCAGTTTACTGCATTTGTGTAAAAGTTTGAGAGACTGTCTTTATATACAACAACTTGCGTGTATAAAATAACGTGTGTGTATTTATATATATATATATATATATGTATATATATATAACATTTCTGTATTACATAGAATGGGTAAAGTAGTTTCTCCTGGAACCCCATGAAGCTGAAACAAAATGGCGGCCAGTAAGGCGGCCATCTTAAACAATATGGCCGCCAGTTTCCCAGTGATGCCACAGGAAGCCAATGATCCCACAATGTCCCACTGATCCCACAATGTCCCACTGATCCCACAATGTCCCAGTGAACCTGCAGTATCCCACTGATCCCACAATGTCCCACTGATCCCACAATGTCCCACAATGTCCCAGTGAACCTGCAGTATCCCACTGATCCCACAATGTCCCACTGATCCCACAATGTCCCACTGATCCCACAATGTCCCACTGATCCCACAATGTCCCAGTGAACCTGCAGTATCCCACTGATCCCACAATGTCCCACTGATCCCACAATGTCCCACTGATCCCACAGTGGCCCACTGATCCCACAATGTCCCAGTGAACCTGCAGTATCCCACTGATCCCACAATGTCCCACTGATCCCACAGTGGCCCACTGATCCCACAATGTCCCAGTGAACCTGCAGTATCCCAGTGATCCCACAATGTCCCACTGATCCCACAGTGGCCCACTGATCCCACAATGTCCCAGTGAACCTGCAGTATCCCACTGATCCCACAATGTCCCACTGATCCCACAGTGGCCCACTGATCCCACAATGTCCCAGTGAACCTGCAGTATCCCACTGATCCCACAATGTCCCACTGATCCCACAGTGGCCCACTGATCCCACAATGTCCCAGTGAACCTGCAGTATCCCACTGATCCCACAATGTCCCACTGATCCCACAGTGGCCCAGTGATCCCACAATGTCCCAGTGAACCTGCAGTATCGCAGTGATCCCATAGCAACCCATGATCCCACAGTGCTCCCAGTGATCCCACAGTGACCCAGACACAATTCACGTGAGCCCCATTGGGTGCAGCCTGTGGTGAAGGCCTCGGTCAGTCCCCTGTGGAGAGAAAACTTCTTGTCCAAGGAATCCTCCTCCTCCCAAAAATTCTCTTTCCACAACTTCATGTTACAGCAATTCCACTAAAAAATCCTTTAATTGATTAAAAACAAAGCAAACGATTAAAAAGGCACAGCAAGAGCCCAGAGCTCCCTCACACTCACTCACACACACACATTCACACTCAGTCATTCACTCATTCCATTCCATAGGCAGGCAATCTCTCAGCAAACACCACTGACAAACACACTCCCCAGTTACAAAGCAGAGAATCTGAAGAAGAGGAAGAAAAGTTGGGACAGAGAGAGACAGAAAGACACTCAGGCAGACTGAAGAGCACATATTGCTTTTCTCTCTCTCTAATACAAGTTTGCAGGGTTTTCTCTCCTGCTTTGCCAATCACTCCCTCACCCACCCCATCCCCCATCACCCCTCCCCTTAAAGGTGTTGGTCTGTCTGCCTGTCCTGGTTAGTGTTCGCTGCAGCGTCCAAATTGCCCCTGTGCTCATTTTCTCTTCTGTTCCTGGAGCAGGCAACAAAAAGCCCGGGCATTTTTTTCTACTTCACCCTTTATGTTGCAGTTTGCAAAGGTGAACGAACTTTCCCTTTGCTCTTTTCTCTTGTTTTAATTAGCAGTGGACGAAAGCCCAGTAGTTTGTGTTCAGCTTACAGTTTGTGGCTTTTTCCAATTAGCCAAAGATTTCAAATAAATTCATGACATATAAAAGAGCCAAAGCAATTTTTTAAAAACCTAATATACAGCAAGATCCCTCACTCAGTTACAGGGACAATCTCTCAGCAACATTCATTTACACAGAAACAAAGCCCAATTTATAAACGAGAAGAATCGAAAGAGTAGAAGATTGAGAAACAATCTTTATCGACAACAACAACTTATATATACATATATATATAAGAACATAAGAAATAGGAGCAGCAGTACGCCAATCGGCCTCTCGAGCCTGCTCCACCATTCAATAAGATCATGGCTGATCTGATCCTAACCTCAAATTCATGTCCAATTTCCTGCCCGCTCCCCGTAACCTCTAATTCCCTTCACTTCTAGAAAACTGTCTATTTCTGTTTTAAATTTATTTAATGATGTAGCTTCCACAGCTTCCTGGGGCAGCAAATTCCACAGACCTACCACCCTCTGAGTGAAGAAGTTTCTCCTTATCTCAGTTTTGAAAGAGCAGCCCCTTATTCTAAGATTATGCCCCCTAGTTCTAGTTTCACCCATCTTTGGGAACATCCTTACCGCATCCACCCGATCAAGCCCCTTCACAATCTTATATGTTTCAATAAGATCGCCTCTCAATCTTCTGAACTCCAATGAGTAGAGTCCCAATCTACTCAACCTCTCCTCATATGTCCACCCCCTACAACAGCAAATTGTATCCATATGTATATATATATATATATATATATATGTGTGTGTGTGTATTATCAAAACTACTATTACAAGCATCCATGAGGGCTGTGGGGGAAAAGCAGAGCAGGAAATGGGAATGATTGAATCGCGCTTTCAAGGAGCTGGCACAGGCAGGGTGGGCTGAATGGACTCCTCTTGCACCGTGCCTGCTATCAAAATGTGAATCGATGAACAACAACTTCAACGCCATGAACCTGAAACAAAATAGCACCCGAAAGGCGGCCATCTTACTGAGGGGCAAGGTGGAGCTTGTTGTGATGAGAGACACAGAGAGGGATAATTTGCATTTTCTGTTGAATCACTGTTGCACTGTAGTTAAAAATACAAACTGAGTGAGAATGGCACGAGCTGGTGTTTAACATAAAGACAGCGGTGCAGTGAGGGAATTAAACATCAAAACGTGAACTTCTGCCAAAAAAATGAATTCACATTTGGTTATTTGGACTGAATGGTGACAGAAAAGGAGAGACCAGACATTCGGAGGAAAGGTCCAATCAACCATTTTTTGTAGAGAATGTAATTCTAGCTTCTATTAAATAAATCAGAGTAAAATTGGACTCAATCTGAATGTAGTTCTGATCTGGGATTTAATTCATTTCTCCATTATTCATATTTTTCTTTAATCTGAAACAATAACAGTATTTTAACAGTAACAGAACAGGAGAGTGCTATGGGACCCTGTCCAGTTTATTAACACTGCAGAAGGGGTAAAAATACATATTATTTATTGCAGAATTCAGCAGCTCACTGGGAAAGTAACACATGGTACAGATGGAGGAGCAAAAAGGTGGAAAGTGATTTTACACTTTAATTTGGAGCAATAACTTTTTATCTCCACAAGGTTTAGTTTTACATTTAATTAATGGGCTCTTTATCCTAAACAAACTTCAGGCACAAACCATGGCTTTATAAAGAAAGCAATCATTTATTATTAATTCAATAGAAAAAATGAGATTAGAATTTAAACATCATCTTGGGTTTATGCCCGATTTAGAATTGCTTTAGCTAAAATTAAACAACACATTCTCAATTCTCAAAATGAATAACCGTTTGGAAATCAAATGTTTATCGTAGACTAAGCCCATAACGAAAGTTTTAGACTTGCCGAGAAGATTCCAGGTATTTTGATGGATACCGTTGTAGTGTAGTGTGACTTTCTCTGTTAGACAGGTCATCTGCTTCACAGGCAATCTGTAAACCAGCATCGAGGCATCAAGCTGGGAGATAGCGAGCAGTCAGGAAGATTCCAGGTGAGGTGGTGCTGCCAGGAAGCGAAAGGTGATGTTGGAGCAGTTATGGTGGATCTGTGTCTCTCTCCACTCAAATTCTGCCCAGCTTTTTAAGACCGTTTTCATAGAGAATCACACTTCTGGGACGGTGGCTTCTCAACAACAGGTTCCTACAAATACAACCCACGATTGATTGACACTTCACTTGTTTTCTCTCAGTGTCCACAACGTAACCAAGTTAAGTCGGCAGGAGTTCAAACGACCTCGAGCCCTCCTCGAATCGTTCTTGTTGCTATGGTGATCTCTCCTCTGCTGTGTGATCTTTTACAATGTGTCATTAACAATCCTTCTAACAGTCCTTCCACCTTTTAAGCGTCCTTTTCCTTCAGACATGCTGAAGCCGATTTAATCTCAGGCTTTCGATTATCAGATGAATTTTTACTACACAGAGCAGCTGGGAAACTCCTGCAGTAAGTAATGGTCAGGGTCAGGTACACAAGACTGAGTGACTTTATTGTGCAGCTCAAGGCATCACCTTTAGAAATGGCAAAATTAAATCCACAAGAGTGTTGGCCCAGAACAAACATGAACTGTCTGGCCTGCTTCATCTGCTGCTGTTCTGCTGGTCAGCACTCTCACACACTCCAGGCTGATTACACAGTTATTTTTGTCCGTCTTTCAATGTGTCTGTTCTCTGTTTATGTCGTTTGTCGCTCTTTATTTTCTGTGTGTGTTTCTATCTTGTTATTTCCACTTGTACTTCCATCAATTTGTAATTCTTTCTCAGTCTCTCTCTTTCGTTCCATCCATGTCTGCTTGCTCTCTCTCTCATTATATACATATATATATGCTTTCTTTCACTCTTTCTTTCTCTCTTTATTTTTTCTCGCCAGTCTAACAAACTCACTTTATTTATCTCCAGCTCTGTGTACCGCCTCCTCTACCCCTCTTTGTTTCTATCTCTCTCTCTTTGTCACAGACACTCTCCCTTTTATGTGAACCTGTTTTAATTTTCTGCGCTATTTAATCATTATATTTCTTTTGCCCTGTGTTCTCTGTCTCAGTCCCCTCCTCTCTCCATCTCTCCCTCCTTCTGTCTTTCTCTGTCTCTCTCCCAGTCTTTCTGTCTTTCTTACTCTCTCTGTCCCACTATCTCCCTGTCTTTCTCTCTGATCTCTCTCACGCTCTCCCCGTGTCGCTCTCTGCCTCTCTCTCTCGCTCTCACTCTCTGTCTCTCCCTCGGTCTTCAGGTCACCATCTCGCTCTCTCTCACTCTTTTGTAGCTGTATGTTCCGCTCTGTCTCTATGTCAGTCACTCTCCCCTCTCTCCTTCCCTCTCTGTATCTCTGCCTGACTCAGTCTCTCTCTCTCTCTCCCTCTCCATTTATTTGGAGTGCACCCATTCTGATCTGGCCCAAAGCAGCTACTTTGATTCCCAGCTTTGCACATTTTGCTGGATGACCATTTAGTTGAAGTCCAGCTGGGCTCTTTAGTGCTGCCATTTCGAGCAAAAATGAATGTGTCGTCTGCAGAATAAATCCTGCCTTAATTGGTCAGATTTTCAATAAAATGTAACATCAGAAACATATTTCAGCTCATTTAATGACTCCATGCTGCTGATATAAAATGTACTTTCCATCCCTGGGAAGTGTAGGGGATGGAGTATGAAATGGGATTTAGTTCGAGTGATTGAAACCCTTCAGCTCTTTCTATGATTTCACTAATTTAACAATTAGATTGAGTGGGTATTTCACCGCGTTCTTCAGCTCCTCTCTGAATTTAGTCTGGGTCAGGACATAAATACAAGTGTTTGTGCAGGAACTTAGAAGCTGCAGCATCTTTGCTGTGCGATCTGTGAGATAAACAGGGTCAGTGTAGGAGTAAAAATACCGAATGTCTGCAATTCGCACATAAATGTAAAATACAACCTGTGTCAGCCACAACAGTATAAAACTTCCCGATATACTGAAGAGTAGAATGATGGATTTCTTTCGGTTCTCCATCTCTGGATCACTCTGATTCTCTCCATTGCTGCGGACCCGGAGTCCCCTGCGGACTCGACTGGACATTAAAATACGCCAGACTGTCAGAACATTGAACAGCAAAATCAGACAGAACGGGACACAAGGGGTTAAAATGAGATGAAACATGTCAAATGCGGCCCATGCGGGGGAAGTACGGAAGCTCGATTTAGTATTACAAAACCAGGGAACATTATCAATTATATATAAAGGTTCAAATGTAAAGTACCAGGGGACACTTTCTAAACAGCCCAGCACACTCACTGTTCCCAGAACCACAGCCGCCGTTCTCTCGGTGCAATATTTAGTTTTCAGCTTCTCACAACAAATGGCCACAAATCGATCAAAGGTGAAAGCGATTGTGAACCAGACGGAAACATCCGTGGCTGCACCACTCAAGAAGATAATAGAACTACACACGGGAGTAATGAACAGGAATGAACCTTTGAAATACATCCCACCAATCCACACCAGTATCACACGAATGATAACGACCAGAAGATCGGCCACTGCCATTCCCACCAGGTAGACACTGATACATTTGGAGAGGCCGCACTTTCCTCGGGACAGGATCACAATCGCCACCAAGTTAACTGGAAGAGAGAGAAAAGGAAGCAGAGAAATTACTGCTCAAAACTCGCGCCAAAGCAGCAGTTTGAGAGGATCTGGAGTGAAATTTCCAGCTCTGTTGCTGCTTCGAAGGGTGGAAAGTGATTGATTGACCTGGGCAGCGCTTTCGGGCAGAGAGATGTTTTTTAACACAATGATCAATAATGAATTGGGAGATGGATACAGAAAGTGAATAAAGTGAGTATCAGATCCACTGGAAGGGCTGAGTGAGGGCGCAGTGCCGGTGGGGAAGGGAGAAGGAGTTTTACACACCGGGAATCCAGCGGATTAAAGCCAGATTTGGGCTCCAGACGGATGGAAAAGAGAGGGAAGTGTCGGAAGGTGAGGGGACGCGGGAGGTGCAGCTTGTGTGTTACTCTGGGTTAAGAGAGCTGACAGTGAGTGAGATTGGGAGGGAGTCAAGGAAAAGAGTCGTGTGAATGGATGAGTCGGAGCTCGAGAGGTGTCAGGAGCAGATGGTTTGGGAGAACGGACAAACTGAAGGAACTGACGAGACAGAGGATTCATTGCAGTGAGAGCAGAGGCTGGGATTCATAGGGAGGGACTGTACACAATCCAACTATTACATTCAACAGTTCATTTCTGTAGTTATTGGTGTCAGGGAACCTGTGTTTGATACAAAATGTGTTTAATAAATTTAATTTGCAAATTCAATGAAACTTAAAATGAAAAGTATTAATAAAATTCATCACGTTGTTATTGAACTGATCCGAGCTTGAAAAATACAGTTTCCGAATAATTGATTACAATCAAGAAATTTCTGATTCTATTTTTGAAGTACATTTTTCATTATGTTTACTGTTAAGTTGGAAAGTAAGGAACATTCACAAAAACAGTCTGAGGACCTGACAATGATATGAACATGAGGAGCAAGTCCCACAGTAAAAACTCACCCAATCTGACCACATCATAAAAACACCTTCAAATCACATTTTCTCTGTTTAATTGTACTGGAAGTTTCAGCAGTTCATTCGGATGAATTATTCACACCACAGCCTCTCGCTTTCCCTCTCAGTCGCCCTCTCTATCACTCACTCTAATCCCTATCTCAAGTCCATTTTCATATCGATTAAATCCTATCATCCTGTGCCTGCATTCTGTTCACCAGCCCCGTGTTCCACCGATCCTATTCTCAGTGTCAGTTTATTAAATAGTGAAGCCTCTGTGGAATAGTTTAATGTTTCTACAGATCATTCAATTCTCCACCTGTTCAACAACACTGTTCACTTCATCTACAAATCATGGAATAAACAGAATCGAATGCCTCTCCGAGGCTGATCTCACAATAATTGTGATTCCTTCTCCTGTAATTATAAAGTAAAGTGATAGATGGCGGGATTGTTCAATTAACAAAACGCCAACATCACACTTATAATCTACAGATACATAGAAGGCCTCCTGATTCCAACAGGGACAGTGCAAATTGAGACAACAAAACATCAAAACATTTCATTTTACAGTGATGTCCAGTGACAGTCAGTGAATTCATCCACAGTGAAGCAGAGAAGGAGATGTGAAAGAGGCAGCAGCAAACTCAGTTCAGTAACCAGACATCTGAAGCGGCGTCAGATACACACATAATGAAATAATATTTCATAACAGTGATCACCAATAAATACATTGAAATCCCAGTTAAACTGAAGCATGTTATTGGGGAGTGAGGACATTGCACTGCCTCCTTGTAACACTGAGACCGTGAGCTGTCTCATTATCAATCACTGAAAACACATTGATGAAAACATATTCCAGGGCAGGTTAGTTCCACAACAAGAAAACCTTAACAGCTCCTGATAGTATGATACCAACTCTTCGCCCAGAATCCAGATTCCAATATATTCAGTACAGAGAATGATCCAGGAAGAATGCCAGTGTTGGATATACAACGTTCATGACAGATATAATGCACCTCCTACATTCCACCATTCAACCAATAGTACAAAACAGGTGACTGTGAAATATACAGGGGGAAAAACAATTTGCCAAGTACAGCAGCAGAGTTAACACCGATTTACACCATTAACAGCTGAAAGAACGGCTTACCCGGAACTCCAACGGCTGCAAGAACAGGATAATAAATACGTTGTATCTGAATCATCACTGGATATTCCATTTCTGTGAGAAGCACTGACTTCTGTTGGCCTGGAAACCACAGCTCCAGCAGGCACACTGAGCTGATCCATTCCAACAAGCCCTGATTTATACAGGGGATAAGTCTCCACTGACACGGTTATACTCCTGATCATTGTTATTAGTTGCAGTCAGTTTAACAAACACATTATATCAGCAGCTTTGACTCCGATGTAAATAATGTGGTGAATGTAACACAAACATCTCAAAGCCCAGGTTATCAACTTAATCAGATCTCTCTCAGGAATAAAGTTTAAATCTGATCTCATACAGGACTGATCCAACAATAATGAGCAGCTCCATTTACAGTTTTTATATAATTGTATTGACCATGTTCACTCCTGGAGATTCAGTTATAATTTAGACCGATTTCTCCGCTGTGTAGACTGAATCCAGGGACAAAAGCAGACCCGTTTCACTCTGTTCCTGCAGTTTCCCCAGTTAGAATATGAATTGTGAGTCTTTGACAGAAATGACTGTGGGTGATATTAGGGGACGTACACTGAACGTGTCCCATTGACATTCCTCTCTCCGCTATTTTACTGCAGATGTTTACTCGTTTATTCCACATTGGTTAACGGCTCCAGTAAAATTGTCCCCGTGCAACACCGAGATCAGCTCATGACCCGATTTGACCTCCTTCACATAGGCCCCATGATTTCCTCACCCGCCTCAATTCCTTCTTCAGCCCATTGCCATTGAAACCCTCATTAATGCCTCAGTTCCCTGCACCCTCCCCCCCCCCCCCCCCAACAGACTCCATTCCTACGGCACTCCTGGCCGGCCACCCAACCTCCACCTTCCATAAACGTGAACTCATCCAAAACTGTGTAATCCGTGTCCAACCAGCACCAGGTCCTGCTCGGCCTCCCTGACCCTGACCGACTCCCAGTTCCATATCCCTTAAATTTAAAATTCTCATTCCTGGGATTAGATCTCTCCATGGCCCACCCCGCCTTACCGACAGAAAACCCATCCAGTTACCTCCTCATTCTCCAGACACTGGCCTCTTTTGCTGGGACTACCCTCAATTGGTTCCACTCACCTATCTGATCATAGTCAGGAGAAGCTTCTCTTCCCAATCCTTGGCTCCCTCCTCTTCGTCATCTACATGCTGCCCTTTGGTGACACAGTCCACAGACATGGAGCAGCTTTCAGATGGACGCTGACAAAACCACCGCCTCCCTTGACCCTTCCAATGTCTTTGTGTTGTCAGACCCACACCCTGATTGAGATGAGACACAATTTCCTCCAGTTAAAAATTGGGAAGTCATGATCTTTGGCCCCAAAATCTTCACATCCTTGCCACAGATTCCATCCCCACCGCTGGCTTTTTGATTGGTGAGTTGCTCACCAATCACCAAAGCCCTTACTGACCTGCGTTGGATTCTAGTCTCCAAAGCCTGTCGCTTATTTTTATTCTTTCTTCCATTCAAATCCATCAGAGCCTCACCACTCCCTGTCTCTGTCACCTCCTCCATTCCGATACCCCCTCCCAAACACTCTGCTCCTCCATCTCTGGCCGCTTGTGCATCCGCAGTCCATTTGCCCTACTTTTGACAGCAGTGCCTTAAGCCATCTCAACGTTCCAGAAAGCCCAACCTAAGTCGCTCCATCTCTCTCTCCCCCTTTCAGGTGTCAGACGTGGATCAGTGGTAGCAGTCTCGCCTCTGAGTTAGAAGGTTGTGAATTCAAATCCAACTCCTGAGACATGAACACATAATACGGGCAGACACAACAGTGCCATTCTGAGGCAGCGCTGCACTGTCAGGGGGGCAATACTGAGGTAGTGCTGCACTGTCGGAGGGTCAGTACTGAGGGAGTGTTGCACTGTCGCAGGGACAATACTAAGGGAGGGATGCATTGTCGGAGGGGCAGTATGGACGCACTGCTGCACTGTCAGAGGGTCAGTACTGCAGGAATGCAACACTGTCAGAGGGTCAGTAGTGAGGGAGCACTGTACGGTCGGAGGATCAGTACGGAGGGAGCGCTGTACTGTCGAATGGACAGTATCGAGGTAGTTCTGCACTGTGGCAAGGTCAGTAGTGAAGGAGCGCTGTACTGTCGAAGGGGTAGTATTGAGGAAGTGCTGCACTGTCGGAGGGTCAGTAGTGAAGGAGCGCTGTACTGTCGAAGGGGCAGTATTGAGGAAGTGCTGCACTGTCGGAGGGTCAGTAGTGAAGGAGCGCTGTACTGTCGAAGGGGCAGTATTGAGGAAGTGCTGCACTGTCGGAGGGTCAGTAGTGAAGGAGCGCTGTACTGTCGAAGGGATAGTATTGAGGAAGTGCTGCACTGTCGGAGGGTCAGTAGTGAAGGAGCGCTGTACTGTCGAACGGGTCGTATTGAGGAAGTGCTGCACTGTCGGTGGGTCAGTAGTGAAGGAGCGCTGTACTGTCGAACGGGTCGTATTGAGGAAGTGCTGCACTGTTGTGGATGCCGCCTTGCAGACGAGACATTAAACTGAAGCCCCATCTGTCTTCCCAGGTAGATGAAAAAGATCCCACGGCACGATTCTAAAAGGTGCAGGCGAGTTCTACCCGGTGTCCTGGTCAATATTTATCCCTCAACCAACATCACTAAAACCGATTTTCTGGTCATTCATCTCATTGCAGTATTTGGGATCTTGCTGTGTACAAATTGGCTGCAGCATTTCCAACATTACCACAATGACTACACTTCAAAATCAGAGAATCATACATTTGTTACAGCACAGGAGGAGGCTATTCGGCCTATCGATCCCGTGCCGGCTCTTTGTAAGAGCAATCCGTTAGAACCAATCTCCCGCTCTACCCTGTAGCCCTGCAACGTTTTTCACTTGAAGCATTTATCCAATTCCTTTTTGAAGGCCATGATTGAATCTGCTTCCACCACCCTTTCAGGCAGCGCATTCCAGATCATAACAATTCGCTGCATTAAAATGATTTTTCCTCATGTCGCCTTTTGTTATTTTGCTAATCACCTGAAATGATTTTGAACGCTTCTATCAAATCACCTCTTAACCTTCTCTGCTCGAAGGAGAACAATCTCAGCTTCTTCAGACTCTCCACGTAACTGAAGTCCCTCATCCCTGGGAACATTCCAGTAAATCTTGTCGGCACCCTCTCTATCTTCTTCACTTCCTTCCTAAAGTGTGATGCCCAGAATTGGACACAATACTCAAGCTGTGGTCGAACCAGCGTTTTATAAAGGTTCCACATAACTTCCTTGCTTTTGTACTCCATGTCTGCATTTATAAAGCCCGAGACGCCACATGTTTTTTTAACCGATTTCTCAAACTATCCTGCCACCTTCAAAGATTTGTGCACATATACCCCCAGGTCTCTGTGTTCCTGCATCCCCTTTAGAATTGTACCATTTAGTTTATATTGCTTCTCCTCTTCCTGCCAAAATGTATCACTTCGCACATCTCTGCGTTAATTTCATCTGTCATGTGTCCGCTCATTCTACCAGCCTACCTATCTCCTCTTGAAATCTATCACTATCCTCCTCACTGTTCACTACACTTCCAATTTTTGAGCCATCTGCAAATTTTGAAATTGTGCCCTGTGCACCCAATTCCAAGTCGTTAACATATATCAAGAAAAGCAGTGGTCCCAGCACCGGCCCCTGGGGAACACTTCCTCCAGTCAGAAACACAATCGTTCACGACGACTCTCTGTTTACTGTCACTTAGCCAATTTCGTATCCATGCTCCCACTGCCCCTTTTATTCCATGGGCTTCAATTCTGCTGACAAGCCTATTATGCGGTAATTCATCAAACAACTTTTAAAAGTCCATATACACATCAAATGCAATCCCCTCATCAACCTTCTGTTACCTCATCAAACAACTCAGTCAAGTTAGTTAAACACGATTTGCTTTAAACAAATTCGTGCTGGCTTTCCTTTATTAATCCACACTTGTCCAAGTGACAATTAATTTTGTCCCATATTATCGTTTCTAAAAGCTTCCCCACCACCGAGGTTAAACGACTGGCCAATAGTTGCCGGGTTTATCCTTACACCCTTTTTTGAACAAGGGTGTAACATTTGCAATTCTCCGGTCCTCGGGCACCACCCCCATATTTAAGGATGATTGGAAGATTATGGCCAGAACCTCTGCAATTTCCACCCTTACTTCCCTCAGCAATCTTGGATGCATCCCAGCCGGACCGTGTGACTTATTTATTTAAGTACAGCCAGCCTTTCTAGTAGTTCCTCTATCAATTTTTAGTCTGTCCCATATCTCAACGACCTCCTTTTTTTCTGTGAGTTTTCTTCTTCCTTGGTAACGACAGATGCAAAGTACTCATTTAATACCTCAGCTAGGACGCGGGGACTTGGCCTAACATTCAGAGCCAGGACGTGCAGGAGTGAAGTTAGCAAATGCTTCGACGCACAAAGTGTGGGAAAAGTTTGGAACGGTCTTCTGTAAAACGGCAGTTGATGTTAGCTCAATCAAGAATTCTAAATCAGAGATTGATAGATTTCTGTGAACCAATGGTATTACGGGATATGGGGTTAAGGCGGGTATATGAAGTTAGGTCACAGGCCCACACTGATCTGATCGAATGATGGAATAGGCTCGAGGGGCAAAATGCCACCGCCACTTGCTGCCTCCTGATATGTGCCAGCTTCTCCTGCAAGAAAGCGGGATGTGTGTCTGGTGATGTTCCTATGATGGTGAATAGCTGCCAGTGTGTGTGGCCTGTGAGTTGTGGCTGAGCGGCTTGCAATGTTGGTAATGTGTTAGGGCGAGAGGGTTGAGTACTGATGGAAAGAGTGTGTTGGTATATGGGTGAAGGGGTGTGTCGTGCGTGGAGCAATGGGTGCGGCTAGTGGTGTAGTTGGTAGGAGGCCCAACTTGAAAGTTGACCTCGCTCATCTTGACCACTCATGTCAAAGCATTGAACTTCTTCCTGTACTGCATCCGTGTTCATGATACTGTGCACCTGGCATTGTCCTCATCCCCTACTGCCTCCCACTACCTTTTGGGTGTATGTCTGGAGGACCTCTTGCCTACCGTGGATATAGGATGTCCCTCCTTCAGTCCACCTCTTGCACCAAGAGATTCAGCAGAGAAACTTGGTGCACGTGTTCTCAGACCGGCAGATTGGTGAGTTCTGGCATGCAGATTGGAGGATGTGGGATTGAGTGGTGTGCAACCTTTATTCGATATTTTAAATTAACTCATCAGTATGTCAAAATAGGGATGGGACCTGCATCCGTGGTATATGTGTGCGATGTCTCATCTCCGTTCAGACTCCTTGCAGACAGCAGGCTGTTATATTCAGCAAATAACAGGTACCAGCTACCTTTAATAGATTTCTAACAGACAGCCTGCCTTTAAGAGATTGGAGCTTCCCCCTGCTGGTGGAAAGTGCGAATTTCATGCAATCCTCGTTCAACGCTGATTTCCAACGCAGATTGCAGGTGAGTCCTCAGGCCTGACGAAAATCTCGTCCTGCCTGCGCAGGGACCATTGGGCACGGGGTAATAGCGGATCGTGCTCCTCCCGCCCAAAAATAGGCCCTATCTAAATTTCCTCCTCAGTGTCCAGGTAACATTCTCGTAAATCTGCGCTGCACTCCCAAGACCAATATGTCCTTCCGAAGGTGTGGTACCCACAACTGAACACTGTACTCTCAGTGTGTTCTAACCAGGGCTTTGTATAGTTGTAGCATAACTTCTACCCCATTTTATTCTGGTCTTCCAGATATAAAGGCCAGCATTCATGAGACTTTTATGCTTATTTTCTGTACCTGCCCATGACATTTTAATGATCTATACACATGGAACTCGAAGTCTCTTGTGATTTTGTGATTTCTGTTCCCACTGCTGTTTCTCTGCACCAGTTACAAAGTACAGTCCTGATCCCATTGCTGCTGAGACCCTGTGCTTCTGCCATCTCAAGCCTTCATTTCTCCAACACTTTCATCGCCTCACATATTTAAATTAGCCGAGCCAGGAAATACCACCTGGAATCACACAGCCTTTCCCTGAGATCTCACGGTGTCACCCGTCCAGTAAAAGGGGCCTCACCCTGTGATCTTACGGTGTGATCCGTCCAGTTAAAGGCACTTCACCCTGTGATCTCACGGTGAGACCCGTCCAGTTAACGCGGCCTCACCCTGAGGTCTCACGGTTTGACCCGTCCAGTTAAAGCAGTCTCACCGTGTGATCTCACGGTGTGACCCGTCCAGTTAAAGGGGTCTCACCCTGAGATCTCACGGTTTGACCCGTCCAGTTAAAGGTGTCTCACCCTGAGATCTTATGGTGTGACCCGTCCAGTTAAAATGGTCTCACCCTGAGATCTCACGGTTTGACCCATCCAGTTCAAGTTATCTCACCGTGAGCTCTCACGGTGTGACCTGTCCAGTTAAAGCGGCCTCACCCTGAGATCTAACGTTGTGACCCATCCAGTTAAAGAGCCTCAGCCTCTGATCTCACGGTTTGACCCGTCCAGTTCAAGGGGCAAGAGAGAGACAGAGGAAATTGTCCCAGCTCCATTAAAGCGTGCAGGATCTGCTCCAGCTGCAGTCGATGGGGATCGATGTCGGGGAGGAACTCAGGGAGTTGCAGGGCCAGAAAGTCTCACTCTTCGCCTCCGAGGCCTCGAAGATCAGCTTTCGGTCCAGAGTCCGCTCCGTGGGGCAGGGCGAGAAGTGTTTGCGCTTCTTCTTCCAGAAGCTGCACAGAGAGACCTCTGTGATCAGCAGCCTGAAGGAGGAAGAGGGCTCGGTGACGTCTTCACAGACCGACATACTGAGGATCAGTAAATCCTTTTAGCTGGACTGTATGACGCAAAGCTCAGAGACAGCACGGCGTCCCAACCCTTCCTGTCCTCTATTACGGAGGCCTAAGAGGACAGCGATTGACAGAGCCTGGATCGCCCACTGACCTTGGTAAAGCTGACAAAGGCCGTCCGGTCCTTCGACAATAGTAGAAATCCGGGGAATGATGTTTTACCGGTTGAGTTGTACTCGGCTCTGTGGGACTGGATAGGCCCAGGCCTCCTGGATGTGTAGGGGAGTTTGCTTCTGGCAGGCAGCATTTCAGAGTCCATGACGAAAGGCATCATCACCCTCATCTACAAGCAGAAGGGGGAGAGGGAAGAAATAAGAAATTGGCGACCCATTTCCTTGCTAAATGCCGAATGCAAGATTCTGTCCAAGGTCATCGCCAACAGGCTCAAGTCTGCTCTGGAGCGGGTGATCCACCCGGATCAGACCTGCACTGTACCCGGCAGGAAGAGTTCAGATAGCCTTGAGCTGCCCAGGTATACGATCGCCTACGTGCAAGAAAGGCGGTGAACATCTGCCTCATCAGCCTGTACACGGAGAAGGCCTTTGACAGGATATTCCACACGTACATGATGGACGTGGTCTTCAAAACAGGGCTTGGGGAGGGAATCCGCGATTGGATCCGACTGCTTCTTCGCGGACATCCATAGAGCATTCTCAATCAATGGGCGGGAGTCAGAGAGTTTTCCAATCAGCTCTTGGGTCAGGCCGGGCTGTCGACTCTCCGTGGTCTTGTTCATTTACCCCGTCCATCAGGAAGTACACAGGTGTCAGGGGTTGACGATCCCATGCAGTGCAGATTCTCGGGATTGGGCCACCCTGTACATGGATGACGTCACCGTATTTTGCTCCAATCAGCAGTCGGTCCACAGACTGATGTGCATCTGCGAACGTTTCGAGCTGGCCTCGAGGGGGCCACAGTGAACCGCAGTAAGAGTGAGGACATATTCTATGGCAGGTGGGAGACCCGATCCTTTGTCCCTTTAACCGTCAGGTCCGGCTACCTGATGATGTTGGGGATCGGGTTCGGGGGGCCCCAAGCCTCCACCAAGAAATGGGAGGAGCGGGTCGCCATAGCCAAACAGAAGCTTGGTATGTTGGGGGGACGCTCTCTCTCCATAACCAACAGGCACCTGATGAAGAAGTGTGAAGTACTCGCGGTGTTGCTCTACGTGGCCCAGGTCTGGCCCATTCCCCATAGTTCCTTCGCAACAGTCACCCGAGCTATCTTCCACTTCGTCTGGAGGTCCAAGGTAGAACGTGTCCACAGGGACACCATGTACAAGTCCCCAGGCAAAGGGGGCAGAAGCGTCCCCAATGCTGCCCTGATCCTGATGGTCACCTTTGCATTTGGCGGCCTCAGGATGTGTGTAGAGACCCGGTACAAAAATACCAAATGTCTCTACGTGCTGAGTTTCTACCTGTCCAATACACTGAGAAAACTGGGTCTGGTCATGGTAGCCGAACAGACGCAGGACGTCCCGTCCAGCTGGACCGTCCCCCACCACTGTCCCAGGTGGAGAGGTTCCTGAGGAAGAAACACTTCGACCACAAGGCCGTCAGACAGTGGAACGTTCTGGGGGTCCTGCAGGAAAAGGAGAGGGTGGATCCGATCGGTCAGTTCCCATTTGGCAGAACGTCTCGTCGCCAGAACTGACACCAGGATGTGGGCTGGATGGTGGTGAGAAGGGCCCTTCCCCTGCAGTCCTTCCAACATGTACGGTACCTCAGCACCACCTCAAGCTGCCTTCAAGGCTGCAACGGGACTGAGACCGTCGTCCGTCTCCTGGTGGACTGGACCTTTATGCAGAAAATTTGGAGAGAGATGCGTTGGTGTGTGTCCCGGCTGATCCCCAACACCTCAGTAACACAGGACGCTGTGCTCTAATGGACTGTTCTCTGGCAGGCACACCGAGACAGATGTCAGCTGCTGCTGGAAGACCATCAACTCGGTGAAGGAGGCCCTTTGGTCCGCCCGAAACCTGCTGGTCTTCCAGCTGAAGAAGCTGTCCACGACCGAGTGTTGCCGACTGACACACTCCAAGGTCCAGGAGAACATGCTGCGGGACGCACTGAGGCGCGTTGTGGCCTACGAAAGGGCCCTATGGGGAAAGAGCACCGTGTAAAGCCATCACACCTTTATTTATACAGAATGTATTCTAAGACATGTACTGTGTATTGTATTGAAATAATGGGATCATCGTGTGTGCGATATGTTTTGTATTGTTTTGAATTGAAATTGCGAACTTCAACGCTGAACTGTATGTATCATTAAATTTATGAAATAAAGTATATTTCGAATATTTTTTTTAAAATTGCTGCTCAACGGCACTCCTTTGAGCAGCGAGAGACCTGTCCAAAAGACTGACAGAAGTCTTTTTTGCCTGAAAGTGAGTGCGGTTTGACGTGTTGTTGCTCAAAGGCACTCCCTGCTGGTGAGCAGAAGCAAATGTTCGAGTAAAACAGCTTTCAGGTTTGAGAAAGGAAAAGCGCCAACATTTTAAGCAGTAAGCAGTCTGTAAAGTTAAGAGAGCGGCCTTGAGCTCAATACCGCTTACTCCGAAAGCACGTTCACTATTTTGAGCCAGAATTAAACCAACGATTAAAGAGTGATTTTGCTTTCAAGTTTTAATCTCCACAAGTTTTCCACACTACCAGCTGAGCTATCGATGGGAAGCAGCAAAGGTCCCTCTCTTTGGTGATTGTTCACCGTGTGCCTTTTGACACTCCCGGACTCGTGGAGTCGTGTGGGCATGACCGAGACTGACTCGGTATCTGCTCATACCGCAGCGCTGTGAGAGTGTGAGCTCCGACTTACTCGACACACCGTTGGCCAGTCGAGCAATGGGGAACGTGTCTGACCAAAATTCAGAAGGTTGTTGGTTCGATTTCCAACTGGATGGAGAGGTTTTGCAAACTGCCGATTCGTTTATGATTTTACACCTTGCAAACTGTCCTACTTGGTAGTGCTGCCTGGATATTTATGCATCAAGTGCCTTCTTAGCGCAGCAGGCAGCGCGTCAGTCTCATAATCTGAAAGTCCTGAGTTCAATGCTTTTTTTTTCCATCTTTGCTCAAGACCAAAATCAAGAATTTTTGCTTCCTGCAGCACACCAAAAGATTTGCTGCCCCTTGACATCTCTGTACCGTAGCATGCAGTGAAGCTTAAGAAGGACATGGACCATGGGCTCGCTGAAAACTGACACCACTTTTGTTTCTGGACAATTGACCCAAGTCAAAAGGTGAGTGGAGAATGCAAGAATCTATCCTGCTATCTCTCACATGCTCAGCGAGCACTCGACTAGAATCAGAGAAAGGTTACAGCATGGAAGGAGGCCATTCGGCCCATCGAGACCACACCAGCTCTCTGCAAGAGCAATCCAGATCGTCCCACTCCACCGTCCCATCGTTTTTCCTGATGTCATCTTTGGTGCTTTTGCCAATCACCTTATATCTATGTCCTCTGGTCCTTCACCCTTCTGCAAATGGGAACGATTTCTCTCTATATACTCTGTCTAATCCCTTCATGGTTTTGAAAATCTCTATCAAATCTCCAGCATCTCCAGTCTATCCACGTAACTAAAGTCCCTCATCCCTGGAATCATTCTAGTAAATCTCTTCTGCACCCTCTTTAACGCCTTCATATCTTTCCGAAAGTGCGGCGCCCAGAAGTGGACATAATACTCCAGTTGTGTCTGAACCAGTGTTTTCTAAAGGTTCATCATGACTTCCATACTTTAGTACTCTCTGCCTCTATTTATAAAGCCCAGGATCCCGTATGCTTTTTTAACCACTTTCTCAACCTGCCCTACCACTTTCAATGATATGTGCACATATACCCGCAGATCTCTCTGTTCCTGTATCACTGTTAGAATTAAGCCCTCTAGTTTATATTGCCTCTCCTCGTTCTTCCTACCGAAATGCATCAATTCGAATTTTTCATCGTTAAATTTCATTTGCCATGTGTCCGCCCATGCAACCAGTCTGTATATATTCTCCTGAAGTCTATCACTATTCTCCTCACTGTTCTTAACCCTTACAAGTTTGGTGTCATCTGCAAAATTGGAAATTGTGCCCTGTACACGCAAGTTCAAGTCATTAATATATGTCAAGGAAAGTAGTGGTCACAGCACCGACCCCTGGGGAACACCACTGTTCACCTCCCTCCAGTCCGAAAAAACAACCGTTCAGCACTACTCTGTTTCCTGTCCCTTAGCCGATTCTGTATCCATGTTGCTACTGCCCCCTTTATTCAATGCCCTTCACAGTGGTTGTTTCGCACTCGCCTCCAAGCAGCTCCACGATCAGCAGAGAAATCTCGCCTTGGGTTGGCCCCCTCCCTGACGATAATCAATACTTTGCTCCAATTGGTGGTATCGAGCATTAGCAAGTGAGCAACAGTCGAACGGGAAGCCACAGTAATCGTGAATGATGCTGAGAAGATCCCAAGCTTGCGGAAGGTAGACGAGATCACACGAAAGGAACAGCGGCCCCGAGCTTGAGGGAGCAGCGAGAGCCCTGTCTGTCTGACTGACAGAAGACTTTTTTTGCCTGAAAGCGGTTTGCCGTGTTGTTGCTCAATGGCACTCCCTGCTGGTGGGCAGAGGCAAATGCTCGAGCAAAACAGCCGTGTTCGGGCAGACACAGAAAGCTTTAAGGTTTGAGAAAGGAAAATTGGTCTCCTGTGCCTCAGCGCCAACATGTTAAGCTGTCGGCTGCCTGTAAAATTAAGACAATGGCCTTGAGCTACTTACTCCAAAAGCACGTTTATCACTTCGAACCAGCAACCTTTGATCTGTTAATTGTACTAAATCCTCTGCTCTACAAGCTGAGCGATCGAAAGGAAGCAGCTTCTGTCTCTCTCTTTGGTGATTGTTCACCGTACACCTTTTGACACTTCCGGACTCGCGGAATCGCGTGGGCATGAACGAGACTGACTCGGTAACTGCTCATTCTCCAGCGCTGTGGGAGTGTGAGTTACTGCATGCTTTTTCAAAACTGGGCCAGTGGAGCAATGGATAACGTGTGGAGGTTTGATTCCAGTTTGATTCGAAAGTTTCTGCGAATATTTTTTTATTACAAAACATACATTACTGCATAAAATTTAAGAATACACAGAGTTAAAACTAAATTTCACAATTTCGAAGCAATACAGACCGTATCTCACGGTATGAACTGTCCAGTTCAAGGGGCCTCATGCTATGATCTCACGGTGTGAACCGTCCAGTTCAGGGGGCCTCATCCTGTGATCTCATGCTGTGAACCGTCCAGTTAAAGGGGCCTCACCTTGTGATCTCACGGTGTGATCCATCCAGTTAAAGGGGCCTCAAAGATTATCTTTCGTTCCAGAGTCCGCTCCGTGGAGCAGGACGAGAAGTGCTCGCGCTTCTTCTTCCAGAAGCTGCTCAGGGAGACTTCTGTGATCAGCAGCCTGAAGAAGGAAGAGGGCTCGGTGACGTCTTCACAGACCAACATACTGAGTCCACCCGACCTTGTAATTTGCTAATTTACCTCATGCTCATGCTTTAATATTGCATTTTTTTGATAAAGATTAGAAAGCTATTTGATAAACTTGAGTAATGAAGAAGGAGAGACAGAAAGCGATATAGAAACAACAACAGAGCAATAAACAGGTGGAGGGAGATAAAGGTAAACAGATAGATAGCTATATAGATAGATAGATGGACAGATAGAGATAGATAGATAGGTAAGTAGATATATAGATAGATGGCTAGAGAGATGTATAGATAGAGAGAGTTGGATAGAGAGATATATAGATAGATGGATGGATAGATAGATGGATAGAGAGATATATAGATAGATAGATGGATGGATGGATAGATGGATGGATAGATAGATGGATGGATAGATAGATGGAAAGAGAGATATATAGATAGATAGATATTTAAATAGATGGATGGATAGACAGAGAGATATATAGATAGATAGATGGATGAATAGATAGATGGATGGATAGATAGACTGATAGAGAGAGAGATAGGTAGATAGTTAAATAGATGGATGGATAGATAGATGGATAGAGAGATATATAGATAGATAGATGGATGAATAGATAGATGGATGGATAGATAGATTGATAGAGATATATATGGATAGAAAGATAGATAGATAGGCAGATGGATAGAGAGATAGATGGATAGAGAGATATATAGATATAGAGATAGATGAATGGAGAGGTAGATGGATAGAAAGATAGATAGATAGAAAAAATACATTTAAAGCAGTGGAGAGACAATGATACATTCGAATCGGTCGAAGGAGATTGATATTGATTTTTAATAAGGTGAAAATAACAATGGATATAGTTGAAAGAGATAACGAAACATAAAATTAGTAGAAAGAGAGCACGATGGACAGATTTATAATTAGAGACAGAGTTAGAGATTGGCAGAAGCAGCGATGGAGAAATGGAATAAGTTGGAACATTGATGGTGGCGGGGGGGGTGCGGGAATAGTCCGTCTTTTTGTGATAGTTTAATTGAAATGATTTGAGTCAATTGAAGATCAATTAGCAATGGACAGCTACAAATTTCCCGGTACAAACTCAAATACCCCTCGCCCCAATGAAGCTATTCTGGTAAAGAAACAACTCGATTCAAACCCAAACTGAACTGCAACAAATCAGCAAAGGTTACTTGAAAGGCATCTGGTGATGAGCTTCAGACGAAATGTACTGGGGATGTTGCACTGAATTAGGCCGACAATGGAAGGCCCTGCGGTGATATTACGCACCACGTGTTTCTCTGCTCTAATGTTGAGAAAAGACTCGAAATTAATTGCATACAATTGCAGTTCCTCAACGGGACTTTCTCCTGCAGCTCAATGTCCTCTTAACAGATCCACCGCCCATCAAGGTCAACCTGCTTCTCCTGTTCGGACTTTGACATTTCAGTTAATGGTTAGTTTTGGGGTACTGTATTAGTTTGAGGTGCTGGATTGTTTGAGGAACACTATTAGTTTGAGGTGATGTATTTGTTTGAGGAACACTATTAGTTTGAGGTGCTGTATTTGTTTGAGGAACACTATTAGTTTGAAGTGCTGTATTTGTTTGAGGTACAGTATTATTTTGAGGTACAGTATTATTTTGAGGTACTGTATTTGTTTGAGGCACTGTATTAATTCGAGGTACAGTATTAGTTTGAGGTGCTGCGTTAGTTTGAAGTGCTGTGTTAGTTTAAGATGCTCTACTAATTTGAGGTAATATATTAGTTCGAGGTATTGTATTAGCTTGAGGTGCTGTATTATTTTAAGATGCTGTACTAATTTGAGGTAATATATTAGTTCGAGGTACTGTATTAGCTTGAGGTGCTGTATCAGTTTGAGGTGTTGTATTAGTTTGAGGTGTTGTATTAGTGTGAGGTGCTCTATTAGTTTGAGGTGTTCTGTTAGTGTGAGGTGCTGTATTAGTTTGAGATATTATATTAGTTTGAGGTGTTGTATTAGTTTGAGGTGTTCTGTTAGTGTGAGGTGCTGTATTAGTTTGAGGTGTTGTAGTAGTTTATGGTGTTGTATTATTTTCAGAATCTGTGTCATTTTGAGGTACTGTATTAGTTTAAGGTACTGTATTAGTTTGAGGTACTTTATTAGTTTGAGATACTGTATTAGATTGAGATGCTGTATTAGTTTGAGGTATTCGATTAGTTTCAGGCTCTGTATCGGTTTGAGGTATTTATTAGTTTGAGATGATGTATAAGTTTGAGGTACTATATTAATTTCAGGTTCTTTATCGTTTGAGGTACTTTATTAGTTTGAGCTACTGAATTAGATTAAGATGCTGTATTAGTTTGAGGTATTATATTAGTTTCAGGTTCTGTATCGGTTTGTATTAGTTTAAGGTGTTGTATTTGTTTGAGGTACTGTATTAGTATGAGACGATGTATTAGCTTGAGGTATTATATGAGTTTCAGATTCTCGATACGTTTGAGGTACTGTATTAGTTTGAGATACTGTATTAGTTTGAGAAACTCTATCAGTTTGAGGTGTTATATTAGTTTGGGGTATCTGTATTGTAAGGAAAGAGTTAGTCTTTATATTGAAGTAATATTAACCTTTAGCTTTTGCCTCTTAAGGAAGGAAGTATAAATCTCTGTTGGGAGAATGAAACTACAATCATAAGACAGATTTGCTTCATTTTATATGCATGCATATGTTTAACATAGAGACTAGTCGATTCTGAAGTCCAGAAACGCTTGGATTGCAGCTGATATCATAATACTCGTAAGTTAATTGTCCATTTGATATAAATAATTCTCTGACAATCATAACAAGGCCTTTAAATCATTCAGAGCTGGTGATTATGTGTGTCAGACAGCCTTAGTAATTAGGGATGGGCAATAAATGCTGGCCTCGCCAGCGACGCCCACATCCCATGAACGAATAAAAAAAATCTCTGTGCTCCTCCAATTCTTGCCTCTTGCGCATCCCCGATTTTAATCGCTCCACCATTTGCGGCTGTGTCTTCAGCTGCCTAGGCCCTAAGCTCTGGAATTCCATCCTTAAACCTCTCCGCCTCTCTCTCCTTTAACACATAGCTTAAAACCTAACTCTTCGACTAAGCTTTTGGTCACCTGTCCCAATATCTCCTTATGTGGCTCAGTGTCAAGTTTTGTTTAATAACTCTTCCTGTGAAGCACTTTGTGAGGTTTTACTGCATTAAAGGTGCTATATAAATGCAGGTTGTGTCCTCTGGTTATCGACCCTCCTGCCAATGGAAATAACTTCTCCCCATCCATTCTATCAAAATCCCCTCATAATTTTGAACACCTCGATTAAATCTCCCCTTAACCTTTTTTTTTGCTCGAAGGAGAACAATCCCAACTTGTCCAGTCTCTCCACATAACCCATCCCTGGACACGATGCAAGGCGGAGGGTTGCAACCAGGTTTGCAAATTATTGCCAGTCGGGAGCTGGACAAATCGAAAGGAACCGAAATGACAAAGAGCTTTGTGAATCTGCAGATACGCTTTGGGAAACGGAATTGGAGGCGATTAAAGGACTGACCAGACAGGCGGCCAAGACGCAGTTGAGTCGGCATGTCCCCCTGGAACAGTTACTCTGATGTTGTGGGTGAAATTAAGAGGTCGGAGCCATTTAAAGCGCTCCCAGTTACTGCAGATCAGGCATCAAAACCTGATATCAGCGTCAGGACGCTCAGAATACTTTTTCTTCATTCGTTCATGGGTTGTGGGCGTCACTGGCGAGGCCGGCATTTATTGCCCATCCCTGATTGCCCCTGAGAAGGTGGTGGTGAGCCGCCTTCTCGAATCGCTGGAGTCCGTGTGGCGAAGGTTCTCCCACAGTCCGACTCAATAACAGACAAAGCACCGGTGGGCGCGCCGGTAGCAGGAGAGCTGGTTGGCGGTGATATCGATGCTGTGAGCGAGACCAGACCGTTTCCATGTTTCCATAAACAATGTCCCATCCTTTATTTCTGGAAAAGTAAGACTGATAGTGGACAATTGCATTTCTGTGGCTGCAACATGTAACTTTGGCTAGGTGACACGCTGCTTTAGTGTATCTCGCAAGAAAAAGCACCGGGCGGTTTCTGTGGCGCAATCGGTTAGCGCGTTCGGCTGTTAACCGAAAGGTTGGTGGTTCGAGCCCACCCAGGGACGAAAATTGCGCTTTTTTTCTTCCCACTTTCGGATTCATTGCCTCATTCTGATCGACCTGAAGCCGGTGCCAGGTTTTAATTCCTGATCTGCAGTAACTGGGAGCACTTTAAATGGCTCCGATCTCTTCATCTCATTTCACGTTTTCTAATGTGTGATTTGGCTGCAAGAAAACACTCTGTGAACAATGTCATCTGAGCATGTCTGATTCGCCATAATTTACACTGCGGTCGGATATCAGGCACATGATAAAAAACAGTGAAATGTTTGTGTGGGCGCGATGCTCTGGGATTCCCTGCCTGACCAGCGCCACCGATCCTTCTCTGCAGCCTTCCTAAATACAGCGCAGTAAATGTATCCCTGTGAAATGAACTCCTGGACAGTAATGCGGAAATTAGTTTGGCTGAGGGTTTATATCCCTAACACGGAGTTTACAGCATCAGGTTTCCGTAGTGTAGTGGTTATCACGTTCGCCTTACACGCGAAAAGTCCCCGGTTCGAAACCAGGCGGAAACATTTTAAAACCTTGTTCCCATTAAAAATTAGTAAATATTTAACGATTCACATTGCTGAATAATATGAACAAAGTCCATATCTCCCAGCCCTGTTCATGCAGTCCGCTGAGAGCAGGCGATGAAAGCCAGCGTGATCGTCGGGGTGAAGGCTGCTTCCAATGCTGTCTCATTCCCGGTGGGATCTGGCGGAGATTTGATAAGCCCCATCGATTCAACCAAGGTGGGAGAAATGAAACGGTGTTTGAGAAACATTCATATAAATGATAACATCCAGGATCCTGTCTTCAGAGCGCGTGGTGCAAAGGTCTGACTCCAGATCAAAAGGCTGCGTGTTCACATCACATCGGGGTCAGTGTTTCTTTCACCGCTCACATGAGACTGGATCATTCCCGAATGAAGGTTTTAATTGCTTTTTCACAAAAAAACCCAGAAGTTTTGTCTAAACCCTGACTCAGTACCGACCCAATGGCAGGGAGGGGAGCGCCTGATACTCTCATTTATTTCATGCAACAAACTGACACGAACACTGGTATTGATTCAAAATTGACCTGCAGATGGACACACATATAAAAAAGACAGCCACAGAAACAGACAGCAACGACTTGCATATATTACATATATATACATATTTATATATATGTATATAGCGCCTTTAACGTGGCCAGACGATTTAAGCTCGGTGAACTTGCTTCAGCTTTCTGAAATGTACTTGTACATCCTTCAGAGGTCACGGGAAATATATTTTTTTTCCCTTTCGAAAAAAGACGCGAAAAGCAGAGACATGTTTTGTTTTCAAAACGGCTGGAGAAATGGCGGACGATCATAAATTAGGAGTCGCCTTTGAAACATTTAAAGGCGACTACCTAAAAGTCACTTAGTGCAAATTTCAAATCACGGTTACTACTTATTTAGGTCTGAAAGAAATAACAATAAACATGTCAGTCAGCGCCCGCGGTGAGACGGTGATGAACTTGTTTGTTGTGAAGTTCACCGCTGGGCTAAAGTTGACGCCGTTCAAAAGACGTGAACCCACTCAATGTAAAGGATGAGCTCATAACCAACAGGTCCCGTCAACGTCAAACATCTCCTTTCTTGTTCAATAGAGGGAGCAGAGGCGTGTACATCATCAGACGCCAGCAACTTTAAGAAATGGAACAGATAAAGGCACAGATGCAAGTTCCAAATCTTTTCAATGCAAAGTTATTTCACTTTAGTTAAAGTGCCGTGAGGCTGAAACGGGTCCCAGATGATTTGCGTTCACTCGTGACTTGTTTTCCAGTGTTGGTCCGTCAGGTTTGCAATTCAATTTGTGTTGGATATTGAAGATATTTCAGGATGATTGCACAACATACCATGTGTAAAGAAACATCTTGATAACTTCAATCATCGCAAACTCTACATTGACGCTGCAGAGGCCCCAGCACCCCTTTCAATATTGTTTTTTTAACTCACAGTTTTCAAAAGGGAATTGGATAAACGCTTGAATGGAAACATTTTCAGGGCTATGGGGAAACAGCAGGCGAGTGGGACTAACTGGACAGCTCTTTCAGAGAGCTGGCACAGGCACGATGGGCCGAATGGCATTCGAATGGCGCTGTCCTATTCCATGATTCCATTAATAGATCAATTTCCGCCTTTCACTGAGCCTCTCTAAATGGTGCACAGTAATCGTGGCCCTGTGAAATGAATCTGAACAGTAATACGGAAATTAGCGTGGGTGAGCGGTTTAAAACTCTGGTTAGGCACCTAACAGGAAATTTCCCCCCTCAGTTTGATGAGATTATCAATTATCTCCCCCCCTTTCGATCTTAAATGTCTTTATATTTTTTTGATCTCTTCTTCCACTGTCATGCACTCAATGCTGGTCTCCCTGGTAAATACTGAAGAAAGGTGATTATTTAATATTTCTGCCATTTCGCTGTCATTGCCTGTGAGTTTGTCGTGTGTATCCCTTACTGACCCTATTCCTATCCTAAACTTTCTTTGGCCGTTGATGTGTCCAGAATACTTTGCTTTTTTTGATATTCCTTTTTGCCTTTCTAATAGTTCTTTAGACTTCTTTCCCAGTCTTTTCACATTCCCCCTCTCCTTTATTGTCCAGTGTGGGCCTTTTTCTTCAGTTTCAATTTTGACCTTATTTCTTTATTCATCCCTGGTGTGTCATTTCTGGCTAGTTTGTTCTTACTTTTTAGTGGGATATATTTCTCCTGGACTCTATTGATCACCGTTTTAAATGTTTCCCACTGCTGTTCTATTTCTTTGTCCAGGTCATTAATATGTCAACCATTTCACCGTTCGAAACTTCTCAAGTCACATTTCCATCACAAAGCCAGTTGCTTTTGTGGGAGGAGCAAATCGACTTGGCAGGAAAATCAGCTGCAGCCCAATCCACAAATAAAATATTTCCACGTAACAGTAAAGATAACAAATGTCAGAAGTGGGATTCGAACCCACGCCTCCAGAAGAGACTGCGACCTGAACGCAGCGCCTTAGACCGCTCGGCCATCCTGACGACCGAATTTCATGTTTCATTCTGCATCATTTCTGCACTGTTGGCCAGTGAAAGCATCATAAAAGTTTAAAATGTTACTCACCCAACGTGGAGCTCGAACCCACGATTAAAAACTTCGTGCTCTGTCCGACTGAGCTGGCCGGGCCTGAGTATTGTTCACCGCCTGATCTGTCATTGCAGCAAGCAGGAGAAAGACTCCATTTCGAATTATTGCAATCAATTCTGAGGCATCGGATGAACTGTCACTTCGAAAGTCACGGACTAATCAAGGACAGTCAACATGGATTTGTCAAGGGGAGGTCGTGTCTGACTAACCTGATTGAATTTTTCGAGGAGGTGACAAGGATGATCAATGAGGGTAGCGCAATTGATGTAGTCTACGTGGATTTTAGCAAGGCTTTTGAAAAGTTCCCACATGGCAGATTGGTCAAAAAAGTAAAGGCCCATGGGATACAAGGGAATGCGGCTTGTTGGATCCAAAATTGGCTCAGTGGCAGGAAGTTAATGGCCGACGCGTGTTTTTGCGGGGGAAGGCTGTTTCCAGTGGGGTGCCGCAGGGCTCGGTACTTGGTCGTTTGATTTTTGTGGTATCCATGAACGATTTGGACTTAAATGTCGGAGGCATGATAAAGACATTTGCGGGTGACACAAAAATAGGCCGTGTGGTTGATAGCGAGGAGGAAAGCTGTAGACTGTGGGGGTTCAGGCAATTTTCTGATAACAAAGCACTCAATCTATCTCTGAACGAATCTTGAACGAATACGTGTGTTTGACCCGGCACAGGCACGATGGGCCGAATGATCTCCTCTTGTGGACTAACATAATAAGATGATACCAAGTGTTATCAGATGGAAAAGCAACACATTCCAAATAAAAGCAGAGAGAGGAGACTAGTCTAACAGCAAAACAGCACGTTGAGATATTGTATTTGAGAAGGATGAGGAGGGTTAGTTTATCATGGTGGTAGTCACATAGGGTATCAATTGTGACTTTGATAAGGACCATTTCATGCTGCGACAGTCTCTGGTACTGTGTGTGAGTGTGGGATTCATTCTGTATCTGTCTGTCTCTGGTACTGTGTGTGAGTGTGGGATTCATTCTGTATCTGTCTGTCTCTGGTACTGTGTGTGAGTGTGGGATTCATTCTGTATCTGTCAGTCTCTGGTACTGTGTGTGAGTGTGGGATTCATTCTGTATCTGTCAGTCTCTGGTACTGTGTGTGAGTGTGGGAGTCATTCTGTATCTGTCAGTCTCTGGTACTGTGTGTGAGTGTGGGATTCATTCTGTATCTGTCAGTCTCTGGTACTGTGTGTGAGTGTGGGATTCATTCTGTATCTGTCAGTCTCTGGTACTGTGTGTGAGTGTGGGATTTATTCTGTATCTGTCAGTCTCTGGTACTGTGTGTGAGTGTGGGATTCATTCTGTATCTGTCAGTCTCTGGTACTGTGTGTGAGTGTGAGATTCATTCTGTATCTGTCAGTCTCTGGTACTGTGTGTGAGTGTGGGATTCATTCTGTATCTGTCAGTCTCTGGTACTGCGTGTGAGTGTGGGATTCATTCTGTATTTGTCAGTCTCTGGTACTGTGTGTGAGTGTGAGAGTCATTCTGTATCTGTCAGTCTCTGGTACTGTGTGTGAGTGTGGGATTCATTCTGTATCTGTAAGTCTCTGGTACTGTGTGTGAGTGTGGGATTCATTCTGTATCTGTCAGTCTCTGGTACTGTGTGTGAGTGTGGGATTCATTCTGTATCTGTCAGTCTCTGGTACTGTGTGTGAGTGTGGGATTCATTCTGTATCTGTCAGTCTCTGGTACTGTGTGTGAGTGTGGGATTCATTCTGTATCTGTCTGTCTCTCGTACTGTGTGTGAGTGTGGGATTCATTCTGTATCTGTCAGTCTCTGGTACTGTGTGTGAGTGTGGGATTCATTCTGTATCTGTCAGTCTCTGGTACTGTGTGTGAGTGTGGGATTCATTCTGTATCTGTCAGTCTCTGGTACTGTGTGTGAGTGTGGGATTCATCTGTATCTGTCACTCTCTGATACTGTGTGTGAGTTTGGAATTGATTCTGTATCTTGTCAGCAGTGTGTGTGAGAGTTTGTGATTAATTCCTTATATAAAACTGTGTGTTAGTGTGGGAATCTTTCGGTATCTGTCAGTCTCTGGTACTCCATGTGTGTGTGGGATTCATTCTGTATATACAGTCTCCAGTACTGTATGTGGGAGTTGAATTCATCCTAGATATGCAGTTACTCATACTGCATGTGATTGTGGGATTCATTCTGTATATACAGTCTCCAGTACTGTATGTGGGAATTGAATTCATCCTAAATATGCAGTTACTCATAATGCATGTTAGTGTGGGATTCATACTGTACCTGTCAGTCTCTGGCACTGTGTGTGAGTGTGGGATTAACTGTGTGTCTGTCAGTCTCTTGTACTGTATGTGAGTTTGGGATTCCTTCTGCATCTGTGAGAGTTGGAGTCATTCTGTGTCTCTGTGTCTCTGGTACTGTCTCTGAATGTGAGATTCATTCTGTATCTGTACGTAATTATTCTGTACAGATTACATTATGGCGTTCAATATTGTAGCTTTAATATCTCGATGTTTAAATAGTTTTACTCATTGTTTAATTGGTAAATATGGACATACTTTAGGATATGATGCTGCAGGTTTTAATCCGATAATTTGTGTGCTTTTTGGAGTACTATTAAATCTGTATCTATGTGAGTACTGTTGTGGATATTAATGTATCTTTCAAACTGATAAGGTGACATTTTTGAATTGGTATGTAATGTGTAGATCAGTCTGTAGAAATAGAATTGACACCGTATCTTTCAATCTAATATTGTATGAGATTTTTGGACTGGTATGTAATGTGTATCTCAGTCTGCACTAATAGAATTGACAATCTATCTTTAAATCTCATTCTACGAGTACATTCTGAACAAGTATCTAATTTGTTTCTCAGGTTTACTATCTTTCAATATTTCTCAATCTGATACTCTACCTGAGTTTTGGACTTGTGTGCAATTTGTATCATATGATACACTTTTCGAATGGATATTGCATGTATTAAAGTCATGTGTGAGAGTTCTGGGCCAGTATTCAATTTGAATCTCGGGGTACATTATTGGGATTCATTCTGTACCTTTGAATCGGGTACCATGTGTGATTTCTATCTGGTATTTAATTCGTAGCTAATTTTGCTCTATTGTGAGATTGACACAGTGCCTTTCACTCTGAGAGTGTGATTTTGGACTGGGATTTTTGTATCTACCTGTCAGCGGGACTGAGTTAGGGGGAATGGAACAGTGCCAGCCTCACCTACTCTGCTTGACTGTTGGATTGAAAATGTGTCTCTGGAAATTGTGATCAGTGTGGGACTGACTACTTCTGCTGTCTGAGACTGTGGAACTGATGACCTGTCTGTGTCTCTGTGCTCTGTGAGTGATAATATACCGACTGTGTGTGAGAAGGAGCTGGCTGCACTGTTCCTTCTGCCTCGGGCGGAGGAAGCATCACATTTATTCTGGATCGTTCAAGGGTTTGCCTGGAGAAAGAAAACTATCTCTTGTTACTCAGGAACACGTGAGGTAGAAAATACAGAAGTGATCAGTTTAATATCTCTGTTAATGATCATTTTGAATATCCACAAATGAAATCCAGTGATACAAACAGTGTCAGTGTCTGACTCCACTGCAGTACTGCAGCACTCAGCTTCTGCATACCAGGTGTGTTGGGCTGTTTTACAACAATTTAATGACATCCAGACACGGCCCAACCCCTGCACCGATCCATGAATGGGACGACCCGATGGGGCAGGGACCTTTGTACAGGTCAGGTTTCTAATCCCCTCTCCCATGGGACTAACCGTTCAACCGAAACCAAACAGCCGCTGTTTAAAATGTGAGCTTCACACTTCTCAGCTGAAGCCTGCAATAGATGCTCTTTGTATAACTCCCCACATCCTTACTGTCCGGCTCTGTTTCCACTCTTCACTATCCAATCACAATAAATAGGGTGAGGCTGGAAATAAACCAGGGCCATTCATTACTGGTTTGGGGAGAGAAAGCAGCAATGATTTTAATAGCAGGTTCTTCCCATTCTCTCTCCCTTCCCCTGGACACACCCTGTACACACACAGCCCGAGAATGACCTCTCCCTTCCCCCCTCTCAATCCATGTTCAGGGACCAGTTCCTGATCCACTCCGCCTCTTACAAACAGCCCCCCGGACTCCCCCTGAACTTCCCCCGGACTCAATGCCGATCTCTGAGCCCACCCGCGGACACGGTCCCGAAGCGATGAACTGCTGTAACGAGGCTGCTCTTTGCTCCCTTCCCGCGGGGGCCGTGATCTCTCCATTCCCGGCTGCTTCAAACCATCTTCTTCCGCTCACTGAGGGAATGGCGCCCACAATTCCCAATCCAAAAATCGATGGAAACTTTCCCCCATTGGAATTTTTCCGAGTCTGATGAAAGGAAGTGGGTCTGGGGGAAAGGTCAGAGGGAATGGAGTCCACAGGCAGTGCAGGAACAGGCACCAGAATGGGAAACAGATATGATTCCACCAGTGCCTAACGCTGGAATCCAGACTGACTTTACAATCTCCAACGATGAAACTAGATGTTTCCATCCCTGCTGTTTCTCTCGGGGTCTTTTGATGGTAAAGAGCCTTTCAGAGATAAAGTGAGCGGCTGTGAAATCAGCCAATGGATTCTCTTCATTAATGGCCCCTATAATGTGTGACTGAGAGAGGATTTCCCAAACCAATCCTGGAGAAACATGGGAGGAAAGTGGGAGTCGGTGTATTTGCTGGGACCGTGTAGGGTTAATATCAGGCAGCAACAGTCGCAGATTAATTTAACCGGAGTGAAACTGTAGGTCACTGAGAGTAATATCGAACAGCCCTGAGCTGTAAAACTGCAGATAGTACAACAGGCATCAGAGGGTTAAATGTGACCCATTGTTTCTGTCCCTCTCTCTACTGTCCCTGAGTGTGGGATTAATAGTGTGTCTGACCCTTGTACAATATCAGTGAGAGATCAGATTGCATCTTCTGTCTCTCCAACGCAATCTTTCTGGATAAAACGGCACTTTACCGGTCAGTCCGGAACTAATACTGTTAACGTCTGTCTGTCACTGTGTCTCACCGCTCTCTCTGTCTCTCTCACCGTGTCTGCCTCCCTCTCTCTCTCTGCTGCTGTATATGAAGGTGGATACTGATATTGAGCGTGATTTGGACACAGTTCGGAAGTGTAAGACTGATACTGTCTCTCTCTCTCCCTCTCTCTATTGCTGGACATGAAAGTGGGATACTGTCTGATATAAAATAGAGAGAATGAGATGTCCGGGCCGGGCCTCACTGTAACTCGGGATGTGTTCGGCTCCAGTCCCAGTTCATGGTCATAATCTTTTCACAGATTCAGGGCGAGAGTCTCTGTGAGATGGTAACACTGGCGGAGAAACTCCGCGTCATAACTCAAACCCCAACACATGAGATTCTCCAAATAAGCTGGAATAAGGTGTTTGTGAAACGCTGAACCCGTCTGGGAGGGGATGTGTGGGGAGATAGAACAGGGAAACAGACTGAAATGGAGGAGCCGAGTTCACTTGTTATTGAATGGACTGTATTTAGGCAGGAATATTAACGATTTCTCATTGTAACGGGGCTTATTTGAAAGCTTCGGGTTTTGAGAATCCTTGAATATGAAGCCCGGGTCTGTCAGGGTTTGTGCGGAGCGCTGAGGTTCGGTTCTATTATCGATAAACGGTTTGAAACTGTCGGATGGAGAGAACTGGAGGTGGAGCTGGAAGATCAGAGGCCGCTCTCCGCTCTGTCACTCTGACTGTCTCCTCCCCTCCCGATTTCTCTGTTTAATCCCCCATATGGAACCAAAGCGGGTCGGTGGACTCTAAACACGGTTTACTCGTTAACAGGTCGAAAGGCGAGTCATGTTCCTGATCTCCTGGGCACCAGGCAATTCACTGTTATTTGTTTCTGTACAGAGTTACATTTCAGTGATTCCCCAGTGAGTTTGATGCGTTCTGTAAATAATCCAACAAAATAGAACAGAAACGGAGCGAAGCGCTGAATTCCACAGATGTAGAAAGGTTATTCGAGCAGTTCTGGTGATTCTTTACGAGCCCAGCATGGCAAGTAGTTTAAATAAATACAAGAAATCTGGTGATGTCTGGGCTGGGGTCTATAAGTCACCGTTTAAAGTCCCGGACTGAGGTCACTGCCCCGAATCCAGTCCCATTAATACCTCATCTCGTCCACAACGAGACAAAAGCAGCTCAAAGCCACACTGGTAGCATGATATCAGGGTCTCCCTTCACACAGTAACCAGTCCTTTCACAGATACAGAGGGTGGCTCTGAAAAGAGCCTTTACATCGAGTTACATTGAAACTACAGCACAGAAACAGGCCATTCGGCCCAACTAGTCTATGCCGGCCTTTATGCTGCTCATGAGCCTCCTCCTTCCTTACTTCATCTAACCCTATCGGCATATCCTTCTATTCCTTTCTCCCTCATGTGCTGATCTATCTTCCCCTTAAATGCCCCTCTGTTATTTGCCTCAGCTGCTCCTCGTAGTTGCAAGTTCCACATTCTAACCACTCTCTGGGTAAAGCAATTTCTCCTGAATTCCCTATTTGATTTATTAGCGACTATTTTATATTTATTACCTGAAGGTTTGGACTCCCCACAAGTGGAAACATTTTCTCTACGTCTATCCCAGCAAACCCTATCATTATCTTAAAAACGTCGATCAGATCAACCCTCAGCCTTCTCTTTCTACTGAAACGAGACCCAGTCTGTTCAGTCTTTCCTGATAAGAATATCCTCTCATTTCTGGTATCATCCTTGTGAATCTTGTTTGCACATTCTCCAATGCCCCTATGTCTATAATATGAAGACGAGACCTGTTCACAGTATTCCAAGTCTGGTCTAAACAAGGTTCTGTACAAGTTTAATATAACTTCTTTGCTTTTGAACTCTATCCCTCGAGAAATGAATCCTAGTGTTTGATTTGTCTTTTTATGACCTGATGAACCTGGGTCGCTACTTTCAGTAATTTGTGTATCTGTCCCACGAGATCCCTTTGCTCCTCTATCCCGTTTAGACTCTTATTATCCAAGCAGTATGTGACCTCCTGATTGTTCATTCTGCAAGTTTATTAATGTCCTCTTGCATTTTGATGCATTCTTCCTTTGTATTAACTAAATCCCCCAATTTGGTGTCGTCCACAAATTTTGGAATTGTACTTCCGATTCCCGAATCCAAATCGTTCATGTAAATTGTGAAGAACAGTGGTCCCAGCAACTGGAACTCCACTTCCCACCTTTTGCCAGTCTGAGTAGAGACCCTTAACCTCTATTCTCGGCTTTCAGTTTTGAAGCCAACTTACTATCCATTCTGATCATCCTTCGATACGGAGGTGGTGCCAGAGGACTGGAGAATTGCAAATGTTACACCCTTGTTCAAAAAAGGGTGCCAGGATAAACCCATCAACTGCAGGCTAGTCAGTTTAACTTCGGTGGTGGGGAAGCTTTTAGAAAAAATAATCAGGGACAAAATTAATAGACACTTGGACAAGTGTGGATTAATGAAGGGACGAACTGGAAAGCTCTTTCAAAGAGCTGGCACAGGCACAGTGGGCGGAATGGCCTCCTCTTTTACCGTACCTACTATGAAAATATGAAACTATGAACAACAACTTTAACTCCATAACACTGAAACAAAATGGTAGCCAGTGAGGCAGCAATCTTACTGAGGGGCAAGGCAGCAATCTTACTGAGGGGCAAGCTGGACATCTTACTGAGTTGCAAGGCGGCCATCTTACTGAGGGGCAAGGCAACCAACTTTTCGGCGGGCAAGGGGGCGATGTCAAACTAATTGGCCGCCATGAATCTTAAACAAAATGGCCACCCTGATCCTGCAACAAAGTGGCCACCAGTAAGGCAGCCATCTTACTGAGGGGCAAGGTGGAGCTTTTTATGGTGAGAGACACGGAGGGTTCGTTTGCTGGTCCTGTTAAATCACTGTTGCACTATAGTTAAAGATACAAACTGTGTGAGATTGGCACTAGCTGGTGTTTAACACAAAGGTGGCGGTGCAGTGAGGGAATTAAACACAAAAATGTGAACTTCTGCTAAAAAAATGGAATAACATTTGATTATTCGGACAAAATAGTTACCGATAAAGAGAAACAAGACATTCGGAGGAAAAGTCAAATTAGCCATTCTGTGTCGAAAATGCAATTCTAATTGTATTAAATAAATCAGAGCAAAATTGGACTCAATCTGAATGAAGTTCTGATCTGGGATTTTGTTTGTTTCTCCTTATTCAAATTTTTATTTAATCTGAAACAATAACAGTATTTGTAACAGTAACAGAGCAGGAGAGTGCTGCGGGACCCTGTCCAGTTTAGTAACACATCAGAACGAGTAAGAGTACATTATGATTTATTACAGAATCCAGCAGCTCACTGGGAAAGTTACACATGGTACAGATGGAGGAGCAAAAATGTGCAAAGTGATTTAACACTTTAAATTGGGGCAATGACTTTTTATCTCCACAAGGTTTAATTTTGTATTTAACTTAAAGGGTTCTTTTTCCTAAAGAAACTTCAGGCACACACCACGGCTTCATAAAGAAAACATTCAGTTCTCATCGATACACTAGAAAAATTACAATTTGAACAACATCTTGGGTTTATGCCCGATTTAGAATTGCTTTAACAACAATAAAACAACACATTCTGAATTGCTAAAATGCATAACCGTTTGGAAATCAAATGTCCATCTTAGACTAAGCCCATAACAGCAGTTGTATCCTTATGGTTGGCTCAAGCGTGCCGGGAAGATTCCAGGTATTTTGATGGATAATGCTGTAGTGTAGTGTGGCTTTCTCTTGTGTGTTTGGGTCATCTGCTTCACAGGCAATCTGTAAACCAGCATCGAGGCATCAAGCTGGGAGGTAGCGAGCAGTCATGAAGATTCCAGGTGCGGTGGTGCTTCCAGGAAGCGAAAGGTGAGGTTGGAGCAGCCATGGTGGATCTGTGGCTCTCCCCACTCAACATCTGCCCAGGTTTTAAACACCGTTTCTGCACAGAATCGCACCTCTGGGGATGTTGGCTTGTCAACAACAGGTTCCTACAAATACAACCCACGATTGATTGACACTTTACCTGTTTTCTCTCAATGTCCACAACGTAACCAAGTCAAGTCGGCAGGTGTTCAAACGACCTCTAGCCCTCCTGGAATCGTTCTTGTTCCAAAGTGATCTATCCTCTGCTACGTGATGTTTTACAATGTGTCATTAACAATCCGTTTAACGGTCCTTCCTCCTTTTAATCGTCCTTTTCCTTCAGACATGCTGAAGCCGATTTAGTCTCAGGCTTTCGTTTATCAGATGAATGTTTATTACACAGAGTAGCTGGAAAACTCCTGCAGTAAGTAATGGTCAGGGTCAGGTACACAAGACTTAGTGACTTTATTGTGCAGCCTCCAGGAATCACCTTTCGAAATGTCAAAATTAAATCCACAATAGTGTTACCCCAGAACAAACATGAACTGTCTGACCTGCTTCATCTGCTGCTGTTCTGCTGGTCAGCACTTTCACACACTCCAGGCTGATTACACAGTTTGTTTGGTTCTTTAGTGCTTTCTGTGTTCTATTCTCACTCCTGTCTCTCGTCACTTTATATGCTCGTCCGTCTTTCATTGTGTCTGTTCTCTGTTTATGTCGTTTGTCTCCATTTATTTTCTGTCTATTTCCACTTCTACTTCCATCATTTCGTAATTCTGCTTGCTCTCTCATTGTATATAATATAAATATATATATATATATATATATATACATATCTATACATGTATACATATATGCTTTCTTTCACTCTTCTTTCTCTCTTTATATTTCCCTCCTGTCTTGTAAACTTTCTTTCTTTATTTCCTTCTCCGTTAAATCTGTCTCTATCTCTCTTTGTTTCTATCTCTCTCTCTTTGTCACAGATCCTCTCCCTTTTATGCGAACCTGTTTTAATTTTCTGCACTATTTAATCATTCTACTTCTTTTATCCCTGTGTTTGTTTTTCTCTCGGTCCCCTCCTCTCTCCGACTCTCTTTTTCCCTCTGTCGCTCTCTGTCTCTCTTTCCCTCTGTCTCTCTCTACCTCTCTCTCTGTCTTTGTCTATCTCTCTCTCTGTCTCTGTCCCACTATCTGCCTCTCTTTCACTCTGTTTCTCTCTGACTCTCGCTCACTTTCTCCCTGTATCGCTCTCTGCCACTCGCTCTCTCTCTTTCTCGCTCTCAGTCTCACTCTCTGTCTCTCTCTCGCTCTCTGTATCACTATCTCGGTCTCTCTCTTACTCTCTATCGCTGTATGTTTTTTCTCAGTCTCCATGTCACTCACTCTCCAACTCTTTGTTTTCCTCTCTGTATCTCTCCGTGTCTCAGTCTCTCTCCCTATCCCTCTTTCCCCATCTCTCTGTCTTTCACTCTCTCGCTCCCTCTCTCCCTCACTCTCGACCCCTCTCTCTACCTCTCTCTCTCCATCTCCATTTATTTGGAGCGCACTCATTCTGATCTGGCCCGCAGCAGCTACTTTGATTCCCAGCTTTGCAAATTTTGCTGGACCTCTATTTAGTTGAAGTCCAGCTGAGCTCCTTCGTGCCGTCATTTCGAGCAAAAATACATGTGTCGTCTGAAAAATAAATCCTGCCACAAAAGTTCAGATTATCAATAAAATATATCAGAAGCATATTTCAGATCATTTAATGGCTCTGCGTTGCTAATATAAAATGTACTTTCCATCCCCCGGGAAGTGTAGGTGATGGAGTATGAAATGGGATTTAGTTCTAGTGCTTGAAACCCTTCAGCTCTTTCTATGATTTCACTAATTTAACAATTAGATTGAGTGGGTATTTCACCGCGTTCTTCAGCTCCTCTCTGAATTTATTCTGGGTCAGGACATAAATACACGTGTTTGTGCAGGAACTGAGAAGCTGTAGCATCTTTGATGTCTGTTCTGTGAGATAAACAGGGTCAGTGTAGGAGTGAATATACCGAATATCTGCAATTCGCATATAAATGTAAAATACAACCTGTGTCAGCCACAACAGTATAAAACTGCCTGATATACTGAAGAGTAAAATGATGGATTTCTTTCGGTTCTCCATCTCTGGATCACTCTGATTCTCTCCATTGCTGCGGCCCCGGAGTCCCCTGCGGACTCGACTGGACATTAAAATGCGCCTGACCGTCAGAACATTGAGCAGCAAAATCAGACCGACCGGGACACAAGGGGTTAAAATAAGGTGAAACATGTCAAATGCGGCCCATGCGGGGTAAGTACGGAAGCTCGGTTTAATCTTACAATCCCAGGGAACATTATCAATTATATTGTCAGGTTCATATGCAAAGTACCAGGGGACATTCACCAAACAGCCCAGCACACTCACTGTTCCCAAAACCACAGCCGATATTTTCTCGGTGCAATATTTTGTTTTCAGCATCTCACAACAAATGACCACAAATCGATCAAAGGTGAAAGCGACTGTGAACCAAACAGAAACATCCGTGGCTGCATTACTCAAGGAGGCAATAAAACTACACACGGGAGTAATGTACAGGAATGAACCTGAGAAATAAATCATACCAATCCAATTGAATATCACACCAATGATAACGAGCAGGAGATCGGCCACTGCCATTCCCACCAGGTAGACACTGATACATTTGGAGAGACCGCACTTTCCTCGGGACAGGATCACAATCGCCACCAAGTTTACTGTAAGAGAGAAAAGGTGCAGAGAAATTACTGATCAGACCTGGAGCCAAGGCAGCAGTTTGAGAGGATCTGAGGTGAAATTTCCAGCTTTTTTGCTGCACCGAAGGGTGGAAAGTGATTGATTGACCTGGGCAGCGCTTTCGGGCAGAGAGATGTTTTTAAATACAATGATCAATAATGAATTGGGAGATGGATACAGAAAGTGAATAAAGTGAACACCGGATCTACTGGAAGGGCTGAGTGAGGGCTCAGTGCCGGTGGGGAAGGGAGAAGGGGTTTTACACACCGGGAATCCAGTGGATTAAAGAAGGATTTGTGCTCCAGACTGATGGGAAAGATGGGGAAGAGGCTGTATGGTGCGGGGACAGGGGGAGGTGCAGCTGGTTTGTTTTCCGGGTTAGAAGAGCCAACAGGGGCTGGCACTGAACGGGAAAGTCGGCTCAAGACCGTCCCAGTGAGTGAGATGGGAGGCAGACAAGGAAAAGGACATGTAGGAACTGGAGCGGAGTCAGGAGCAGATAATTTGGGAACTTGGACAAACTGAAGGAACGGATGAGGGAAGAAATGCTTCAGTGAAGTGGGAGGAGAGGCTGGGATTCATAGGGAGGAAATCTAATCTATAGGTCCCACTAAAACAATCCAACTATTACATTCAACAGTTCATTTAAGTGGTTATTGGTGCCAGGGAACCTGTGTTGTGTATTAATTAAATCAACCTCGGTATTTATTGAATTTAGCCGAGCTTTTAAAGCACAGAATCCTCATAATCCATCACGATGAAAAAGTCACTTATTTTTTTCTGAAGTAAATTTTAATTTTGTTTAGTGCTAAGTTGGAAAACAAGGAACATTCACAAAAACAGACTGAGGACCTGACAGGAATATGAGGGGTGAGTGCCACAATAAAAACTCACCCAATCTGACCACAACGTAATAACACTTACAAGTCACATTTTCAATCTTTAATTGTATTGGAAGTTTCAGCAGTTATTTGCACCACAGCCTCGTGCTTTCCCTCTCAGTCGCCCTCTCTATCACTCCACTCTCTTTCTCAAGTCCATTGTAATATCCAAATCAATTTTCATATCCGATCAAATCCTATCATCCTGCTTCTGCATTCTGTTCCCCAGATCCGTGTTCCACCCATCCTATACTCAGTCAGTTTGTTAAGTAGTGAATCCGCTGTGGAATAGTTCAATGTTTCTGCAGATCATTCAAGTCTCCACTTGTTCACCTACACTGCTCACCTCATCGACAAATCATGGAAAAAACAGAATCCCAGGCAGATCTGACAATAATTGAGATTCCTTCACCTGTAATTACGAAGTAAAGCGATAGATGGCGGGACTGTTCAATTAACAAAACGCCAAAACACACTCGTGATTTGCAGACACAGAGAAGGGCTCCTGATTCCAACAGATACAGTGCAAATTGAGACAACATAACAACCAAACATTTCATTTTACAGTGAAGTCCAGTGACAGTCAGTGAATTCATCCACAGTGAAGCAGATAAGGAGATGTGAAAGAGTCAGCAGCAAACTCAGTTCAGTCACCAGACATCTGAAGCGGCCTCAGATACACACATAATGAAATAATATTTCATAACAGTGATAACCAATAAATACATTGAAATCTCAGTTAAACTGAAGCATGTTATTGGGGAGGGAGGACACTGCACTGCCTCCTTGTAACACTGTAACACTGAGCTGTCTTATTGCACAATCACTGAAAACACATTGATGAAAACATATTCCAGGACAGGTTAGTTACACAACATGAAACCGTTAAAAGCTCCTGATGGTCTGATACCAACTCTTAGCCCATACACCTGATTCCAATATATTCAGTGCAGAGATAATCCAGTAACAATGTTAGGGTTGGATATACGATGATCATTACAGATATAATGTAACTCCTACAATATCGAAAGTTTGGAAGTTAAAGTGATATCATTATTCAACAATACATTCAGTACAGAGAATAATCCAGTAACAATGCCAGAGTTGGAGATAAAAGGGTCATTATCGATATAATGCAGCTCCTACGAGATCAAAATAGCAGAGATTTAACATAGTCCATCATTCAACCGATAGAACACAACAGGTGACTGTGTTAAACACGGTGGGAGAAAAAATCCAATGCCAAGTACAGCAGCAGAGTCAACACTGATTTACGCCATTAACAATTGAGATAACGGCTTACCTGGAACTCCAACCGCTGCAAGAACAGGATAATAAATGTCTTGTGCCTGAAACATCACTGGATATTCCATTTATGTGAGATGCAGTGGCTTCTATTAGCCAGGAAACCACAGCTCGGGCAGGCACTCTGAGCTGATTCTTTCCAACAAGCCCTGATTTATACAGGGGATAAATCTCCACTCACAGGGTTATACTCCTGATCATTGCTATTAGTTACAGTCAGTTTAACAAACACATTACATCAGCAGCTTTGACTCCGATGTAAATAACGTGGTGAATAAAACACAAAGATCTCACAGTCCAGGTCATTATCTTAATCAGATCTCTCTCAGGAATAAAGTTTAAATCTGTTCTCATACAGGACTGATCCAATAATAATGCGCGGGTCCATTTACAGTTTTTATATAATTGTATTGACCATGTTCACTAGTGGAGATTAATTTATAAATGTTACCGATGCTCCGCAGTGTAGACTGAATCCAGGGACATAAGCAGACCCGTTTCACGCTGTTCCTGCAGTTTCCCAGTTAAAATATGAATTGTGAGTCACTGATACGATGACAGTTAAAGGGCAGGTTGAAGATTGCAGCCGAGAAATTGCTGTGGGTGATATTAGGGGACGGACACTGAACGTGTCCCATTGACATTCCTCTCTGCAGATGTTTACCCATTTATTCGACATTGATTAACGGCTCCAGTAGAATTGGTCCCGTGTCACACCGAGCGGAGCTCATGACCCGATTTGACGTCCATCACAAAGGCTCCGTGATTCCCTGACCCGCCTCCATTCCTTCCTCAGCCCATTACCCATTGATACCCTCATCAATGCCTCTGTCCCCTCCAGACTCCATTCCTCCAATGCACTCCTGGTCGGACACTCAACCTCCACCTTCGATAAACGTGAGCTCGTCCAAAACTGTGTTGTCCGCGTCCAACCAGCACCAGGTCCTGCTCGGCCTCACTGACCCTCACTGGCTCCCAGTTCCATATCTCTTAAATTTATAATTCTCATCCTTGGGTTTAAAGCACTCCATAGCCCACCCCTCTCCATCTCCATACCTACAGACAACCCACCCGTCACCTCCTCATTCAGCAGTCACTGGCCTCTTTTGCTGGGACTCCCCTCGCTTGATTCCACTCACCTATCTGATCAGAGCCAGGAGATGCTTCTCTTCCCACCCTATCACCGTTATCTCCGATGTTCCTAAAGGTTCAATCCTTGGCTCCCTCCTCTTCCTCATCGACATGCGTTCCTTTGGTGATACAGTCTACAGACATGGACCAGCTTTCAGATGGACGCTGACAAAACCACCGCCTCTCTTGGCTCTTCCAATGTCTTTGCGTTGTCAGAACCACATTCTGTTATGGATGAGCTACCAGTTCCTCCAGTTAAAAATTGGGAAGTCATGATCTTTGGCCCCAAAACCTCCACATCCTAGCCAAGGATACCACCCCACCCCTGGTTTTTTGATTGGCGAGTTGCTCACCAACCACCGAAGGCGTTACTACCCTATATTGGATTTCAGTCTCCTAAGCCTGTTGTTTATTTTTATTCTTTCTTACACTTAAATCCACCAGGCCCTCACCCCTCCATATCCCTATAAACTCCCAGGTCAGACAGCCCCTTCCAAACACTCTGCTCCTGCATCATTGGCCGCTTGGGAATCCACAGTCCATTTGTCCTACTTTTGAAAGCTGTGCCTTCAGCCATATCCACGCTCCTGAATGCCCTCCCTAAGCCCCTCAATCTCCCTCTTCTCCTTTCAGGTGTCTGATGTGGCTCAGTGGTAGCAGTCTCACCTATGAGTTAGAAGGCTGTGCATTGAAATCCAATTCCAGAGATTTGAACACATAATCCAGGCTGACACTGCAGTGCAGTACTGAGGAAGCACTATACTGTCGGAGGGTCAGTACCGAGGGAGCACTGCACTGTCGGACGGTCAGTACTGATGGAGTGCTGCACTGCCGGAGGGTCAGTACTGAGGAATTGGCGGACTGCTGGAGGGTCAGTGTTAAGGAGCGCAGTACTGTCGGAGGGGCAGTGCTATGGGAGCGCAGTACTCTCAGAGCGTCAGTGCTGATGGAGCGCAGTACTGTCGGAGATGCCATCGGTAGCATACGATAAGCCGCGTGCCCATCTGCCCTCTCAGGTAGATGTAAAACAAGATCTCACTGCAATATTCGAAAAAGAGCAGGGGAGTTCTTTTCGGTGAGCTGGCCAATATTTACCCCTCAACCAACATTACTGAAGCCGATTTTCTGACCATTTATCTCATTGCAGTATCTGGGATCTTGCTGAGTGCAAATTGGCTGTCACGTTTCCTACATTGCCACAGCGACTACACTTAACAATGTACTTCATTGATTGTTTTGGGACTTCCCGAGGTCAAGAAAGGCGTTAGAGAAAAGCAAGTTCTTCCTTCTTTCAGACCTTCCAAGAAACCCATCTCTTGCTCCAAGCTTTTGCCGTCCTTCCTACTATTTCCTTCTTTGGCCGGGGGTCATCGAAATTCTACTCTTGAAAACCAATCTTATCCCCTCCGAATCTCCATTTACTTCTCTTGCTTTTACACCCTCCTTAAACGCACTCTTTGTCCAAGGTTTTCGCCAGTCCTCCTGATATCTTCTTATTCCTTTTGTGCCTGCTTTCCCCTCACTCCTCCGTGAATCCCATTGGGAATGTTTATTACATTAAATGCAGTCTGGGAATGCAAGTTGTTGTTAACTTTCATTGGAATGTGTTCATTATTTGTCCACTGTAGGAGGAAAATAAATTTCTGGGATCATATTCTTGTACCAGAAAGAGATTTATATTATAGACGTACTTGTTCACATAAATTAACATTGGAAACTACACGTGGGCACTGTTTCGTCAGAACAACATTACTTGATTTATGTTCAGAAATCGCATTGAAATCGGTTTGTACAACCGTGAGGGCACCTTCAGGGAGTCCTCTATCTAATGGTAGACCAGCAACACTGACGAGGATGAAGATTTATTGGTTATTTGTCTTTTTACTCGTTCGTTATAATCCGTTTTACTGCTCTCTGGGATTGATTACTAGGATGAAGATTTATGAGTTATTTGTCTTTCTACTCTTTGATTATAACCCGTTTTACTGCTCTCTGGGACTGGTGACCAGGATGAAGATTTATTAGTTATTTGTCTTTTTACTCTTTGATTATAACCCGTTTTACTGCTCTATGGGACTGATGATTATGATGAAGATTTATTAGTTATTTTTCTTTTTACTCTTTGATTATAACCCGTTTTACTGCTCTCTGGGACTGATGACTAGGATGAAGATTTATTAGTTATTTGTCTTTTTTACTCTTTGATTATAATCCGTTTTACTGCTCTCTGGGACTGGTGACTGGGATGAAGATTTATTAGTTATTTTTCTTTTTACTCTTTGATTATAACCCGTTTTACTGCTCTCTGGGACTGGTGACTAGGATGTAGATTTATTAGTTATTTGTCTTTTTACTCTTTGAGTATAACGCGTTTTACTGCTCTCTGCGACTGGTGACTAGGATGAAGATTTATTAGTTATTTGTCTTTTTACTCTTTGATTATAACCCGTTTTACTGCTCTCTGGGACTGATGACTGGGATGAAGATTAATTAGTGATTTGTCTTTTTACTCTTTGATTATAACCCGTTTTACTGCTCTCTGGGACTGGTGACCAGGATGAAGATTTATTAGTTATTTGTCTTTTTACTCTTTGATTATAACCCGTTTTACTGCTCTCTGGGACTGGTGACCAGGATGAAGATTTATTAGTTATTTGTCTTTTTACTCTTTGATTATAACCCGTTTTACTGCTCTCTGGGACTAATGATTATGATGAAGATTTATTAGTTATTTTTCTTTTTACTCTTTGATTATAACCCGTTTTACTGCTCTCTGGGACTGATGACTAGGATGAAGATTTATTAGTTATTTGTCTTTTTTACTCTTTGATTATAATCCGTTTTACTGCTCTCTGGGACTGATGATTATGATGAAGATTTATTAATTATTTTTCTTTTTACTCTTTGATTATAACCCGTTTTACTGCTCTCTGGGACTGATGACTGGGATCAAGATTTATTAGTTATTTTTCTTTTTACTCTTTGATTATAACCCGTTTTACTGCTCTCTGGGACTGGTGACTGGGATCAAGATTTATTAGTTATTTTTCTTTTTACTCTTTGATTATAACCCGTTTTACTGCTCTCTGGGACTGGTGACTAGGATGTAGATTTATTAGTTATTTGTCTTTTTACTCTTTGAATATAACCCGTTTTACTGCTCTCTGGGACTGGTGACTAGGATGAAGATTTATTAGTTATTTGTCTTTTTACTCTTTGATTATAACCCGTTTTACTGCTCTCTGGGACTGGTGACCAGGATGAAGATTTATTAGTTATTTGTCTTTTTACTCTTTGATTATAACCCGTTTTACTTCTCTCTGGGACTGATGATTATGATGAAGATTTATTAGTTATTTGTCTTTTTACTCTTTGATTATAACCCGTTTTTCTGCTCTCTGGGACTGGTGACCAGGATGAAGATTTATTAGTTATTTTTCTTTTTACTCTTTGATTATAACCCGTTTTACTGCTCTCTGGTACTGGTGACCAGGATGAAGATTTATTAGTTATTTGTCTTTTTACTCTTTGATTATAACCCGTTTTACTGCTCTCTGGGACTGATGATTATAATGAAGATTTATTAGTTATTTTTCTTTTTACTCTTTGATTATAATCCGTTTTACTGCTCTCTGGGACTGATGATTATGATGAAGATTTATTAGTTATTTTTCTTTTTACTCTTTGATTATAACCCGTTTTACTGCTCTCTGGGACTGATGACTAGGATGAAGATTTATTAGTTATTTGTCTTTTTACTCTTTGATTATAACCCGTTTTACTGCTCTCTGGGATTGGTGACTAGGATGAAGATTTATTAGTTATTTTTCTTTTTACTCTTTGATTATAACCCGTTTTACTGCTCTCTGGGACTGGTGACTAGGATGAAGATTTATTAGTTATTTGTCTTTTTACTCTTTGATTATAACCCGTTTTACTGCTCTCTGGGACTGATGATTATGATGAAGATTTATTAGTTATTTTTCTTTTTACTCTTTGATTATAACCCGTTTTACTGCTCTCTGGGACTGATGACTAGGATGAAGATTTATTAGTTATTTGTCTTTTTTACTCTTTGATTGTAATCCGTTTTACTGCTCTCTGGGACTGATGATTATGATGAAGATTTATTAGTTATTTTTCTTTTTACTCTTTGATTATAACCCGTTTTACTGCTCTCTGGGACTGATGACTAGGATGAAGATTTATTAGTTATTTGTCTTTTTACTCTTTGATTATAACCCGTTTTACTGCTCTCTGGGATTGGTGACTAGGATGAAGATTTATTAGTTATTTTGCTTTTTACTCTTTGATTATAACCCGTTTTACTGCTCTCTGGGACTGGTGACTAGGATGAAGATTTATTAGTTATTTGTCTTTTTACTCTTTGATTATAACCCGTTTTACTGCTCTCTGGGACTGATGATTATGATGAAGATTTATTAGTTATTTTTCTTTTTACTCTTTGATTATAACCCGTTTTACTGCTCTCTGGGACTGATGACTAGGATGAAGATTTATTAGTTATTTTATCTTTTTTACTCTTTGATTGTAATCCGTTTTACTGCTCTCTGGGACTGATGATTATGATGAAGATTTATTAGTTATTTTTCTTTTTACTCTTTGATTATAACCCGTTTTACTGCTCTCTGGGACTGATGACTGGGATCAAGATTTATTAGTTATTTTTCTTTTTACTCTTTGATTATAACCCGTTTTACTGCTCTCTGGGACTGATGACTGGGATCAAGATTTATTAGTTATTTTTCTTTTTACTCTTTGATTATAACCCGTTTTACTGCTCTCTGGGACTGGTGACTAGGATGTAGATTTATTAGTTATTTGTCTTTTTACTCTTTGAGTATAACCCGTTTTACTGCTCTCTGGGACTGGTGACTAGGATGAAGATTTATTAGTTATTTGTCTTTTTACTCTTTGATTATAACCCGTTTTACTGCTCTCTGGGACTGATGACTGGGATGAAGATTTATTAGTGATTTGTCTTTTTACTCTTTGATTATAACCCGTTTTACTGCTCACTGGGACTGGTGACCAGGATGAAGATTTATTAGTTATTTTTCTTTTTACTCTTTGATTATAACCCGTTTTACTGCTCTTGTGGACTGGTGACTAGGATGAAGATTTATTAGTTATTTGTCTTTTTACTCTTTGATTATAAACCGTTTTACTGCTCTCTGGGACTGGTGACCAGGATGAAGATTTATTAGTTATTTGTCTTTTTACTCTTTGATTATAACCCGTTTTACTGCTCTCTGGGACTGATGATTATGATGAAGATTTATTAGTTATTTGTCTTTTTACTCTTTGATTATAACCCGTTTTTCTGCTCTCTGGGACTGGTGACCAGGATGAAGATTTATTAGTTATTTTTCTTTTTACTCTTTGATTATAACCCGTTTTACTGCTCTCTGGGACTGATGACTGGGATCAAGATTTATTAGTTATTTTTCTTTTTACTCTTTGATTATAACCCGTTTTACTGCTCTCTGGGACTGGTGACTGGGATCAAGATTTATTCGTTATTTTTCTTTTTACTCTTTGATTATAACCCGTTTTACTGCTCTCTGGGACTGGTGACTAGGATGTAGATTTATTAGTTATTTGTATTTTTACTCTTTGAATATAACCCGTTTTACTGCTCTCTGGGACTGGTGACTAGGATGAAGATTTATTAGTTATTTGTCTTTTTACTCTTTGATTATAACCCGTTTTTCTGCTCTCTGGGACTGGTGACCAGGATGAAATTTTATTAGTTATTTTTCTTTTTACTCTTTGATTATAACCCGTTTTACTGCTCTCTGGGACTGATGACTGGGATCAAGATTTATTAGTTATTTTTCTTTTTACTCTTTGATTATAACCCGTTTTACTGCTCTCTGGGACTGGTGACTAGGATGTAGATTTATTAGTTATTTTTCTTTTTACTCTTTGATTATAACCCGTTTTTCTGCTCTCTGGGACTGGTGACCAGGATGAAGATTTATTAGTTATTTTTCTTTTTACTCTTTGATTATAACCCGTTTTACTGCTCTCTGGGACTGATGACTGGGATCAAGATTTATTAGTTATTTTTCTTTTTACTCTTTGATTATAACCCGTTTTACTGCTCTCTGGGACTGGTGACTGGGATCAAGATTTATTAGTTATTTTTCTTTTTACTCTTTGATTATAACCCGTTTTACTGCTCTCTGGGACTGGTGACTAGGATGTAGATTTATTAGTTATTTGTCTTTTTACTCTTTGAATATAACCCGTTTTACTGCTCTCTGGGACTGGTGACTAGGATGAAGATTTATTAGTTATTTGTCTTTTTACTCTTTGATTATAACCCGTTTTTCTGCTCTCTGGGACTGGTGACCAGGATGAAGATTTATTAGTTATTTTTCTTTTTACTCTTTTATTATAACCCGTTTTACTGCTCTCTGGGACTGATGACTGGGATCAAGATTTATTAGTTATTTTTCTTTTTACTCTTTGATTATAACCCGTTTTACTGCTCTCTGGGACTGGTGACTAGGATGTAGATTTATTAGTTATTTGTCTTTTTACTCTTGGATTATAACCCGTTTTACTGCTCTCTGGGACTGATGACTGGGATGAAGATTAATTAGTGATTTGTCTTTTTACTCTTTGAATATAACCCGTTTTACTGCTCTCTGGGACTGGTGACCAGGATGAAGATTTATTCGTTATTTGTCTTTTTACTCTTTGATTATAACCCGTTTTACTGCTCTCTGGGACTGGTGACCAGGATGAAGATTTATTAGTTATTTGTCTTTTTACTCTTTGATTATAACCCGTTTTACTGCTCTCTGGGACTAATGATTATGATGAAGATTTATTAGTTATTTTTCTTTTTACTCTTTGATTATAACCCGTTTTACTGCTCTGTGGGACTGATGACTAGGATGAAGATTTATTAGTTATTTGTCTTTTTTACTCTTTGATTATAATCCGTTTTACTGCTCTCTGGGACTGATGATTATGATGAAGATTTATTAGTTATTTTTCTTTTTACTCTTTGATTATAACCCGTTTTACTGCTCTCTGGGACTGATGACTGGGATCAAGATTTATTAGTTATTTTTCTTTTTACTCTTTGATTATAACCCGTTTTACTGCTCTCTGGGACTGATGACTGGGATCAAGATTTATTAGTTATTTTTCTTTTTACTCTTTGATTATAACCCGTTTTACTGCTCTCTGGGACTGGTGACTGGGATCAAGATTTATTAGTTATTTTTCTTTTTACTCTTTGATTATAACCCGTTTTACTGCTCTCTGGGACTGGTGACTAGGATGTAGATTTATTAGTTATTTGTCTTTTTACTCTTTGAATATAACCCGTTTTACTGCTCTCTGGGACTGGTGACTAGGATGAAGATTTATTAGTTATTTGTCTTTTTACTCTTTGATTATAACCCGTTTTTCTGCTCTCTGGGAGTGGTGACCAGGATGAAGATTTATTAGTTATTTTTCTTTTTACTCTTTGATTGTAACCCGTTTTACTGCTCTCTGGTACTGGTGACCAGGATGAAGATTTATTAGTTATTTGTCTTTTTACTCTTTGATTATAACCCGTTTTACTGCTCTCCTGGACTGATGATTATGATGAAGATTTATTAGTTATTTTTCTTTTTACTCTTTGATTATAACCCGTTTTACTGCTCTCTGGGACTGGTGACCAGGATGAAGATTTATTAGTTATTTGTCTTTTTACTCTTTGATTATAACCCGATTTACTGCTCTCTGGGACTGATGACTAGGATGAAGATTTATTAGTTATTTGTCTTTTTACTCTTTGATTATAATCCGTTTTACTGCTCTCTGGGACTGATGATTATGATGAAGATTTATTAGTTATTTTTCTTTTTACTCTTTGATTATAACCCGTTTTACTGCTCTCTGGGACTGATGACTAGGATGAATATTTATTAGTTATTTGTCTTTTTACTCTTTGATTATAACCCGTTTTTACTGCTCTCTGGGATTGGTGACTAGGATGAAGATTTATTAGTTATTTTTCTTTTTACTCTTTGATTATAACCCGTTTTACTGCTCTCTGGGACTGGTGACTAGGATGAAGATTTATTAGTTATTTGTCTTTTTACTCTTTGATTATAACCCGTTTTACTGCTCTCTGGGACTGATGACTAGGATGTAGATTTATTAGTTATTTGTCTTTTTTACTCTTTGATTGTAATCCGTTTTACTGCTCTCTGGGACTGATGATTATGATGAAGATTTATTAGTTATTTTTCTTTTTACTCTTTGATTATAACCCGTTTTACTGCTCTCTGGGACTGATGACTGGGATCAAGATTTATTAGTTATTTTTATTTTTACTCTTTGATTATAACCCGTTTTACTGCTCTCTGGGACTGGTGACTAGGATGTAGATTTATTAGTTATTTGTCTTTTTACTCTTTGAGTATAACCCGTTTTACTGCTCTCTGGGACTGGTGACTAGGATGAAGATTTATTAGTTATTTGTCTTTTTACTCTTTGATTATAACCCGTTTTACTGCTCTCTGGGACTGATGACTGGGATGAAGATTTATTAGTGATTTGTCTTTTTACTCTTTGATTATAACCCGTTTTACTGCTCTCTGGGACTGGTGACCAGGATGAAGATTTATTAGTTATTTTTCTTTTTACTCTTGGATTATAACCCGTTTTACTGCTCTCTGGGACTGGTGACCAGGATGAAGATTTATTAGTTATTTGTCTTTTTACTCTTTGATTATAACCCGTTTTACTGCTCTCTGGGACTGATGACTAGGATGAAGATTTATTAGTTATTTATCTTTTTTACTCTTTGATTACAATCTGTTTTACTGCTCTCTGGGACTGATGATTATGATGAAGATTTATTAGTTATTTTTCTTTTTACTCTTTGATTATAACCCGTTTTACTGCTCTCTGGGACTGATGACTGGGATCAAGATTTATTAGTTATTTTTCTTTTTACTCTTTGATTATAACCCGTTTTACTGCTCTCTGGGACTGGTGACCAGGATGAAGATTTATTAGTTATTTGTCTTTTTACTCTTTGATTATAACCCGTTTTACTGCTCTCTGGGACTGATGACTGGGATGAAGATTTATTAGTGATTTGTCTTTTTACTCTTTGATTATAACCCGTATTACTGCTCTCTGGGACTGGTGACCAGGATGAAGATTTATTAGTTATTTTTCTTTTTACTCTTTGATTATAACCCGTTTCACTGCTCTCTGGGACTGATGATTATGATGAAGATTTATTAGTTATTTGTCTTTTTACACTTTGATTATAACCCGTTTTACTGCTCTCTGGGACTGATGACTGGGATGAAGATTTATTAGTTATTTGTCTTTTTACTCTTTGATTATAACCCGTTTTACTGCTCTCTGGGACTGGTGACTGGGTTCAAGATTTATTAGTTATTTGTCTTTTTACTCTTTGATTATAACCCGTTTTACTGCACTCTGGGACTGATGACTGGGATGAAGTTTTATTCGTTATTTGTCTTTTTACTCTTTGATTAGAACCCGTTTTACTGCTTTCTGGGACTGATGACTGGGATGAAGATTTATTAGTTATTTGTCTTTTTACTCTTTGATTAGAACCCGTTTTACTGCTCTCTGGGACTGATGACTAGGATGAAGATTTATTAGTTAATCTCTTTGGTTGAATCCCATATTTCCAGAGTACAGTGTGCAGTTTTGGCGCCCCATTATAGAAACAATATTAAAACCATAGGGAGAGCTTATTGTAGATTCACTCGAATGAGCACAGAGAAGGAAAACTTATTTGGAAAGAGTTGAAAAAACAGGATTGTTTCCATGGGAATAGAAAAGAGGAGACTTACATTTCGAACAGGAACAGGCCATTCGGGCCAATTTGTGCAATACGGTATTTATGCTCCACACGCACCTCCTTCTTACTTCATCTCACCCCATCAGGATATCCTTCTGTTCCTCTCTCCCTCGTGTACTTATCCAGCTTCCACTTAAATGCATCTCTGCTATTCGCCTCAACTACTCCAGGTAGGAGCAAGTTCCAAAATTCGAACCACTCAATTGGTTAAAGGGTTTCTCCTGAATTCCTTATTGGGTTTATTATTGACTATTTTATATTGATGACCCCAAGTTTTGGACTCCCCACAAGTGGAAACATCTACCCTCCCTCTAACATATCAAACCCCTTCCTAACTGCAAATACCTCTATTAGATCACCCCCTCAGCCTTCTCTTCTCCAGAATAAAATTCCCCAGCCTGTTCAGTCTTTACTGATATTTATATCCTCTCAGTTCTGGTATAATTCCTGTGAATCTTTTTTGCACCTTTTCCAGAGCCTCTGTATCGCTTTCATAATATGGAGACCAGAACTGTTCACAGACCTGAAACATTGACTCTGTTTCTCTCTCCACAGATGCTGCCTGACCTGCTGAGTGTTTGCAGCATTGTCTGGTTTTAATACAGTATTTTAAGTCTGGTCTAACCAAAGGCCTGCACAAGGTTAACATAACTTCTATTGCTCCTGAAATCCACACCAGTGTTGTGTCTGCATTTTTTTGGCCTTGCCCCCTCAGTAAGGTGGCTTCCTTGCTGGCAGACATTTTCTTTCCGGTTCAGGGACGGAGTGAATGGTTCCCTTTTACCCACTGTGTAATCTACATGTGCAGGAGCTGAAACTATGACACACATGGTGCGTACAGTACCGAGAATGAGATACAGACTGAGAGAGACATTTTCTTTTCATTCAAAGGCACTGATTTTGATACATGTGCAGGTCTCAATTTTGTGTTTATTCAGGGCCACAATTTTGTGTCAACACAGCACTGGGGCATTTATTTCAGAGTACCTCTCCTCACTGGGAAAGACACACACTGTACAAAGGGCAGGAAATACAAAGTGAAAAACAGATTCAGGTCTGAATGGAGATAAGAAATTGCACAGATAAAACACAGGTGCAGATCTCGTCGTTATGTTGAAAAACTATTCTTTTATTTTATCTATTGAATAAAGGTTTCTCAAAACTACACCCCAGATCCTCCAATCTGCATATCGGACCCGACCAATCTGCCGGTCTGAGTTTGTACGAGTCCATTTTTCTGATTCTGAAACGGTACTGGAACAATACTGAAACAGCCCTTATCAAAGTCACAAATGACATACTACGTCACTCTGACTGAGGTAAACTATCCCTCCTCATTCTTCTCGATCTGTCTGCAGCCTTTGACACGGTTGACCACATCACCCACCTCCAACACGTCTGCTCCATCGTCCAGCTGGATGGGACTGCGCTCGCCTCGTTCCATTCTTATCTATCCAGTCATAGCCAGAGAACCACCTGCAATGGCTTCTCTTCCCACTCCAGCACCGTTACCTCTGGAGTCCCCCAAGGATCTATCCTTGGCCCCCTCTTATTTCTCATCGACATGCTGTTCATCGGCGACATCATTCGAAAACACAACGTCAGATTCCACATGGACACTGGTGACAACCAGCTCTTGGAGCATGATGGGAAGTATCCCGTTGTCGTGGTCCACGTCAGAACCAAGGACATACGTTGCACAAGGAATGAGGTTCAGATGAGGGAATTTAAGGAGCTAGGGTCTTAATTAATAAGCAGAACCACAAAGGTAATAATCTCTGGATTACTGCCTGTGCTAAGAGCAAATTGGCATACTGTCAAACAGATCAGAGAGTTAAATCCGTGACTGAAAGAGTGGTGTGGGAGACAGGGGTTTCGATTCAGGGGCACTGGTACCAGTATTGGGAAAAGAGGGAGCTGTTGTGTTGGACGGGCTCCATTTAAACCGAGCTAGGACCAGTGTCCTGGCGAATGGAACAAATAGGGCGGTAGATGGGGCTTTAAACTGATTTGGGGCTGGGGTTCAGGTAAGGGTGAACTCATAAGTCTGAATGGAAAAGTCAAGGCCATAGAACAGTGTAGAGAATTGGGTAAAGATAAGTAGAGTGTGTCAGGGTGGGACAGAGAGTTTAATGGTAATAGTGCTTCAGTGAATAAGGACAAATCAGGGAGTAAGAGTAAAACGTGAAAATTAAAGGTGCTTTATCTGAATGCATGAAATATTTGGAATAAGATAGACAAATTGATGCCACAAATAGAGATAAATGGGTTTGATCCAGTAGCCGTTAATGAGATGTGGTTGCAAGGTGACCAAGGTTGGGAACTAAATATTCCAGGGTACTTGACTTTTCGAAAAAAACAGACAAAATGGAAAAGGTGCGGGGTTAGCCCTGATAATAGAATCATAGAAAGGTTACAGCACGGAATGAGGCCATTCGGCCCATCGAGTCTGCGCTGGCTCTGTGCAAGAGCAATCCAGCCACTCCCACACCCCCTTTCCCTGAAACCCTGCAATTTTTTCCCTTTCAAGTACTTGTCCAGTTTCCTTTTGAAGGCCATGATTGAATCTGCCTCCACTTATCCCTCTGGCAGTGCATTCCAGATCCTAACCTCTCGCTGCATCAAATCTCCTCGCAGGACCACTCGGTTCCAGACCTCATTACAGCCTTGGTCCAAACATGGACAAAAGAGCTGAATTCCAGAGGTGAGGTGAGAGTGACTGCCCATGATATCAAGGCATCATCTGACCGAGTGTGACACCAAGAAGCCCTCGTAAAATTGAAGTCAACGGGAATCAGGGGGAAAACTCTCCAGTGGCTGGAGTCATACCTAGCACAAAGGAAGATGGTAGTGGTTGTTGGAGGCCAATCATCTTAGCCCCAGGACATTGCCACAGGAGTTCCTCGGGGCAGTGTCCTCGGCCCAACCATCTTTAGCTGCTTCATGAATGACCTTCCCTCCATCATAAAGTCAGAAATGGGGATGTTCGCTGATGATTGCACAGTGTTCAGTTCCATTCGTAACCTCTCAGATAATGAGGCAGCTCGAGCCCGCATGCAGCAAGACCTGGACAAGAGACAGGCTTGGGCTCATAAGTGGCAAGTAACATTCGCGCCAGACAAGTGCCAGGCAATGACCATCTCCAACAAGAGAGAGTCTAAGCACCTACTCTTGACATTCATCGGCATTACCATCGCCAAATCCACCACGATCAACATCCTGGGGGTCACCATTGACCTGAAACGTAACTGGACCAGCCATATAAATACTGTGGCTACGAGAGCAGGTCAGAGGCTGGGTATTCTGCAGCGAGTGACTCACCTCCTGACTCCCCAAAACCTTTCCACCATCTGCAAGGCACAAGTCAGGAGTGTGATGGAATACTCTTCACTTTCCTGGCTGAGTGCAACTCCAACAGCACTCAAGAAGCTCGACACAATCCAGGACAAAGCAGCCCGCTTGATTGGCACCCCATCCACCACCCTAAACATTCACTCCCTTCACCACCGGCGCACTTTGGCTGCAGTGTGTACCATCCACAGGATGCACTGCAGCAACTCGCCAAGGCTTCTTCGACAGCACCTCCCAAACCCGCGACCTCTACCACCTAGAAGGACAAGAGCAGCAGGCACATGGGAACAACACCACCTGCACGCTCCCCTCCAAGTCACACACCATCCCGACTTGGAAATATATCGCCGTTCCTTCATCGTCGCTGGGTCAAAATCCTGGAACTCCCTTCCTAACAGCACTGTGGGAGAACCGTCACCACACGGACTGCAGCGGTTCAAGAAGGCGGCTCACCACCACCTTCTCGAGGGCAATTAGGGATGGGCAATAAATGCTGGCTTTGTCAGCGACGTCCACATCCCGTGAACGAATAATAAAAAAAAAAAAATGGAGTTCAATGTGGGGAAATGTGAGGTCATCCACTTCGGATCTGAGAAAGATAGATCAGAGAGTTTTCTAAATGGTGAGGAGCTGGGAACTGTGGAAGAGCAGAGAGATTTAGGGTCCAAGTACAGAAATCATTAAAAGCTGGTGGACAGTTACAAAAATAATTAAAAAGGCTAATAGAATGTCGGCCTTTATTTCAACAGGGCTGGAATATAAAGGGGTGGAAGTTATGTTCCAGCTGCACAGAGCTCTGGTTAGAGCCCATCTGGAGGACTGCATTCAATTCTGGGCACTGCACCTCAGGAAGGATATATTGGCCTTGGAAGGGCTGCAGCGCAGATTCACCAGAATGATATCGTGGCTAAAAGGGTTAAATTATGAGGACAGGTTGCATAGAGTCGGCTTGTATCCCCCTGAATATGGAAGATTAAGGGGTGATCTAATTGAGGTGTTTAAGATTATTAAAGGAGTTGATAGGGTAGATAAAGTGAAACTACTTCATCTGGTGGGGAATCCAAAACAAGGTGGCAGAAGCTTAAAATCAGAGCTCGGCCGTTCAGGGGGTGATGTCTGGAAGCACTTCTTCACACAAATGGGTAGTTGAAATCTGGAACTCTCTCCCCCAAAAGTCTGTTGAGGCTGGGAGTCAATACGAAATTTCAAAAACGGAGATTGATAGATTTTTGTTCGGCAAGGGTATTAAGGATTCAGGAACCAAGGCGGGTAGATGGAGTTAAGATGCAGATCATCCATGATCTAAATGAGTGGCGGAACAGGCTCAAGGAGCTGATTGACCTCCTATTGGGCCAATTTAAAAGGCTCGAGGGGCTGAATGGCCTCCACCTGTTGCTATGTAAGAGGCTCGTGGGACTGAATAGCCTCCTCCTGTTCCTGTCTAACAGGCTTGAGGGGCTGAATGGCCACCTCTTTGGGCTATCTGACAAGATTGAAGGGTTGAGTTGCCTCAAGTTCCTGTGTGACTGGCTCGAGGGGCTAAATGGCCTCGTTCTGTTCCTGTGTAATGTGCTCGAGGAGCTGAATGGACTTCAGTTCCCATATAACAGGCTCGAAGGGCTGAGTGGCCGCCTCCTATTTCTGTGTAACAGCATTGAGGGGATGAATGGCCTCCAGTACCTACCTAACATGCTGGAGAGGCTGAATGGCCTCTTCCTTATCCCGCATAATAGGCTCGAGAGGCTGAATGGCTTTTAGTTCCTGTATAACAGACTTATGGGGCTGAATGGCCTCCTCCTGATACTATCGAACAGGCTTGTGGGGCTGATTGGCCTCCTTTTCCTGAGTATCAGGCTCGAGGGTTTGAATGTCCACCTCTTGTTGCTATCCGATCGGCTTGAGGTGTCGATTGGCCTCCTGTTCGTGTGCAACACACTCGAAGGGCTAAACGGCCTCGTCCTGTTCCTGTGTCATAGGCTTGAGTGGCTACATGACCTCCAGTTCCCACATAACATGCTCCAAGGGCTGAAAATCCTCATGCTGTTCCAATCTAATAGGCTTGAGGGGCTCAATGGCCTCCTGCTCCTCCTGTCCAACAGACTTGAGGTGCTTGCCGCCATTTCTTCCAAGATGGCTGTGTTAGTTGATGCCATTTTGTCCAAGATAGCCGCCGTACTTGCGGCCATTTTGTCAAAGATGGATGCCGTACGTGCCACCATGCTGTCTGTGTGTTTATATATATACATATGATATATATCTGATAAAGGCTAGTTTATGTTTTATTAGTAGTTGTTGTGGTGATGGTCTAGATAAAAAGAATGCCACTCAGGTATCATTCTGGGGTGATTGGGTGCAATCTGGGATCACTGGGAGCACTATGGGATCACTAATGCACTCTAGATTCAATCTGCGGAGCCTGGCTGCACTCTGGGATTACTGTGGGTTCGCTGGAACATTCTGGGATCACAGTGGTATCACTGTCGACACTCTGCATTGTAATTTCCACCATTTTGTCAAAGATGGCCGCCATACTTGCAGACATTTTTACCAAGATGGCAGCCGATAATTCGGCCGCTTTGTCCAAGATGGCTGCTGTACTTCCGCCATTTTCTCCCAGAGAGCCGCCGTACTTTCCGCCACTGCGGCATCTCTGTGGGTGACTGGGTGCATTCTGGGATCAGTCTGATGTCCATGGGTTCACTCTGGGATACTGCCAGCACTCTGGGATCTCTTTTGGATGACTGGGTGCACTCTGGGATCACTCCGTGGTGACCAGGTGTACTGTGGAGTCAATGTAGGTTCACTGAGACGTTCTGGGGTCACTCTCATATCACTGTCGACTCTCTGCGTGGCAATTTCCGCCATTTTTTGCAAGATGGTATTTGGTGACATTTTGCCCAGGATGTCTGCTGTACTTGCCAACATGTTGTTCAAGATGACCGCTGTACTTACGGCCATTTTGTCCAACATGGCCGCCATGGTTGCTGGAATTTTGTCCAAGAGGGCCGTCGTCCTTGCCGCCATTTAGTCCAAAGTGGCCTCAATACTTGCCGCCATTTGGGACAAGATGGCCGCCATACTTTTGCCAATTTTGTCCAAGAAGGCAGCCGTACTTGACGCCATGCCGGCCGTGTGTAATACTCTAGGATCACACTGGGGTGACTGGGTTTAGTTTGCGATCCCTGGGTGCCCCCTAGGATCACTGGGTGTGACTCTGGGTTAACTCTGGGGTCACTAGGATATTGTAGGGCCACTGTGGGATCACTAGGACACTCTGCCCGGTACTTTCCGCCATTTTGTCCACGATGGCAGCAATACTTACCAGCATTTTGTCCAAGGTCGCCGATGTACTCGACCATTTTATCCATGAAGGAGGCCGAATTGCCGCTATTTTGTCCAAGATGGCTGCCATACTTGCTGCCATTTTGTCCAAGATTGCTGCGGTAATTGCTTTCATGCTGGCCAGGTGTAATACTCTGGGTTCACTATGGGGTGACTGGATGCACTCTGTGATCGCTGGGTGTACTCTGGGTTCACTCTGGGTTAACTGCTTTTACTCTGGGATCTCCGGGCGCGCACTGGTATCACTCTAGTTTGACTGGGTGCATTCTGGGATCACTGGGTGCACTCTGGAATCACTCTGGGGAGACTGGGTGCACTCCAAATCCCCGGGGTGCACTCTGGGGTCACTGTGGTGTGACTGGTTGCACTCTGGGTTCACTGGGTGCGCTCTGGGATCATCGGGTGCGACTCTGGGTTCACTCTGGGGTCACTGGGACATTGTGGGGTCAGTGTGGGATCAATGGGGTCACTCTGCGCGGTGCCTGCCTCCATTTCTGTCAAAGATGGCTGACGTATTTGCGGACGTTTTCTTCCAGAAGGCCGCCGCACTTGCCGCCATTTTGTCCAAGATTGTAGCTGGATTTGACGCATTCATGTCCAAGATGGCTGCCGTACTTACCGCCATGTGAAAATACTCTGGGGTGACTGGGTGCATTCTATGATCCGTGGGTGCACTCCGGGTCACTCTGGGTTGACTGGGTGCCCTCTCGGATCAGTGGGTGCCCTCTGCAATCCCTTGGCGCACTCCAGTATCACTCTTTGGGTGACTGGGTGGGTTCTGGGTTCCCAGGGTGCAATCTGGGATCACTCAGAAGTGACTGGATGCACTCTGGGGTCAGTGTTTTCATTGGGACATTCCGGGGTTACTGTGGGATCACTCGGGACAATCTGCACGGTATTTCCGCCATTTTGTGCGAGATGGCTGTGTTCTTGCCGCCAATTTATCCAAGACGGCGGCCGTTCTTGCTGCCATGGTGGCCGTTGTGTAAGTACAAGTTGTTGTCGGAGTAGTTGTTGTGGTGGTGGTCTAAATATAAAGACTGTCATTTGGGATCTCTCTGGGGTGACTGGGTGCACTCCGGTGTCATTGTAAGGTGACTGGGACATTCTGAGGTCACCGTGGGATCATTGGGGACACTCTGCGCGGTACTTGCCGTCATATTGTCCTAGATGGCCACCGTGCTTGCGGCCATGTTGATCAAAATGTCCAGCATACTTGCCGCCATTTTGTCCAAGTCGGTTGCCGTTCTTGCCGCCATTTTATCCAAGATGCCGCCATGCTGGCCGTGTGTAAATACATATATATAGTACATATCTATTATAAATAGAAGCTGCTGTTGTTGTAGCAGTAGTTATGGTGGTGGTCGAAATATAAAGACTGCCACCCTGGGATTCCGAGTTGCACTCTTTATCACTCTGGGGTGACTGGGTGCACTTCGGGATCCCTGGGTGTATTAGAGCATCACTCTGGGGTGACTGGCTGCAATCTGAGTGCCCTGGGTGCAGTCTGAGTTCACTCTGGGGTGACTGGCTGTTCCCTGGAGCGACTGGGTGCACCCTGGCATCCCGGGATGCACTCTGGAATCACTCTGGTGTCACTGGCCACACTCTGGGGTCATTGTGTGATCACTGAACATTCTGTGCGCAATTGTTGCCGCCATTTTGTACAAGATGGCCGCCGTACCTACTGCCACTTAGTCCAACATGCCACCATGTTGGCCGTGTGTAAATAGATAAATACTTTAAATAAAAGTTGTTGATGTTGTCATTGTTGTTGTGGTGGTGGTCTAAATATAAAGACTGCCACTCTGCGATCCCTCCGGGGTGATTGGGTTCACTCCGCAGAAACTGTGATATCACTGGGGACACTGCGCGATACTTGCTCATATTTTGTCCAAGATGGCCACCGTACTTGCCGCAATTTTGTCTAAGATGGCCGCCGCGCTGGCCATGTGTAAATACACATATATATATATTTTGTGAATAGAAGTCATTGTTGTTGTAGTAGCAGTTATTGTGGCGGTGGCCTAAATTTAAAGAGTGCCAATCTGGATTACTCTGGGGTGCCCATTGCTTCCCTGAGAGGGGACAGGCCGAGGCCTCCTCCCGGAAACGGAACAGACTGAGCCCTCCCCGAGAGGGGACCGACCGAAGCCTCCTCCACAGGCTGCACCCAAACAGGGCCCACGTGAGTTCGGTCTGTTTATTGCCCTGGGGTTTAATTTCCTCTCTGGGCCCTGGTTTTGGGGCCTCGGTTTAACATGTTCCTGTTCGATTGTGACCGTTGTGATTTAACCTGATAAAAGGCTCGGGTTAAAGTAGCCCGGCCTGCAATGTTACAGAAACACGTTAACCCAGTTTGAGATAAACAGGGGCCGAGAGGAGATTATCGTCTGAAATGTAAAACCCCTGTACAGGCTTCGAGGGTTTATTATAATTTAAAAATGATGCTTGTGTTTCGGGGAGATGGGACAACTTTGAGGGGAGAGAGCGGCCATTTGTGGGGTTTTGATGGAGTAAATAAGGAGAAACTGTTTCCAGTGGCAGGGGGTCGGTAACCAGAGGACACAGATTCAAAATAATTGGAAAAAATGCCAGAGGTGACATGAGGAAGGATTATATTTACGCAGTGAGTTGTTATGATCTGGAATTTACTGCCCCAGAAGGGACCGACCGAGGCCTCCCCAAGAGGTGACCGACCGAGGCTTCCCCCAGAGGTTACTGACCGAGGCCTCACCCAGAGGTTACCGACCGAGGCCTCACCCAGAGGTTACCGACCGAGGCCTCACCCAGAGGTTACCGACCGAGGCCTCACCCAGAGGTTACCGACCGAGGCCTCACCCAGAGGTTACCGACCGAGGCCTCCTCCACAGGCTGCAAACAAAGAGAGCCCACGTGAGTTTGGTCTGTTTATTGCCCTGGGATTTAATTTCCTCTCTGGGCCGTGGTTTTGGGGACTCGGTTTAACATGTTCCTGTTCGATTGTCGCCGATGTCGAGAAGTGAATGATGCCTAATATTGCTCGCTGAACTGTCTGAAATCACCCAGTTCAGATTGAATGAGTTCACCTCACCGACCATTCATTCGGATCCCCACAAGCTGCTGAGTGAATGGATTAACCCTTTCTTACCAAATCTTCAAAGAAGAAGGAGTCAGACAGCAAATCATGCACAACAGTGATTTATTGACTTGGAATTCATAGTAATCATTATTTAAACATTGAGTACACCAATAATAATTACATATAAACAGTTGTGGACAGGGCCATCCAGCAATGTTAATAATAATTAATTAATAGGCAGATAATTAACACAATGAATAACCGATTGTAAAATCAGCTGAGAGCATCACCGTAATTCAGCATTAGCTGGATCACTGATTATCACATTATAGTTTAGGTCAGGTTCTGACACGACTGCAGATTGGTAAGGTTAATTCCGGATTCACTATTTAGAGACCTGACAATTTAAACCCATTGGATCGCCAGTCCAGGGAATAGATTAGAGGATAAAGGTCGATTGAGTGTTGGAGCAAAACGGGCGATAGCGAATTGGAAGCTCGTTTTCTACTCTGCCTGATTCTTTTTTCCATTGACTGTTGCTTCCACCGATGAGATGTTAAACCAGAGCTCCCTCTGTCTGTTTCATTGGACGGAACAGATCCAGCAACACTAACACAAGAAGAGATGGGAAGACCTCTGGTGATCTGATGAACAATGATCCAACATTGACCCAGTGTCTCACTGCAGCCCAGACTGAGCCCCACCCTGGGCGTTTCCTCTCTGTACATTGATCCAGTGTCCCATTGCAGCCCAGGGTGAACGCCACCCTGGTCCCTTCCTGTCTGTGCATTGACCCAGTGCCCCACAGCAGCCCAGACTGAGCCCCACCCTGGGCCCTTCCTCTCTGTACATTGAACCAGTGTCCCACTGCATCCCAGACTGAGCCCCACCCTGGGCCCTTCCTGTCTGTACATTGTCCCAGTGCCCCACTGCAGCCCAGACTGAGCCCCACCCTGGGCCCTTCCTGTCTGTACATTGACCTATAGTCCCACTGCAGCCCAGACTGAGCCCCACCCTGGGCCGTTCCTGTCTGCACATTGACACAGTGTCCCACTGCTGCCCAGACTGAGCCCCACCCTGGGCCCTTCCTGTCTGTACATTGACCCAGTGTCCGATGTAGCCCAGACTGAGCCCCACCCTGGGCCCTTCCTCTCTGTACATTGACCCAGTGTCCCAATGCAACCCAGACTGAGCACCAGCCTGGGCCCTTCCAGTCTGTACTTTGACCCAGTGTCCCATTGCAGCCCAGACTGAGCCCCACCCTGTGCCCTTCCTCACTGTACATTGACCCAGTGTCCCACTGCAGCCCAGACTGAGCTCCAGCCAGGGCCCTTCCTGTCTGTACATTGACCCGGTGCCCCACTGCATCCCAGACTGAGCTCCACCATAGGGCCTTCCTCTCTGTACATTGACCCAGTGTCACACTGCAGCCCAGACTGAGCCCAACCCTGGGTCATTCCTGTCTGTACATTGACCCAGTGTCCCACTGCAGCCCAGACTGAGCCCCACCCTGGGCCCTTCCTCTCTGTACATTGACCCAGTGTCCCACTGCAACCCAGACTGAGCCCCAGCCTGGGCCCTTCCTGTCTGTACATTGACCCAGTGTCCCACTGCAGCCCAGACTGAGCCCCACCCTGGGCCCTTCCTCTCTGTACATTGACCCAGTTTCCCACTGCAGCCCAGACTGAGCCCCAGCCTGGGCCCTTCCTGTCTGTACATTGATCCAGTGCCCCACTGCAGCCCAGACTGAGCCCCACCCTGGGCCCTTCCTGTCTGTACATTGACCCAGTGTCCCACTGCAGCCCAGACTGAGCCCCACCCTGGGCCCTTCCTGTCTGTACATTGACCCAGTGTCCCACTGCATCCCAGACTGAGCCCCACCCTGGGCCCTTCCTCTCTGTACATTGACCCAGTGCCCCAAAGCAGCACAGTCTGAGCTCCACCACAGGGCCTTCCTCTCTGTACATTGTCCCAGTGTCCCACTGCAGCCCAGACTGAGCCCCACCCTGGGTCCTTCCTGTTCGTACATTGACCCAGTGTCCCACTGCAGCCCAGACTGAGCCCCACCCTGGGCCCTTCCTGTCTGTACATTGACCCAGTGTCCCACTGCAGCCCAGACTGAGCCCCACCCTGGGCCCTTCCTGTCTGTACATTGACCCAGTGTCCCACTGCAGCCCAGACTGAGCCCCACCCTGAGCCCTTCCTGTCTGTACATTGACCCAGTGTCCCACTGCAGCCCAGACTGAGCCCCACCCTGGGCCCTTCCTGTCTGTACATTCACCCAGTTTTCCACTGCAGCCCAGACTGAGCCCCACCCTGGGCCCTTCCTGTCTGTACATTCACCCAGTTTTCCACTGCAGCCCAGACTGAGCCCCACCCTGGGCCCTTCCTGTCTGTACATTGACCCAGTGCCCCACTGCAGCCCAGACTGAGCCCCACCCTGGGCCCTTCCTGTCTGTACATTGACCCAGTGCCCCATTGGGTACCATCCAGCCCCGGATATCCGGCAGAATCAGCGCTGGGGGACCGGGTGACTGAGTCTCGTGACCCTGTCGCTGGGCCTCTGACGTCACAATGGGAGACGACGTTCGCTCAGCTCGAGCTGGAAACCGTTAAAGGGCCGGTCGGATTTAAACCTGGAGCGCGGCCGGTTAAAGGGGAGGGACAGAGAATCGGCCAAAAATGTTCATATAATGAGACCAGGAATGGTTATAAATTGAAATGTTCAAATAATGAGACCAGGAATGGTTATAAATTGAAATGTTCACACTGTCACACTCATTCCGGGTCTGGATTCCCGCAGTGACTCCAGTTGTCTCTTTCCGTTTGGACTGAACAGATTCCCCCTCAGCCTGAAACAGATTAAAGTTTAAACAGGAAATAAACAGATTGAACAACAGTGTAAATAACAGGGAGACTGAGGTTAATATTTCAATAATAATTACAGACAAATATTACCCATGAAAGGAACTGAATCCCATTGATATTTTGTTTATTATATTGAACATTAACACTAATACTCACCGGATCCGCTCCAGATTCCTGCAGGTCAGTATGAGGGAACAGAGAGCGGGGACAGATCGGTCTGTGAAGGAGTTTAATCTCAGGTCCAGAACCGTCAGTGACCGGATTGTACTGAGAGCGGAGATGAGTTCATCTGTAGAAGAATCTGTGAGATCGTTGTACTCCATCCTGTGGATCAGAGAGAGAGAGAAATCCTAGCATCATAGACAGGGTTACATCACGGAAGGAGGCCATTTGGCCCATCTAGTCCGCGCTGGTTCGATGCACGAGCAATCCAAACAGTCCCATTCCCCTGCCCTATCTCTGTAGCCTTGCAGTTTTTCGTTTCATGTGCTTATCCATTTCCCTTTTGAAGTCCATGATTGAATCTGCCTCCACCACCCTCTCGGGCAGTGCATTCCAGATCATAACCCCACTCGCTGTGTAAAAAAGTTTTTCCTCATGTCACCTTTGGTTCTTTTGCCAATCACCTTCAATCTATGCCCTCTGGTTCTTGACCATTCTGCCAATGGGAAAAGTTTCTCTCTCGACCCTTCATGATTTTGAATTACTCTATCAAATCTACTCTCAACCTTCTCTGTTCCAAGGAAAACAACTCCAGCTTCTCCAGTCTATTCACGTAATTTAAATTCCTCATCCCTGGTACCATTCTGGTAAATCTTTTCTGCACCCACTTTAAGGCCTTCACCACCTTCCGAAAGTGCGCTGCCCAGAACTGGACACAATACTCCAGTTGTGGCCGAACCAGTGCTTTTGTACTATATGCCTCTATTTATAAATCCCAGGTCCCCGTATGCTTTTTTTAAATGCTTTCTCAACCTGCCCTGCCACCTTCAACGATTTGCGCGCATATATCCCCAGATCCATCTATTCCTTTCAGAATTGTGCCCTCTAGTTTATATTGCCTCTCCTCATTTTTCCGAGTGAAATATATCGCTTCGCATTTTTCCGCTTTAAACTTCATCCACCATGTGTCCGCCCATGCCACCAGCGTGTCTATATCCTATTGAAGTCTATCACCATGCTCCTCACAGTTCACTGCCCTTCCAAATTTTGTTCCAACTGCAAATTTTGAAATTGTGCCCTGTACACCCAAGACCAAGTGATTAACATATATCAAGAAAAGCAGTGGTCCCAGCACCTACCCCTGGGTAACACTACTGTACACCTCTATCCAGTCCGAAAAACAATCATTCTCCACTACTCTCTGCTTCCTGTCATTTAGCCAATTCTTTATCCATGTTGCTATTGCCCCCTTTATTCCAGGAGCCGCAATCTTGATAGCAAGCCTACCATGTAGCACTTTATCAAACGCTTCTTGAAAATCCATAAACACCATATCAACTGTATTGCCCTTATCTACCCTCTCTGTTACCTCATCAAAAAACTCTATCAAGTTGGTTAAACACGATTTGCCTTTAACAAATCCTTGCTAGCTTTCCCTAGTCAATCCACGCTCATCCAAGTGACTGTCAATTCTGTCCCGTATTATCGGTTCCAAAAGTTTCCCCACCACCGATGTTAAACTGACAGCCTATAGTTGCTGGGTTTATGTTTACAACATTTTTTGAACAAGGGTGTAACATTTGCAAATCTCCAGTCCTCTGGCACCACCCCTGTATCTAAGGATGTCCGGAAGATTATGGCCAGTACCTCCCAAATTTCCTGCCTTACTTCCCTCAGCATCCCTGGGGGCATCCTATCCGGACCAGGTGACTTATCTATGTTAAGTGCAGCTAGCCTTTCTAGAACCTCTTCTTTCTCAATTTTCAGCCCATCCAATATCTTAACTTTATCTTCCTTCATGGGAACTTTGGCAGCATCTTCTTCCTTGGTAAAGACAGATGCAAAATACTCAACCATGACCACTGCTTCCATGAGTAGATCTCCTTTATGGTCCATAATCGCACCCCCCATCTATTGCTACCCGTTTACTATTAACATGTGTGTGGTAGACTTTTGGATTCCCTTTTATCTTGTCCGCTAGTCTATTCTCCTACTCTCTTTTTGCTCCTCTTATTTCCTTTCTCACTTCCCCTCTGAACTTTCGATATTCTCTCTGGTTGGCGCTTGTGGTATCAACCTGACACCTGTCATACATTGCTGTTTTCCACTTCATCCTATTCTCTATCTCCTTTGCCATCCAGGGAGCTCTGGCTTTCGTTGCCCTACCTTTCTCCCTCGTTAGAATGTATCTTGTCTGTACCATAACCATCTCCTCTTTAAAAGCCGCCCACTGTTCAATTATAGTTCTGCCTACCAATCTTTGATTCCAATTTACCCGGGCCAAATCTGTTCTCATCCCATTGAAATTGGCCCTCTTCCAATTGAGCACTTTTACTTTAGAATCGAGAAAGTTATTTTCGATAGCTATGATACTATGGTCGCTGCTCCCTAAATGCTCCCCCACTGAAACTTGCTCCACTTTGCCCGTCTCATTCCCTGGAACCAAGTCCAGCAATGCCTCCTTATTCGGTGGTGGGGGTGTACTGGCCGACAAAGTTATCCTGAACACATGTCAAAAATTCCTCCCTTTCTTTGGCCGTTATATTATTGTTATCCCAGTCTATATTCGGATAGTTGAAATCCTCCGTTATCACCACTCTCTGGCTATTGCACCTCTCAGTAATTTCCCTGCAAAGTTGCTCCTCTATATCCTTCCCATTAGTTGGTGGCCTATAGAATACACCCAGTAGTGTAATGGCACCTCTTTTGTTCCTTAACTGTGAACAAATAGATTCTGTCCTTGACCTCTCCAGGAGATCCTCTCTCTCCAGCACTGCAATATCCTCCTTAATCAATACTGCCATCCCCACCCCCTCTTTCTTTCCCTCCCTATTTTTCCTGAACACCATATCCAGAAATATTTAGTTCCCAATCCTGCCCTTTCAACAGGAATCAGAGTAAATTCACAGTATTTATTCGAATTGTTATTACTTATACTGACATTAATGTACAGTGTTAGACATCCAGGTATTATAAACACAATCTCACACAGTCTGATACTTACCCCAGTTCCTGAATTTTACAGCCCGGGTTCCTCACAGCCGCAGACAATAGTTTTACTCCTGAATCTCCCAGTTCATTGTTCCCCAGTCTAAACACAAACAGAGAGAGAGAGAGAGAGAGAAACAAACTGAATCAAACCCTGGATCTGATATAATTTTTCCCTCTCGGTTATTGCAGGAAACACTGAAAAATCTTTGGAAATTAATAACCAGATTTCCCTGTCACTGACAATGAATCTCATTCTGTCCAACTCCCCAAATATTCAGGAACTGTCAGTAAATGTATTTATTAAATAAAGTGCTCTCTGTGTGAAGCCTTTAAATGTCCCTCGTCCGGTCTCATTCCCTGATGATCAGAATTACCCTCCTGGAGGTCAGTGACCTGCCCATCATGTTTGGCGATTTTTTTTCTCATTTCTGCTGCTCCTTAAATCCCGCATTTCTTGTGAATGGAGCGTTTTCCTCGAATTAAATGATAAGTGGAGATTACCTGTACTTCATACTCTGTGCATTATATTAATCTGTATAATATCTCGGGGTGAGTTATATTGTGAAACGGCGCTAACGGCTGCTATGAAATCCGTCCCACAGGACTTTATGTAACAGGGACAGTTTATTACGTCCTGTTATAAGTTTTAAATGCCCCTGAAGTCCTAATTTATAGGGGACGGGAGTCTCTCTCTTTATTCCCCATTAAACTGGCTCGACATTTAATTTAGGTGCAACGGGCCCGACAGTTTTTGGGGCATTTTCCTGAAGTTCCCTCCCCGACTGCGGCCTCACACATAGGGGGCAGATTATGGGAAATTTCCTGGGTTCACTACCGCCTGGTTAACCCTGGAGCCTCCCATTGTGTGTGAGGCCCCACCGCTGGCCGGTGTGTGTTGTAGTCGTGGGCTAATACTCAACAACCCGTTAGCTTTCATCCACTTTAACGGCAGATTTTAGATCCCACTGTATTATCGGCCTGGATTAATGATCGAGGGGCCTGAATCCACGACCTTCTGTCTCAGACGCACGAATGCTGCCAGCTGGGTGAAGAGATGGTGGATATATTGGAGAGTGTGAAGGGCTGTGTCATTGATGAGTTAAGATAACGGACCGACGTCCTGCGGGGAAAGCTCAGCTCGCCCACTGGCGGTTGACTGCCTGAAAGCTGTGTTTTACTCTTTGTTACTGAATGTTTGGTGTTTCTGCTTCCCTCTCCTACAAACGTTGACAGTCCGGTGACTGTAATTTGCCTCCACACATCGGTAAGAGGGTGGGATGTTCCGACACACGGACTGCTCAGTTGGTGTCCGTCGACGTGTAAGTAACAGTGAGAAGGAGCCTCTTCAATGGACGTATCTCAGGCAGTGAGAAAAACAGCAATAAATATCATTTATTGCAATTAAATTATCAGACTCTTTCAGTGACCTGTATTTACCGATCCGATCAAGATGGTAAAATCCCGACTTGTTCACAAGGATCCATTTCAGATTCTCCAGTTCTTAGGGAATTACTAACCGATCCTTTTATTATCTGTCATATTTGTGTTGAATCTGCTTCTCTCTGGTTTAACTGAACTGTTTGTTTCCATTCATTACGTAGCAACAATACAATCCGTGACTGTTCTAAAATTGGTCGAACAGTTAGAGAGAAATAAACAGTTACCTCAACACCTGGCATTTGTGCAGTGCGGGTCCCAGCCGCTGGAGTCCTTCACACTGAATGGAGCAGTGTTCCAGATCGAGATGATTTATTGTATCACAGAGTCCAATGACATGAGACAACACCGCACAGTCAATCGGGGTCAGTCGCAATTCACTAAATGTTAGTGTTTCCACAGATCCCACTGTGACCCGAGCCAGTGTTTTATTCTGAGACTCAAACAGGTAATGGAATGTGTTCAGGAGGTCCCTTTTACCAGTTTCACTCTCTGTCTTTCCAATCTGTCCTTCAACCTTCTCCTTCACCCAGTCAATCACTCCGCAGATTGTTCGATGAAGAAATGGATCCAGAAAGTCCTCCAGGGGCCGAGCTGACTGTGAGGAGGAGAGACCAACAACAAAACGGAGAAATATCTCAAATCGCCCATCTTCCTTGCTGTTGGCTTCATTGAGGAGTTTCCGGATGTCCCCTGGATCTGGAGTCAGGAATTGTGCGAGTGCAGCTACAAACTCTTGGATGGTGAGGTGCGGGAATGTGTAAACCACACTCTGGGCAGAATCATCTCTCTCCAAAAGTTCCATCATGAACCCAGACAGGAACTGGGAAGGTTGCAGATTGTACTTGATCAAATCTCCATTTCTAAACACAATCTTCTTCTCGGAGACTCCTGTGAAGGCCATCTCACCGATCTTCAGTAGCACATCACGGGGGGAATCAATCTCTCGGCCATGGTTTTTCAGAATGTTGTAAATATAGTAGGAATATAGTTGGGTGATGGTCTTGGGAACTCGCTGCTGTTTCCTGTCTCTTTGTGTGAAGAAGGGACCCAGTGACAGACCGAGGATGCAGCAGTAGGAAGGGTTGTAACACATGGTGTACAGGATCTCGTTCTCCTCCACATGTTTGAAAACAGCTGCTGCCACTGACTGATCTTCAAAAAACTTATTGAAATATTCCTTCCGTTCCTCACCAACAAATCCCATGATTTCAGCCCAAATACTGATCTCAGCCTTTTCCAATAAATGTAATGCAGTGGGGCGGCTGGTCACCAGCACTGAACATCCTGGGAGCAGCTTGTGCTGTATTAAACTGTACACAATGTCAGACACTTCGCACTGGTCTTCAGGATCTGTGCACATGTAATCAGCCTCTGTATTCCTCCGATTGTCAGCAAAATCGATACTCTCCTTGAATTCATCTAAACCATCAAATATAAACAGTAATCCCTCTGGGTTCTTCCAGAGCTCTCCCAGAATATTCTTCAAGTAAGGATAGAAAATTAGTATCAGGTTCCACAGGTTTATGGTACAGTTAATAGCGTTTAATTCACGGAATTTAAAACTGAAAACGAATTGAAAGTGTGGGTATATTTTCCCAGTGGCCCAGTCATAAACAATCTTTTGTACCATTGTTGTTTTTCCAATCCCCGCGACTCCGCTCACTGCTGCTGAACTCCCAGAACTGGATTTTCTACGGGAAAAACTGCTCTGGAACAATTGATCAGTTCGGATTTTTTCCAGTTCTCTCCGGAGATGTTTCTCTCTCCACTCTTCATGGTCTCGGCCTCTTGCCAGCAGTTCGTGTTCTACAAGTGTCCGATCTCGAACAGTAGAAATGACCGTTAGCTCAGTGTATAGAGTGACCAGCTGGAAAATCTTAACCTTCTCCTTTGTTAGGATCGTGTTCACTCTCAGCATTTCAGTTTCGACCCGGAGTCTTTCCTTGTGTTTCTGTTGAACATCTTCAATTAGAATAGACAGAAAGTGATTCTCAATGTTAGTTGTATTGATATAAAAACAAATTCTGAATTTCATTTTACTATTCAGTAAAATGTTCCGAGATTGAATTCACAGCTTCAATAGAGGTGTGAGCAGGAAATTAAACTCAATTACTGAAAACCTCGCTTGAAAGTGAACAAGGGCTGAGAAAAGTTTCAAATCCTCACTTGATTCTAACATTTACTGAACATGGAGATTTCTATCAAGATGATATTTTCCCTATGACAGTTAATCCCATCAGCCCTGTCATGTCCTCGAGACATCTCAATAGAAACCCAAACATTATCCTGGTTAGACGACAGTGGAGGTTCTGGTTGATCAGTCTTTGAAACTGTCAGTGGTGCTGTCCTTCTGCAGAAATGGTAAATAGGCTTTGCGTAATCAGTGGGACAGAGATGGACTGAATGCACAGAAGTTCCACTGTTATTGTATCAGACCTCGGGCAGGTTATCTGGGATATTGTGGGCACTGGGAGAGGGACAGACTGTGAATGGACAGAGGTTCCACTGTTATTGTATCAGGCCTCGGGCAGGTTATCTGGGATATTGTGGACACTGGGAGAGGGACAGACTGTGAATGGACAGAGGTTCCACTGTTATTGTATCAGACCTCGGGCAGGTTATCTGGGATATTGTGGGCACTGGGAGAGGGACAGACTGTGAATGGACAGAGGTTCCACTGTTATTGTATCAGGCCTCGGGCAGGTTATCTGGGATATTGTGGACACTGGGAGAGGGACAGACTGTGAATGGACAGAGGTTCCACTGTTATTGTATCAGACCTCGGGCAGGTTATCTGTGTATTGTGGGCACTGGGAGAGGGACAGACTGTGAATGGACAGAGGTTCCACTGTTTAACCTCGATAGAGGGGAAGCTTTCAGAAACGGGACTCGAGTAGCTTATTTGGGGTATTACCTGTGCTTCTATAGTCACGTGATCGCAGGTGTAGCTAAATGCCATTCTTAATGGACAGAGTGGAATCAGAAAGATGATTTAAGATAATGGAGTTTGGGTTGAGGGAAGGGTGACGCGGATTGATGTATTTTCTTTGGCTAAGAAACTTCGGTACGAAAATGTTTTAATGGAATTCAGAACATTAGAGCTGGAAACAGGCTCACAATCACCAAAATAATTAATAACGGAGAAAATCGAAAGTCAGAAATGCGAAGGGAAATCAGCGTAATTTTCTCACCCAAAGCTTTGGAAAGCAGGGACCAGATACCAGGAAAGGACATTAAAGGGGCAGTGTAAGTGGGGGTCAAGAGAAAATCGGACTTGTTTCTGTGGATACACTGAGAGGAGGGATCGGTGCGGTCATCTCTCCAACAGAGACAGGCTCATTTCGGCCAAATGGTCTTTTCCTGTCTCCAATCATTCTCCTGTTACATTGTCATTCAGAAATTGTCAATAATTTTTCAGCAGTTTTACACCTACATTCAATGTGTTTTTCGAACAGTCCTGTCACAGCACCAATAAGAATTGGAATTAGTTCTGCTGCCCACATCACTCAGCGTAATGTTAAAGCAGAAAACATGCACAGTTCAATTCAACTGTTCTCCCAATAATTATACTCCGTTTATTCATTTTGGTCTGAATTTCCTACAATGAAGGTTTGGGAAATTACAAATCTGTTCCCATTAGTCATTACACTGGTTCTAAAAAGACCCTGAGTTAAAGGACTGTTCTTTGAGTGGAATAAGTTCTCTCTTTCACTGCCATTAGTCATTATATTGGGTCGAAAAAGACCCCGAGTTAAAGGACTATTCTGTGAGTAGAATAAGTTCTCTCTTTCACTGCAATTAGGAAGCTAGCCCTTAACTGCCTTGTCTGAACATCTCGGAAGTGTGAAATTCTCAGATCAGCTCGAACACTTCAGCGTCTCGTTCTGTGCTGTGAAATGCTAACATTTTAAAGTTTCGCATTTCTCCACCTCTTTCCCTCCAGTTGGTGGTGAGCAGATTCCAAGGGGGGCGTAACATCTGGCTCAAGGCACTGCTCTTCAATTATGAAAACCAGCACGTCGGAGGTGCGTATTGGGATTAACAGTGTATCAGGATCCTGACAGGTGTCTGTGGAGATTCAGTGTATCTGGATTCCGCCAGGTGTGTATGGCGATCAACGGTGTATCAGGATCCTGCCAGGTGTGTATGGGAGTTCACAGTGTATCAGGATCCTGCCAGGTGTGTATGGGAGATCACAGTGTATCAGCATCGTGCCAGGTTTGTATAGGGATTCACAGTGTATCAGGATCCTGCCGAGGTGTGTATGGGGATTCACAATGTATCAGGATCCTGCCAGTTGTGTATGGGGATTCACAGTGTATCAGGATCCTGCCAGGTGTGTTTGGGGATTCACAGTGCATCAGGAGCCTGCTAGGTGTGTATGGGGATTCACAGTGTATCAGGATCCTGCCGAGGTGTGTATGGGGAGTCACAGTGTATCAGGATCCTGCCAGGTGTGTATGGGGAGTCACAGTATATCAGGATCCTGCCAGGTGTGTATGGGGATTCACAGTGCATCAGGACCCTGTCAGTTGTGTATAAGACTTCATAAGCGATAGTGATCAGCAGCTGGATTAAGTGAAATAATGGAACTTCTGCATATTTACAGAATATGTCAGAAATCTTATGAATTGTAACTTGAATAATTGGGTATTGATGTCGAATCCAAACGAGATTCATATCTGTTTCCTCCACCCTTTGAAATTCTGATTCCCAGATTCCGACAATATCTAAACAAAAGACTACTGTCAAACATTCTGATTCTCAGAAGTGAAATAAACGGTTTAAAATCTCCATTTCATCACTTACCTTTCAGGTGACTGGGTATTTCAGATAAACCTCGTCCGATGTTCATATAATCAAATGGATCAGGACCTGTTTAAATCAATGAGCTTTCATGAAATCAGATCTGTGTAATATTACAGTAAATTCTGTAGTGTTTCAATCTGAAATTGAATTCAGTGTGTGATTTTACCCGTACCAAGTTCCTGCATCTCTTTCAGTATTTTGTCCAACTTTGGCACCACATGGTACATTTTCACAAAGGATTCCCACATCACCCTTCGGGCCCGAGAGCCTTTCTCCATTACCAGATTTAGGAGAAGTTTGGAACTGTCCGCCGTGTTTCCCTTCTCCACGAGATCAACGACTTTCTGTAAAGAATAATAATGAATATATTTGTGTCTCCTTTTCCCAGTCCTACTTCAACTGTTTCCCTTTGTTTTCAGTCCGCACAAGAGTTATACCCGAACCGTTCCCCTGTCCTTTGTACAGACACTGACCGATCCACTGGGTATTTTCACCTCTTCATATCATTGTTTCAGATTCACTGTATTTTCAGTTTGATCCATTTCTTTCCTATTTGACCTGTTTCTCTTTTGTAACATTCCATGATTCTAAGATCTGATATCCTGTTAATTCTGGAATGTTTAAATAATCCAAACTCATCCTGTGTCCCTCCCACTTACCCGATGTTCCTGTCCACTGAAATGCCACTCGTATGTTAACAACGAGCTGACTCCATCCACCCCTTCTTCAATCGCCTGTTCTAGTCTGTCCCGGTAGAATTTCGTCAACTGGAACAGCTGGCAATCGTCGCACTTTGTCAGGAACTCCATGATTGCAGTTTTCGGATCTGTGAACAAAAATGGAGAAAACGAAACACATTATCGAATTTCTATCCGGGCAGCTACATTTCCTCTTTTTCAAACGACTGGAGCCTCCTGTGTGTCACATTATCAAACACCTTCTGAAAACCCATATACACCGCCTGTGCTACATTCCATCGATCTGTATGCTCACCTCTCAACAAAGCTCTATCAAATTTTTCAAATACGGCTTGTCTGCAGCGAATCAGTTCCAGCCTACCCTGTTCATCCCCTGTATCTCTAAATGTTCACTAATTCGACCTGGAATTACAGATTCAAGGAGTTTGCCCACTACTGACGGAGACTAATTGGTCTCCAGTTACCCGTTGATCCTCTCTCCTTAATTTAACAGAGACATTAGTTGGGCTCCTTCAGTCCACCTGGATAATTTTGATAACAAACGAGGATTGAGAAATTGTGGTCAGAGTCCATCTCTGACTTCTTTTAATAACCTCGGGTGTGTTATCTCTGGGCCCAGTGATTTATCTACCTCGGCGATGTTTCTCAGATCCAAATCCTTCTCCACAGTTATCTCTAACGATGGGCCCACATCCTCCTCTCGTACACCAACATTTTCAATTCCACCATCATTTTTAGAAAGTAAAGCAAACATTTTTTGATCTCCCCAAACCTTCATTCACAATTAGTTTCCCCCAGTTCCCCCTCTATCTCACCTCAACTTCTTGCTGGCCTGCAAAACCTACCGAGTTTTGTGCTATTTCCCTTCCTATTGCTTAACTGCATTCATATGGATTCTATCTTAATATTGTTCCTTGGAACATCCTTCTGTTCGAAACCTCTCCCTCTCTCTCTTCTCCTTTTAGACGCTCCTTAAAACCGACCACTTTGCCCAAGCATTTGGTCATTCGTCAGAAAATCTCCTTATTTGAATCGGTGTCAAATTTTGTTTGATAATTGCACCTTGAAGCACCCTGTACCGTTTTACAATATTAAAGGCGCTATATAAATGCAAGTTTTTATTGTTCTAACTCTGTCTTAGAACCTTTATTAATACTGACGTCGAGAACTATTTTTCTCTCCCCTCAAAATGTTTTAATCAGAAACATTTCGCTCTGAGCCCTGTGGAAATGCAGGCCCTGTCTCACAGATACTCGATCACATCTCTGATATTCCGAATATGTTTGGAATGATTTGTAAATTCACAGACATAACACACAATCCTAACTCCGATTTTTTAGAATGTTGACCCGTTTCCGTTTCTTTGCTTTTTTTAATAACAAGTGACTTTATCTCTCAATACTTCAAAACCATTTACCTTTTTTTCCCGCTAATAACATTTCACTATTTTATAAATCTTCTGTTCTGCTCCAACAGTTTTATTAATTCCAATCTCTAATCTCAGAACCGGAGATTTCCCACCCTCCAGTCATATGAGCTGAAACCCTCCCACGGCTCCATTCACCCAGTCTGTGAAACCATTGTTGGTCGGTTCAGACCGTGACCGTCCCTTCCCTTCTCCCTGAACTCATTCCAGTCCTCAAGACCGTGAACCCTGCCCTCCTGCTCCATTCACCCAGTCTGTAAAACCATTGTTGGTCGGTTCAGACCGTGACCGTCCCTTCCCTTCTCCCTGAACTCACTCTATCCCCAAGACCGTGAACCCTTCCCTCCTGCTCCAGCCCTGCAGCCACACATTGACCTGTCTCATATTTCCCCCTTTAAGCGGCCCAGTGAAAACAATCCAGAGATCGCCAACTCAAAGCCTTGATTTTTAGTCGAGTGCTAAGTCTCAATATTCCCTCGATAAATGTATTTATATCCTGTTATTGGTTCCGACCATGGCTATTTTCGGCTCTCCTTTTCTTCCCAGAGATGGTCGCACCTGTTTCAAGATGTTCTTCCCTCTAACACCAGGGAGGTAACTTACCATTCGGGACCTGCTCAGGGCTGCAGAAGAGTCTGTCTGTTCCTTCACAATAGAATCTCCCACCATTATCGTTTTCCTATTCCTGTGTCGTACCTGCCTCTCAACCCCTGCCCCACTCGGGGTTTCTCCCTGCTCCCCGGTCTCACACTGTTACTCAGAAAGACCATCCTCTAAGTCACTGTATCTTTCCTCCATACAGTCCCCAACACCAGGTATCTATTGGACAGTTCCACTACTCAGGAGATCCCTCCTCCTGTGACTGCACTGTCCCTCTAGATGTTAACTCACTTCACTCTATCGACACAGTATCTGTGTTGTTACCTCTTCCTCTGTGCGCTGTAGGTTCTTGCTCGAGATCTGGAGCTTTTGTCAGGACTGAAATTATATTTTGAAGAATTTTGTGAACCTACCTGTGTCCATTGTCATTCTTGTTGAGGGTGTTAGATTTTCTCCCCTGTTTGAAGCTTCAACCACGGCGGTGACAGACGTTCCCAGATTCTGATGCTCTGTAATAAATATAATATTAATAGGCGGGTTAGACAGAGATATTAAAATGAGCAGGAGAACGTTCCCTTGTTAAACATGATACCAAGTCTCTCCTCCCCAATCAGTACAACAGCTGTTAGCTCTGGGATGGAGCATTTCCAGAGTGTGATGATCAACACTCCACATCAGGTGTGACACAGACAGCTGCCCAGTGAAATCCAGTGAGTCCCGCTGATCTCAACATCCCAGTTCCAGACTGGCTCCCGTCGGCAGAGACTCTGCACTGGGAGCGCCCATTGTTAAGATTTAATCACAGTCCAGGCCAGAACAAGCCTTATTCCTTAGATAGTGAATATTCTGAGGGGAAATATGGAGCGGGGAGTTCATTGATGAATTAAATGATCCTTCACTCGGTTTTACATTCTGACGCTATTGTATTATTTTATTCAGAGAAGTGTTTCATATTTTTGATTAGTTGTGTTTTGATATTAAATCCTGGTACTTTGTGAATATGATATCTATCGACATGCACAATTTACAGCTGGGAGTGATTCCTCTGGAGTTTATGGGCAGTGACAGTCTCCGTCTGTTCATGGAGATGTGTCCTGGTTGGTGCATCTATTGGATATATATATTTGCCATATTTCTCATGGTGTCAGCAACTGAATAATGAGCACCGTAGGAGTTGAGGAGATTTACAACTGCTCTAATATTAACACTAATGAGCACTGTAGTAGGTGAGGAGATTTACCACTGTTCCAATATTAACACTAATGAGCACTGTAGGAGGCGAGGAGATTTACCACTGTTCCAATATTAACACTGATGAGCACTGTAGGAGGCGAGGAGATTTACCACTGTTCTAATATTAACACTAATGAACACTGTCGGAGGTGAGGAGATTTACCACTGTTCTAATATTAACACTAATGAACACTGTCGGAGGTGAGGAGATTTACCACTGTTCTAATGCTAACATTAATTAGCTCTGTCGGAGGTGAGGAGATTTACCACTGTTCTAATATTAACACTAATGAGCACTGTGTGAGGAGATGTGATTTACCACTGTTATAATATTAACATTAATGAGCACGGTAGGAGGTGATGAGATTTCCCACTTTTCTAATATTAACACTAATGAGCACTTTGGGAGGAGAGGAGATTTACCACTGTTATAATATTAACAATAATGAATGCTGCAGGAGGTGAGAAGATTTACCACTGTTCTAATATTAACACGAATGAGCACGGTAGGAGGTGATGAGATTTCCCACTTTTCAGTATAAACACTAATGAGCACTGTCAGAGGTGAGGAGATTTACCGCTGTTCTAATATTAACACTAATGAGCACTGTCGGAGGTGAGGATATTTAACGCTGTTCTAATATTAACACTAATGAGCACTGTAGGAGGTGAGGAGATTTACCACTGTATTAATATTAACAGTAATGAGCACTGTCGCAGGATAGGAGATTTACTGCTGTTCTAAAATTAACACGAATGAGCACGGTAGGAGGTGATGTGATTTCCCACTTTTCAGTATAAACACTAATGAGCACTGTAGGAGGTGAGGAGATTTACCACTGTTCTAATATTAACACGAATGAGCACTGTAGGAGGTGAAGAGATTTACCACTGTATTAATATTAACAGTAATGAGCACTGTCGCAGGATAGGAGATTTACTGCTGTTCTAAAATTAACACTAATGAGCACTGTAGGAGGTGAGGAGATTTACTGCTGTTCTAAAATTAACACTAATGAGCACTGTAGGAGGAGAGGAGATTTACCACTGTTCTAATATTAACACTAATTAACAATGTCGGAGGTGGGGAGATTTACTTCTGTTCTAATGTTAACACGAATGAGCACTGTAGGAGGTGAGGTGATTTACCACTGTTCTAATATTAACACTAATGAGCACAGTAGGAGTAGAGGAGATTTACCACTGTTCTAATATTAACACTAATGAGCACAGTAGGAGGTGAGGATATTTACCACTGTTCTAATATTAACACTAATGAGCACTGTAGGAGGTGAGGAGATTTACCACTGTTCTAATATTAACACTAATGAGCACTGTAGGAGGTGAGGAGATTTACCACTGTTCTAATATTAACACTAATGAGCACTGGAGGAGGTGGGGAGACTTCCCATTGTTCTAATATTAACTCTAAGCTGTAATGTTATCAATCGATAACTTTAAACCGTGAGCTGATTCACAAAATTCATGTTTGGAATCTCATTAGGGATTTTACAATCTCCGTAAGAACCATGAATATAAGTGGTTGGCATGACTGCTGTTCGACAACAGAATTCTTCACTAGTATGTGTGTTTTGCAAGGGAACAGAATTCATGGCGGGGTCTGAAGATGGTGTCTTCGTTTTTCCCAATGTTTAATTGGAGAAATGTGCACCTCGTCCAAGACTGGATGTTGGACGAGCAGCGTGACAACGCTGAGGCAATGGATCGGCCGAGAGAGATGGTGGAGATGTCGAGCAGTTTGTTTCCAGTGTACATGAAAAAGCTGAATCCTTGTCTTCACATCATTCATATAATGTCTCCAAGGGGCAGCGTGTCGATGAGAAATAGGAAGGGGTGAGGTTAGATCCATGGGGGATTCCCAGAGTTAACAGTGCAGGAGTAGAGAAGCCATATAAGGAGATTCTCCGGCTGCGACTGAGCAGATAAAAGTGGAACCAAGGGAGAGCAGTCCCACTGAGCTGGATAATGGAGCTGAGGCGTTGGATATCGTGATCGACCGTGTCAAAGACTGCAGAGGTGAAGAAGAATGAGGAGGGATAGTTTAACACAGTCACAACAATGGAAGGTGTTATTTGTGATTTTGAACTTTGCCATTTCAGTGCTGTGACAGGAGGGGAAACCTGATTGGAGAGATTCAAACATGGAGTTGTCAGAAAGATGGTCAGATTTGGGAGTCAAAAAAAAAAATTGGAGAGGAAAGGGAGGTTGGAGATGGTGGAATAAGTAACACGTCTGTTATTGTTCAGCCACGTGTCAATCTGGCCGTGTCTCTTTCATCAAACCCTCCGCTGTGAAATACACAAGTCTAATTTGTGGATTAATGTTACAGAAACAGTGAAAGTAATTTCACTGTAAATAACATCCCGCTGCCTCGGGCACGGTAATTACTGCATGGCGATGGAACCTTCCCGTTCCACCGGAGGAGTTCGCTTGTTCCAGGATGCAGAATTAGAGAAAAGCTTCCGGTATCCTCCTTTTACAAAACTGATTCAGAAAATGCAGCTCATCGCTTCCCCTTTTTTGCACAGATTGATGCAGTATGCACAGAACAGAAACAGGCCATTCGGCCCAACGATTCCATGCCAGTGTTTATGCACCAAATGAGCCTCCTCAAATCCAGCTTCATCGAACCCGATCAGAATATCATTAAATCCCTTCATCCATCATATTTTTATCAAATTTCACCTTCAAAGCATCTTTTCTTTGCAGTGAGGATCTGTAACCTGGAGATTGCCCTCTCACCAACTCCATACATTTCACGTGTTGTTCCTCAGTCCCACAAACCCAGGCCCGGACCCACACGACGCCGAACCAGTCCCACACTGTCACCTCGCTGAAACAAAAAAACACCCACACACCACTGACCAAGTCCTACCCCGACACCCCACTGACCCACTCCCACACCGACACCCCACTGACCCACTCCCACACCGACACCCCACTGACCCACTCCCACACCGACATCCCACTGACCCACTCCCACACCGACACCCCACTGACCCACTCCCAGACCGACACCCCACTGACCCACTCCCACACCGACACCCCACTGACCCACTCCCACACCGACACCCCTCTGACCCATTCCCACACCGACACCCCACTGACCCAGTCCCACACCGACACCCCACTGACCCACTCCCACACCGACACCCCTCTGACCCATTCCCACACCGACACCCCACTGACCAAGTCCTACCCCGACACCCCACTGACCCACTCCCACACCGACACCCCACTGACCCACTCCCAGACCGACACCCCACTGACCCACTCCCAGACCGACACCCCACTGACCCACTCCCACACCGACACCCCACTGACCCACTCCCACACCGACACCCCACTGACCCACTCCCACACCGACACCCCACTGACCCACTCCCACACCGACACCCCACTGACCCATTCCCACACCGACACCCCACTGACCAAGTCCTACCCCGACACCCCACTGACCCACTCCCACACCGACACCCCACTGACCCACTCCCAGACCGACACCCCACTGACCCACTCCCACACCGACACCCCACTGACCCAGTCACACACCCACACCCCATTGACCCAGTCCCACACCGACATTCCACTGACCCAGTCCCGCACCGACACCTCACTGACCCAGTCCCACACACACACCCCACTGACCCAGTCCCACACCGACACCCCACTGACCCAGTCCCACACCGACACCCCACTGCCCCAGTCCCACACCGACACCTCACTAACCCAATCCCACACCGACACCTCACTAACCCAATCCCACACCGACACCCCACTGAACCAGTCCCACACACACACCCCACTGACCCAGTCCCACACCGACACCTCACTGACCCAATCCCACACCGACACCCCACTGACCCAGTCCCACACCCACACCTCACTGACCAAGTCCCACACCGACACACCACTGACCCAGTCCCACAACGAAACCCCACAGACCCAGTCCCACACTCACACCACACTGACCCAGTCCCACACACACACCCCACTGACCCAATCCCAAACTGACACTCCACTGACCCAGTCCCACACCGACTCCCCACTGACCCAATCCCTCGCGTCCACCACACTGAACCATTCCCACAACGACACCCCAGTACCCAGTCCCACACTGACAGCCCACGACCCAGTCCCACACCGAAACCCCACTGACCCACTCCCACACCGACACCCCACTGTCCCAGTCCCAAACCGACACCCTACTGACCGATTCCAACATCGATACCCCAATGGCCCAATCCCACAAAGACAGCCCCACTGAGCCAGTCCCACATCGATACCCCACTGACCCAGTCCCACACTGACACTCAATGACCCTGTCCCAAACCGACACCCCACTGACCCAGTCCCACACCGACCCCCCAATGACCCAATCCGACACCAACATCCCACCGAGGCAGACCAACACCGACACACTACTAGCCCAGTCCTACACGCCACTGACCAAACTCCTACACTGACAACCGACTGACCCAGTACCACACCATTAGCCCAATGACCCAGTTCCACATCGAAACCAGATTGACCCAGTTCCACACGGACTCCTCCAGCACATTGGTAATTAGAGTAGTGACATCTTATAGAAAGATTTTTTTTCCTTTTGGTGATTAGTGTCGTTACATTCTCTCTAAGGTTTAGTGATGGACACTCCTACCTTTTGGTAATTTGTGCAGTTACTTTTCATACAACGATTAGTGATGGACCCTCCTACCTGTTGGTAATTTATGTAGTTACTGCTAATATAAAGATTAGCGATGGACCTACGTACGTGTTGATAAATTATGTAGTTACTTTTCATATAAAGATTAGTGATGGACGCTCCCACCTGTTGGTAATTTGTGTAGTTACATTTTCTATAAAGATTTGTGATGGACGCTTCTACCCGTCGGTAATTTGTGTAGTTACTTTTTTTTTCAAAATTAGTGATGGATCCTCCTGCCTGTTGGTAATTTGTATAGTTTCTTCTTATATAAAGATTAGTGATGGACCCTCCGACCTGTTGGTAATTTGTGTAATCACTTTTCATATAAAGATTTGTGTATCACCCTCCTACCTGTTGGTAATTTGTGTCGTTACTTTTCATATTAAGATTAGTGATGGACCCTCCTAACTGTTGGTAATTTGTGCAGTTACTTTTCATATAAAGATTAGCGATGGACCCTCCTACCTGTTGGTAATTTGTGTCGTTACTTTTTATATGAAGATTAGTGATGGACCCTCTCCCACCTGTTGGTAATTTGTGTCGTTACTTTTTATATGAAGATTAGTGATGGACCCTCCCCTACCTGTTGGTAATTTGTGTCGTTACATTTTATATGAAGATTAGTGATGGACCCTCCCCTACCTGTTGGTAATTTGTGTCGTTACTTTATATATGAAGATTATTGATGGACCCTCCTACCTGTTGGTAATTTGTGTCGTTAGTTTTTATGTAAAGATTAGTGATGGACCCTCCTACCTGTTGCTAATTTGTGTAGTTAGTTTTTATGTAAAGATTAGTGATGGACCCTCCTACCTGTTGATGTAAAGTAACTTCTCAAATTACCTATATTAACGATCAGCAACCTCCTATCTGTGTGAAAGATCGTTTCAGCCCTGAACCAGTTTCCATCTGAAATATTCCGAAAATTTTATCTCTCTAAAGGGAGCGGCCTCTCTTTTTTTTTCAGTTGAGGTATTTTGACAAATAACTTCCTCATTAATATGAACTTATTTTAGCAAAAAGAAAAGTCTCTGCTCTCTTTTCCCACCTAATGCCCGTCCGTTTCTCACTGACGCTGTGGCATTACATAGTAATTAATTATTGTAATTAATCGTGGGCAAGTTTTATCTCCGAAATTGCTCCTATCCTGTGAGTAGATCGCGTTCAGTCCGGCCTCAGGTAACCAGAGGCTGATTTCCCAGGTGCCCGGCAGAGATCGATAATCGGCCAGTGCGAATGTGTGAACCCTTCACTGAGCTGAACTGTGTGTTTGGTCTGAACAGCTGGTCCCGCCTTTGATCAGTTAAATAAAAGTGTACCGGGCACCAAACGGTTCAGTGAGTAAAAAGAGCCAGTGTTACAGTAAAAATCGGTCCGGAGTTAGAAGGACCCAGGTTCAATATTTATTTACTGAACTGCAAATTCTAAAATGGGGCGGATGGTAAATTCCCAGTGTCCATGTTCCTGCTTTCTGTCCCGTAACCGCTCTTATAATATTGTGTCTGTGGGGAGACCGGTGGAGACCAGGAGAGGGTTCAGCCCTGAAATCCCCGGTGTAAAATACCCCGCCTTCCGAGCGAACACTTAGTGAATTGTTAGACCCGCGAGGACTGCAGAGCTCCCCACGCCGGGAAACAAATCTGACCGCGGGAAATCTGCTTTAGAAAGAAAGAGGAAGGGGAGAAAACGATAATAAAATAACAAAATGAAGCTGAGAAGCGTCAATAATTTACCTGAATCCCGCAAGGATTTTCTCTCTCTCAATGTCCGTGTCGATTTTACAAATTATATCCTTGTAATTCCATGACAACCAATCAGGTGGAAGCTCCTTGTTTTATTTTAGCAAGGCACGAATTGTGATTTGATCTGAACCTTGTGATGTGAGTTTCTCAACTCCACCCGATGTGTGCAAGCTGCTGTCAAACCTCAGGATGGATTTCAACTCAAACATTCCTCGTTTGTTTCAGAACAGGGAGCGGCCTTTCTGGTGAAATCTATTCGAACCAGTTTGGAAATTTGCTGCCACTTCAACTGTGAACAGAGTTATTGGTTTTAAACTGCACTCGGATCCCCAAGACCGTGAGTTCAAATCCCAGAATGGCGGCTGTGAGACTGAAAATAGCTGATATTAATGAAAATATCTGTACTGATACAACTGACAGTAACTATATTGATTATCGAAATTATATTACTGACAGTATCTGTACTGATTACAAAGCTGATATTACGGAGAGTATCTGTATTGAATATTGAAATTATATTAATGACAGTATCTGTACTGATGATAGAGCTGAGATTCATTGTCAGTGACAGGGAAATCTGGTTATTATTTTCCTGAAGATTTTTCACTGTTTGCTGTAATGTCAGAGGGAAAAATGTGTCAGATCGGGGATTGGATTCAGTTTGTCTCTCACTCTCTGTCTGTTTGTATTTGGACTGGGGAGAAATAAACTGGGAGATTCAGGAGTGAAACTATTGTCTGCGGCTCTGTGGAACACGAACTGTAAAATAGGGAACTGGGGTAAGTATCAGACTGTGTGAGATTGTGTTTATAATAACTGGATGCCGAACACTGTACATTAATGTCAGTATAAGTAATAATAATACAAATAAATACTGGGAATTGACATTGATTCCTGTTATCTCTGCTCGACTCTGTCCCTCTCCTCAATCTATGATCTCCAGGTTATGTGATAACGATCTCACAGATTCTTGTACCAAGGATCTCGTCTCCGCTCTCAGTACAAACCGGTCACTGACGGTTCTGAACTTGGGTAATAATAAACTGGAAGATTCATGAGTTGAACTGCAGTCTGCGGCTCTGAGGAACCCGGACTGTAAAATACAGAAACTGGGGTAAGTATCAGACAGTGTGAGATTATGTTTATAATAACTGGATGTCTAACACGGTACATAATTATTAGTAACAGTAATAGTGTTATTATTAAACACTGAACATTATTATTAGTATCAGTAATAGTGTTATTAATAAACACTGTACATTATTATTAGAATCAGTAATAGTGTTATTGATAAACATTGTCTATTATTATTAGTATCAGTAATAGTGTTATTAATAAACATTGTCTATTATTATTAGTATTAGTAATAAAGTTATTAATAAACACTGTACATTATTAGTATCAGTAATAGTGCTATTGATAAACATTGTCTATTATTATTAGTATCAGTAATAGTGTTATTAATAAACATTGTCTATTATTATTAGTATTAGTAATAAAGTTATTAATACACACTATACATTATTAGTATCAGTAATAGTGTTATTAATAAACACTGTACATTATTATTAGTATCAGTAATAGTGTTATTAATAAACACTGTACATTATTATTAGTATCAGTAACAGTGTTATTAATAAACACTGGACATTTACCCTGATTCCTGTTATTTCTATCTCTCTCTGATCCACAATCTTGATGGTGTCGGTCTCACAGATTCTTGCACCGAAGATCTCGCCTCCGCTCTCAGGACAAACCGATTACTGACGGGTCTGTCCCTGGGGTAAAATTCCTTCACAGACCGAACTGTCCCGCTCTCTGCTCCCTCTACTGACCTGCAGGAATATTGTGAGAATTTTTGATAATGTTTAATCTAACAAATAGCATATCAATGGGAGTCAGTCCCTTTTATTGGTAATATTTGACTGCAATTATTATTGAAATATAAACCCCAGTCTTTCAGTTATTCAACTGTTGTTCAATCTGTTTATTTCCTGTTGAATCTTTAATCTGTTTCAGACTGTGGGGGAATCAGTTCAGTTCAAACGGAAAGAGACACCTGCAGTCACTGAGGGAATCCAGACCCAAACTGAGTGTGGAAGTGTGAACATTTCAATATCTAACAATTACTGGGCTGGATAGTCACCAATGAGGCACTGGTTCAATGCACAGGCAGGAAGGGCCTCGGGTGGGGCTCAGTCTGGGCTGCAGTGGGACAGCGGGTCAATGTGCAGACAAGAAGGGCCCAGGGTGGGGCTCAGTCTGGGCTGCAGTGGGACACTGGGTTAATGTACAGACAGTATGGGCCCAGGATGGGGATCAGTCTGGGCTGCAGTGGGACACTGGATCAATGCACAGACAGGAAGTGCCCAGGACAGCAAGTGTCCCTCTGTACAGTGTGGAGCCAGACTCTGTAACAAAGCACCCTGTAACCATACAAAATCTCCGCGCTCCTCCAATTCTGGCCTCTTGCACATCCTCACTGCCATTGCTCCACCACTGGCGGCCGCACCTTCAGCTGCCTGAGCCCAAGGTTCCGGAATTCCTCCCTAAACCTCTCCGCCTCTCTCCCCTTTTTTAAGATGCTCCTTAAAACCTACCTCTTTGCCCAAGCTTTTGTTCACTTTTCCTAATACCTCCTTGTGAGGCTCGGTGTCACATGAATCGCTCCTGTGAAGCGCCCTGTGACGTTTTACTGCTTTTAAGGTGCAATATAAATGTAAGTTGTCTGTGTGCTGTGTTAATAAAACTCCACCTCTTCCTTCGGCTCAGGCCTGGTCTCGTTATTTTTTTTTAAATGGTGTTAGTGTTTTAAAATATTGAAGAAAGGATCCTCGAAATTCCATCATTTCTCCTGCAAGCGGCATCGCAGACGTGACTCTTTGGTTTAGTGAACTGTGTGTGTGTGTGTGTGTGTGTGAATTGCAGATCATAACAAATCGCTGCATAAAATGAATCCTTCCTCATGTCACCTCTGGCTCTTTTGACAATTATTTTGAATCTGTGTCCTCTGGTTACCGACCCCCTGTCACTGGAAACAGTTTCTCCTTAATTACTCCATCAAAACCACCTCAAATGGCCGCTCTGTCCCTTCAAAGTTGTCCCATCTCCCTGAAACACAAGCATCATTTTGAAATTATAACAAACCCTCGAAGCCCGTACAGGGGTTCATTTTTCCGACGTTAATCTCCTCTCGGCCCTGTTTGTCTCACACTGGGTTAATGTGTTTGCATCACATTGCAGGCTGGGCTACTTTAACCCCAGGCTTTAACCTGGTTAAATCGCAACGATCACAATCGAACTGGAACATGTTAAACCGAGGCCCCAAAACCAGGGCCCAGAGAGGAAAGTAAACCCCAGGGCAATAAACAGACCGAACTCTCGTGGGCCCTGTTTGGGTGAAGCCTGTTGAGAAGGCCTCTCTCCGTCCCCTCTGGAGGAGATGACCTCGGTCGGTCTCCTCTGGGAGAGGAGGCCTCGGTCGGTCCCCTCTGGGGGAGGCATCGGTCTCCCCAGAGGGATCCCAAAGTGGCAGTCTGTACATTTAGACCACCACCACAACAACTACTTCTGCAACAACAACTTGCATTAGTTGAGTATCCATCTTGGACAAAATGACGACAAGTACGGCGGCCATCTTGGACAAATGGCGGCAAGGAGGGCGGCCATCTTGGATGAAATGTCAGCTATCTTGGTCAAAATAGTGGCAAATTCTGCGCAGAGTGTCCCCAGTGATACCACAGTGACCTCCGATTGACCCAGTGATCCCACCAGTTAACCAGAGTGCACCCAGTGATCCCAGAGTGCACCCAGTCACCCCAGAGTGATCCCAGCGTGCTGCCAGGGATCCCTGAGTGCACCCAGGCACCCCAGATTGCACCCAGTGATCCCAGACTGGACCCAATCACCCAACATTGATCCTAGAGTGGTAGTCTTCACATTTAGACCGCCAACACAACAATTACTCAAACAACAACAATGACAACAACAACAACGACAACAACAACAGCTTGTAATTATTATATATATATATATCATATATCGGTATATTTGATACATGTATGTGTGTTTACACACGGCCAGCATGGCGGCAATTACGGTCGCCTTCTTGGACAAAGTGGCCGCAAGTGTCGCGGCCATCTTGGACAAAATGACGGAATATACGGCAGCCATCTTGGACAAAGTGGCGGCAAGTGGGGTGGCCATCTTGGACAAATTGGTGGCATGTACGGTCGCCATCTTGGACAAAGTGGCGGCAAGTGGGGTGGCCATCTTGGACAAATTGGTGGCATGTACGGTCGCCATCTTGGACAAAGTGGCGGCAAGCACGGCGTCTAACTTGGACAAAATGGCCGCACGTACGACGGCATTCTTGAAGAAAATGAGGGCAAGCACTGAACAGAGTGTCCCACGTGATCCAACAGTGACACCAGAGTGTCCCAGTGACCCCCTCAGTACACCAAAATGCACCCAGTCACCTCAGAGCCATTCCTATTTTCACACAGGGATACCACAGTGCACCCAATCACCCCAGAGCGATCCCAGATAGCACGCAGGGAACCCAGAATGCAAACAGTCACTCCTGATTGATCCCAGAATGCACCCAGGCAGCCCAGCGTGCAACCAGTCACAATGAGGTCATCCCAAAGAGCGCCCAGGTATTCCAGAATGTACCCAGTGATCTCAGACTGCACCCAGTCACACTAGAGTGATCCAGAGTGTCAGTCTTTATAATGTGACCACCACCACAACAACTACTACGAATACAACAACAACTTGTATTTATAATATATATTCCATATATTCATTATATATATATATATATATATATGTATGTATTTACGCAAGGCCAGCATGGCCACAAGCACGGCAGCCATCTTGGACAAAATGGCGTCAAGTACGGCCGCCATCTTGGACAACATGGCGGCAACTACGGCAGTCATATTGGACAAATTGGAGGCAAGTAGGCAGCCATCTTGGACACAATGGTGGCAATTGTCCCCAGTGACACCACCGTGGTCCCAGAATGAAATCAGTCACCCCAGAGTGATTCGAATTTGCACCCAGGGATCCCAGATTAAAGCGAGTCACCCCAGAGTGATCCAAGAGTTCAGCCAAGGATCCCAGAATGCACCCAGGAATCCCAGAATGCATCCAGTCACTTCCGAGTGATCCCAGAGTGCACCCAGGGATCACAGATTGGCAGGCTTCACATTTAGACCACCACCACAGCAACGACTACTACGACGACAACAACTTGTATTTATAACATATATATATTGTATATATGACATATATATACGTCTATTTACACACGGCCATCAAGGCGGCATGTACGGTGGCCACCTTGGACAAAATGGCGGCAAACACGGTGGCCATCTTGGACAAAATTACGGCAAGTACTACGCAGATGTCCGCGGTGATACCACAGTGACCCCAGAATGCCCCATTGACTCTTCACTGAACCCAGAGTGCACCCAGACACCCCGGAGTGTTCCCAGGGTGGCAGTCTTTATATTTAGACCACCACCACAACAACTAATACAAAAACAACAATTTGTATGCAAGTACGGCGGAAATCCTGGAAAAAAATGGCGGCGATTACGGCAGCCTTCTTGAACGAAATAGCGGCAGTAGCTCAAGGCTGTTCGACAGGAACAGGAGCAAGCCATTCAGCCCTTCGAGCCTGTTATAAAGGAACTGGAGGCCATTCATCACCTCGAGCATGTTATATGGGAACTGAAGGCCATTCAGCACCTCGAGCCTATTAAACTGGAATAGGACGAGTCCATTAAGCCCTTCTAGCCTGTTACACTGGAAAAGGAGGAGGCCATTCAGCCCTTCGAGCATGTTATAGAGGAACTGGAGGCCATGCAGCCCCTCGAGCCACTTAAGTACGAACAGGAGGAGGTTATTCAGCACCTCGAACCTTATGTACAGCAACTGGAGGAGGCCATTCGGACCCTCGAGCATGTTACATGGGAACAAGAGGTGGCAATTAAGCTCCTCGAGCCTGTTCCGCCATTCAATTAGATCATGGCTGATCTGTATCTTAACTCCATCTGTCTACCTTGGTTCCTTAATCCTTAATACCCTTGCCGAACAAAAGTCGATCAATCTCCGTTTTGAAATTTCAGATTGACCACCCGCCTCAATAGACTTCTGTGGGAGAGAATTCCAGATTTCCACTACCCTTTGTGTAAGAAGTGCTTCCTGACATCACCCCTGAACGGCCAAACTCTAATTTTAAGGTGATGCCACCTTGTTCCGGATTCTCCCACCAGACAAAGTAGTTTCTCTCTATCTACCTTATCAACTCCTGTAATCATCATAAACACCTCAATTAGATCACCCCTTAATCTCCTATATTCAGGGGAATACAAGCCTTGTCTATGCAACCTGTCCTCATAATTTAACCCTTCGAGCCCGGATATAATTCTGGTGAATCTGCACTGCAGCTCTTCCAAGGGCAATACATCCTTCCTGAGGGGCAGTGCACAGAACTGAATGCAGTCCTCCAGATGGGCTCTAACCAGAGTTCTGTACAGCTGGAACATAACTTCCACCCCTTTATATTCCAGCCCTCTTGAAATAAAGGCCGACATTCTATTAGCCTTTTTAATTATTTTTGTAACTGTCCACTCGCGTTAACTGATTTCTGCACTTGGACCCCTAAATCTCTCTGCTCCTCCACAGTTCTGAGCTCCTCACCATTTAGAAAACACTCTGATCTATCTTTCTTAGATCCGAAGTGGATGACCTCACATTTACCCTAATTGAACTCCATTTGCAACAGTTTTATCTATTCACATAATCTGTCAATGTCCTGGGAATGCTTGGAGCTTTTGTTTGGTTGGAGAATGCTTTATATCAGATCGTTATTTTAAAAATATTAGAATTGATTTATATTTTGTATTTTTTGAACAAGATCATTATTCTCCGATCAGTAAAATGTCCGTGTTTTTCAGATAGTGGCGACAGTCCAGGGATCATTGCATTTTTGCAGACTTTAATGAAGTGAAAGTTTGCTGATTTAAAACCAGCTGTATTTCCAAGCTTGAAAAAGCAGCTCCTCTGTTAGGTGAGGCTTTACTCTCAATGTCGCAGTGTTTCCGCTTGTCCTGATATCAATGTAACATTTGAAGGGCTCCAGGTAATGAACAGTGAAACCCCTTCAGATTATCTCAGCCCAGTCGTTCTATCCAGTGCCGAATAGTGCCTGCTCTTCAGAGGGTGACAGATTCACACTACACTAGACATTATTTTACACTTTAACTGCCATAGATATTGATGAAACAGTAAGAGAACAAACAGAATAGTAGCAGTAAGACAACAGTTTTACTGTAAAGCTCAACCAAATCCTGATTGGAAAAGAAAATAATAAATAATTCACAAATACTATACGAAACTGTGACCGAACTTTCGAACATCCTGGTTCTTTGTTGTCTTTTTCTCACAAACTATGGAAGCTGTCGACCTGATTAACATTCTCAGAGATTCCAAACAGACTCACCAGTTTGAAAAAGACAGGCTGATGAATGCCTTCAAAACAGTAACTGGGAGCCTGTCATTTTAAGCAATGGTCTGTTTTGTTCAAAAGAAGCTACCAATCAAAACTGTACGAGAAGAAATGACCCCAGAGGTCTGTATCTGAATCAAATGTTTGACTTTGTGAGGTGCAGCCTGCCTTTAAGATGTGCAGGCTGCCTTTAAGAGGTGCAGCCTGCCTTTCAGAGGTGCTGACCACTCACGCAATATTGTGGCCCCCTGCTGGTGAGAAGCCGTTCAACAGCGCAGCCAGGCCTGACTGCTCGCAGGAATCAGGTGAATCACCAGGCAGCACCAATCTCACGGGCTGTCCGCATCTCAACGACCGGGTGCAGGTTAATCACGTGGGGGTTAATCGACCCCCGCGCCCGGATTCGGGGGTTATCGAATTTAACCCCGTCCACTTAACTATATATATATATATATATATTACATAGAATACAGCACGGCACAGAAACAAGCAATTCAGCCCATCTGGGTGAAGAAGTTCCCCTGAATTTCTTATTTGAAAACAACAACTTCTGCAGTAGAAAATATAATGCAATATATAATCTAATGATATATTTATATATATTTAACATCGAATGTACAGTACAGCACAGTACAGAGGCCAATCTGCCCGACTGCTATTTCTATTTTACAACAACTACTTCTTGTATGTATAACACAATATAATATATCTTTATATAATTATTGCATAGAATACGGCACGGCACAGACAGAGGCCATTCGGCCCATCTGGGTAAAGAAGTCTCTCCGGGATTCCCTGTTTGACAACAATAACAATATTATATATATTTGTATACTCTATAGAATAACTTCGATTGTACAGAAGAGAAACAGGGGCCTTTCGGCCCAACTGGGTAAATAAATATCTCACAGTGTTCCCACAGTGTCCCATTCATCCACAGTGCACCGAGTGATAGTGCCACATTGATGCACAGTGCACCCAGTGATCCACAGTGCACCCAGTGATCCCACATTGATCGCAGAGAGACACAGTGATCCCAAAGTGCACCCAGTGAGAGTGTAGCATTCATTCACAGTGTCCCAGTAATCCACGGTGCACACTCTGATCCCACAGTGATCGCAGAGTGACCCAGTGGTCCTACAGTGCACCCAGTGTTTCCACAGTGCACCCAGTGATTTCAGTGTCCCAGTGATCCAACAGTGCACCTAGTGATAGTGCACCAATGATCCGCAGTGTCCCAGTGATCCTCAGTGCACTCAGTGGTCCCACAGTGATTGCAGAGTTACCCAGTGATCCTACAGTGTCACATTGATCCACAGTGCATCCAGTGATCCCACAGTGTTCGCAGAGTGACCCAGTGATCTAACAGCGCACCCAGTGATAGTGCCCCAGTGATGCACAGTGCACCCAGTGATGCACGGTACACCCAGTGATGCACAGTGCACCCAGTGGTCCCAGAGTGTCCCTGTGAATCACAGTGTCCCAGTTATCCACAGTGCATCCAGTGATCCCACAGTGATCGCAGAGTCACCCAGTGACCCAACAATACATCCAGTGGTAGTACAACAATGGTCCACAGTGTCCCAATGATCCACAGTGCACCCCGTGATTCCACAGTGCACCCAGTGATTCCACAGTGCACCCAGTAATCTCAGTGTCCAAACTGCACCCATGTAAAAGATTGTGAGACAGTCTTTATATACAACAACAACTTATGTATATAAAATAACGTGTATATATTATATATTTATACACTACATAGAATGGGTGAAGAAGTTTCTCCTCTAACGCCATAAACCTGAAACAAAATTGCGGCCATCTTAAACAAAACGGCCACATTGCCCCACTAATCCCGCAGTGTCCCAGTGATGCAACAGTGTCGTTACATTTCATCTGCCACGTGACCGCCCATGCCACCGGCCTGTCTATATCCTCCTCACTTTTTACTACCCTTCCAAGTTTTGTTTCATCTTTAAATTTCGAAATTGTGCTCTGTACAACCAAGTCCAATTCACAAATATATATCAAGAAAAGCGGTGGTCCCAGCACTGACCCCTGGGGAACACGACTGTGCACCTCCCTCCAGTCCAAAAAGCAACCATTCACCACGACTCTCTGTTTCCTGTCCCTTAGCCAATTCTGTATCCAAGTTGCTATTGCCCCCTTTACTCCATGGGCCGTAATCTTGATGATAAGCCGACCATGCGGCACGTTATCAGCCGCCCTTTGAAATTCCATATACACCACATCAACTGCATTGCCCTCATCTACCCTCTCTGTTTCCTCATCAGAAAACTCTATCAGGTTCGTTAAACACAATTAGCCTTTAACAAACCCGTGCTGGTTTTCCCGAATCAATCCACACTCGTCCAAGTGACTATTAATTCTGTCCCGGACTATCGATTCTAAAAATTTCCCCAACCTCTGAGGTGAAACTGACTGGTCTATGTTGTTGGGTTTATCCTTGCACCCTTTATTGAACAAGGATGTATCATTTGCAATTCTCCAGCCCTTAGGCACCACCCCCGTATCTATGGATGTTTGGAAGATTATGGCCAGTACCTAAGCAATTTCCACCCTTGCTTCCCTCAGCAACGTCGGATGCATCCCATGCGGACCGGGTGACTTATCTACTTTAAGTACAGCTGGCCTTTCAAGTATTTCATCTTTATTAATTCTTAGCCCATCCGGTATCTCAACTATTTCTTCCTTTACTGAGACTGTGGCAGCATCTTCTTCCTTGGTAAAGACAGGTGCAAAGTATTTATTTAGTATCTCGGCCATCCCTTCTGCCTCCATGAGTAGATCTCCTTTATGGTCCCGAACCGGTCCCACCCCTCCTCTTACTACCCGTTTAATCTTTACATGCCTGTAGAAGACTTTTGGATTCCCTTTTATGTTGGCTGCCAGTCGATTATCCAACTCTATCTTTGCCTCTCTTATTTCCTTTTTCACATCCCCTCTGAACTTTCAATATTCTGCCTGGTTCTCACTTGTGTTACCAACCTAACATCTGACATACGCCCTGTCACCGTTTCATCTTACTCTCTATATCTTTTGTCATCCAGGGAGCTCTGGCTTCAGTTGCCCTACCTTTCTGCCTCGTGGGAATGTATCCAGACAATACCCGAACCAACACCTCCATAATGCCTGCCCACTGTTCAATCACAGCTTTGCCTGCCAATCTTTGATTCCAATTTATCTGGGCCAGATCTGTTCTCATCCCATTGAAATTGGCCCTTCTCCAATTGAGTACTTTTACTTAGGAGTGGCCCGTGTCCTTTTCCATTGCTATTCTAAGCCTTATGATACAATGATCGCTTCTCCCTCAATGATCCTCCACTGACACATGCTCCACTTGGCCCGCCTCATTCCCAAGAACCAAGTCCAGCAATGCCTCTTTCTTCTTTGGGGGGTGGGGGTGAACGTACTGGTTACTAAAGGTATCCTGAACACATTACAAAAATTCGTCCCCCTCTGTGTCCCTTATATTATTATTATTATCCCAGTCTATATTGGGATAGTTGAAGTCACTACTCTAGGGCTTTTGCACCTCTCTGTAATTTCCCTGCAGATTTGCTCCTCTATACCCTTCCCACTAGTTGGTGGCCTATAGAATACAGCAAGTAGTTTAATGGCACCTCTTTTATTTCTTAACTCTAACCAAATAGATTATGTCCTTGACTCTCCAGGAAGTCCTCTGTCTCCAGCATTGCAATATTCTCCTTAATCAATACTGCCGCCCCTCTCCTTTGTTTCGCTCTCTGTATTTCCTGAACACCTTGCATCCTGGATCACTTGCTCCTCCTCTCCCCCTTGTTCCTGTATGCACCTCTAGTGGGGGATGCTCTTGTGCTGGATGATGGCAAACAGTTGACAATTGGGATTTGTGAGGATTGCAGAGCAATGGTATTGGCTGGAAACTGCCCCAAACAAGGAAGGCAAATAGATTATTCGTCACCATCCATTAATGTGAAGGTAAACAGTCTGTTTCTTTTAGATGTGATGGCCCAGTAACTTACATCTGATCACGTTCTGGATCACGGTCTCCTCCTCTCCCCCTTAGACCGGGATCACTTTCCCCTCCTCTCCTCCTTCGACCCGGATCACGTTCTTCTCCTCTCCTCCTGCGACACGGATGACGCTTTCCTCACTTAGACACATGGAAAACCATAATATGATTAGGCAAAGTCAAATCGTTTTATGAAAACGAAACCGTATTTAACAAATCCATCAGAAGATTTTGAGGAAGTAACTTGCAAGGTAAAATGAAGGGGATCCAGTGGAGGTAGTGTATTTGGGTTTTCAAAAGGCATTCGATAAGGTGCCGCACTAAAAGTTGTTACACAAGATAAGGGCTTATGTGATTGGTGATAGTACATTAGCATGGATAGAGGATTTGTTAACGGGCAGAAAGCAGAAAGTAGGGATAAACGGTCATTTTCAGGCAGGCTGTAACGAGTGGGGTGCTGCAAGGATCGGTGCTTGGACCTCAGCTAATTACAATCTATATCAATGACTTAGATGAAGAGACCAAGTGTAATGTATCCTAATTTGCTGACGATACAAAGCTAGGTGGGAAAGTAAGCTGTGAGGAGGACGCAAAGAGTCTGCAAAGAGATATAGACAGGTTAGATGAGTGGGCAATAATGTGGCAGATGGAGTATAATGTGGGGAAATATGAGGTTATTCACTTTGGTAGGATTAATAGAAAAACAGAATATTTTTCGAATGGTGAGAAACTATTCAACGTTGTTGTTCAAAAGGATTTTAGTGTCCTTGTGCATGAAACACAGAAAGTTAACATGCAGGTACAGCAGGCAATTAGAAAGTCAAATTGCATGTTGGCCTATATTGCAAGGTTGTGAGAATACAAGAGTAAGGAACACTTGCTGTAATTTTACAGGGCTTTGTGAGAACACACTTTGATGAGAGGGTTGTCCTATGAGGAGAGATTGAGTAGAATCGGCCTATACTCGCTGGACTTTTGAAAGGGAAAGGTGATCTCATTGAAACGTAGAAGATTCTGATGGTGCTTGACAGGGTAGATGCTGAGAGGCTGTTTCCCCTGGCTGGAGAGTCCAGAACTATTGGGCATAGTCTCCGGGTAAGGGGTCGGCCATATAGGACAGAGATGAGGAGGAATTTCTTCACTCAGAGGTTTGTGAATCCTTGGAATTCTCTACCCCAGAGGGCTGTGGATGCTGAGTCGTTGAGTATATTCAAGACTGAGATCGATAGATTTTTGGACTCTAGGGGATTCACGCAATTAGGGGATCGGGTGGGAAAGTGGAGTTGAGATTGAAGATCAGTCATGATTTTGTTGAATGGCGGAGCAGACTCAAGGGGCCATGTGGTCTACTCCTGCTCCTATTTCTTAAGTTCTTTAATTCTTTAGTTGGACGTGAGTGATTGGTGACAGTGCAGGGTCTTCCGGATTTCGTTCAACACGTGACGTCTACATGCGCCGGGCCACTCGATGACATCACTCTCAACGCGTGGTGGAAAGCTGCAGCTCCGTTAGTGACGCAATTTCCAATGACATCACTCTCACCCGTTCTCGTTGAACGAAATGCGCTCTCACTAAACCAACCTTGCAGATCACATTATGTAAAATAGTCAATGCTGTTGATTTATCAAATTCAGCCTCAGAGAAATGGTTCTAGCTCCCCGCATGATCTTGCAGTGGCCGTTTATGTGGGCACATATTTGAAGGAGCCCACAAGTCAATTGCCGGGCTGGCCTGGCTTGGAGTGTTTTCAGAGTCAAAGCGAGGTGGGAGGCTGCTCAATGTGGAGGCCTCACTCCCCCAGCAGACGGGAGTTTGGCGGGAGTTTTTACAGATCATGCTGATAAAATTCGACAAGGTTCCACATAAGGGACTGTTAAATGAGAGCACATGGAATTGGAGGCAAACTATTGGCTTGAATGGGGAATTGATTAGTAGGTATGAGACAGAGAATAGGAATAATGGATATGTACTCAAATTCGCAGGATGTGACTAGTGGTGTCCCCCAGTGGATCTGTACTGGGGCCACGGCTTTTCACTATATTTATAAATGACTTAGATGAATGAATAGCTGTATATCTAAGTTTGCTGATGACACTAAGTTATGTGCACAGTAAATAGTGTAGATGAGAGCAGAATGTTGCAAAGGGACGTAGACAGATTAACTGAGTGGGCAAAACTGTTGAAGATAGAGTTCAATGTGGGAAAGTGTGAGGTCATCCCCTTTGGACCTAAGAAAGATAGATCAGAGCATGTTCTAAATGGTGAGAAGCTCGGAACTGTGGACGAGCAGGGAGATTTAGGGTCCAAGTACAGAAATCACTAAAAGCGAGTGGACAGGTACAAAAAAAATAATTTAAAAGCTAATGGAATATCGGCCTTTATCTCAGTGGCTGGAATGCAAAGGGGTAGAAGTTATGTTACAGCTGTACAGAGCTCTGGTTAAACACCATCTGGAGTATTGTGTTCAGTTCTGGGCACCGCACCACAGGAAGGATATATTGGTCTTGGAGGAGGTACAGCACAGATTCACCAGAATGATACCGGGACTAAAAGGGTTAAATTATAAGGACAGGTTGCATAGACTAGTCTTGTATTCCCGTGAGTATAAAAGATTAAGCGGTGATCTAATTGAGGTGTTTAAGATGATTAAAGGATTTGATTAGTGTTGATGGAGAGTCCAGAACACGGGGCCACGACCTCAAAATTAGAGCTAAGGCGGTCAGGGGTGATGTCAGCAATCACTTCTTCACACAAAGGGTAGTGGGAATCTGGAAATCTCTCACACCTAAAAAGCTGTTGAGGCTGGGGGTCAATTGACAATTTCAACACTGAGACTGATAGATTTTTGTTCGGCAAGGGTATTAAAGGGTCTGGAACCAAGGCAGGTAGATAGAGTTAAGATGCAGATCAACCATGATCAACAACAACAACACCTTGCATTTATATAGCGCCTTTAACGTGGTAATACGTCCCAAGGTGCTTCATAGGAGCGATTATCAAACAATATTTGACACCGAGCCACATAAGGAGATATTAGGACAGGTGACCAAAAGCTTGTTCAAAAAGGTAGATTCGAAGGAGCGTCTTGAAGGAGGAGACAGAGTAGAGAGGCGGAGAAGTTTAGGGAGGGAATTCCAGAGCTTGGGGCCGAGGCAACTAAAGGCACGCGGTGGAGTGATTAAAATCGGGGATGCAAAAGAGGCAACAAATGGAGGAGCAGCGAGATCTCAGGAGGTTGTATTGTTCGAGGAGGTTACAGATATAGAGAGGGGCGAGAACATGAAGAGATTTGAAAACAAGGATGTGAATTTTAAAATCGAGGCGTTACCGGTCCGGGAGCCAATGTACGTCGGCGAGAACACGGGTGATGGGAGAAGAGGACGCGGTGCGAGTTAGGATACTGGCAGCAGAGTTTTGGATGAGGACAAGTTTATGTAGAGCAGAAGATAGAAGGCCAGGCAGGCCGGAGAATTTTGGAATAGTCAAGTCTAGATGTAACAAAGGCATGGATTAGGGTTTTAGCAGCAGATGAGCTGAGGCAGGGGCGGAGACAGGCGATGTAAAGGAGCTGGAAGCAAGTGGTCCTGGTGATGGAGCAGATATGTGGTCGGAAACTCATCTCAGGGTCAAATAGGACGTCAAGATTGTGAACGGTCTGGTTCAGCCTCAGACAGTGGCCAGGGAGAGGGATGGACTCGGTGGCTAGGGAATGGAGTTTGCGGCTGGGACCGAAGGCAATGGCTTCATTCATCCCAATATTTAATTAGAGGAAATTTTTGCTCATCCAGTACTGGATGTCGGACAAGCAATGTGACAAATGAGAGACAGTGGAGGGGACGAAGGAGGTGGTTGTGAGGTAGAGCTGGGTGTCGTCAGTGTACATGTGGGATCTGACGTTGTGTTTTTGGATGATGTCGCCGAGGGGCAGCGCGTAGGTGAGTAATAGGAGGGGGCCAAGGATAGATACTTGGGGAACTTCAGAGTTAACGGTGCGGGAGCAGAAAGAGAAGCCATTGCAGGTGATTCTCTGGCTATCACTGGATAGATAAGAATGGAACCAGGCGAGCGCAGTCCCACCCAGCTGGACGACGGAGGAGAGGCGTTGGAGGAGGATGGTATGGTCAACCGTGTCAAAGGCTGCAGGCAGGTCGAGAAGGGTGAGGAGGCATAGTTTACCACAGTCTCAGTCATATAGGATGCGACTTGTGACTTTGATGAGGGCCGCTTCAGTATTGTGGCGGGGCGAAAACCTGATTGGAGGGATTCAAACTTGGAGTTGCGGGAAAGAAGGGCACGGATTTGGGAGGCTACAACACGTTCAAGGGATTTGCAGAGGAAAGGGATGTTGGAGATGGGGCGGTAATTTATAAGGACAGAGAGTTAAGTTTGGGTTTTTTGAGGAGGGTTTGATGATGGCAGATTTTAAGGGGAGGAGGACAGTGCCTGAGAAGAGGGAACAGATAACAATATCAGCTAACATGGGGTCCAGGAAAGGAAGTTGGGTGGTCAGCAGTTTAGTGGGAATAAGTTCGAGGGAGCAGCTGGTGGGTCTCATGGTCAAGATGAGCTCAGAGAGGGCATGAGAAGAGATAGGACAGAAACGGTAGAATTTTGTGACTTCAAGGCTAGGGCGGGGGGAGCCGTAGGGGAGGTTTGGCTTGGTGGGCTAGGGAAAGGGAGGCAGCTGAACGGATAATCTCAATCTTACTGACAAAGAATTGCATGAGTTCCTTGCACTTTTCGTTGGAGGTGGGGATGGAGGGGGCAGGGGAGAGGGGTTTAAGAAGATGGTTGGTAGTGGTGAAGAGAAGCCTTGGGTTATCTTTACATTCCAGGATGATCTTGGAATAGTGAGTAGTTTTGGCAGAGGAGAGCAGGACCCGATAGTGCCCGAAAGAAGGCCCAAAATAAGGGGATATTAGGAGGGATGACGAAAGCTTGGAGCAAGAGTGGGTTTCATGGAGGGTCAGAGAGAAGGAAAGCAATTGCCTTTATATAGCGCCTTTCAAGGCCTCAGGACGTCCAAAATAGTCAATGAAGGACATTGTGAAGTGTAGTCACTGTGGTAATGTACAAAACGTGATAGCCAATTTGCACACAGTAAGATCCCACACACTTCACTGTGATAAATGACCAGAGAATCAGTTTTAGTAATGTTGGTTGAGAGGAAGTTATTTACCAGGGCACCGGGGAGAACTCCCCTGCAATATTTTGAATGTTGCCGGGGGATCTTTTATACCCACCTGAGAGGGCAGATGGGCCCTCGCTTTAATGTATCCTTCAAAAGTCGGCACCTCTGACATTGCTATGCACCCTCAGTGGTGACACTACGACAGCACTGCGCTCCCTCAGTACTGGGCCTCCAACAGCATTGTGCTTCCTCTGTAGGGACACTCCGACATTGCTCTGCTCCCTCAGAACTGACCCTCCGATGGCACTGTGCTCCCTCAGTAGTGACCCTCCGACAGTACTGTGCTCCCTCAGTAGTGACCCTACAATAGTACAGAGCTCCCTCAGTAGTGACCATCTGACAGTACTGTGCTCCCTCAGTAGTGACCCTCCAACCACACTGCGCTCCCTCAGTATTGGCCCCCCGACAGTACTGCGCTCCCTCAGTATTGATCTTCCGACGATTTTGCGCTCCCTCAGTACTTACCAACGCATCTAATTATGTGACCACTACAAAGCTAGATGGGAAAATGAGCTGAGAGGTGGACGTAAAGAGTGTGAAAAGGGATATAGACAGGTTAAAAAGTGAGCGAGCGGTTGCAGATGGAGTATACTGTGGGGAAATGTGAGGTTATTCACTTTGGTAGGAAGAATAGAAAAACAGAATATTTTTAAATGATGAGAAACGATTAAATGTTTGTGTTCAGAGAGATTTTTGTGTCCTTGTCCATGAAACACAAGAAGTTAATTGACCTGCAGGTGCAACAAGCAATTGGGAAGGCAAATGGTATGTTGGAATTTATTGAAAGAGGGATAGAGTACAAGAGCAAGGAAGTCTGGCTACCATTATACAGGGGAACATCCCAGTCGGGGAACACTTCAGCAGTCATGGACATTCATCCACCGACCTTCGGGTAAGCGTACTCCAAGGCGGCCTTCGAGACACACGACAACGCAAAATCGTCGAGCAGAAATTGATAGCCAAGTTCCGCACCCATGAGGACGGCCTCAACCGGGATCTTGGGTTCATGTCACGCTACACGTTACCCCACCAGCGAACAAATGTTATCTGTTTTTAATATAATGGGTCATTTGCTGGCTCTCTCTGCCTTCCGGATGTTTCTGCCTCTCTCTGTGTTTTTTTTTTCTCTGTTTTTTTTCCCTGTTTGTTTTTTTGTTGAATGTGTATTCGGGGGTTCTGCAGCTGACACCTCTCTGTCTGAACACGGTGATTGCCTTGGCAACGGGCAGTTGCAGGGGCAGTCTGTAAACACCATGTATTATTCAATTATGTATAAATGCGTAGGCTTCAAGGAGATCTTGAAACATTTACCTGAGGAAGGAGAAAATCTCCGAAAGCTTGTGAATTTAAAATAAAATTGCTGGACTATAACTTGGTGTTGTAAAATTGTTTACAATTACCATTATACAGAGCTTTGGTGAGACCACTTCTGGACTATTGTGTACAGTATTGGTCTCCTTCTCTAAGGAAGGATATACTTGCCTTAGTGGCGGTGCAACAAAGGTTCACTGGATTGATTCCTGGGGTCAGAGGGTTGTCCTCTGAGGAAAGATTGTGAAGAATGGTTCCATATTCTCTGTAATTTGGAAGATTGAAGGGTGATCTCATTGAAACATATACAATTCTTAGAGAGCTTGACAGGGTCGATGCCGAGAGACCGTTTCCTCTGGCTAGAGAGTCCAGAACATAGTCTCAGAATAAGGGGTCGGCCATTTAGGATTGAGATGTGGAGGAATTTCTTCACTCAGAGGGTGGTGAATATTTGGAATTCTCTACCCCACAGGGCTGTGGAGTCTCAGTCATTGAATATATTCAAGACTGAAATCGATAGGTTTTTGGAATCTAATGGAATCGAGGATCGGGCGGAAAGGTGAAATTAAGGTCGAAGATCAGCCATGATCTTATTAAATGGCAGAGTAGGCTCGAGGGACCGCATGGCCTAATCCTGCTCCTATTCTTTATGTTCTGATGACCCTCCGACAGTACGGTGCTCCCTCCAACAGTACTGCGCTCCCTCAGTACTGCACTGCAGTGTTAGCCTGGATTATATGTTCAAGTCTCTGGAGTGAGACTTGAATGCACAACCTTCTGAATCAGATGTGAGACGGCTACCACTGAGCCACTGCTGACACCTGAAAGGAGGAGAGGGAGATGGAGGGGTTTAGGGTGCGCAGTGTGGAATGTGGATATCGATGAAGGCACTGCTGTCAAAGTAGTGCAAATAGACTGCAGATGCACAAGCGACCACAGGTGGATGAGCAGAGTGTTTGGTAGGGGGTGCCAGACAGGAGGGGGTTACAGAGATAGGGAGGGGTAAGGCATGATGGATTTGAAGTGCAAGAAAGGATACAAATGAACGACAGGATTATGAGACTGGAATCCAATGCAGGTCAGTAAGGGCTTAGGTGATTGGTGAACGATTCACCAATCAAAAAAACAAGGGTGTGGATGGAATCCGTGGCGAGGATGTGGAGATTGTGGAGCCAAAGATCGTGACTACACAATTTTTGACTGGAGGCAAATGTGGCTCAACTCAATCAGAATGTGGGCCTGACAACACAAACACACTGGAAGGGTCAAGAGAGGCGGTGGTTTTGTCAGCGTCCACCTGAAAGCTGGTCCGTGTCTGCGGACTGTGTCACCAAAGGGCAGCATGTAGATGAGGAAGAGGAGGGAGCCAAGGATTGAATCTTTAGAAATATCAGAGATAACGATGATAGGGTGGGAAGAGAAGCTTCTTCTGGCTGTGAGCAGATAGGTAAGTGGAACCAAGTGAGGGCAGTCCCAGCAAAAGAGGCCAGTGTCCGATGAATGAGGAGGTGACGGGTTAGTGTTCTGTAGGTATGGAGATGGGGCGGGGTGGGCCATGGAGGGATTTAAACCGAAGGATGAACATTTTAAATTTAAGGGCAATGGAACTGGGAGCCAGTGAGAGTCAGTGAGGCCGAGCAGGACCTGGCGCTGGTTGGACACGGACTACACAGTTTTGGACAAGCTCAAGTTTAAGCAAAGTAGAGGTTGGGTGGTCGGCCAGGAGTGCATTGGAGGAATGGAGTCTGGAGCGCAGAGGCATTGATGAGGTTTTCAATGGCAATGGGCTGAGGAAGGAATGGAGGCGGGTGAGGGAATCACGGGGCCTTCGTGATGGAAATCAAATCGGGTCATGAGCTCAGCTCGGTGTTACACGGGACCAATTTTACTGGAGCCGTTAAACAATGTAGAATAAACGGGTAAACATCTGCATGAAAATAGCGGAGAGAGAAATGTCAATGGGACACGTTCAGTGTCCGTCCCCTAATATCACCCACAGTCATATCTATGGCTGTAATCCTCAACCTGCCCTTTAACTGTCCTCGTGTCAAGGACTCACATTTTATATTTTAAGTAGGAAACCGCAGGAACAGAGTGAAACGGGTCTGCTTGTGTCCCTGGATTCAGTCTACACAGCGGAGAATCGGCAACATTTATAAATGAATCACCAGGAGTGAACATGGTCAATACAATTATATAAAAACTGTAAATGAAGCCGTTCATTACTATTGGATTAGTCCTGTATGAGCACAGATTTAAACTTGATTCCTGAGAGAGGTCTGATTAAGATAATGTCCTGTTTTTTGAGATGTTCGTATTAAATCCACCACATTATTTACATCGGAGTCAAAGCTGCTGATATAATGTGTTTGTTAAACTGACTGTAACTAATAGCAATGGTCAGGGGTATAACCCTGTCAGTGGAGACTTATCCCCTGTATAAATCAGGGCTTGTTGGAATGGGTCAGCACAGAGTGCCTGCCGGAGTTGTGGTTTTCAGACCAACAGAAGCAGAGAAATGGGATATCCAGTAATCTATCAGATACAACTGTTTTATTATCCCATTCTTGCAGCCATTGGAGTTCCGGGTAAGCCATTCACAGCTGTAAATGATGTAAATCGATATTAACTCTGCTGCTGTACTTGGCAAAATATTTTTTCTCCCAGCATATTTTACACATTGACCTGTTTTGTTCTACCGATTGAATAATGGAATGATTTAAGTCTCTGGTCTCTCGGTCTTGTCGGAGTTGCATTATATCCTTAATGAACTCTGTATATCCCAAACTGGCATTGTTACTGGATTATTCGCTATGCTGAATGTATTGTTGAAAAATGGTATGCCCTTAACTTTTAAAAGTTCGGTCTTGAACGAGTTACATTATATCTGTAGTGACCTTTGTATATCCAACCCTGGCATTGTGACTGGATTATTCTCTGTACTGAATGTACTGGAATCAGGTGTCTGGACTAAGAGCTAATGACGGACCATCAGGAGCTGTTAACAGTTTCATGTTGTGGAACGAACGTGTCCTGAAATATGTTTTCATCAATGTGTTTTCAGTGATTGATAATGAGACAGCTCACGGTCTCAGTGTTACAGGGAGGCAGTGCAGTGTCTTCCCTCCCCAATAACATGCTTCAGTTTAACTGGGATTTCAATGTATTTATTGGTGATCACTGTTATGAAATATTATTTCATTATGTGTGTATCTGATGCCGCTTCCGATGTCTGGTTACTGAACTGAGTTTTCTGCTGACTCTATCACATCTCCTCTTCTGCTTCACTGTGGATGAATTCACTGACTGTCACTGGACTACACTGTAAAATGAAATGTTTTGAGGTTATATTGCATCAGTTTGCACCGCATCTATTGAAATCAGGAACCCTTCTAGACATCTGTAGATTATATGTATTAAGTTGGCGCTTTGTTAATTGAACAATCCCGCCATCTATCACTTTACTTTATAATTACAGGAGAAGGAATCTCAATGATTTTGCGATCTGTCTGGAAAAGGGATTCGATTCTGTTTATTCCATGATTTGTAGATGAAGTGAACAGTGTAGGTGAACAGGTGGAGAATCGGATGATCTGTAGAAACAGTAAACTATTCCACAGAGGGTTCACTATTTAACAAACTGACACTGAGAATACGATCGGTGGAACACGGAGCTGGTGAACCGAATGCAGGGACAGGATGATAGGATTTAATCGGATATGAAAATGGATTGAGAAAGAGAGTGGAGTGAGTGATAGAGAGGGTGACTGAGAGGGAAAGCGAGAGGCTGTGGTGTGAATAATTCATCAGAATGAACTGCTGAAACTTCCAGTACAATTAAACAGAGAAAATGTGATTTGACGGTGTTATTATGATGTGGTCAGATTGGGTGAGTTGTTATTGTGGGACTCGCTCCTCATGTTTATATCCCTGTCAGGCCCTCAGTCTGTTTTTGTGAATGTTCCTTGTTTTCCAACTTGATACTAAATATAATTACAATTTAATTCAAGAATACAATCATAAGAAAATAAGAACATAAGAAATAGGAGCAGGAGTAGGCCAATCGGCCCCTCCACCCTGCTCCACCATTCAATAAGATCATGGCTGATCTGGTCCTAACCTCAAATCTAAAATCATGTCCAATTTCCTGCCCGCTCCCCGTAACCCCTAATTCCCTTTACTTCTAGGAAATTGTCTATTTCTGTTTTAAATTTATTTAATGATGTAGCTTCCACAGCTTCCTGGGGCAGCCAATTCCACAGACCTACCACCCTCTGAGTGAAGAAGTTTCTCCTCATCTCAGTTTTGAAAGAGCAGCCCCTTATTCTAAGATTATGCCCCCTCGTTCCAGTTTCACCCATCCTTGGGAACATTCTTACCGCATCCACCCGATCAAGCCCCTTCACAATCTTATATGTTTCAATAAGATCGCCTCTCATTCTTCTGAACTCCAATGAGTAGAGTCCCAATCTACTCAACCTCTCCTCATATGTCCGCCCCCTCATCCCCGGGATTAACCGAGTGAACCTTCTTTGTATTGCCTCGAGAGCAAGTATGTCTTTTCTTAAGTATGGAGACCAAAACCGTATGCAGTATTCCAGGTGCAGTCTCACTAATACCTTATATAACTGCAGCAATACCTCCCTGTTTTTATATTCTATCCCCCTAGCAATAAACGCCAACATTCCGTTGGCCTTCTTGATCACCTGCTGCACTTGCATACTAACCTTTTGATTTTCTTGCACTCGGACCCCAGATTCCTTTGTACTGCAGTACTTTCCAGTTTCTCGCCATTGAGATAATAACTTGCTCTCCGATTTTTCCTGCCAAAGTGCATAACCTGACATTTTCCAACATTGTATTGCATCTGCCAAATCTCCGCCCACTCACCCAGCCTGTCCATGTCCCCTTTATATATATATTTCTTTATATATTTCTGTCTATATATTTCTTTATCATAATGAATTATTCGGATACAGTATTTTCAAAGCTCGGCTGAATTCAATAACAACGTGGTTGATTTTATTAATACTTTTCAATTTAACTTTAATTGAATCTGCAAATTAAATTTATTAAGGACATTTTACACCCAACACAGGTACCCTGACACCAATAACCACAGAAATGAACTGTTGAATGCATTAGTTGGATTGTGTTAGTGGGACCTATAGATTAGATTCCCTCTAACACCGTGCTGCAGTCTCTCACTGCGAATCCCAGCCTCTCCTCACACTGTATTGAATCCTCTGCCTCGTCATACCTTGCTGCAGTTCAATCGCTTCCCAATCCATCTGCTTCTGACTCCCCTCCAGCTCCTACATGTCCTTTTCCTTGTCTCCCTCCCAATCTCACTCATTGGCTCGGTCTCCAGCTCCATTTCCCGTTTAGATCCAGCCCCTGTCAGCTCTCTTAACCCAGAGCTACAAACCAGCTGCACCTCCCCCTGTCGCCTCACCTTCCCAAATCCGGCTTTAATCCGCTGGATTCCCGGTTTGTAAAACCCCTTCTCCCTCCCCGATCGGGACCGAGCCCTCATTCAGCCCTTCCAGTGGATCCGGTGCTCACTTTATTCACTTTCTCTATCCATCTCCCAATTCATTATTGATCATTGTGTTTAAAAACATCTCTCTGCCCGAAAGCGCTTCCCAGGTCAATCAATCACTTTCCACGCTTCAGTGCAGCAACAAAGCTGGAAATTTCACCCCAGATCTTCTCAAACAGCTGCTTTGGCTCCAGGTCTGATTAGTAATTTCTCTGATTCCTTGTTTCTCTCTTACAGTCAACTTGGTGGCGATTGTGATCCTGTCCCGAGGAAAGTGCGGCCTCTCCAAATGTATCAGTGTCTACCTGGTGGGAATGGCAGTGGGCGATCTCCTGGTCGTTATCACTGATCCGATATTGAACAAAATTAACGTGCTCTATCTCCCATGGTCATTCCTGGATATTACTCCCTTGTGTAGTTTGATTCTCTCTATGATTGAAGCAGCCACAGTGGTTTCTGTCTGGCTCACAGTTGCTTTCACCTTTGATCGATTTGTGGCCATTTGTTGTGAGAAGCTGAAAACTAAATATTGCACCGAGAGAACGGCGGCTGTGGTTCTGGGAACAGTGAGTGTGCTGGGCTGTTTAGAGATTCTTCCCTGGTACTTTATATATGAACCTAGATTTATAATTGATAATGTTCCCTGGGGTTGTGAGATTAAACCGAGCTTCCTTACTTCCCCCGCATGGTCCGCATTTGAGATGTTTCACCTCATTTTAACCCCTTGTGTCCCGTTCTGTCTGATTTTGCTGCTCAATGTACTGACGGTCAGGCGTATTTTAGTGTCCAGTAGAGTCCGCAGGGGACTGCGGGGCCGCAGCAATGGAGAGAATCAGAGTGATCCAGAGATGGAGAACCGAAAGAAATCCATCATTTTACTCTTCAGTATCTCGGGCAGTTTTATACTGTTATGGCTGACACAGGTTGTATTTTCCATTTATGTACGAATTGTGGACATTCGGTCTTATTACTCCACCACTGACCCTGGTTATATCACAGAACACACAGCGAAGATGCTGCAACTTCTCAGTTCCTGCACAAACACGTGTATTTATGTCCTGACCCAGACTAAATTCAGAGAGGAGCTGAAGAACGCGGTGAAATACCCATTCAATCTAATTGTTAAATTAGTGAAATCATAGAAAGAGCTGAAGGGTTTCAAGCACTAGACGAAATCCCATTTCATACTCCATCCCCTACACTTCCCACGGGATGGAAAGTACATTTTATATTAGCCACACATAGACATTAAATGATCTGAAATATGCTTCTGATATTATATTTTATTGAAATTCTGATGTATTGAGGCAGGATTTATTCTGCAGGCAACACGTGCATTTTTGTGCAAAATGATGGCACAAGTATCTCAGCTGGACTTCATCTAAATGGCCGTACAGCAAAATTTGCAAAGTTGGGAGTCAAAGTAGCTGCTGTGGGCCTGATCAGAATGGGTGCATTCCAAATAAATGGAGAGGGGGTGAGAGAGGGGGAGAGAAAGGGAGATAGAGGGAGGGAGAGAGTGAGCGAGAGAGAGAAAGCCACAATGATTCACGAAGAGGGAAAGGGTGAGAGACTGAGACAGGGAGCGATAAAGAGAGGGAAAGAGAGAGGGGGAGATAGAGTGACAGAGAAAAGGGAGAAAAACACAGACATAGAGAGTGAGAGCGGGAAAGAGAAAGAGGGGCAGAGAGCGACACAGGGAGCGGGTGAGAGAGAGATAGAGAGAGAAATAGCGAAAAAGAGAGAGGTAGTGGGACAAAGGCAGAGAGAAAGAGAGAAAGATGGACAGAGAGACAGAGGGATAGAGAGAGAGAGAGACAGAAGGAGAGAAAGACGGAGAGAGGAGGGAACACAGAGAAAAAACAAAGGGACAAAAGAAATATCAGGATTAAATAGCACAGAAAATTAAAACAGGTTCACATAAAAGGGATAGGGTGTGAGTGAGAGAGAGATAGAAACAAAGAGAGGTAGAGACAGAGTTACACAGAGAATGAGATAAATAATGAGAGTTTGTAAGACAGGAGAGAAATAGAATGAGAGAAAGAAGGAGTAAAAGAAAGCATATAATAATATATATATATCTATATATATATATATATATATTAATAATGAGAGCGAGCAAACAGACATGGATGGAACGAGAGAGAGAGACTGACAAAGAAGTGCAAAGTGATGGGAGTAGAAGTGGAAATAACAAGATAGAAAAACAGACAGAAAATAAATAGGGACAAACGACATAAACAGAGAATAGACACAATGAAAGACGGACAAACATATAAAGTGACAGCAGTGTCGGGGCAGGAGTGAGACTAGAACACAGAAAACATTAAATAACCAAACAAACTGTGTAATCAGCCTGGAGTGTGTGAGAGTGCTGACCAGCAGAACAGCAGCAGATGAAGCAGGTCAGACAGTTCATGTTTGTTCTGGGGTAACACTCTTCTGCATTTAATTTTGACATTTCTCAAGGTGATGCCTGGAGGCTGCACAATAAAGTCACTCAGCCTTGTGTACCTGACACTGACCATTACTTACTGCAGGGGTTTCCCAGCTGCTCTATGTCGTAAACATTCATCTATTGAACGAAAGCCTGAGACGAAATCGACTTCAGCATGTCTGAAGGAAAAGGACTGTTCAAAGGTGGAAGGGCTGTTTAAAGGATTGTTAATAACACATTGTAAATGATCACACAGCAGAGGATAGATCACCGTAGCAAAAAGAACGATTCCAGGAGGGCTAGAGGTAGTTGAACAATCTGCCGACTTAACTAGGTTACGTTGTGGACAATGAGAGAAAACAAGTGAAGTGTCAATCTATCGTGGGTTGTATTTGTAGGAAACTATCGTTGAGAAGCCATCGTCCCAGAGGTGTGATCCGGTGTTAAAAATCTCTTTAAAAGCTGTGCAGAAGTTGAGTGTGGAGAGACACAGATCCACCTCGACTGCTCCAAACTCACCTTTCACTTCCTGGCAGCACCACCTCACCTGGAATCTTAATGACTGCTCGCTACCTCCCAGCTTGATGCCTCGATGCTGGTTTACAGATTGCCTATGAAGCCGATGACCTGGATACAAGAGAAAGCCACGCTACACTGCAACATCATCCATCAAAATACCTGGAATTTTCCCGCATGCTTCAACCAACCATGAGGATATAACTTCCTGTATGGGCTTATTCCAAGATAGACATTTGATTTCCAAACGGTTTTGCATTTTCGGAATTCAGAATGTGTTGTTTTATTGTGGTTAAAGCAATTCTAAATCGGGCATAAACCCAAAGTGTTTTTTAAATTCAAATGTCAATTTTTATAGTGTATTAATAATAATTGTTTTCTTTATGAAGCCCTGGTCTGTGCTTGAAATTTCTTTAGGAAAAAAGAGCAATGTTTAATTATCAAATTAAACATTGTGGAGACAAAAGTCATTGCCCCAAATTAAAGTGTAAAATCACTTTGCACCTTTTTGATCCTCCATCTGTACCATGTGTAACTTTCCCAGTGAGTTGCTGGATTCTCTGATAAATCACAATGTACTCTTAACCCGTCTGCTGTGTTATTAAAGTGGACAGGGTCCCGCTGCACTCTCCTGCTCTGTTAATGTTACAAATGCTGTTATTGTTTCAGATTAAAGAAAAATATGAATAATGGAGAAATAAACAAAATCCCAGATTAGAACCACATTCAGATTGAGTCCAATTTTATTCTGATTTATTTAATAGAAGCTAGAATTGCATTCGCTACACAAAACGGTTAATTGGACCTTTCCTCCGAATGTCTGGTCTTTCCTTCTCGGTAACCATTACGTCAGAATAATCAAATGTTAGTCAATTTATTTTTGCAGAAGTTCACATTTTGGTGTTTAATCCCTCACTGCACCTCCATATTCCTGTTAAACATCAGCTAGTGCCAGTCTCGCTCAATGTGTATCTATAACTATAGTGCAACAGTAATTTAACAGGACCAGCAAATGAACTCTTTCCGTCTCTCTCACCATAAAAAGCTCTACCTTGCCCCTCAGTAAGATGGATGCCTTATTGGTGGTCACTTTGTTTCAAGATCAGGGCGGCAATTTCGTTCAACTTTCATGGCGGTCAATTTGTTTGACATTGCCCCCATGCCCGCCGGTAAGTTGGCTGCCTTGCCCCGCAATAAGATGGCCGCCTTGCAACTCGGTAAGATATCCAGCTTGCCGCTCGATAAGATTACTGCCTTACTGGCTGCCATTTTGTTTCAGGTTTATGGCGTTGAAGTTGTTTTGTTCATAGTTTCATATTTTCATAGCAGGTACGGCACAAGAGGCGGCCAATCAGCCCACTGTGCCTTTGCCAGCTCTTTGAAAGGGCTATCTAATTAATCCTTTTATTAATCCACATTTGTCCAAGTGGGTATTAATTTTGTCCCTGTTTACTTTTTTCTAAAAGCTTCCCCACCACCGAGGTTAAACTGACTGGCCTGTAGTTGATGGGTTTATCCTGACACCCTTTTTTGAACAAGGGTGTAACATTTGCAATTCTCCAGTCGTCTTGCACCATTTCCGTATCTAAGGATGATTGGAAGATTATGGCCATTACCTAAGCAATTTCCACCCTTAGTTCCCTCAGCAACCTGGGATGCATCCCATCTGGACTGGATGACTTATCTACCTTAAGCACACCCAGCCTTTTTAGTACCTCCTTTTAATCAATTTTTAGCCCTTCCATTAACTTAACTACCTCCCCTTTTACTGTGATTTTGGCAGCAACTTCTTCCTTGTTAAAGACAGATGCAAAGTACTCATTTAGTGCCTCAGCCATGCCCTCTGCAGCCATGCGTAAATCTCCTTTTTAGTGCCTAATCGGACCCACCCCTCTTCTTGCTTTCCATTTTTAATTATATGCCTGTCGAAGACTTTTGGATTCCCTTTTTGTTCGCCTATTCTCATAGTCTCTCTTTGCCCCTCTTATTTCCCTTTTCACTTCTCCTCTGAGCTTTCTATATTCAGCCTGGTTCTCACTTGTATTATCAACCTGATATCTGTCATACGCCCCCTTTCTCTGCTTCATCTTACTCTCTGTCTCTTTCGTCATCCAGGGAGATCGGCCTTTGGTTGACCTACCTTTCCCACTCGTGAAAATGTACCAAGACCGTACCCGAACCATTTCTTTTTTAAAGGCCACCCATTGTTTGATTACAATTTTGCCTGCCAATCTTTGATTCCAATTAACCCGGGCCAGATCCGATCTCAACCCACTGAAATTGTCACTCCTGCAATTAAGTATTAGATTGCTCCTTGTCCTTGTCCATAACTAATCGAAAACTCATGATACTATGAACATTGTTCCCTAAATATTCCCCCATTGAAACTTGCTCTGCTTGACCCACCTCATTCCCCAGAACAGCGGAACGGGAAGCCTTAGTAATCAGGAATGATGCTGAGAAGAGGCTGAGCTTGCGGAAAAATCACCGCGCGCTCAGGTTCTACGCTGGCCGAGCAGATGCAGGACGCCCCGTCCAGCTGGACCATCCCCCACCACCTGTCCCAGGTGGAGAAGTCCCTGAGGAGGAACCCCTTTGACCACAAAGCCCTCAGACAGTGGTCGGCACGAAACGTTCTGGGTGACCTGCCGGGAAAGGAGGGCGTGGCTCCGATCGGGCAGTTCCTTGACCAGACGGCCGATGCCATTTGGCAGAACGTCTCCTCGCCGGAACTGACGAACAGGCACCGGGATGTGGCCTGGATGGTGGTGAGAAAGGCCCTTCCAGTGCAGTCCTTCCAACATGCCCGGAATCTCACACCACTCTGAGCTGCCCTCGAGGCTGCAGCATTGCAAGACCATCATCCACCTCCTGATGGACTGTCCCTTCACGCGGGAAGTGTGGAGAGAGATGCATTGGTATCTGTCCCGGTTCATTCCCACACCTCAGTAACACAGGACGCTGTGCTCCACGAGCTCGTCCCAAGGACACACACCGAGACAGATATCAACTGCTGATGGAAGACCATCAACTCGGTGAAGGAGGCCCTTTGGTCCGCCTGAAACCTGTTGACCTTCCATCTAAAGGAGTTGTCCACGACCGAGTGTTGCTGCCCTGCACACTCCAAGGTCCAGGAGTACGTGCTGCGGGACGCGAGGTGCAGCCTGCACAAAGGCTCTATGGGGAAAGGGAACCGTGTAAGGCCATCCCACCTTGTATTGGTCACCATGTATTGTGAAATATGTACTGTGATTGAATTGTAATATTGGGATCATATTGTGTACGATCTGTTTTGTATTAGTTTGAATCTTATTGCTTTGAAATTGTGATATGTAATTTGAAATCTGTGGATTCTTACATTTTATGAAACAAGGTATATTTTGTGAAAAAATAGTGTGCAGAAACTTTCGAGGAAGTTAGAAATCAAACCTATAATCTTCTGACCTGTCGTTAGACACGTTACCCATTGCTGCACTGGCCCAGGTAGTGGAGAGTAAGGAGCAGCTCACACTCCCACATACCTGTGGTATGAGCAGGTACCGAGTCAGTCTCGGTCATGCCCACGTGACTCCACGAGTCCGGGAGTGTCAAAAGGCGCACAGTGAACAATCCCCAAAGAGAGCAATCTTTGCTGCTTCCCTTCGATCGCTCAGCTGGGAGTGCAGAGGACTGTGGTCGAGAACAAAACAAAGTCATCCTTAGGTTGCTGGTTTAATTCTGGCTTGAAGAAGAGAGTGTGCTTTTGGAGTAAGCAGCAATTAGGTCAAGGCCGCTTTCTTAGATTTACAGGCAGCCGACAGCTTAACATGTTGGTGCTGAGGCACAGGACACATCTTTTCCTTTCTCAAACCTTAAAGCTTTCTGTGTCTGCCCGAACACGACAGTTTTGCTCGAGCATTTACCTCTGTCACCAGCAGGGAGTGCCTTTGAGTAACAACACGTCAAACCTCACTCACTTTCAGGCAAAAAAGCCTTCCATCAGTCAGTCAGTCAAACAGACAGACAGGGCTCTCGCTGCTCCTCGAAGCTCGTGGCGGGGGTTGGGGTGCTGTTGCTTTCCGGTGACCACATCTGCCTTCAGCAGGCTCAGGGCTCTTCTCGGCATCATTCACGATTACTGTGCCTTCCCGTTCTGCGGTTGCTCACTTGCAAAAACTCGATACCGCGGATTGGAGCAAAGTATTGAATATATTCAGGGAGTTGGCAATTCGTGGCGCTGCCTGGAGGCGAGTGTTAAACGACCATTGTGAAGGGCAATTTGGCCACCGCAGCTGGAGAATTAGCTCAAATGGTAGAGTGCATACTTGGTATGCGCGAAGTAGCTGGATCGATGCCCGCATTCTCCACTTGATGTTTTACCTTGGGGAATTGTCCCGAAACAAAAATGGTGTTAGATTTCAGCAAATCCATAACTCACGTCAATCCTAAGCTTCGATAAAGAGAGGTCAAGGGGCAGTAAATCTTTTGGTGTGCTGCACTAAGCAAAAGTTTTTGATTTTGGTGTTTAGCAAAGATGGAAAGATGAAGTGAGACATGGAAAAAAGCTTCACAGGTCCTGATATCCATTCTGTGGATTGAACTCAGGATTTACAAAGTTAATAAAACTAATGCACTCCCTGCTGTGTTCAGGACGCACTTATGATGGAGACTGCCAGGCAGCACTGCCAATTAGGACAGTTTGCAAGCTATCTATAGTCATAAAGTAATGGGCAGTTTGAAAAAACAATCCAATCAGGTCGGAGTTGACCAGACGATCTTCTGATTTGTCATGAGAAACGTTCTCCACTGCTCCACTGGCCTAGGTTATGCAAAGCAAGTAGCAGCTCACACTCCCACAGCGCTGCGGTATGAGTAGGGACCGAGTCAGTCTCGGTCATGCACCCGTGACTCCACGGGTCAGGGTTTGCCAAAAGGCGCACGGTGAACAATCACCAAAAAGAGAGCTATTTGCTGCTTCCCCTCGATAACTCAACTGGTGGGAGCTCAGAATAATAGTTAATTAAACTCAAAGCAAAGTCATCCTTAAATCACTGTTTCAATTCCGGTTTGAAGGAACGTGTCTGCTTTTGGATTAAGCAGCAATTAGCTCAAGGCCGCTCTTTTAACTTTCCAGGCAGCCGACAGTTCAACATGTCGCCACCTCTTTTCCTTTCTCAAACCTTTGAGCTTTCTGTGTCTGCCCGAACACCGCAGTTTTGCTCGAGCACTTGCCTCTGCTCACCAGCAGGGAGTGCCTTTGAGTAACAACACGTCAAACCGCACTCACTTTCAGGCAAAAACTCTTCGATCACTCAGTCAGACAGACAGGGCTCTCACTGCTCCCTCAAGCTCGGGGTGGATGTTCGTTTCCGGTGACCTCGTCTACCTTCCACAGGCTCGGGCTCTTCTCAGCATTATTCACGATTACTGGAGCTTCCCGTTCTCCTGATGCTCACTTGCTGATGCTCGATCCTCCGATTGGAGTAAAGTATTGATTGTATTCAGGGAGGGGGCCAAACCACGGCAAGATTTCTCTGCTGCTCGTGGAGCTGCTTGGAGGCGAGTGCGAAGCAGCTACTGTGAAGGGCAATTTACAAGAAACAACCTCAAATATGGAATAAAGAGGGAGTAGCAACAAGGACACAGAATTGTCTGAGGGACAGGAAACAGAGAGCAGTGGTGAACGGTTGTTTTTCGGACTGGAGAGAAGTGTAGAGTGGGATTCCCCAGGGGTCGGTGCTGGGACCACTGCTTTTCTTGATATATATTCATGACTTGGATTTGGGTGCATGGGGCACAATTTCAAAATTTGCAGATGACACAAAACTTGGAAGGGTAATGAACAGTGAGGATAGTGATAGAATTCAAGAGGACATAGACAGGCTGGTGGCATGGGAGGGCACATAGCAAATCTAATTTAACACAGACAAATGTGAAGTGATGCATTTCGGTAGGATTAACGAGGAGAGGCAATGTAAAGTAGAGGGCACAATTCTTTAAAGGCTACATTATCAGAGGGATTTGGTATGTCCGCACAAATCATTGAAGGTGCCAGTGCAAGTTGAGAAAGCGGTTAAAAAAGCATACAGGATCCTGGGCTTTATAAATGGAGGCATAGAGTACAAAAGTATGGAAGTCATGATGAACCTTTATAAAATACTGGTTCGGCCACAACTGGAGTATTGTGTCCACTTCTGGGCACCGCACTTTAGGAAAGATGTCAAGGCTTTCGAGAGGGTGCAGAAGAGATTTACTAGAATGATTCCATGGATGAGGGACTTCAGTTACGTGCATAGACTGCAGAAGCTGGGGTTGTTCTCCTTCGAACAGAGACGGTTGCGAGCAGATTTGATCGAGGTTTTCAAAATCATGAAGGGTCGAGATAGAGCAGATAGAGAGAAACGCTTCCCGTTGGCGGAAGGGTCAAGGACCAGAGGACATCGATTAAAGTTGATTGGCAAAAGAACCAAAGGTGACATGAGGACAAACCTTTTTACACAGAGAGTGGTTCGGATCTGGAATGCACTGCCCGAGGGGGTGGTTCAATCATGGAAAGGAAAACATTTTCAGGGCTACGGGGATGGGGCGGGGAAGTGGGACTCGCAGGATTGCTCTTGCTGAGAGCCGGTGCGCACTGGATGCTTCGAATGGCCTCCTTCCGCTCTGTAAACTTTTAATGATTCTGGTCGAGAGATCGCTGAGCATGCGCGAGAATGCAGGATCGATTCTTCCACCTGAGGGAGTTATCCAGGACCGAGCATTGCCGACCGGCACACTCCAAGGTGCAGGAGAACATGCTGCGGGACTCACTGAAGCGAGGTGCGGCGTTGCAAAGGCTCTCTGGGGAAAGGCTACTGTGTAAGGCTGTCCCACGTGGTATTGTATAGAATGTATTAAAAAATATGTACCTTGGTTAAATTGTAATATCGGGATCGTACGACGTACGATCTGAAATTCATTGCTTTGAAATTGTGATATTTAATTTGATCTCTGTGTATTCTTAAATTTGATGAAATAAAGTATATTTTGTGAGAAAGTAAAAGTTTGGAGCTACCTTTGAGCCATGTAGCATTCGAACCTACTAATCTTCTGATGTATAATACCAGAACAGGGTCTACTCCGGTCCACTGGCACACGTTGTGAAAAGTAAGTTGCAGCATGCACTCCGACAGAGCTGTTGTATGAGCAGGTATCGATTCAGTTTCGGTCAGGCCCACGCGACTACACGAGTCGGGGAGTTTAAAACAGTGAACAATCACCACACAGAAGGATCTTTGCTGCTTCCCTTCGATCGCTCAGCTGGTTGAACAGAGGACTCTGGTGGAAAACAAAGCAGAGTCACCCTCAGGTTGCTGATTTAATTCCGTCTCGAAGTAGCGAATGTGATTTTGGAAGAAGAAACAGTTAGATCAAGGCCGCTTACTGTCGGTTCCCGTTCTGCTGTTGCTCACTTGCTGACGCTCGATACCGCCGATTGGAGCAAAGTATTGAATGTCTTCAGGGAGGGGGAAATTCGTGCCGCTCATCGGACGCGAGTGTGAAGCGACCATTGTGAAGGGCAATTTCACCACCGCGACTGGGGAATTAGCTCAAATGGTAGAGCGCTCGCTTAGCATGTGAGAGGTAGCGGGATCGATGCCCGCATTCTCCACTCGCTTTTTTACCTTGGGGAATTGTCCCGAAACAAAAATGGTGTCAGTTGTCCCACGTTAATCCTCAGCTTCGATGCAGAGAGGTCAAGGGGAAGCAAATCTTTTGGTGTGCTGCAATAAGCAAAAGTTCTTGATTTTGGTGTTAAGTAAAGATGGAAAGAAGAGGTGAGACATGGAAAAAAGCTTCACGGGTCCTGATATCTTTTCTGTGGATTGAACTCAGGATTTACAAAGTTAATAAAACTAATGCACTCCCTGCTGTGTTAAGAACGCACTTACGGTGGAGACTGCCAGGCAGCACTGCCAATTAGGACAGTTTGCAAGCTATCTAAAATCATAAAGTAATGGGCAGTTTGCAAAAACAATCCAGCCGGGTAGGAGTTAACCAGGCAATCTTCTGATTTGTTATTAGACACGGTATCCACTGCTCCACTGGCCCAGGGTATGCAGAGTAAGTAGCAGCTCACACTCCCACAGCGCTGCGGTATGAGCAGGTACCGAGTCAGTCTCGGTCATGCACCCGTGAATTTGATTTTGCAATAAGCAGCAGTTAGATCAAGGCCGCTCACTGTGGCTTCCCGTTCTGCTGTTGCTCACTTGCTGATACTCGATACCACCGATTGGAGCAAAGTATTGAAAAAATTCAGGGACGGGACCAACCCAAGGCAAGATTTCTCCACTGGTCGTGGAGCTGGGTGGAGGCGAGTGTGAAGCAGATACTGGAAGGGTCAATGTATGAGTATTAAACAGGGAATTCGCCCAAATGGTAGCGTGCTCACTTAGCGGGATCGATACCTGTATTCTTCATTTACCTTGGATCAATTGTCCAGAAACAGAAATGGCTTCAGTTTTCAGCGAGCCCATAACCCACTTAATTCCAAAAGTTCACCATGTGCTACGGTACAGAGAGGTCAAGTGGCAGCACATCTTTTGGTGTGCGACAATAAGCAGAAATTCTTGATTTTGGTGTTGAGCAAAGATGTTTAAAAAAAGCTTTAGACTCCATAATGCCTTTGCTGAGGATCGAAATCAAGACCTTCCGGTTATGATACTGACGCGCTGCCCTGCTGCGCTAAAAAGACACTTGGCATATAATTAAGCAGGCAGCACTAACGAGCAGGACAGTTTGCAGGGTGTCACGTCATAAAGTAAGGGGCAGGCTGCAAAAAGCATCCATCCAGGTCGAAATCGAATCAACAATCTTCGGAACTCTGGTCAGACATGATCTCCACTGCTCTACCGGCCCAGGGCTGTGGGGAGTAAATAGGAGCTCACACTCCCACGGCGCTGCAGTATGAGCAGGTACCGAGTCAGTCTCGGTTATGCCCACGCGATTCCACGAGTCCGGGAGTGTCAAAATGCGCATTGTGATCAATCCCATTTGCTACATCCCTTCCATCACTTTGGTGGTAAGACAGCGGATTATAAGTGATAAATAAAGCAAAGTAATCCTTCGGTTGCTGGTTCAATTCCAGATCGAAGGAATAAGTCTGCTTTTACAGTCAGCAGCAATTATCTCAAGGTGGCCCTCTGAACTTTACAGGCAGCCGACAGCTTAACATGTTGGCTCTGAGGCCCAGGACACCTCTTTTCCTTCCTCAAACCTTAAAGCTGAAGGTGTCTGCCCGAACACGGCTGTTTCACTCGAGCATTTGTCTCTGCTCTTCAGCAGGGGGCGCATTCGAGGAGCAACTTTTAAAATTTCAAAATATACTTTATTTCATAAAATTTAATGATACCTACAGTTCAGGGTAAAAGTCGCAATTTCAATTCAAAACAATACAAAACAGATCGCACACACTATGATCCCATTAATTGAATACAAAACACAGTCCATATTTTCTTATACATTCTGTACAATAAAAGGTGGGGTGGCTTTACACGGTGGCCGTTCTCCATCGACCCAACGCGTCGGCCGCACTTCACTTCAGTGCGTCCCGCAGCACGTATTCCTGGACCTTGGAGTGTGCCAGGTTTCAGGTGGACCAAAGAGCCTCCTTCACTGAGTTAATGGTCTTCCAGCCTCAGGTCATATCTGTCTCGGTGTGCGTCCCCGGGGAAGAGCCCGTAGAGCAAAGCGTCCTGTTTTCCCGAAGTGTTGGGGATGAACTGGAACAGAAACCAAAGCATCTCTCTCCACAACTTCTGCGTGAAGGGGCAGTCTACCTGGAGATGGACGATGATCCAGTCCGTGCTGCAGTGTCGAGGGCAGCTCGCAGTGGTGGAAAGACCGCACTGGGAGGGCATTTCTCACCACCATCCAGGCCACATCATGGTGCCTGTTGGTCAGTTCTGGTGATGAGACATTCTGCCAAATGGCATCGACCTTCTGGTTGGGGAGCTGCCCAACCGGATCCACCCTCTCCATTTCCTGCAGGACCGCCAGAACGTTCCTCTTTCGACCACCGTCTGACGGCCTTGTGGTCCAAGTGGTTCCTCCTCAGGAACTCTCCACCTGGGACAGGTTGGGGGTGGTGGGGGGGTTGGGGGGGCGGGCCAGCTGGACGGGACGTCCTGCGTCTGCTCGGCCAGCATGACCAGACCAAGTTTTCTCAGTGTATTGGACAGGTAGAAACTCAGCACGTAGTGACACTTGGTGTTTGTGTACTGGGGCTCTGCACACATCCTGAGGCAGACACACACAAATGTAAAAACATTGGGGACGCTCTTCTCCCCTTTGTCTGGGGGTTTGTACATGGTGTCCCTGTGGACACGTTCTAACTTGCGCCTCCAGACAAGGTGGAAGATAGCCCTGGTGACTGTGGCAAAGGAACTGCGGGGAATGGGCCAGACCTGAGCCACATGAAGTAAAACTGTGAGTACCTCACACTTTATCACCAGGTTCTTTCCAGTTACATTTCTTGTTTGAAGCCTGGGGCCCCCCGAACCCGATACCCAGCACCATCAGGTAGCCAGACATGATGGTGAAGGGGACAAAGTATTGGGTCCCCCACCTGCCATAGAATATGGCCTCACCCTTACTGCGGTTCACTCTGGCCCCCTGAGGCCAGCTCGAACTGGTGGCAGATGCCCATCAGTCTGTGGACCGACTGATCGGAACAAAAGACGGTGACGTCATCCTTGTACAGGGAGGCCTTAACCTGTGTGCCTCCACTGCCTGGGGTCGTCACCCCCCTGATACATGTGTCCTTCTTGATGGGCGCTGCAAATAGCTCGATAAACACACGAACAAGACCGCAGAGAGAGGACAGCACTGCCTGACTCCAGATCTGATTGGAAAACTCTCCGACTCCACCCATTGATTAGGAATGCGCAACGGATGTGCGCATAGAGTAGTCGGATCCAATCGCAGATTCCCTCCCCAAGCCCCATTTTGGAGAGCATTTCCATCATGTACGTGTGGGATATTCTATCGAAGGCCTTCTCCTGTTCCAGACTGATCAGGCAGTTGTTTACCCCCTGTCCTGTATGTCGGCGATCATATCCCTGAGCAGCGTAAGGCTATCAGAGAACTTCCTGCCGGGTCTGATCCGGGTGGATCACCCGCTCCAGCCGACTTGAGCGTGTTGGCGATAGCCTTAGACAGAATCTTGTAGTCGTCATTTACCAAGGAAATGTGTCGCCAAATTCTGATTTCCCCCTCTCCCCCTTCTGCTTGTAGATGAGGGTGATGATGCCTTTACTCATGGACTCTGACATGCTGCCTGCAAGAAGCAAACTCCCGTATACTTCCAGTAGGTCTGCGTCCATCCAGTCCCACAGAGCCGAGTACAACTCAACCGGTAAACCATCGCTCCCCGGAGTTCTACTCTTCGCGAAGGACTGGACGGCCTTTGTCAGCTCGTCCAAGGTCAGTGGCCGATCCAGGCTCTCCCGCTCGCTGTCCTCTAAGGCCTCCGGAATAGAGAACAGGAAGGGTTGGGAGGCCATGCTGTCTCTGAGCTTTGCGTCATACAGCCCGGCATGAAAGGACTTGCTGATCCTCAGTATGTCGGTCTGTGAAGACGTCACCGAGCCCTCTTCCTCCTTCAGGCTGCTGATCACCAGAGGTCCCTCTGTGCATCTTCTGAAAGAAGAAACGTGAACACTTCTCGCCCTGCCCCACAGAGCGGGCTCTGGACTGAAAGATGATCTTCGAGGCCTCGGAGGCGAAGAGTGAGACTTGCTGGCCCTTCAACTCCCTGAGTTCCTCCCCGACATCGATCCCCATCGACTGCAGCTGGAGCAGATCCTGCATGCTTTTCTGGAGCTGGGACAATTTCTTCTGTCTCTCACTCGTCCCTTTAACTGGACGTGTCAAACCGTAAGATCAGAGGGTGAGGCCCCTTTAACTGGGCAGGTCAAACTGTGTGAACACAGGGTGATGCCCCTTTAACTGGAGGTGTCACACCGTGAGATCACAGGGTGAGGCCCCTTTAACTGGACGGGTCACACCGTGAGATCACAGGGTGAGGCCCCATTCACTGTACGGGTAAAACCTTGAGATCTCAGGGTGAGGCCCCGTTAACTGGACGGGTCACAATGTGAGAACACAGGGTGAGGCCCCTTTAACGACGGGTCACACCGTGAGATCTCATGGTGAGACTACTTTAACTGTCACAACGTCCGATCTTAGGGTGAGGCCCCTTTAACTGGCTGGGTCACACCGTGAGATGACAGGGTGAGGCCCCTTTAACTGAACGGGTCACACTGTGAGATGACAGGGTGAGGCCCCTTTAACTGAACGGGTCACACCGTGAGATGACAGGGTGAGGCCCCTTTCACTGGACGGTTAAAACCTTAAGATCACAGGATGAGGCCCCTTTCACTGGACGGGTCACACTGTGAGATCGCAGGGTGAGACTGCTTTAGCTGGCTGGGTCACACCGTGAGATCATGGGGTGAAGTCCCTTTAACTGGACGAGTCACAACGTTAGGTCTCAGGGTGAGGTCACTTTAACTGGACGGGTCACACCGTGAGATAACAGGGTGAGGCCTGTTTAACTGGACGGGTCACACCGAGAGATAACAGGGTGGGGTGAGGCCCCTTTAACTGGACGGGTCTCACCGAGAGATATCAGGGTAAGGCACTGTGATTCCAGGTGCTATTCCCTCGCTCGGCTAATTTAAATATATGAGGTTGCGAGAGTGTTGGAGAAATGAAGGCTTGAGATGGCAGAAGCACACAGGGTCTCAGCAGCAGTGGGACCAGGACTGTACTTTGTAACTGGTGCAGGGAAACAGCAGTGGGAACGGAAATCACAAAATCACAAGAGACTTAGAGGTCCATGTATATAGATCATTCAAACATCATGGACAGGTACAGAAAACAATCAGAAAAAGGTAATGGAATGCTGGCCTTTACAACTAGTGGACTAGAATACGTGGGTAGAAGTTATGCCACAACCATACAAAGCCCTGGTTGGAACACACCTGGATTACTGTGTTCAGTTCTGGGTACCACACCTTCGAAAGGATATATTGAATTTGGGAGTGCAGAGCAGATTTACTGCAATGATACCTGGGCACTAAGGGTTACATTTCGAGGAGAGAGTAAACAAACCAGGCTTGTATTCCCAGGAATTTAGAAGATTCAGGGATGATTTGATTGCAGGTTTCAAGGTATTAAGGGGAAGTGATAGGGAAGATAGAAAGAAATTATTTCCGCTGGTTTGGGAGTCCAGGACTAGGGGACATAACCTAAAAATGAAAGCCAGGACTTTCAGGAGTGAAGTTAGGAAACTCATCTACACGCAAAGGGTGGGAGAAGTTTGGAACTCTCTTTAACAAGCGGCAGCTGATGCTAGCTCAAATGTTAATTTTAAATCTGATATTGAAAGATTTTTGTTAACTAAATGTATTAAGGGAAATGGGGCTAAGGCGGATATATGAAGTTAGGTCACAGATCAACTATGATCTGATTGAAAGGCGAAACAGGCTCGAGGGACTAAATGGCCTAATCCTGTTCGGATCTTCCAATATACCTATATGTCAGTTTTCTGTGTTTATAAACACTTCATTGTAGTTCCCTCCGTGTCCAACACTGTGAGGCCTTCCCTGGTGTGTCAGCTTTCAGTGTTTTTAAACACTAAAGTGGATTTCACTCCGTGTTCAACACTGTGAGGCCCCACCTGGTGTATCAGCTTTCAGTGTTTATAAACACTTCATTGTATTTCTCTCCGTCTCCAACACTGTGAGGCCTCCCCTGGTCTATCAGCTTTCAGTGTTTATGAACACTTCACTGTATTTCACTCCGTGCCCAACACTGTGAGGCCTCCCCTGGTCTATTAGCTTTCTGTGTTTATAAACACTTCACTGTATTTCACTCCGTGCCCAACACTGTGAGGCCTCCCCTGATCTATCAGCTTTCAGTGTTTTTAACACTTCACTGTATTTCACTCCGTGCCCAACACTGTGAGGTCTCCCCTGGTGTATCGGCTGTCAGTGTTTATAAACACTTCAATACATTTCACTGCATTTCCAAAACTGTGAGGCCTCCCCCGGTGTGTCAGCTCACTGGGCTATAAATTGGGTCGTTTAACACCTGTTCTATCGGCGCTCAGCGGCCTCCCAATGTGCCCCGATGGCGTCCGGAATGCGCGCGCATAAATCTAGCATGACGTGCTCCGTCGGCCACCTTGGAGGAGTGCTCCCACTGACACTATGGGATAACATGTTGAAAGTAGTCGCTTATTAATAGCAGGGAGAAACACTCCAGTGACACAAGTAGGGCCCGTGGAAACTGACATTAATTACAGTCACTGAACAAACAGATTCAGTTAACAACTTTAAATCCAACAATGTTTATATCACAACAAATATTTAACCAAATATTACACAGATGGAAAGCCCAAAGCGCAGTACATTATTTTAATAAATATTTGGAAGAAGAGAATCTATGAGACCCACAGTCTGACAGCACTGATGTGAAGGGAGAGCAGCTTCATTTACAGATTGCAGCTTATTTCTGAGTGAAATCCTTTAATTTCAGAGAGTTACTCTCCACTTCACAAGGGTTGGGTTTGAACTCAGAGATGGGAACTGAACCATTCTACTGGTCAGTTTGGAGACCATTCTGCGAATATTGGTACAATCTCAGGAGACCCCGTCAATATTGGCAAGTCGGTGGATCCTCTTGTCAATAATGGAGTTGTGGGAAAGATGGGCACGGATTTGGGAGGCGACAAAACTTTCAAGGACTTTGGGGAGGAAAGGGAGGTTGGAGATGGAGGCGATAGTTTGCAAGGACAGAGGGGTCAAGGGTGGGTTATTTGAGGAGGGGGCAATAATGGCAGATTTGATGGGGAGGGGGACAGTACCTGAGGATAGGGAACCTTTAGCAATATCAGCTAGCATGAGGGCCAGGAAGGGAAGTTGGGTGTTCAGCAGTTTACTGGGAATAAGGTCGAGGGTGCACGAGGTGGATCTCATGGTCAAGATGAGCTCGGAGAGGGTATGAGGGGAGACAGGAGAGAAACAACAGAAAGACGTGAGTTCAGGGCGAGGGCAGGGCGGAGCCGTAGGGGAAGTTTGGCTTGGTGGGCTAGGGGAAGGGAGGCAGCTGAACGGGTGGTCTCAATCTTAGTGACAACGTATTCCATGAGCTCTTCGCACTTTTCGTTGGAGGTGAGGGTGGAGAGGGCAGGGGAGAGGGGTTTAAGAAGATGATTTGTTGTGGAGAAGAGAAGCCGGGGGTTATCTTTGCATTCCAGGATGATCCTGGAATACTGAGCAGTTTTGCAGGGGAGAGCAGGACCCAATAGTGCCCGAAAGAAGGCCCAAAAGAAGGTGATATTAGGAGGAATGACAACAGCTTGGAACAAAAGATGGGTTTCATGGTCCAGACGTCTGAAAGAAGGAAATAACTTGCCTTTATATAGCGCCTTTCAAGGCCTCAGGACGTCCCAAAACAGTCAATGAAGAACATTGTGAAGTGCAGTCACTGTGGTAATGTAGGAAACGTGACAGACAATTTGCACACAGCAACATCCCACACAATTCACTGAGATAAATGACCAGAAAATCATTTTTAATGATGTTGGTTGAGGGATAATAATTGACCAGGACACCGGGGAGAACTCCTTTGCACTGTTTTGGATATTGCCGGGGAATCTCTTACACCTATCTGAGAGGGCAGATGGGCCCTCTCTTTAATGTGTCCTACAAAAGTCGGCACCTCCAACAGTCCTGCGCTCCCTCAGTACTGATCCTTCTACAGCACTGCGCTCCCGCACTGCTGATTCTCCAACATTACTGTGCTCCCTCAGTACTGACCCTTCTACAGCACTGCGCTCCCTCACAACTGATTCTCCAACATTACTGTGCTCCCTCAGTACTGACACTCCGACAGCACTGCACTCCCTCAGTCGTGACCCTCTGACAGCACTGCGCTCCCTCAGTCGTGACCCTCTGACAGCACTGCGCTCCCTCAGTCGTGACCCTCTGACAGCACTGCGCTCGCTCAGTAGTGACCCTCCGACAGTACTGTGCTCCATCAGTCGTGACCCTCCGACAGCACTGCACTCCCTGAGTAGTGACCCACCGACAGTGCTGTGCTCCCTCAGTAGTGACCCTCCGACAGCACTGTGCAACCTCAGTAGTGACCCACCGACAATGCTGTGCTCCCTCAGTAGTGACCCTCCGACAGCACTGTGCACCCTCAGTAGTGACCCTCCGACAGTGCTGTGCTCCCTCAGTAGTGACCCTCTGACAGCACTATGCTCCCTCAGTAGTGACCCTCCGACAGCACTGTGCTCCCTCAGTAGTGAACCTCCGACAGTACTGTGCACCTTCAGTAGTGACACTTCGACAGCACTGTGCACCCTCAGTAGTGAACCTCCGACAGTACTGTGCTCCCTCAGTGGTGACTCACTGAGAGTACTGTGCTCCCTCAGTAGTGACTCTCCGACAGCACTGTGCACCTTCAGTAGTGATCCTCCGACTGTACTATGCTCCGTCAGTCGTGACCGTCCGACAGCACTGTGCTCCCTCAGTGATGACCCTCCAGCAGCACTGTGCTCCTTCAGTAGAGACCGTCCGACAGCACTGTGCTCCCTCAGTACTGACCCTCCGACAGCACTGCAATCCTTCAGTAGTGACCGTCCGACTGCACTGCAATCCCTCAGTACTGACCCTCCGACAGCACTGCAATCCTTCAGTAGTGACCGTCCGACAGCACTGTGCTCCCTCAGTACTGACCCTCCGACAGCACTGCAATCCTTCAGTAGTGACCGTCCGACTGCACTGCAATCCCTCAGTACTGACCCTCCGACAGCACTGCAATCCTTCAGTAGTGACCCTCCGACAGCACTGCAATCCTTCAGTAGTGACCGTCCGACAGTACTGTGCTCCCTCAGTACTGACCAGTGTATCCAAGATTGCTGATGACACAAAGCTAAGTTGGAAATTAAGCTCAGAGGAGGATATAAAGAGTGTGCAAAGGGATATAGACAGGTTAAGTGAGTGGGCAAGAAAGTGGCAGTTGGAGTATAATGTGGGGAAATGTGAGGTTATTCATTTGGTATGAAGAATAGAATAACAGAATATGTTTTAAACGGTGAGAAACTATTAAAGGTTGGTGTTCAGAGAGATTTGTGGGAACTTGCCCACAAAACGGAAATTTAACATGCAGGTACAGCAAGCAATTAGGAAGGCAATTGGTATGACGGCATTTATTGCAAGGGGGTTGCAGTACAAGGGTAAGGAAGTTTTGCTACAATTGTGCAGGGATTTGTTGAGACCTCGCCTGGAGCACTGTGTACAGTTTTGGTCTTCATATCTAAGGAAGGAAATACTTGCCTTAGAGGCGGTGCCACGAATGTTAACTGGATTGATTCCTGGGTTGAGAGGGTGGTCATAAGAGGAGCGATTGAGAAGAAACGGCCCTCATTCTCTAGTTTAGAAAAATTGGAGGTGATCTCATTGAAACTTATAACATTCTTCGAGAGCTTTGACAGTGTAAGTGCTGAGAGGCTGTTTCCCTTGGCTGGAGAGTCTGGAACTTGGGGTCATAGTCTCAGGATAACTAGTGGGCGATTTCGGACTGAGATGAGGAGGAATTGCTTCACTAAGAGGATTATAAATCGTTGGTATTCTCTCCTCCAGACGATTGTGGATGCTGAATCGTTGAATATATTCAAGGCTGAGATCGATGAACATTTAGACTCTAAAGGAATCAAGGGATATGTGGATAGGCCGGGAAAGTGGAGTTGAGGTCGTAAATCTGCCATGATCTGATAGAATGGCGGAGCATGCTCGAGGGGCCGTATGGCCTCCTCCTGCTCCTTATTCATTAAGTTCTTATGACCATCCGATAACACAGTGCTCCCTCATTACTGACCATTCGACTGCACTGTGCTCCCTCAGTACTGACCATCCGACAGCTCTGTGCTCCCTCAGTACTGATCATCCAACAGCACTGTGCTCCCTCAGTACTGATCATCCAACAGCACTGTGCTCCCTCAGTACTGATCATCCAACAGCACTGTGCTCCCTCAGTACTGATCATCCAACAGCTCTGTGCTCCCTCAGTACTGACCATCCGACAGCTCTGTGCTCCCTCAGTACTGATCATCCAACAGCACTGTGCTCCCACAGTACTGATCATCCAACAGCACAGTGCTCCCTCAGTACTGATCATCCAACAGCACTGTGCTCCCTCAGTACTGACCATCCGACAGCACAGTGCTCCCTCAGTACTGATCATCCAACAGCACTGTGCTCCCTCAGTACTGACCATCCGACAGCACAGTGTTCCCTCAGTACTGACCATCCGACAGCACAGTGCTCCCTCAGTAGTGACAATCCGACAGCACTGCTCCTTCAGTACTGACCATCCGACAGCACTGTTCTCCCTCAGTACTGCACTGCAGTGTCAGCCTGGATTATGTGTCCAGGTCTCTGGAGTGGGACTTGAACTCACAAATTTCTGACTGAGAGGTGAGAGTCCGACCAGTGAGCCACGGCTTGCACCTGAAATGGGGAGAGGGCAATGGAGGGGCTTACGGAGAACACAGTGGAGCGTGGATATGGCTGAAGGCACGGCTGTCAAAGGTAGGACAAATGGACTGTGGATGTACAAGTTGCCAGAATTGGAGGACCGGAGTGGTGAGCGACTCACCAATCAAAAAGCCAGGGGTGGGATGGAATCCTTCGCTCGGACTTCCCAATTTTTAAATGGAGGAAATTGTGTCTCGTCTAAAACAGAATGTGGGTCTGACAAACACAAAGACATTGGAGTCATAGAATCATAGAAAGGTTACTCCACAGAAGGAGGCCATTCGGCGCATCGACTCCGTGCCGGCTCTATGCAAGAGCAATCCATATCCCCGTTGTCCTGCAATTTATTTTCATTTCAAGTACTTATCCAGTTCCCTTTTGAAGGCCATAATTGAATCTGCCTCCACCACCCCATCTGGCAGTGCATTCCAGATCCTAACCACTCGCTGTGTAAAAAAGTTTTGACTCGTGTCATCTTTGGTTCTTTTGCCAATCTCCTTAAATTGATGTCATCTGATTCTTGACCGTTCCGACAATGGGAACAATTTCTCTCTTTCTACGCTCTATCTCGACCCTTAATGATTTTGAACACCTCTATCAAATCTCATTGCAACCTTCTCTGTTCCAAGGAGAACAACCCCAGCTTCTCCAGTCTATCCACGTAACTAAAGTGTCTCATCACGGGAATCATTCTGGTAAATCTGGTTTGCACCTTCTCTCAGGCCTTCACATTTTTCCAAAAGTGCGGGGCCCAGAACTAGACACAATACTCCAGTTGTGGCCGAACCAGTATTTCATAAAGGTTCATCATGACATCCTTGCTTTTGTGCTGTTTGCCTCCATTTATAAAGACCAGGATCCTCTATGCTTGTTTAACCGCTTTCTCAACTTGCCCTGTCAACTTCAACGATTTGTGCACATATAACCCCAGATCTCTCTGTTCCTGCACGAAGGGTCAAGAGAGGCGATCGTTTTGTCGGCGTCCATTTGAAAGCTGGTCCTTGTCTGCAGACTGCGTCACCAAAGGGCAGCATGCAAATGAGGAAGGGGAGGGAGCCAAGGATTGAACCTTTAGAAACATCAGAGATAACGGTGATAGGGTGGGAAGAGAAGCTTCACCTGGCTCTGTTCAGATGGGTGAGTGGAACCAAGCAAGGGTAGTCCCACCAAAATAGTTCCGTACCGATGAATGAGGAGATCATTGGTAGTTTTACTGTGTGTGTGAAGATGGGGAGGGGTGGGCCAGGGGGGTTTTGAATCCAAGGATGAGAATTTTAAATTTAAGTGATATGGAACTGGGAGCCAGTGAGAGTCAGTGAGGCCGAGCAGGACCTGGTGCTGGTTGGACACGGACCACACAGTTTTGGATGAGCTCACGTTTATGGAAGGTGGGGGTTGGGTGGCCGGTCAGGAGTGCATTGGAGGAATGGAGTCTGGAGGGGACAGCGGCATTGATGAGGGTTTCAATGGCAATGGGCTGTGGGAGGAATGCAGGCGGATGAGGGAATCACGGGGCCTTTGTGATGGAGGTCAAATCGGGTCATGAGCTGAGCTCGGTTTTACACGGGGCCCATTTTACTGGAGCCGTTCACCAATGTAGAATAAACGGGTAAACATCTGCAGTAAAATAACGGAGAGAGGAATGTCAATGGGACACGTTCAGTGTCCGTCCCCTAATATCACCCACAGTCATTTCTAGGCTGCAATCCTCAACCTGCCCTTTAACTGTCCCCGTGTCAGAGACTCACAATTCATATTTTAACTGGGAAACTGCAGGAACAGAGTGAAACGGGTCTGCTTGTGTCCCTGGGTTCAATGCACACTGCAGCGACATCTGTTTAAATTATAAATGCAACACCAGGAGTGAACATGGTCAATATAGTTATATAAAAGCTGTAAATGAGAACAGATTTAAACTTTATTCCTGAGAGAGGTCTGATTAAGTAATATTGTGGACTTTGAGATGTTTGTGCTTTATTCACCACTTTATTTACAGCGGAGTCAAAGCTGCTGATGTAATGTGTTTGTTAAACTGACTGTTACTAATAACAATGGTCAGGGGTATAACCGTGTCAGTGGAGACTTATCCCCTGTATAAATCAGGGCTTGTTGGAATGGATCAGCTCAGAGTGCCTGCTGGAGCTGTGGTTTCCAGGCCAACAGAAGTCAGTGCTTCTCACAGAAATGGGATATCCAGTAATCCATCAGATAGAAGACATCTATTATCCTGTTCTTGCAGCGATTGGAGTTCCAGGTCAGCCGTTATCTCAGCTGTTAATGGTGTAAATCAGTGTTCACTCTGCTGCTGTACTTGGGATATGATGTTTTCTCCTACCATGTTTAACACAGTCACCTGTTCTGTTCTATTGGTTGAATGATGGAATATGTTAAGTCTCTGCTCTTTCGGTCTTGTAGGAGCTGCAGTACAACCATAATGACCCTTTTATATCCAACCCTGGCATTGATACTGGATTATTCCCTGTATTGAATCTATTGTTGAATAATGATATCATTTTAACTTCCAAACTTTCGATATTGCAGGAGTTGCATTATATCTGTAATGACTTTGTATATACAAAGCTGGCATTGTTAATGGATTATTCTCTGTGTGGAATGTATTGGAATCAGGTGTCTGAGCAAAGAGCTGGTATCAAACCATCAGGAGCTGTTAACAGTTTCATTTTGTGGAACTAACCTGTCCTGGAATATGTTTTCATCAATGTGTTTTCAGTGATTGATAATGAGACAGCTCAAGGTCTCAGTGATACAAGGAGGCAATGCAATGTCCTCCCTCTCCAATAAAATGCTTCAGTTTAACTGAGATTTCAATGTATTTATTGGTGATCACTGTTATGAAATATTATTTCATTATGTGTGTATCTGACGCCGCTTCAGATGTCTGGTTACTGAACTGAGTTTGCTGCTGACTCTTTCACATCTCCTTCTCTGCTTCACTGTGGATGAATTCACTGACTGTCACTGAACTTCACTGTAAAATGAAATGTTTGGTTGTGATGTTGTCTCAATTTGCACCGTGCCTTTTGAAATCAGGAGACCCTTTATGTTTCCGTAGATTATAAGTGTGATATTGGCGTTTGTCAATTGAACAATCCCGCCATCTATCCCTTTACTTTATAATTACAGGAGAAGGAATCTCAATTATTGTGAGATCTGCCTGGAAGAGGAATTTGATTCTGTTTATTCCATGATTTGTAGATGAAGTGAACAATATAGGTGAACAGGTGGAGAATAGAATGATCTGTAGAAACATTAAACTATTCCACATAGGCTTCACTGTTCAACAAATAACACTGATAATAGGATCGGTGGAACACGGAGCTGGTGAACAGAATGCAGACACAGGATGATAGGATTTAACTTGATCTGAAAATGGACTTGAGAAAGAGAGTAGAATGAGTGACAGAGAGGGCGACTGAGAGGGAAAGCGAGAGGCTGTGGTGTGAATAATTCATCAGAATGACCTGCTGAAACTTCCAGTTCAATTAAACAGAGAAAATGTGACTTGAGTGTGTTATTATGATGTGGTCAGATTGGGTGAGTTTTTATTGTGGGATTCGCTCCTCATGTCTGGACCTCAGTCTGTTTTTGTGAATGTTCCTTGTTTTCCAACTTGACACTAAATATAATTACAATTTACTTGAAGAATAGAATCAGAAATTTATTGATCATAATGAATTATTCGGATAGTGTATTTTTAAAGCTCGGCTGAATTCAATAAACAACGTGGTTGATTTTATTCATACTTTTCAATTTAAGTTTAATTGAATGTACAAATTAAATTTATTAAAGACATTTTACACCCAACACAGGTTCCCTGACACCAGTAACCACAGAAATGAACAGTTGAATCTGTTGGTTGGATTATGTTGGTGCGACCAAGTGATTAGATTTCCTCTCAAACTATGCTGCAGTTTCTCCCTGTGAATCCCACCCACTCGTCCCAATACGTTGCTTCAGTTTTTCCGTTTTCCTAACCTACCTGCCCCTCATTCCCCTCCAGCTCCTGCACGTTCATATAAACTACTCTTTTCCTTGTCTCCCTCCCAACCTCACTCACTGTCAGCTGTCTTAACCCAGAGCAACACATAAGCTGCACTTCTCCCTGTCTCGTCACCTTCTCCACCCTTCCCTCTCTTTCCCCGTCCGTCTGGAGCCCAAACGCGGCTTTAATCTGATGGATTCCAGGTGTGTAAACCCATTTCTCTCTCCCCGACAGGCACCGAGCCCTCACTCAGCCCTTCCAGTGGATCCGGTGCTCACTTTATTCACTTCCTGTATCCATCTCCCAATTCATTATTGATCATCGTGTTTAAAACATCGTTCTGCCCAAAAGCACTGCCCTGGTCAGTCAATCACTTTCTACCCTTCGATGCAGCAACAAAGCTGGAAATTTTACCCCAGTTCCTCTCAATCTGTTGCTTTGGCTCCAGGTCTGATCAGTAACTTCTCTGGTTCCTTTTCTCTCTCTTTCAGTTAACTTGGTGGCGATTGTGATCCTGTCCCGAGGAAAGTGCGGTCTCTCCAAATGTATCAGTGTCTACCTGGTGGGAATGGCAGTGGCCGATCTCCTGGTCGTTATCATTCGTGTCATATTGGTGTGGATTAATTCGATATATAACCCATGGCCATTCCTGTACATTACTCCTGTGTGTAGTTCTATAATCTTCTTGAGTGGTGCAGCCATCGTGGTTTCTGTCTGGTTCACAGTCGCTTTCACCTTTGATCGATTTGTGGCCATTTGTTGTGAGAAGCTGAAAACTAAATATTGCACCGAGAGAACGGCGGCTGTGGTTCTGGGAACAGTGAGTGTGCTGGGCTGTTCAGTGAGTGCCCCCTGGTATTTTACATTTAAACCTGTATATGGAATTGATAACGTTCCCTGGGGTTGTGAGACTATACCGAGCTTCCGTAATTCCCCCGCATGGGCCGCATTTGACATGGTTCACCTCATTTTAACCCCTTGTGTCCCGTTCTGTCTGATTTTGCTGTTCAATGTTCTGACGGTCAGGTGTATTTTAGTGTCCAGTCGAGTCCGCAGGGGACTCCGGGGCCGCAGCAATGGAGAGAATCAGAGTGATCCAGAGATGGAGAACCGAAAGAAATCCATCATTTTACTCTTCAGTATATCGGGCAGTTTTATACTGTTGTGGCTGACATGGGTTGTATTTTTCATTTATGTGCGAATTGCAGACATTCGGTATTTTTACTCCAACACTGACCCTGTTTATCTCACAAATCACACAGCAAAGATGCTGCGGCTTCTCAGTTCCTGCACAAACACGTGTATTTATGTCCTGACCCAGACTAAATTCAGAGAGGAGCTGAAGAACGCGGCGAAATACCCACTCAATCTAATTGTTAAATTAGTGAAATCACAGAAAGAGCTGAAGGGTTTCAAGCACTAGAACTAAATCCCATTTCATACTCCATCTCCTACACTTCCCGGTGGATGGAAAGTACATTTTATATTAGCAGCACAGAAATATGAAATGATCTTAAATCTGATTCTGAGATTATATTTTATTGATAATCTGACCCATTGAGGCGGGATTTGCTCTGCAGACAACACGTGAATTGTTGCTCAAAATGGCGGCACTAAAGAGTTCAGCTGGACTTTAATTAACTGACCGCAAGACAAAATGGGCAAAGCTGGAAATCAAAGTCACTTCTGTGGACCTGATCAGGATGTGTGTACTTCACATAACTGGTGGGAGAGAGGGAGAGAGGAAAGGAGAGAGGGAGAGAGAGAGGGGAGACAGAGAGAGGGACAGAGAAAGAGAGCGGAGGGGGAGAACGGGAGACAGAGAGAGAATGAGAAAGAGGGAGTGAGGGAGCGAGAAAGAGCGAGAGAAAGGGAGAGGCAATTAGAGAGAGACAGAGACAGAGAGAGGGAGACAGAGAGAATGAGATAGGGAGAGGCAGAGACAAAGAGAGAGTTGGAGAGAGACAGAGAAAGAGAGACAAAGGGGAAGAGAGAGGGAGAAGGCGAGAGAGGGAGAGAGTGGGAGAGAGAGATGGAGAGAAAGAAGGAGAGACAGAGAGACAGAAAGGGAGATATAGAGAGAGGGAAGCGAGGGAAAGAGAGAGACAGAGAGTGAGACAGAGAGAGTGGCACAGAGAGAGGCCGAGAGAGAGAGAGAGAGAGAGAGAGAGACCAGGAGAAAGACACCGAGAGAGGGAGAGACAGAGAGGGCAGAGAGAGGGGGAGAAAGAGACAGAAAGAGAGGCAGAGGCAGAGGGAGAAAGACGAGAGTCAGAGAAAGGGACAGACAGAGAGAGAACCCAAGGACAAAATAAATGTACCACTGAGAAAACTGCAGAAATAAAGAGGGGCAGAGACAGATTTACTCAGCGACGGAGAGAAATAACGAGTTAGTTTTTCAGACAAGAGAGAAAAATAAAGAGAGAAAGAAATCATGTCTATATATAGATTTCTATATATATATATACACACACATAATGAGAGAGAGAGACACTGCTAAATAATTACAAAGTGATATGAGAGGAGAGGTAAATTGACAGATGAAATCAATTCAAAATAACTTGAGACTGAGGGAGAGTCAGAGCAGGAGAGTGTCAGACATAAAACGACAAAGAGAAAGAGAAAAAGAGATACAGAAAGCAGGGAGAAAATAGAAAACTGGAGACAGGAGGAAAAATACAAAGATTGAAACAGAGACTGAGTGTGATGGAATGAAATACAGAAACAGATGCAAAGAAGAGACCGAGAAGTCAAATGGAAACCGAGAGAAAGAAGTAGGCAGAAGTGGAGCTGGAGAGAGTGAGAAACAAACAGAATGAAATAAAGACAGATGGAAAGGGAAGGAGGAAGAGACAGATAGAAAGAAGGAAAAGGGAAAAGTAGATCCACAGTGAGAAAAAAAAGAGAGCTGATGCCAGGAGGCTGCACAATAAAGTCACTCAGTCTTGTGTACCTGACCCTGACCATTACTTACTGCAGGAGTTTCCCAGCTGCTCTGTGTCGTAAACATTCATCTGATAAACGAAAGCCTGAGACTAAATCGGCTTCAGCATGTCTGAAGGAAAAGAACGATCAAAAGGAGGAAGGGCTGTTAGAAGGACTGTTAATGACACGTTGTGAAAGACCACACAGCAGAGGATAGATCACCATAGCAATAATAACGATTCCAGGAGGGCTGGAGATGGTTTGAACTCCTGCCGGCTTGACTTGGTTACGGTGTGGACACTGAGAGAAAACTAGTGAAATGTCAATCAATCGTGGGCTGTATTTGTAGGAAACTATTTTTGATAAGCTAACGTCCCAGAGGTGTGTTTCTATGTTACAAAGAAGCTGGGCAGAAGTTGAGTGGAGAGAGACGCAGATCCACCACTGCTGCTCCAAACTCACCTTTCGCCTCCTGACAGCACCACCTCACCTGGAATCTTCCTGACTGCTCGCTACCTCCCAGCTTGATGCCTCGATGCTGGTTTACAGATTGCCTGTGAAGCAGATGACCTGGATACAAGAGTAAGACAGGCTACACTACAACGGTATCCATCAAAACGACTGGAATCTTCCAGGCAAGCTTGAGTCAACCATAAGGATATAACTTTCGTTATCAGCTTAGTCGAAGATAGATATTGGATTTCCAAACGGTTATGCATTTTGGGAATTCAGAATGTGTTGTTTTATTGGTGTTAAAGCAATTCTAAATCGGGTATAATCCAAAGATGTTGATTAAATTCTAATGTAAATTTTTCTAGCGTATGAAGAATAATAAATGATTGTTTTGTTCATAAAGCCATGGTTTGTGCCTGAAGTTTCTTTAGGAGAAAGAGCCCATTATTTAAACTTAAATTTTAACCTTTTGGAGATAAAAATCACTGCCCCAAATTAAAGTGTAAAATCACTTTGCATCTTTTTGCTCCTCCATCTGGACCATGTGTAACTTTCCCAGTGAGCTGCTGGATTCTGTAATAAATCACAATGTAGTCTTACCCCTTCTGCTGTGTTACTAAACTGGACAGGGTCCCGCAGCACTCTCCTGCTCTGTTACTGTTACAAATACTGTTATTGTTTCAGATTAAATAAAAATATGAATAATGGAGGAATGAACCAAATCCTGGATCAGAACTGCATTCAGATTGAGTCCAATTTTACTCTGATTTATTTAATAGAAGCTGGAATTTCAAACACTACACAAAATGGTTAAATGGACCTTTCCTCCGAATGTCTGGTCTCTCCTTCTCCATAAGCATTACGCCCAAATAATTAAATATTAATCAATTTTTTTGCAGAAGTTCACCTTTTGGTCCTTGATTCCCTCACTGCTCCGCTGCCTTTGTGTTACACACCAGCTAGTGCCATTCTCACTCCGTTTGCATCTTTAACTATAGTTCAACAGTGATTTAACAGGAACAGCAAATGAACCCTCTCCGTGACTCACACCACAGCAAGCTTCATCTTGCCCCTCAGTTAAATGGCCGCCTTGCCCCTCAGTTAAATGGACGCCTTGCCCCTCAGTTAAATGGCCGCCTTGCCCCTCAGTTAAATGGCCGCCTTGCCCCTCAGTTAAATGGCCGCCTTGCCCCAAAGTTAAATGGCCGCCTTGCCCCTCGGTTAAATGGCCGACTTGCCCCTCAGTTAAATGGCCGCCTTGCCCCTCAGTTAAATGGCAGCCTTGCCCCTCAGTTAAATGGCAGCCTTGCCCCTCAGTTAAATGGCAGCCTTGCCCCTCAGTTCAATGGCAGCATTGTCCTCAGTTATATGGCCGCCATGCCCCTCAGATAAATGGCCGCCTTGCCCCTCAGTTAAATGCCGCCTTGCCCCTCAGTTAAATGGCAGCCTTGCCCCTCAGTTAAATGGCCGACTTGGCCCTCAGTTAAATGGCCGCCTTGCCCCTCAGTTAAATGGTCGCCTTGCCTCTCAGTTAAATGGCCGCCTTGCCCCTCAGTTAAATGACAGCCTTGCCCCTCAGTTAAATGGCCTCCTTGCCCCTCAGTAAAATGGCCGCCTTGCCCCTCAGTTAAGTGGCCGCCTTGCCCCTCAGTTAAATGGCCGCCTTGCTCCGCAGTTAAATGGCCGCCTTGCCCCGCAGTTAAATGGCCGCCTTGCCCCTCAGTTAAATGGCCGCCATGCCCCTCAGTTAAGTGGCCGCCTTGCCCCTCAGTTAAATGGCCGCCTTGCCCCTCAGTTAAATGGCCGCTTTGCCCCTCAGTTAAATGACCGCCTTGCCCCTCAGTTAAATGGCCGCCTTGCCCCTCAGTTAAATGGCCGCCTTGACCCTCAGTTCAATGGCCGACTTGCCCCTCAGTTAAATGGCCGACTTGCCCCTCAGTTAAATGGCCGCCTTGCCCTTCAGTTAAATGACAGCCTTGCCCCTCACTTAAATGGCCGCCTTGCCCTTCAGTTAAATGGCCGCCTTGCCCCTCAGTTAAGTGGCCGCCGTGCCCCTCAGTTAAATGGCCGCCTTGCCTCACAGGTCAATGGCCGACTAGCTCCTTAACAAAATGGCCGCCTTGCCCCTCAGTTAAATGACAGCCTTGCCCCTCAGTTAAATGGCCGCCTTGCCCCTCAGTTAAATGGCCGCCTTGCCCCTCAGTTAAATGGCCGCCTTGCCCCTCAGTTAAATGGCCGCCTTGCCCCTCAGTTAAATGGCCGCCTTGCCCCGCAGTTAAATGGCCGCCTTGCCCCTCAGTTAAATGTCCGCCTTGCCCCACAGTTAAATGGCCGCCATGCCACTCAGTTAAATGGCCGCCTTGCCCCTCAGTTAAATGGCCGCGTTGCCCCTCAGTTAAATGGTCGCCTTGCCTCACAGTTAAATGGCCGCCTTGCCCCCCAGTTAAATGGCCGCCTTGCCCCTCAGTTAAATGGCCGCCTTGCCCCTCAGTTAAATGACAGCCTTGCCTCTCAGTTAAATGGCCGCCTTGCCCCGCAGTTTAATGGCCGCCTTGCCCCTCAGTTAAATGGCCGCCTTGCCCCTCAGTTAAATGGCCGCCTTGCCCCTCAGTTAAATGGCCGCCTTGCCCCTCAGTTAAATGGCCGCCTTGCCACTCAGTTAAATGACAGCCTTGCCCCTCAGTTAAATGACAGCCTTACCCCTCATTTAAATGGCCGCCTTGCCGCTCAGTTAAATGGCCGCCTTGCCCATCAGTTAAATGGCAGCCTTGCCCCTCAATTAAATGGCAGCCTTGCCCCTCAGTTAAATGGCAGCCTTGCCCCTCAGTTAAATGTCCGCCTTGCCACACAGTTAAATGGCCGCCTTGCCCCTCAGTTAAATGGCCGCCTCGCCCCTTAGTTAAATGGCCGCCTTGCCCCTCAGTTAAATGGCCGCCTTGCCCCTCAGTTAAATGGCCGTCTTGCCCCGCAGTTAAATGGCCGCCTTGACCCTCAGTTAAATGGCCGCCTTGCCCCGCAGTTAAATGGCCGCCTTGCCTCACAGTTAAATGACCGCCTTGCCCCCCAGTTAAATGGCCGCCTTGCCCCTCAGTTAAATGGCCGCCTTGCCCCTCAGTTAAATGACAGCCTTGCCCCTCTGTTAAATGGCCGCCTTGCCCCTCATTTTAATGGCCGCCTTGCCCCTTAGTTAAATGGCCGCCTTGCCCCTCAGTTAAATGGCCGCCTTGCCCCGCAGTTAAATGGCCGCCTTGCCCCTCAGTTAAATGTCCGCCTTGCCCCACAGTTAAATGGCCGCCATGCCACTCAGTTAAATGGCCGCCTTGCCCCTCAGTTAAATGGTCGCGTTGCCCCTCAGTTAAATGGTCGCCTTGCCTCACAGTTAAATGGCCGCCTTGCCCCCCAGTTAAATGGCCGCCTTGCCCCTCAGTTAAATGGCCGCCTTGCCCCTCAGTTAAATGACAGCCTTGCCTCTCAGTTAAATGGCCGCCTTGCCCCGCAGTTTAATGGCCGCCTTGCCCCTCAGTTAAATGGCCGCCTTGCCCCTCAGTTAAATGGCCGCCTTGCCCCTCAGTTAAATGGCCGCCTTGCCCCTCAGTTAAATGGCCGCCTTGCCACTCAGTTAAATGACAGCCTTGCCCCTCAGTTAAATGACAGCCTTACCCCTCATTTAAATGGCCGCCTTGCCGCTCAGTTAAATGGCCGCCTTGCCCATCAGTTAAATGGCAGCCTTGCCCCTCAATTAAATGGCAGCCTTGCCCCTCAGTTAAATGGCAGCCTTGCCCCTCAGTTAAATGTCCGCCTTGCCACACAGTTAAATGGCCGCCTTGCCCCTCAGTTAAATGGCCGCCTCGCCCCTTAGTTAAATGGCCGCCTTGCCACTCAGTTAAATGGCCGCCTTGCCCCTCAGTTAAATGGCCGTCTTGCCCCGCAGTTAAATGGCCGCCTTGCCCCTCAGTTAAATGGCCGCCTTGCCCCGCAGTTAAATGGCCGCCTTGCCTCACAGTTAAATGACCGCCTTGCCCCCCAGTTAAATGGCCGCCTTGCCACTCAGTTAAATGGCCGCCTTGCCCCTCAGTTAAATGACAGCCTTGCCCCTCTGTTAAATGGCCGCCTTGCCCCTCATTTTAATGGCCGCCTTGCCCCTTAGTTAAATGGCCGCCTTGCCCCTCAGTTAAATGGCCGCGTTGCCCCTCAGTTAAATGGCCGCCTTGCCCCTCAGTTAAATGGCCGCCTTGCCCCTCAGTTAAATGGCCGCCTTGCCACTCAGTTAAATGACAGCCTTGCCCCTCAGTTAAATGACAGCCTTACCCCTCATTTAAATGGCCGCCTTGCCGCTCAGTTAAATGGCCGCCTTGCCCCTCAGTTAAATGGCAGCCTTGCCCCACAATTAAGTGGCAGCCTTGCCCCTCAGTTAAATGGCAGCCTTGCCCCTCAGTTAAATGGCAGCCTTGCCCCTCAGTTAAATGGCCGCCTTGCCCCTCAGTAAAATGGCCGCCTTGCCCCTCAGTTAAATGGCCGCCTTGCCCCTCAGTTAAATGGCCGCCTTGCCCCTCAGTTGAATGGCCGCCTTGCCCCTCCGTTAAATGGCCGCCTTGCCCCTCAGTAAGATGTCCAGCTTGCCCCTCATTATGATGACTGCGTTACTGGTGTCCATTTTGTTTCAGGTTCATGACATTGGAGTTGTTGTTCATAGTTTTAAGGTTTCATGGTAACTATGGCACAAGAGGAGGCCTTTCGGCCCACTGTGCCTGTGCCAGCTCTTTGAAAGGGCTGTCAAATTAGTCCCATTTCCCCCTTTGCTCTTTCCCCACATCCTTTATGGAGGCTTTGTAATAGTAGTTGTATTATGCAAATACATATATATGTAATAATGCAAATTGATGTTGTAGTAGTTGCTGTAAGATATAAATACAAGTTGTTGTCGATAAAGAGTGTCTCTCAATCATTTACAACTTAGATTCTTCTCCTTTATAAACTGGGCTTTGTTTCTGTGTAATTGAATGTTGCTGAGAGATTGTCCCTGTAACTGATGAGGGATCTTGCCGTGCGTTCGGTTTTTTAAAAAACGTTTTGCTTTGGCTCTTTTAAATGTCATGAATTTGTTTGAACTCTTTGGCTGTTTGGAAAAAGCCACAAACTGTAAGTTGACCACAAACTACAGGCTTTCTCTCCAAAGGGCACTGACCGAGGCCTTTAACATAGGCTGCACCCAATGAGACTCACGTGAGTTTTGTCTGGGTCACTGTGGGATCAATGGGAGCACTGTGGGGTCACAGGTTGCTGTGGGATCACTGGGACACTGCAGGTTCACTGGGGTATTTTAGGATCACTGGGACACTGTGGGATCAGTGAGATCACTTTGAGAGAACTGGGGCACTTTGGGATCACTGAGACACTTTGGATCACTGCGGCAATATCACTGGGTGCACTGTAGGGTCACTGGGTCACGCTGCGATCACTGTGGGATCACTGGGTGCACTGTAGGATCACTGGGTCACGCTGCGATCACTGTGGGATCACTGGGTGCACTGTAGGATCACTGGGTCACGCTGCGATCACTGTGGGATCACTGGGTGCGCTGTGGGATCACTGGGTCACGCTGCGATCACTGTGGGCTCACTGGGTGCACTGTGGGATCACTGGGTCACGCTGCGTTCACTGTGGGATCACTGGGTCACGCTGCGATCACTGTGAGATCAGTGGGTGCACTATGGATCATTGCGACACTGTGCATGACTGAGGCACTATCACAAATGCACTGTGGTATCAATGGGTCACCCTGCAATCACTTTGGGATTACTGGGTGCACTTTAGATCACTGGGACACTGTGGATCAATGGGGCACTATTACTGGGTGCACTGTCGGATCACTTGGTCACTGTGGGAACACTGTGGGATATTTAATTACCCAGATGGGCCGAATGGCCTGTTTCCGTGACGTGCTGAATTCTAAGTAATATTTGTATAAAAATATATTGTATTGTATTTTATATTAAAAAAGTAGCTTTGTAAAGTAGAAATAGTAGTCGGGCCGACTGGACACTGTACTGTGCTGTACTGTACATTCGATGTTAAAAAATATACACATAATATTAGATTATGTGTTTAATTATATTTTGTACTCCAGAAGTTGTTGTCAAATAAGAAATTCAGGGGAACTTCTTTATCCAGATGGGCTGAATGGCCTGTTTCTGTGCCGTGCTGTATTCCATGTAAAATATATATAAAGATATGCACGGGGTTAAATTCGATAACCCCCGAATCCGGGCGCGGGGGTCGATTAACCCCCATGTGATTAACCTGCACCCTGTCGTTGAGATGCAGACAGTCCGTGAGATTGGTGCTGTCTGGTGATTTACCTGATTCCTGCGAGCAGTCAGGCCTGGCTGCGCTGTTGAGCGGCTTCTCACCAGCAGGGGGCCTCGATATTGCGTGAGTGGTTAGCACCTCTTCAAGGCAGCCTGCACCTCACAAAGTCAAACATTTGATTCAGATATAATCCTCCGGGGTCATTTCTTCTCGTACAGTTTTGATTGGCAGCTTCTCTTGAATTAAACAGACCATTGCTTAAAATGACTGGCTCCCAGTCACTGTTTTGAAGTCATTTATCAGCCTGTCTTTTTCAAACTGGTGAGTCTGTTTGGAATCTCTGAGAATGTTAATCAAGTCGACAGTTTCCATAGTTCGGGAGAAAAAGAAAACAAAGAACCAGGATGTTCAAAAGTTCAGTCACAGTTTCGTATAGTATTTGTGATTTTTTTTTTCCAATAAGGATCTGGTTCAGCTTTACAGTAAAACTGTTGTCTTACTGCGACTATTTGTTTGTTCTCTTACTGTTTCATCAATTTGTTTTGCAGTTAATGTCTAAAACAAGGTCCAGTGTAGTGTGAATCTGTCACCCTCTGAAGAGCAGGCACTGTTAGGCACTGGATAGAACGAGTGGGCTGAGATAATCTGAAGGGGTTTCACTTTTCATTACCTGGAGTCCTTCAAATGTTACACTGATATCAGAACAAGCGGAAACACTGAGACATTGGGAGTGAAGCCTCACCTAACAGAGGAGCTGCTTTTTCAAGCTTAGAAATACAGCTGATTTTAAATCAGCAAAATTTCACTTCATTAAAGTTGACAAAAAGGCAACTATCTCTGAACTGTCTCCACTATCTGAAAAACACGGACATTTTACTAATCGGGGAATAATGATCTTGTTCAAACTGTACAAAATAAAACTCAATTGTAATCTTTTTACAATAACGATCTGATATAAAGCATTCTCCAAACAAACAAAAGCTCCAAGCATCCCCGGGACATTGAGAGATTATGTGAGTGGGCAAAACTGTGGCAAATGGAGTTCAATGAGGGGAAATGTGAGGTCATCCACTTCGGATCTAAGAAAGATAGATCAGAGAGTTTTCTAAATGGTGAGGAGCTCAGAACTGTGGAGGAGCAGAGAGATTTAGGGGTCCAAGTACAGAAATCATTGAAAGCTAGTGGACAAAAATAATTCAAAAGGCGAAGAGAATGTTGGCCTTTATTTCAAGAGGGCTGGAATATAAAGGGGTGGAAGTTATGTTCCAGCTGTACAGAGCTCTGGTTGGAGCCCATCTGGAGGACTGCATTCAGTTCTGGGCACTGCACCTCAGGAAGGATATGTTGGCCTTGGAAGGGCTGCAGCGCAGATTCACCAGAATGATATCGGGGTTAAAAGGGTTAAATTATGAGGACAGGTTGAATAGACAAGGCTTGTATTCCCCTGAATATGGAAGATTAAGGCTTGATTGAATTGAGATGTTTAAGATGATGAAAGGAGTTTTTAGGGGAAATAGAGAGAAACTACTTCCTCTGTCGGGGGAGTCGAGAACAAAGGGGCATAACCTTAAAATTAGATCTAGGCCGTCCAAGGGTGATGTCAGGAAGCACTTCTTCACAAAAGGGTAGTGGAAATCTGGAACTCTCTCCCACAAAAGTCTGTTGAAGCTGGGGGTCAATCCGAAATTTCAAAACGGAGATTGATAGACATTTGTTAGGCAAGGGTATTAAGGATTAAGGAACCAAGGCGGGTAGATGGATTTAAGATACAGATCAGCCATGATCTAATTGAATGGCGGAACAGGTTGAGGAGCTGAATTGTCTACTCCTGTTCCTATGTAACAGGCTCGTGTGGCTTCATGGACTCCCCTTGTTCCTATGTAACATGCGCGAGGGGCTGAATTGCATCCAGATCCTGTTTAACAGTCTCGAAGGGCTGAATGGCCTCCTCCTGTTCCAATGCCACAAGCTCAAGGGGCTTAATGGCCGAGTCCTATTCCAGTGTAATAGGCTCGAGGTGCTGAATGGCCTTCAGTTCCCGTATAACACGCTCGAGGGGCTGAATGTCCTGCTGCTGTTCCTATGTAACAGGCTTGAGGGGCTGATTGGCCTCCAGGGCTGGTGTAACGGGCTCGGGGGCTGAATGGCCTCCTCCTGTTGCTATCTGACAAGCTTGAAGGGTTGATTGGCGGCAAGTTCCTGTATAACTGGCTCGAAGGGTTGAATGTCCTCCTCCTGTTCCTATATAACAGGCTGGAGGGTCTGTCTGGCCTCCAGTTCCGGTGTAATGGGCTCGAAGGGCTGAATGGCCTTCAGTTCCCGTATAACACGCTCGAGGGACTGAGTGGCCTCCTCCTGTTCCTATGTAACAGGATTGAGGGGCTTTTTGGCCACCAGATCTGGTGTAAGGGGCTCCAGGGCCTGAATGGCCTCCTCCTTTTGCTATCTGACAGGCTTGAAGGGTTGATTGGCGTCCAGTTCCTGAATAAAAGGCGCGAAGTGCTGAATGGCCTTCAGATCCCATATAAGAGGCTCGAGGGGCTGAATGGCCTCCTCCTTTTGCTATTTGACAGGCTTGAGGGGTTGATTGGCCTCAAGTTACTGTATAACAGGCTCGAAGGGCTGAATGGCCTCCTCCTGATTCTATGTAACAGGCTTGAGGGGATGATCGGCCTCCAGTAACGTTGTAACGGGCTTGAGGGGCTGAATGGCCTCCTCCTTTCCCTGTGCAACAGCTTTCAGAGGCTGAATGACCTTCAGTTCCGATATAAGAGGCTTGAGGAGTTCAATGGCCTCCTTCTGTTCCTGTGGAACAGCCGTGAACGACTTGCCGCCAATTTGTCCAAGATGGCCGCCGTACTTACAGACATTTTGTCCAAGATGTCCGGCGAACTTGCCACCATTTTGTCTCAAAATTAGAGCCGGTCCTTTCAGGAGCGAGATTAGAAAACATTTCTGCACACAAAGTGTGGTGGAAGTTTGGAACTCTCTTCTACAAACGGCAATTGATACGAGCTCAATTGCTAAATTTAGGTCTGAGATAGATAGCTTTTTGGCAATCAAAGGTATTAAGGGATATGGGCCAAAGGCGGGTATGTGGAGTTAGATCACAGATCAGCCATGATCATATCAAATGACGGAGCAGGAACGAGGGGCGTGATTGGCCGACTCCTGTTCCTATGTTCCTATGATATTATTTACATAGAATTCCGACAGGCATTTGATAAGGTTCCACACAAGAGACTGTTGGCAAAAATGAAAGTGCATCAACTTGAGGCAATGCATTGACATGGGTAGAGAATTGGTTCGGAGATAGGAGACAGAGAGTAGGGATAAAAGATACATCCTCCAATGGGCAGCATGGGACTAGTGGTGTCCCCCAGGGATCTGTAACTGGGGTCTCAGCTTGTCATCATATTTATCAATGACTTAGATGAAGGAACAGGGAGTCGTATATCCAAGTTTGCTGATGAAACTAATTCAGGTGGTACAGTGAGTAGTGTGGAATGCGATTGGAAAGTTGCAAAGGGACATTGATAGATTAAGTGAGTGGGCAAAACAATGGCAGATGGAGTTCAATGTGGGGTAATCCACTTTGGACCTATGGTCAGGATATTTTCCAAAAGGTAAGAAGCTAGCAACTGTGGAGAAGCAGAGAGAATTAACGGTTCATTTCCATAAATCAGTAAAAGCTAACGGATGGGTCCAAAAATAATTTAAAAGGCTAACGGAGTGTGAGCCTTTATCTCAGGGGCTGGAATATAAAGAAGTGGAAGTTATGTTCCAGTTATATAAAGCTCTGGTTAGACTGCGTCTGGAGTAACTGCGTTCAGTTTTGTACACTGCACCTCAGGAAGGATAGATTGGCCTTGGAGGGGGTGCAGAGCAGATTCACCAGAATGTTACCGGGGCTGAAAAGGTTAAATTATGAGGACAGGCTGCATGGACTCGGCTCGTATTCCCCCGAGTATAGAAGATTGAGGGGCAGTCTGAGCGAGGTGTTTCACATCTTTAAATGATTCGATAGAATAGAGAGAGAGAATCAATTTCCTCTGGGGAATCAAGAACGAGGGGGACAGAACCTTAAAATTAAAACCATACCATTCAGGTTCGAAATCAGGAAGCACTTTTTTACACAATGGGCAGTAGAAGTCGGGAACTCTGTCCCCCAAAAGCCTGTGGATGCTGGGGCCAATTGAAGCTTTCAAGACTGAGATCGATCGATTTTTGTTGGGTCAGGGTATCGAGGGATAGGGAGCAAAGGCAGGAAAATGGATTTGAGGTTCAGATCATCTCTGATCCAATTGAAGGGCGGAAGAGGTTCAAGGGTCGAAATGGCCTCCTCCTGTTCCCAATGGAAATGTTGCGAATATGCTTTGTTGAGGCTGTGACGTCAGGGTCATCCCCTGTCCAAACAAGGCAGGCCACATTTGGGAGTTTAATAACTTTGAAATGAACATTTTTCTTTTGTGACTTGTGCAACTTCGATCAATTGAATTGTTATGAAAGATAATCAATGCCGTCATTCGAACTTCTGGCTGATGATTGAACAGAGGTTTCTGTAGTATAGTGGTTATCACGTTTGCTTTACACGCGAAAGGTCCCCGGTTCAATCCCGGGCAGAAACATTATGTTGGGGCATTTTTATTTTCTCATTGTGAAATAGCCGGTCCTGTTAAATTGAACACAAATTCGTGGTCTCACGAGCACTGAACATTTTAAACCGAGCCCTTAAAAATACAGTGTGTAAAATGAGAAGGGATAAAAAGTTCATCGCATAAAAGAAATTATTAAAGTTTTCCAAATTCCCTCAGTGGCCTTTCATTCTGCAAAATAACCTTATCGGTTAATTAATGGTGATTAAAACAATGATTGTCTTTTTTTTCTCTTCCATGCGATTAACATAACAAATGTTCAAAAGTTGCTTTCCTGACCGGGAATCGCACCGAGGCGACGAAGGTAATAGCGCCAAATCCTAACCACTAGACCACCAGGGAACTCTGCTGGTTGTATTATCAGATTTAACATGGAATTCCCTTTCTCTGTGATTCAGCTTTTAATTCTTTTTAGCTCCTGATTGCGGATATTCCCGTGTTTCAATAGGAATAAAGTGCAATCGGCTCAGGAAAACCCGGGGAGGTGGCATCCCGCTCACCGAGCCTTTCCAGCAGCATTTATCTTACCAAGCACTGGAGTGAGTGAAACTGTCTCCTGGCGGGGGGTCTCAATGTGGAAAGGGTGGCGAATGAGGGAATCATTTGTCAGTGAGGGTGGCCGAGCGGACTAAGGCGCTGCGTTCAGATCGCAGTTTCATTTGGAGGCGTGCGTTCGAATCCCACTTCTGACATCTACTATTTTATTTGTCGCTTGAGCTGCAGTTGATTTTTCGGCCCAGTTGATTTGCTCTTCCCGCAACAACCAACCCGGTCTCGATCCACGGCACGTTTTGACGCCCACCGGCTCGTCCCTGAACCGAGCTTTGAACGAAAATATGCTGGAAGCACAAGGCGGTCATTCAACAACTATGGAGAGAACAGACACTTGGGGAAATGTACCATAGGAACAGGAGTCAGCCATTCAGCACCTCGAGCCCGCTCATCCATTTGATAAGATCATGGCTGATCTGTGATCTAACTCCATATACCTGCCTTTGGCCCATATCCCTTAATACCTTTGGTTGCCAAAAAGCTGTCTATCTCAGATTTAAAATTAACAATTAAGCTAGCATCAATTGCCCTTTGCGGAAGAGAGCTCTAAACTTCTACCATCCTTTGTTTGTAGAAGTGTTTTCTAATCTCACTCCTGAAAGGTCTGGCTCTAATTTTTGGACTGTGCCCCCGAGTCCTAGAATCCCCAACCAGAGGAAATAGTTTCTCTCTATCCAGAAAACGTCAATGACACAGTCAACGAAAGGTGCAGTTCACGAAGGCGGGTCACCAGCACCTTCTCAAGAGCTATTAGGGATGGTCAATCAATGCTGACCTTGCCATTGACACCCACATCCCATGAATGAAGACAAAAAAAGTCGCCTGCATGTCCGAGTAATTTCCTGCTGCTAAACGACGGGAAGAATGAAACCATCGGCTTCAGTCCTTTGAACGAACTGTATACACTTGCCGTCGAGCTCAATCCCCACTTGGTCCTCTGCCCCGAATATCCACTGCATCAGAAAATCCTCCATAACATAGAATCACAGCGTGAAAACATCACAGAAGGAGGCCATTCGGCCCATCGTGCCCGTGCCAACTCTTTGAAAGAGCTATCCAATTAGACCCGCTCCCCTTCCCTTTCCCCATCGCCCTGCAACATTTTCCCCTTCAAGTATTTATCCAGTTCCCCTTTGAATGTTATTATTGAATCTTTTTCCACCACCCTTTCAGGCAGTGCATTCCAGATCATGACAACTCGCTGCGTAAAAACATTCTCCCCGTCTGACCTCTGTTGCCAATTACCTTAAATCTGTGTCCTCTGGTCACCATCCTTTCTGGCACTGGAAATAGTTTCTCCTGATTTATTCTATCAAAACCGTTCATGATTTTGAAGACCCCTGTTAAATCTCCCCTTAACCGTCTCTGCTCAAAGGAGAACAACCCCAGCTTCTCCAGTCTCTCCACCGCACTGAAATCCCTCATCCCTGGCTCCATTCTAGTAAATCACCTTTCCACCCTCTCCAAGGCCTTGACATCCTTCCTAAAGTGTGGTGGGCAGAATTGTGTGATGGCCAGCTGGGGCCTAACCAGTGATTTATAAATGTTTATCATAAGTTCCTTGCTTTTGTACTCTATGCCTCTATTAATGAAGTCAACGATTCCGGACATTTTTTTTTACAATCTATTCAACTTGTCCTGCCACCTTCAAAGATTTGTGTGCGTATGCCCCCAGGTCTCTCTGTTCCTGCAACCCCTTTAAAATTGCACTATTTAGTTTAAAGAGCTGGCACAGGCACGATGGGCCGAATGTCCTCCTGTGATTCTATGATTCTATGTTTTTGATTACACCTCCATGAAGCGCTTTGGGATATCCCCCAGAAGTGGGAGTCAGCAGTTCACTTTCTCCCTTAACACTTCCATCTGACCTGGGCTGGACTAAATCGATATTTTCGCGGTGTAATGTTTATCATGTTGGCCTCACACTCGAAAAACTCCCGGTTTAATCCCGGGTCAGCAAAAAATTGATGGAACTTGCTCCTCACAAACTTCCAGGCGCGAGCTTTCTATCGTGCAAATTGGGCTGCAATCCTTTCACATTCAACAACGGCTGCTCCAGATTCCTGGTCTCAAAACCAGTGAACAGTATTAAGCATTGCGTAAAATGAGAAGGGATGAAAGTTACAAAAGTTAGCGTACTTTCGACAGTCACTCGGCAAACTTGTTAGCATTTCATTCAGTGCGAAACAGAAAGTTGTGGGTTTATTAATGGTGATTAAAAGAATCATCTGAGATACTTGAATTATTTTGTGTAATTCAGTGAACTGTTTGGTAAAAATAGATTCCCTGATCGGAAAACGAACCCGAGCCGAGGTGATAAAAGCGCCGAATCTTAACCACGAGACCACCAGCGAGTTTTGCTCACAATATTATTAGATTTAACGTGGATTTCCCTTTCTCTGTGATTCAGCTTTTAACCCTTTTTAGCTGCTGATTGCGGATATTCCCATGATTAAATAGGAATAAAGTATATTAGGCTCAGGAAAACCCGGGGAGGTGGCATTCCGCTCACCGAGCCTTTCCAGCAGCATTCATCTTACCAAGCACTGGAGTGAGTGAAACTTTCTCCGGGGTGGGGGCGGGCTTTCAATCTGGAAAAGGTGGCAAATGAAGGGATCATTTATCAGTCAGGATGGCGTTCAGGTCGCAGTCTCCTTTGGAGGCGTGGGTTCGAATCCCACTTTTGACATCTGTTATTTTGACTCCTATTTTATTTGTTGCTTGTGCTGCAGTTGATTTTTCGGCCCAGTTGATTTGCTCTTCCCGCAATAACCAACCCGGTCTCGATCCACGGCACGTTTTGACGCCCACCGGCTCATCCCGAAGCCATTCGAAGTAATTGCCTTTCATGACTGCTGCTTACAAATGCATTTAGATGTATCTGTATTATTTATTCATTTATTGGGGTGTATATAATGTCAATGTATTTTCCGGATATTTATTTCTCTATTTCTTATTTTTTATTACACACAAATACATAACACAGATACACAGAGATATAATGATAACCACCACACAGTTACACCCAAATGTATTTATAAGTGTCACAGATGCAATCATATATATTTATAACAAGATATATCATATTGTAAAAATAATCAAAATAAATTTATAAATGGCACACATAATATAAACACTCACTTTATAAAGAAGCATGGCATCCATTTATGCATATCCATTGTTTAAATTTTCACACCGTCTTGTTCGCAGTCCTGAACAAAGTCCACACACAGAAAGTCTCAGCGTTTTTTCAGATGCTGCCGGTCCTGTTATGCATTTTGAGCAGTTCCTTTCCTGTGATGTGATGATTCTGGGTGCCGGGTGTGTGTAATTGGATTTGCTGCAGTCATGTTGCCACGGACAGGTGACGGCTGCTTCTGAGGCTGCCTGACACCCGGTGGGAGTGGGCGGGGATTTGGTAATCTGAAATAAATTAAACGGTGTATGAGAAACTTTCATAAAGGTAAACATACAAATCTTTGTTATCAGACCTCGTGGCGCAACGGTAGCGCGTCTGAATCCCCATCAGATGGTTGTGTGTTTAAATCACGTCGGGGTCACGGTTGTCCTTATTGTTTTTAGGAGGCTGGATAATGCCCGCTTCCTTATTGCAATCCCTTTTTCACAATAAACAGAACCCTGCTCTGAATTCTGCCTCACTCGTTCCCCAGTGTCAGGGAGAGAAGAGTCTGATTCCCTCATTATTAATTGCAAGAAACATACACAAACACACTTATTAATTCAAAATCAGCCTGCAGCTCCACACGCACAGAAATAAACACAGCCAGAGAGACAGGCAAACACCGGGAAATACATAAAGCGGTTTCTCAGAGAATTGCCTGTACCTCCACGGTCGAATGTAAGGGCTTTTGTTGTTCGCTTTCGTTCCACAACTTGGAATTCAGGAGAATCTGGTACATGGTTTGTCGGACAAGGCACGGGCGCGATGGCCCGAATGGCCTGCTTCTGAGCTGCATCCTTCTCTGATTCTGAACTCAGCCCCTTCGGGGGGGGGGGGGGGGGCAGCCAGCAGCCGCCTCACTGCAATAACAGACCAAAGTGAGATATTTCAGCCGGCCCGGCAAGCTCGGTCGGTAGAGCATGAGACTCTTAATCTTAGGGTAGTGGGTTTGAGCCCCACGTTGGGCGAATTCTGTTTTAAACTTTTCCGCTGCTTTTACGAGTGAACCGTCCGCTTGCTTGACTGTTGTTGCAAGAGACGAGTCTGTTCGTGCCGCGTCGTGTGCAATGGTCAAAACTTTAAATGGAGCAGAAGGTTATTAGGGGTTCAGATACACAAACCTCTCTGATGAGCCTGAGATTTTGTCAGAGGTTGCTGCCTCACCTACATCTCTTGCCCTCTGACGAGGCACTTGCTCCGGTTTCAATTTACAAACTGGGTGAGTTGGTGATCGGGTGTAGGAGAGCTGGTTTGTGATCTGAGTCGGAGACTCAGCGGCCCCGGGTGAGACAGAGAAAAAAAAAATCAGTCCAGGCCCGGCCCCAATCTGCGGATGTGGAAGAAAACACGGGAGGAGGGTGCAGTGTGAGGTCCCTGTCAAACCAACTGCCCGAACAAAGCTGGCCACAGTCACAGAATCTGAATGGCTACTTCCTGAGGCGGGGAGGCCAGTACATGTGGAACAGGATCCGGACGAGAATGATCTGATTCATAAGGTTAGGAGAGGGAAATTAGCGAGCTCCTTCGGAACGTTAATTACTTGAAAATGAAGACATTTTCCTGTGTAGCTTGTGTGGTTTTGATGAATGAAATGTTTGTAAAAAGGCATCCGTGGAGAAGGATTGAGAGCTTTTAGGACTAGAGGGGAAATGAGGAGATTTTTTTTTTCACACAGAGGGTTGTTCCGATCTGGTCGCCACTCCCTGAAAGGGCGGTGGAAGCAGCTTTCATAGGAACTTTCAAAAGGCAATTGGACAGGTACTTGAGGAGGACTGATTTGCAAATTTAGGGGGGAAAGGCTGGTTTTTTTGGACTAAATTGGACAGATCTTTCAAAGAGTAGGCAGGGCAACACGGCCGAATGGCCTCCTTCTGTGCTGTAATATTCTATGATTCTATTCCATGGTTTTAGTGTGGGATAGGAGAGATGTTGTTTAAAGAGAAGTAAAACTGTCCCAATCAGAGCAAAGAGATGTGACTGGTCAGTTCCACTCTGTCCAGTATAAGTCACCAGCGGTTTTTTGTGGTGAAGTGGGTACCAGTTCGGTTTACAGGGGACCGAGTGTAATGTATCCAAGTTTGCTGATGATACAAAGGTAGGTGGGAAAGTAAGCCGTGAGGAGGACGCAAAGGGACGTGGAGAGGTTAAGTGATTGGGTAAGAAGGTGTCAGTTGGAGTATAAGGTGGGAAAATGTGAAATTGTCCACTTTGGAAGGAAGAATAGAAAAGCAGAGTATATTTAAAAGGTGAGAGTCCAATAAATATTGGTATTCAGAGGGAGTTCGGTGTACTTGTAAACAAATCACAGAAAGTTAACATTCAGGTACAGCAAGCAATTAGGAAGAACAATGTTCTGTTGGCCTTTTTGCAAGGAGGTTGGAGTATAAGAGTAAGGAAGTCTTGCTGCAATTAAATAGGGCTTTGGTGAGAATACACCTGGAGTACTTTGATGTAGTCTGCATAGATTTTAGCAAGGCTTTTGACCAGGTCCCAATTGGCAGACTGGTCAAAAAAGACGTGCTTGGAACGGAGAGGGTACAGAGGAGATTTACGAGGAGGTTGCCAGGGCTGGAAAATTTTGGCTGTGAGGAAAGATTGCATAGGCTTGGGTTGTTTTCATTGGAACAGTGGAGGCTGAGGGGTAATTTAATTGAGGTGTACAAAATTATGAAGGGCCGAGGTAGAGTGAATGGGAAGGACCTATTTACCTTAGCAGGGAGGTCAATAACCAGGGGGGCATAGATTTAAAGTGATTGGTGGAAGGATGAGAGGGGAGCTGAGGAGAATTTTTTTCATCCAGAGGGTGGTGGGGGTCTGAAACGCACTGCCTGAAAGGGTGGTAGAGGCAGAATCCCTCGTTATATTTAAATAATACTTCGAGATGCACCTAAAGTGACGTAACATACAAGGCTACTGACCGAGTGCTGGGAAGTAGGATTCGGCTGAGGTGTCTCGCAAAGGGCAATAGAAGTATGGAAGGCTGCAACCTCTGACAAAATTTAATTCCCATTCGAGGTTTGTGTATCTGAACCCCGAACGCTTTCTGCATCTTTTAAAAGTTTTGACATTCACTGTCCAGGACGCGGCACCCAGAGTCTCGTCTCTTGCACTCACAGTGATGCGTCCGGCCGTTTTCACTCGTAAAAACAGCTATTGTGATATTGTGATATTGTCTTAGACTCCCTCACCAGCGGAAAGGGTTTGTCTATCTATCTTTCAAAATCCTAAAAAGCCTTCTATATTCCAGGGCATACAAGTATGTAACCGCTCCTCATAATTTAACCCTTCGAGCCCTGCTGACATTCTGGTAAATCTGGGCTGCGCTCCTTCCAAGGCCAATATACCCTTTTAGAGTAAAAGGGAATAAAACTTGAAATGAGCATCACTGAGGATCAGTTTTCTCTCACTCAAAGTTAACTATTTAGTGAAGTAAAAGATGCAGCTTTTCAAGAATAAGGGAGCAGATACTGTCGCCCTTTTTGGCAGGAGAAAAAAACTCCTCCCTGGATGTTTATCGTGAGCAAGGTTCAACATAATGTTTACACTCGGGAACCTTTCGCGTATATAGCAAACGTGATAACCGATACGCTACGGAAACCATTACTAGCTCGTTAAAAACAATGGGGAACTGACTTAGTCTCCTGTCTCTGTTCTGACTTGGAATGCGTTGCTTCTCGTTCCAGCAACACTTGATATGTTACAACACAGAAGGAGATCATTCGGCCCATTGTGCCTGTGCTTGCTCTTTGAAAGTGCTATCCAAGATGTCTCACCACCCATAAGCTCTTTCCTCATAAGCCCTGCAATTGTTTTCCTTTTCAAGTATTTATCCAATCCCCTTTTGAAAGTTACTATTGAATCTGCTTCCACCGGCCGTTCAGGCAGCGCATTCCAGATCATAACAACTCGCTGCGTAAATTATGTTCCCTCATGTCGCCTCTGGCTCTTTTGCCAATTACTTTAAACCTGTGTCCTCTTGTTACTGACCCTTCTGCCACTGAAAACAGTTTCTCCTTATTTGCTCTATCAAAACCTTTCATAATTTTGAACACCTCTATCAAATAATCTCCCCTTAACCTTCTCTGCTGTCAGGGGATAATCCCAGCTTCTCCATTCTCGCCACATAACTGAAGTCCCTCATCTCTGTTACCATTCTAGTAAATGTCCTCTGCACCCTCTCCAAGGCCTTGACATCTTTCCTAAATTGTGTTGCCAGAATTGAACACAATACTCCAGCTGCAGCCTAACCAGTGTTTTATAAACGTTTAGCATAACTTTGTTGCTTTTTTATCGATGCCTCTATTAATAAAGTCCATTTCACCAGGCAGTCTATGTCCTCCTGAAGTCTGATACTATCCACCACATTGTTTACTACATTCCCGAGTTTCATGTCATCTGCAAACTTTGAAATTATACCCTGTATACCCAAGTCCAGGTCATTAATGTATGAAGCAAAAATGAAAACTTTTTGCAGTGTGACTTGTGTGATTTTAAGCCCAGTTTTTCTAACATCTTCTCATAATTTAACGCATTGCACCCTGGTAACAATCTGGTGAATCTGAGCTGCACTCCTTCCAAGGACAATATATCCTTTCAGACTAAAAAGGTATAAACTTGAAATAAGCGTCACTGTGGATCACTTTTCGCTCACGCAAAGTTATCTGTTGAGTGAAATAACAGAAAGCGCTTTTAAAGAATAAGGAAGCAGCCACTATCGCCCCTTTTGACAAGCCTACTTTGTGGCACTTTATCAAACGCCTTTTGAATGGCCATATACACAACATCAACCACATTGCCCTCATCGGCCCTCTCTGTTAACTCATCACAAAACTCAATCACGATTTGCCTTTAACAAATCCACAGTGGCTTTCTATTATCAATCCACACTTGTCCAAATGACCATTAATTTTGTTCCAGATTATCATTTCTAAAAGCTTCCCACCACTGAGGTTAAACTGACTGGCCTGTAGTTGCTGGGTTTATCCTTACACCCTTTTTGAACAAGGGTGTAACATCTGCAATTCTCCAGTTCTCTGACACCAAACCCTGTATCGAAGGAGGATTGAAAGATTATGGCCAGCACCTTGCAATTCACACCCTTACTTCCCTCAGCAACCTAAGATGCATCCCATTCCGTCCAGGTGACTTATCTACTTTAAGTACAGCCAGCCTTTCTAGTATCTACTCTTTATCAATTTTCACCCCATCCAGTATCTCAACTACCTCTCCTTTTACTGTGATTTCGGCAGCATTTTCTTCCTTGGTAAAGACAGGTGCAAAATACTCATTTACTACCTCAGCCATGCCCTCTGCCTTCATGCGTAGACCTCCTCCTTGGTCCCAAATCGTTCTTACCACTCCTCTTACTACCCGTTTACTATTTATATGCCTATAGAAGACTTTTAATGACTTGTTGAAGGGATCGAGTGTAATGTATCCAAGTTTGCTGATGAATAAAAACTAGGTGGGAAAGTAAGCTGTGAAGAGGACACAAAGAGTCTGTAAAGGGATATAGACAGGTTAAGTGTGTGGGCAAGAAGGTGGCAGATGGAGTATAATGTGAGGTTATTCACTTTGTTTGGAAGAACAGAAAAACAGAATATTTTTCAAATGGTGAGAAAATATTAAATGTTAATGTCCAGAGAAACTTGGGTGTCCTGGACACCTGAACTCCAGGTTGTGCTAACCTAGTATAAGCATCCAAAACCAGATGACGGAGAAAGGCTAAATAAACACGGAGACAAGAAACAATCCTTGGTGGTTTCTGAGAGTGAGCAAAGTGGGATGGTTTACGACCATGAGTTAAGATCAGTGGTGCTTACGTACAGAACAATGCAGCCGAATCGTATAAAGATAGGACATGCTCCCTTCTCAAATGTTAGAGCTCTCAATAGGGGACAGTCAGAAGTCCATTGCCACAGGCAGTCCGCAAAGGTCAGGTCCGATATTCCAGGATTCGCAGACAGGTCAGGTTGTGTTGATTGCTTGCCATTAATGTAATCTGTAAACAGTTGTATTATAATAATAATACTGTTGAATGTAATGTTGAAGACAGCTGTAGTGCAACTCTGTTGTAAGTCAATCTATTAAACTTGCTATTTTGTAACCACTCGGGCTAAAATCAAGCGGAAGTTATTGTTGATGGATTAACAACCCATAGTTGCCACAGCAACGGGAGAAATCCGCGAACAAACATTCACTTTATATATAAACATCACACCCATAGTTTATATTTTCTCACGTTCTTTTTTGCAGTTCTAATCGAAGTCGAAACTCCAAAAGTCTAAGTGTTTCACAGAAGTTTCCCCTCATGTTATGCAGCTTGAGCAGTTTCCCACATCTTTTTCCTGTGATGTGATAATTCTGGGTGCAGGATGAATGTAATTGGATTTGCTGCAGTCCGCTGACAGCAGGCGATGGAAGCGAGCGCCATGATGCCCCTGACAGGTGAAGGCGACTTCTGATGCCGCCTGACATCCGGTGGGAGTGGGCGGGGATTTGAAAGCCAACCCATTCCACCAATATCGGATGAATAAAGCGGTGCTTGATAAACATTGATATAAACAAACAACCATTGTATCAGTCTGGCCTCTTTGCGCAACGGTAGCGCGTCTGACTGCAGGTCAGAAGGTTGCCTGTTTAAATCACGTTGGAGGCATAGTGTTTTTCCCTCAGAGCTGGTTTGTATAATCCCGCAATTAATGTTTTATTTGCGTCTTCACAATTAACAGGACCCTGCGCTTAAGTCTGCCTCTGGTTCCCCAGTGTCAGGGAGGGAAGCACCTGATGTCCTCATTTAATTAATGTAACAAACAGATGACAAACACACGTCTTCGTTCAAAAACCACCCTGCAGGTGGACACATAGTGAGATAAAAACAGGGCAGAGATGCAGACAGTATCCGGAAACATCGGGAAATAGACAAAAGAAATAGATTGAGCGCTTTGTTCTCAGAAAATTGTCTGAACCTCCACGGTCAATGAAAGGGCTTTTGTTGGTCGGTTTCCCATTGAACCGGAGAATTCGGGAGAACTTGGTGGATGGTTGGTTCGTATTCCCCTGTCCCCCACCAGCGGAAAAGGTTTGTCGTTCCCACCCCACTAACTCCTTTCAAAAGCCACTCTGTCCAAAGACAATATATCCTTCCAGATTAAAAGGGAATAAAACTTGAAAAGAGCGTCACTGTGGATCAGCTTTCTCTCACTCAAAATTATCTGTTTAATGAAGTCAAAGATGCAGCTGACAAAGAATCAGGGAACAGCCACTGTCTCCCTTCATGGCAGGAGAAGAAAATCGATCTGGATGTTTATGGAGACCAAGTTCCAACATAATGATTCCGCCCGGGATCAAACCGGGGACTTTTTGCGTATAAAGCAAACGTGATAACCGCTACACTACGGAAAACGATAGCGTTGCACTCAACAAATTGAGCTGATGAATGGTGTCCTCTCTCTGCTCGGACTTGGAATGTGTTGTTTCAAGTGCAACACGAGATACCGACAGTGGCTGCTCCCCCTTTTCTTTAAAGTGCAGAAATTATGCAGAATGAAATCACAGCCCGGTAGTCAGGATGGCCGAGCGGTCTAAGGCGCTGCGTTCAGGTTGCAGTTTTTTCTGGAGGCGTGGGTTCGAATCCCACTTCTGACATTTTTTACTTCTCCGTGGAAATATTTTTTTTGTGGATTGGGCTGCAGCTGATTTTTCTACCAAGTTGATTTGCTCCTCCCACAAAAGCAACTGGCTTTGTCATGGAAATGTGACTTGAGAAGATTCGAACGATGAAATGGTTGACATATTAATGACCTGGAAAAAGAAATAGAACAGCAGTGGGAAACATTTAAAACGGTGATCAATGGAGTCCAGGAGAAATATATCCCACTAAAAACAAACTATCCAGAAATGACACACCAGGGATGAATAAAGAAATAAGTGCAAATTTGAAACTAAATAAAAAGGCCCACACTGGACAATAAAGGAGAGAGGGGAAGTCTAAAGAACTATTCGAAAGGCAAAAAGGAATATCAAAAAAAGCAAAGTATTCCAGACACATCAACAGCCAAGGATAGGAATCGGGCCACGAAGGGATACACACGACAAACTCACAGGCAATGACAGCGAAATGGCAGAAATATTAAATAATCACTTTGCTTCGGTATTTGATAGAATCATAGAATCATAGAAGTTACAACATGAAAACAGGCCCTTCGGCCCAACATGTCCATGTCGCCCAGTTAATACCACTAAGCTAGTCCCAATTGCCTGCACTTGGCCCATATCCCTCTATACCCATCTTACCCATGTAACTGTCCAACTGCTTTTTAAAAGACAAAATTGTACCCGCCTCTACGACTGACTCTGGCAGCTCGTTCCAGACACTCACCACCCTTTGAGTGAAAAAACTGCCCTCTGGACCCTTTTGTATCTCTCCCCTCTCACCTTAAATCTATGCCCCCTCGTTATAGACTCCCCTACCTTTGGGAAAAGATTTCGACGATCTACCTTATCTCTGCCCCTCTTTATTTTATAGACTTCTATAAGATCACCCCTTAACCTCCTACTCTCCAGGGAAAAAAGTCCCAGTCTGTCTAACCTTTCCCTATAAGTCAAACCATCAAGTCCCGGTAGCATCCTAGTAAATCTTTTCTGCACTCTTTCTAGTTTAATAATATCCTTTCTATAATAGGGTGACCAGAATTGTATTTACCAGGGAGACTAGTATTGTGGGCATGACAGGAGAAGAAGAGATCAACAAAATATGAAAATACATTTAAGATCGAAAGGGGGGGAGATAATTGATAAACTAATCAAACCTAGAGAGGAAATTTCCTGTTCGGAGCCTGACGAGAGTTTTAAACCGCTCAGTCACGCTAATTTCCGTATTACTGTTCAGGAGCTCATTTCACAGGGACACGATTACTGCGCTCCATTTAGGGAGGCTCAGTGAAAGGCGGAAAATGATCTATTATTAGAATCATAGAATAAGACAGCGCTATTCAGATGCTATTCGGCCCATCGTGCCTGTGCCAGCTCTCTGAAAGAGCTGTCCAGTTCGTTCCATTCGCCTGCTGTTTCCCATTTCGCCCTGAAAATGTTTCCATCCAAGCGTTTATCCAATTCCCTTTTGAAAACTGTGAGTTAAGAAATACAATATTGAAAGGGGTGCTGGGGCCTCTGCAGCGTCGATGTGGAGTGTGTGATGATTGAAGTTATCAAGATGGTTGCTTTACACGTGGTATGTTGTGCAATCATCCTGAAATATCTTCAATATCCAATACAAATTGAATTGCAATCCTGACGGACAAACACTGGAAAACAAGTCACGAGTGAACGCAAATCATCTGGGACCCGTTTTCAGCCTCACGGCACTTTAAGTAAAGTGAAATAACTTTGCATTGAAAAGATTTGGAACTTGCATCTGTCCCTTTATCTGTTCCATTTCTTAAAGTTGCTGGCGTCTGATGATGTACACGCCTCTGCTCCCTCTATTGAACAAGAAAGGAGGTGTTTGACGATGACGGGACCTGTTGGTTATGAGCTCATCCTTTACATTGAGTGGGTTCGCATCTTTTAAACGGCGTCAACTTTAGTACAGCGGTGAACTTCGCAGCAAACAAGTTCATCACCGTCTCACCGCGGGCGCTGACTGACACGTTTATTGTTATTTCTTTCAGACCTAAATAAATAGTAACCGTGATTTTAAATTTGCACTAAGTGATTTTTAGGTAGTCGCCTTCAAATGTTTCACAGGCGACTCCTAATTTATGATAGTCCGGCCATTTCACCAGCCGTGTTGAAAACAAAACATGTCTCTGCTTTTCGCGTCTTTTTTCGAAAGGCAAAAAATATATTTCCCGTGACCTATGAAGGATGGACAAGTACATTTCAGAAAGCTGAAGAAAGTTCACCGAGCTTAAATCGTCTGACCACGTTAACTGCACTATATATATATATATATATATATATATATATACAAGTACTTGCTGTCTGTTTCTGTGGTTGTCATTTTTCTGTGTGTGTCCATCTGCAGGTCGATTTTGAATCATGTCAGTTTGTTGCATGAAACAAATGAGGGTATCAGGCGCTCCCCTCCCTGCCACTGGGGAGATACTGAGTCAGGGTTTAGACCGAACTTCTGTTTTTTTTTGTGAAAAAGCAATTAAAACCTTCATTCTGGAATTATCCAGTCTCATGTGAGCGGTGAAAGAAACAGTGACCCCGATGTGATGTGAACACGCAGCCTTTTGATCTGGAGTCAGAACTTTGCGCCACGTACTCTGAAGACAGGATCCTGGATGTTATTATATGTATAAATGTTTCTCAAACACCGTTTCATGTATTGGTTGAATGGACAGGGCTTGTCAAATCTCCGCCAGATCCCACCGGGAATGAGACAGCATTGGAAGCAGCCTTCACCCCCAATCGCCTGCTCTCAGCGGACTGCAATAACAGGGCTGGCAGAAACGGACTTTGTTCACATTATTCAGCAATGTGAATCGTTTAATATTTAATCATTTTTAATGGGGACAAGGTTTCAAAATGTTTCCGCCCGGTTTCGAACCGGGGACTTTTCGCGTGTTAGGCGAACGTGATAACCACTACACTACAGAAACCTGACATTTGACGCTCCGTGCTAGGAGCAAACCCCCTCAGCCAAACTAACTTCCGTATTACTGTCCAGGAGCTCATTTCACAGGGATACATTTACTGCGCTGTATTTCGGAAGGCTGCAGAGAAGGATCGGTGGCGATGGTCAGGCAGGGAATCCCAGAGCATCGCGCCCACACAAACATTTCACTGTTTTTTTTTTCATGTGCCTGATATCCGACGGCAGTGCAAATTATGGCGAATCAGGCATGCTCAGATGACATTGTTCACAGAGTGTTTTCTTGCAGCCAAATCACACATTAGAAAAATTGAAATGAGATTAAGAGATCGGAGTCATTTAAAGTGCTCCCAGTTACTGCTGATCAGGAATTAAAACCTGGTACCGGCTTCAGGGCTATCAGAATGAGGCAATGAATCCGAAAGTGGGAAGAAAAAGGTGCAATTTCCGTTCCTGGGTGGGCTCAAATCACCAACTTTTTGGTTAATAGCCGAATGCGCTAACCGATTGCGCCACAGAGACCGCCCGCTGGTTTTGTTCTTGCAAGATACACTAAAGCAGCGTGTCACCTAGCCAAAGTTACATGTTGCAGCCACAGAAATGCAATTGACAACTATCAGTGTTACTTTTCCAAAAATAAAGGATGGGACATTGTTTGTGGAAACGTGGAAACGGTCTGATCTCGCTCACAGCATCAATACCACCGACAACCAGCTCTCCTGCCACCCGCGCGCCCACCGGTGCTTTGTCTGTTGCTAAGCAGCACTGTGGGAGAACCTTCACCAAACTGACTGCAGAGGCTCAAGAAGACGGCTCACCACCACCTTCTCAAGGGCAATGATGGATGGGCAATAAATGCTGGCCTCGCCAGCGACGCCCATATCCCATGAACGAATAAAAAAAATGTATTCTGAGCGTTCAGGGGAGGTCGTGTCTCACTGACCTGATTGAATTTTTCGAGGAGGTGACAAGGAGGATCGATGAGGGTAGCCTAATTGATGTAGTCTACATGGATTTTCGCAAGGCTTTTGAAAAGTTCCCACATGGCAAATTGGTCAAAAAAGTAAAGGCCCATGTGATCCAAGGGAATGTGTCTTGGTGGATGCAAAATTGGCTCAGTGGCAGGAAGCAAAGGGTAATGGTTGACCGGTGTTTTTGCGGCTGGAGGCTGTTTCCAGTGGGGTGCCGCAGGGCTCGGTACTTGGTCCTTTGCTTTTTGTGGTATACATTAACGATTTGAACTTTAACGTAGGGGCCAAGATTAAGAAATTTGCGGGTGACACAAAAATCGGCCGTGTGGTTGATAGCGAGGAGGAAAGCTGTAGACTGTGGGGGTTCAGGCAATTTTCTGATAACAAAGCACTCAATCTATCTCTGAACGAATTTTGAACGAATACGTGTGCTTGACCCGGCACAGGCACGATGGGCCGAATGATCTCGACTTGTGGACTAACATGATGCGATACTAAGTGTTGTCAGACGGAAAAGCAACACATTCCAAATAAGAGCAGAGAGAGGAAACTCGTCTAAAAGCATAACAGCACGGTGAGATATTGTATTTGAGAAGGATGAGGAGGGATAGTTTATCATGGTGGTAGTCCCATAGGGTATCATTTGTGACTTTGGTAAGGACCATTTCATGCTGCGACAGGGGCGGAAAGCTAAATGGAGAAATTCAGCCCGGGCGCGGCCCCATGGTGCGGGGTGATACGGAGTAGTGGGGGGCGGGGGGAAGTGTCAGAGCTGGGGCTCACCGGTGGAAGCAGCATAAAAGTTTAAAACGGTACTCGCCCAACGTGGGGCTCAAACCCACTACCCTGAGATCTGATGCTCTTGCAATGAGAGTCACTGTGGATCAGTTCTCTTGTGGAAAACTTTCAAGACCACATTAATGTGTGTGTGTGTGAAATTGAAACTACCCTATGTATGGGAGTCAAGGAGTTAACATTGGTCAAATACCCATCATGCTTTTCTCTTTTATGGTCAAGTAACTATTCACGTATTTCTACAGTAATGTGGTCTTTATAGTTTTCCACATTTTCTTGCTCAAACGTATCTGTTTATTGATGTAAAATTAAGAGTTTTTAAAGAAAAGGTCGGGGGGGGGGGGCAGCCACTGTCTGTGTCTCTTGCTGTCCTTGAAACAACACGATCCAAGTACGAGCAGAGAGAGGACACCATTCATTTGCCGATTGTGTTGATTGTCATTCGATTAGTTTCTTTATTATAGCGATCATCACGTTTACTTTACACGCGAAAAGTCCCTAGTTCAATCCTAAGCAGAAACATTATGTTGGAACTTGGTTTCCATCAACATCCGGTTTGATTTTTTGATCCTGCCAAAAGGGGAGATAGTGGCTGTTCCCTTTTTCTTTGTCAGCAGCATCTTTTACTTCATTGAACAGACAACGTTGAGTGAGAGAAAACTGATCCACAGTGACGCTCACTTCGACTTTATTCCCTTTTAATCTGGAAGGATGTGTGGGCTTTGGACAGAGTGGCTTTTGAAAGGAGTTCGTAGAGTGGGAACGACAAACCATTTCCGCTGGTGGGGGACAAGGGAACCCAACCAATCATCTACCAAGTTCTCCTGAATTATAAGGTGCAATGGGAAATCGACCAACAAAAGCCCTTTCATTGACCGTGGAGGTTCAGAAAATTTTCTGTTAACAAAGCGCTCAATCTATTTCTTTTGTCTATTTCCAGATGTTTCCGGATGCTGTCTGCATCTCTGCCCTGTGTTTATCTCACGATGTGTCCACCTGCAGGGTGGTTTTTGAACGAAGACGTGTGTTTGTCTTCTGTTTGTTACATTAAATAAATGAGGGCAACAGGTGCTTCCCTCCCTGACACTGGGGAACCAGAGGCAGATTTTAGAGCAGGGTTCTGTGAATTGTGAAGACACAAAGAAAACATTAATTGCGGAATTATCCAAACAAGCTCTAAGGGAAAAAACCGTGATCCCGACGTGATTTGAACACGCAACCTTCTGATCTGGAGTCAGACGCGCTACCATTGCGCCACGAGGCCTGGCTGTAACAATGGGTGTTTGTTTCAATCAATGTTTGTCAAGCACCACTTTATAGCTCTGAGATTGGTGGAATGTGTTGGCTTTCAAATCCCCGCCCACTCCCACCGGATGTCAGGCAGCATCAGATGTCGCCTTCACCTGTCAGCGGCAGCATGGCGCTCGCTTCCATCGCCTGCTGTCAGCGGACTGCAGCAAATCCAATTACATTCATCCTGCACCCAGAATTATCACATCACAGGAAAAGGATGTGGGAAACTGCTCAAGATACATAACAGGACGGGAAACTTCTGAAAAACACGTGGACTTTCGATGTTTGGACTTTGGTTAGAACTGCAAAAAAGAACGTGTGAAAATATAAACTATGGGTGTGATGTTTATATATGAAGTGAATGTTTGTTCGCGGATTTCTCCCGTTACTGTGGCAATTATGGGTTGTTAATCCATCAACAATAACTTCCACTTGATTTTAGCCAGAGCGTTACAAAATAGCAAGTTTAATAGATTGACTTACAACAGAGTTGCACTACAGCTGTCTTCAACATTACATTCAACAGTATTATTATTATAATACAACTGTCTACAGATTACATTAATGACAAGCAATCAACACAACCTGACCTATCTGCGAATCCAGGTATATCAGACCTGACCTTTGCGGACTGCCTGTGGCAATGGGCTTCTGACTGTCCCCTATTGAGAGCTCTAACATTTGAGAAGGGAGCATGCCCTATCTTTATACGATTCGGCTGCATTGTTCTGTACGTAAGCACCACTGATCTTAACTCATGGTCGTAAACCATCCCACTTTGCTGACTCTCAGAAACCACTAAGGATTGTTTCATGTCTTAGTGCTTATTTAGCCTTTCTCTGTCATCAGGTTTTGGATGCTGATACTAGGTTAGCACAACCTGGAGTTCAGGTGTCCAGGACACCTAAGTTTCTCTGGACATCAACATTTAATAGTTTCTCACCATTTCAAAAATAATCTGTTTTTCTGTTCTTCCTACCAACGTGAATAACCTCACATTTTCCCACATTATACTGCATCTGCCACCTTCTTGCCCACTCATTTAAACTGTCTATATCCCTTTGCAGAATCTTTGTGTCCTCACATCTTAGTTCTCCATCCACCTTTGTATCATCAGCAAACTTGGATACATTATACTCGATCCCCTCATCAAGTCATTAAAAGTCTTCTATAGGCATATAAATAGTAAACGGGTAGTAAGAGGAGGGGTAAGACCGATTCGGGACCAAAAAGGAGATCTGCGCATGAAGGCATAGGGCATGGCTGAGGTACTAAATGAGTATTTTGCATCTATCTTTACTGGGGAAGGAAATGCTACTTAAATCACAGTAAAAGGGGAAGTAGTTGAGATACTGGATGGGGTGAAAATTGATAAAGAGGAGATACTAGAAAGGCTGGCTGTACTTAAAGTAGAGAAGTCACCCGGTCCGAATGGGATGCATCCGAGGTTGCTGAGGGAAGTAAGGGTGTAAATTGCAGAGGTCCTGGCCATAATCTTTCAATCCTCCTTAGATACAGGGTTTGGTGCCAGAGAACTGGAGAATTGCAGATGTTCCACCCTTGTTCAAAAAAGGGTGTAAGGATTAACCCAGCAACTACAGGCCAGTCAGTTAAACCATGGAGGTGGGAAGCATTTAGAAATGATAATCTGGGACAAAATTAATAGTCATTTGGACAAGTGTGGATTGATAATAGAAAGCCACTGTGGATTTGTTAAAAGCAAATCATGATTTAGTTTTGTGCTGAGTTAACAGAGAGCGCTGATGAGGGCAATGTGGTTGATGTTGTGTATATGGCCTTTCAAAAGGCGTTTGATAAAGTACCCACAAAATCGGCCTGTCAAAAGGGGCGATAGTGGCTGCTTCCTTATTCTTTAAAAGCGCTTTCTTTTATTTCACTCAACAGATAACTTTGAGTGAGCGAAAACTGATCCACAGTGACGCTTATTTCAAGTTTATCCCCTTTTAATCTGAAAGGATATATTGGCCTTGGAAGGAGTGCAGCACAGATTCACCAGATTGTTACCAGGGTGCAATGCGTTAAATTATGAGAAGATGTTTTGTAAACACGGCTTAAAATCACACAAGTCGCACTGCAAAATGTTTTCATTTTTGATACATACATTAATATCCTGGACTTGGGTATACAGGGTATAATTTCAAAGTTTGCAGATGACACGAAACTCGGGAATATAGTAAACAATATGGTGTATAGTATCAGACTTCAGGAGGACATAGTCAGCCTGGTGAAATTGACTTTATTAATAGAGGCACAGAGTACAAAAGCATTGGAGTTCAGAAGAATGAGAGGTGATCTTATTGAAACATATAAGATTGTGAAGGGGCTTGATCGGGTGGATGCGGTAAGGATGTTCACAAGGATGGGGGAAACTAGAACTAGGGGGCATAATCTTAGAATAAGTGGCTGCTTTTTCAAAACTGAGATGAGGAGAAACTTCTTCACTCAGAGGGTAGTAGGTCTGTTGAATTTGCTGCCCCAGGAAGCTGTGGAAGCTACATCATTAAATAAATTTAAAACAGAAATAGACAGTTTCCTTGAAGTAAAGGGAATTAGGGGTTACGGGGAGCGGGCAGGAAATTGGACATGAATTTAAATTTGAGATTAGGATCAGATCAGCCATGATATTATTGAATGGCGGAGCAGGCTCGAGGGGCCGATTGGCCTACTCTTGCTCCTATTTCTAATGTTCTTATTTAACAAAGTTATGCTTAACGTTTATAAAACACTGGTTAGTCTGCAGCTGGAGTATTGTGTTCAATTCTGGGCAACGCACTTTAGGAAAGATGTCAAGGCCTTGGAGGGGGTGCAAAGGAGATTTACTAGAATGGTAACAGGGATGAGGGACTTCAGTTATGTGGTGAGAATGGAGAAGCTGGAATTATCCCCTTAGAGCAGAGAAGGTTAAGGGGAGATTTGATAGAAGTGTTCAAAATCATGAAAGGTTTTGATAGAGCAAATAAGGAGAAACTGTTTTCAGTGGCAGAAGGGTCGGTAACCAGAGGACACAGATTTCAGGTAATTGGCAAAAGCGCCAGAGGCGACATGAGGGAACATAATTTACACAGCGAGTTGTTATGATCTGGAATGCGCTGCCTGAAAGGCCGGTGGAAGCAGATTCAATAGTAACTTTCAAAACGGGATTGGATAAATACTTGAAAAGGAAAAAAAATTGCAGGGCTTATGAGGAAAGAGAGCTTATGGGTGGTGGGACTACTTGGATAGCTCTTTCAAAGAGCTAGCACAGGTACGATGGGCCGAATGAACTCCTTCTGTGTTGTAACATATTAAGTGTTGCTGGACGGAGAAGCAACGCATTCCAAATCAGAACAGAGACAGGAGACTCAGTCAGTTCCCCATTGTTTTTAATGAGATGTAGCGGTTTCCTTAGTAGAGCGGTTATCGCGTTTGCTTTACACGTGAAAGGTTCCCGAGTGGAAATATTATATTGAAACTTGCTCTCCATTAACCTCCATGGAGGAGTTTCTTTCCCCTGCCAAAAAGGGCGACAGTGGCTGCTTCCTTATTATTGAAAAGCGGCATCTTTTACTTCACTAAACAGATAACTTTGAGTGAGAGAAAACTGATCCTCAGTGACGCTCATTTCAAGTTTTATTCCCTTTTACTCTAAAAGGGCATATTGGCCTTGGAAGGAGCGCAGCCCAGATTTACCAGAATGTTAGCAGGGCTCGAAGGGTTAAATTATGAGGAGCGGTTACATACTTGTATTCCTTGGTATATGGAAGATTTTTGTGGATTTTGAAAGGTAGTTAGACAAACTCTTTCCACTGTTAAGGGAGTCGAAGCCAATATCACAATATCACAATAGCTGTTTTACAAGTGAAAACGGCCCTTCGCATCACTGTGAGTGTAAGAGACGAGCCTCTTGGTGCCGCGTCCTGTACAGTGAATGTCAAAACTTTTAAAAAATGCAGAAAGTGTCAGGGATTCAGATGCACAAACCTCTAATGGGAATGAAATTTTATCAGAGGTTGCAGCCTTCCCGACTTCTCTTGCCCTTTGCGAGGCACCTGTTCCGGTTTAAATTCACAAACTGGATGAGTTGGTGATCACGGTACAGCAGACTCAGCGGTCCCGGGTGTGAGAGAGATAAATCAGCCCGGGCGCGGCCACAATGTGCGCGGTGACACTGCACGGGAGGTCGGGGCGCGTCAGAGCTGGGGTTCGCTCCTAAAAGCAACATAAAAAGTTTAAAAGAGAACCCATGACCCTGAGAGTAAGAGGCTCATGCTCTACCGACTGAGCTAGCCGGGCGTGAACGAACGTAGCACTCTTGTCTGTCATTGCAGTAAACTCGGCCCTGGGTATGCATGTGCAGCAATCCCAACATGACATCCATATCATTAGCTGTGTTTATCTCTGTGTGTGTGTCCACCTGCAGGTTGATTTTGAACGAATACGAGTGTTTGTCTTCTGTTTGTAACATTAAATAAAAGAGGGCATTAGACACTTCCCTCCCTGACACTGGGGAACCAGTGAGACAGACTTGTTATTGTGAAAACGCAAATAAAACATTAATTGCGGAATTATATGGACTCTTATCAGCGCCAAAAGTAGCTTTGGAATATATACACACAAGGAAGATGGTAGTGGTTGTTGGAGGCCAATCATCCAAGCCCCAAGGCATTGCTGCAGGAGTTCCTCAGGGCAGTGTCCTAGGCCCAACCATCTTCAGCTGCTTCATCAATGACCTTCCCTCCATAATAAGGTCAGAAATGGGGATGTTCGCTGATGACTGCACAGTGTTCAGTTCCATTCGCAACCCCTCAGATAATGAAGCAATCCGAGCCTGCATGCAGCAAGATCTGGACAACATCCAGGCTTGGGCTGATAAGTGGCAAGTAACATTCGCGCCAGATAAGTGCCAGGCAATGACCATCTCCAACAAGAGAGAGTCTAAACACCTCCCCTTGACATTCAACGGCATTACCATCGCCGAATCCCCCACCATCAACATCCTGGGGGTCACCATTGACCAGAAACTTAACTGGACCAGCCATATAAATACTGTGGCTACGAGAGCAGGTCAGAGGCTGGGTATTCTGCGGCGAGTGACTCACCTCCTGACTCCCCAAAGCCTTTCCACCATCTACACGGCACAAGTCAGGAGTGTGATGGAATACTCTCCACTTGCCTGGATGAGTGCAGCTCCAACAACACTCAAGAAGCTCGACACCATCCAAGATAAAGCAGCCCGCTTGATTGGCACCCCATCCACCACCCGAAACATTCACTCCCTTCACCACCGGCGCACTGTGGCTGCAGTGTGTACCATCCACAGGATGCACTGCAGCAACTCGCCAAGGCTTCTTCGACAGCACCTCCCAAACCCGCGACCTCTACCACCTAGAAGGACAAGGGGAGCAGGCGCATGGGAACAACACCACCTGCACGTTCCCCTCCAAGTCACACACCATCCCGACTTGGAAATATATCGCCGTTCCTTCATTGTCGCTGGGTCAAAATCCTGGAACTCCCTTCCTAACAGCACTGTGGGAGAACCTTCACCACACGGACTGCAGCGGTTTAAGAAGGCGGCTCACCACCACCTTCTCAAGGGCAATTAGGGATGGGCAATAAATGCCGGCCTTGCCAGCGACGCCCACATCCCGTGAACGAATAAAAAATAAATAAATAAATAAATTAATAAATATATACGACAGATACATGGAATACATTTGCAACTAACAGAGTCACCAAACCAGAAATATTATTTGGACCAAATACAAACTCCCAGATATATTTAGAAACATTATATGCATTCCCTGGTGGTCCAGTGCTTTGGATTTGGCGCTTTCACCGCCGTGGCCCCGATGCGATGCCCAGTCAGGGAATTTAATCTCATAAAAAGCATTGTCAATTTTGTAGAATCATCGCAAATTTGCGGCACAGAAGGAGGCCATTCGGACCATCGCGTTCGCGCCGGCCGTAAATGAGCCATCGAGTCCAATCCCATTTTCCAGCACTCGGTTCGTGGTTTTGGAGGTTACACCACTGCAGGCGCATAGCTAAATATTTTTTAAATGTAACGAGGGATTCTGCATCTCCCACCCTTTCAGGAAGTGAGTTCCAGACCCCCACCACTCTCTGGGTGAAAAGACTTCTCCTCAGCTCCCCTCTAATCCTTCTATCAATCACTTTAAATCTATGCCCCCTGGTTATTGATCTCCCTGATAAGGTAAATTGGTCCTTCCCATCCACTCTATCTCGGCCCTTCATAATTTTGTACTCCTCAATTAAATTACCCCTCAGCCTCCTCTGTTCCAAAGAAAACAACCCCAGTCTATCCAATCTTTCCTCACAGCCAAAATTCTCCAGCCCTGGCAACCTCCTCGTAAATCTCCTCTGTACCCTCTCTGGTGCAATCACATCTGTTTTGACCAGTCTGTCAATTGGGACCTTGTCAAAAGCCTTGCTAAAATCCAAGTAGACGACAACAAAGTACTCCAGGTGTGTTCTCACCAAAGCCCTATTTAATTGCAGCAAGACTTCCTTATTCTTATATTCCAACCTCCTTGCAAAAAGGTCAACACACCAGGGGCTGAGTTTAGAATCGTAGAAGGATGCAGCTCAGAAGCAGGCCATTCGGGCCATCGCGCCCGTGCCTTGTCCGACAAATCATGTACCAGATTCTCCTGAATTCCAAGGTGTGGAACGAAAGCGAACAACAAAAGCCCTTACATTCGACCGTGGAGGTACAGGCAATTCTCTGAGAAACCGGTTTGCCTATTTCCCGATGTTTATCTCTGTGCGTGTGGAGCTGCAGGCTGATTTTGAATTAATAAGTGTGTATGTGTATGTTTCCTCCAATAAATAAATGAGGGAATTAGACGCTTCTCTCCCTGACACTGGGGAAGGGTCACAGATCAGCCATGATCTTATCAAATGGCGGAGCAGGCACGAGGGGCTGAATGGCCTTCTCCTGTTCCTTTGGCACATTTCCCCAAGTGTCCATTCTCTCCATATTTGTTGAATGACCGCCTTGTCTTTCCAGCATATTTTTGTTGAAAGCTCGGTTTCGGGATGAGCCGGTCTGCGTCAAAACGTGCCGTGGATGGAGACCGGGTTGGTTATTGCGGGAAGAGCAAATCAACTGGGCCGAAAAATCAACTGCAGCTCAAGCAACAAATAAAATCGGAGTCAAAATAACCGATGTCAGAAGTGGGATTCGAACCCACGCCTCCAAAGGAGACTGCGACCTAAACGCAGCGCCTTAGACCGCTCGGCCATCCTGACTGATAAATGACTCACTCATTCGCCACCTTTTCCACATTGCGAACCGCCCCCCCCCAACCAAACCGGAGAAAGTTTCACTCACTCCAGTGCTTGGTAAGATAAATGCTGCTGGAAAGGCTCGGTGAGCGGGTTGCCACCTCCCCGGGTTTTCCTGAGCCTATTGTACTTTATTCCTATTTAATGACGGGAATATCCGCTATCATGAGCTAAAAATAATTAAAAGCTGAATCACAGAGAAAGGGAAATCCATATTATTTCTGATAAACCAACCACCAGACCGTGAGAGCGCCGAATCCTAACCACCAGACCTCCCTGGTGGTCTAGTGGTTAGGATTCGGCGCTCTCACCGCCGCGACCCGGGTTCGATTCCCGGTCAGGGAAGCAACTTTTGATCACTTGTTATATTGGTCGCATGAACGAACTCAAAGTCTGTGGGGAAAAAAAAACAATGGTTGTTTTAATCACCATGAATTAACTGATAACGTTATGTTGCAGAATGAAAGGCGACTGAGGGAAGTTGGAAAACTTTAATAATTTCTTTTGTGCGATGATCTTTTTAACCCTTCTCATTTTGCACACTGTATTCTTAAGGGCTCGGTTTAAAATGTTCAATGCTCCTTAAATTTAACAGGACCGGCTATTTCACAGAGAAAAAATAAATTTGCCCCAACATCATGTTTTTGCTTGGAATTGAACCAGGGACCTTTCACGTGTAAAACAAACGTCATAACCACTACACTACAGGAACCTCTGCTTTGGTTATCAGCCAGAAGTTGGAATGACTGCATTGATTCTCTTTCATAACTATTCAAATGATCGAAGTTGCACAAGTCACAAAAGAAAAATGTTCATTTCAAAGTTATTAAACTCCCAAATGTGGCCTGCCTTGTTTGGACAGGGGTTGACCCAGACGTCACAGCCTCAACAAAGCATATTTTCAACATTTCCATTGGGAACAGGAGGAGGCCATTCAGCACCTTGAACCTGTTCCGCCCTTCAATTAGATCATCGATGATCTGTACCTCAAATCCATTTACCCGTCTTTGCTCCCTATCCCTCGATACCCTCACCCAACAAAAATCTATCGATCTCAGTCTTGAAAGCTTCAATTGACCCCCAGCATCCACAGCCTTTTGGGGGACAGAGTTCCAGACTTCTACTGCCCTTTGTGTAAAAAAGTGCTTCCTGATTTCGAACCTGAATGGCATGGTTCTAATTTTAAGGTTATGTTCCCCTCGTTCTTCATTCTCCAGAGGAAATTGATTCTCTCTCTCTATTCTATCGAATTATTTAAACATGTTAAACAGCTCGCTCAGACCGCCCCTCAATCTTCTATACACGAGGGAATATGAGCCCAATCTCTGCAGCCTGTCCTCATAATTTAACCTTTCTCGCCCCAGTAACATTCTGGTGAATCTGCTCTGCACCCCCTCCAAGGCCAATCTATCTTTCCTTAGGTGCAGTGTCGAAAACTGAACGCAGTTACTCCAGACACAGTCGAACCAGAGCTTTATATAACTGGAACATAACTTCCACTTCTTTATATTCCAGCCCCCTGAGATAAAGGCTAACATTCCGTTAGCCTTTTAAATTATTTTTGGACCCGTCCGTTAGCTTTTACTGATTTATGTAAATGAACCGTTAATTCTCTCTGCTTCTCCACAGTTCCGAGCTTCTTACCATTTGGAAAATATCCTGACCATAGTTCCAACGAGGATTACCCCACATTGAACTCCATCTGCCATAGTTTTGCCCACTCACTTAACTATCAATGTCCCTTTGCAACTTTCCACTTTCATCCACACTACTTACTGTACCACCTAACTTAGTGTCATCAGCAAACTTGGATATACGACTGTCTGTTCCTTCATCTAAAACATTGATAAATATGGTGACAAGCTGAGACCCCAGTTACAGATCCCTGGGGGACACCACGAGTCCCATCTTGCCAATTGGAGTATGTACCCATTATCCCCACTCTCTGATTCCTATCTCCTAACCAATTCTCTACCCATGTCAATACTTTGCCTCAAGTTCCATGCGCTTTCATTTTTGCCAACAGTCTCTTGTGTGGAAACTTATCAAATACCTGTCAGAATTCCATATAAATAATATCATAGGAACATAGGAACAGGAGTAGGCCATTCAGCCCCTCGTGCCTGCTCCGCCGTTTGAGAAGATCATGGCTGATCTGTGATCTAACTCCATACACCTGCCTTTGGCCCATATCCCTTAATACCTTTCATTGCCAAAAAGCTATCAATCTCAGATATAATTTCGCAATTGAGCCAGTATCAATTGCCATTTGTGGAAGTGAGTTCCAAACTTCTATCACGTCTGTGTGTAGAAATGTTTCTAATCTCGCTCCTAAAATTTCTGGCTCGAATTTTTAGACTGTGCTCCCGACTCCGAGAATCCCCGACAAGCGGAAATAGTTTCTCTCTATCCACCCTATCCGTTCCCCTTAATATCTTATAAACTTCGATCAAATTATCCCTTAACCATCTAGACTCCAGCGAATACAACCCCAATTTGTGTAATCTATCCTCGTAATTCAACCCTTGAAATCCGGGTATCATTATAGTAAACCTATGCTGCACTCCCTCCAAGGCTAATATGTCCTTCTGAAGGTGCGGTGACCAGAACTACTCACAGGTGCAGTCTAACCATGGTTTTGTATAGCTGCAGCATAACTTCTGCCCCCTTGTACTTTCGTCCTTTAGATATAAAGGCGCGCATTTCATTAGCCATATTGATTATTTTCTGTACCTGTTCATGACACTTCAATGATCTATGTACCTGAACCCCTAGGTCTCTTTGGACATCCACTGTTTTTAACTTTTTACCATTTAGAAACTACTCTGTTCCATCCTTTTTTGATCCAAAGTGGATGACCTCACAATTGTCTACATTGAATTCCATTTGCCGCAGTTTTGCCCATTCACCTAATCTATCAAATTCGCTTTTTAATTTTATGTTTTCATCTGCACTGCTTACAATGCCACCAATCTTTGTGTCATCGGCAAACTTACATATGAGACTTTCTATGCCTTCATCTAAGTCGTTAATAACTATTTTGAAAAATTGAGGCCCCCAAGACAGATCCCTGCGGGACTCCACTAGCCACATCCCTGTATACTGGTTACCGTTTTCAATTCAACTAATTATCTGTAACATTATTCCTTGTATACTTGCTACCATGTTCAATTTAACAATTAACTGTAACATTATTCCCAGTATACTGGTTACCAGGTCCAATTTAACAATTAATTGTAAATTGATTCCCTGTATACTGGTTACCATGTCCAAATTAAGTAATTTGCTGTAACGTTGTCCATTGTATACTGGTTACCATTTTAAATTCCAATAATTAACTCTAACTTTGTTCCCTGTATAATTGTTACCATGTCCAATTGAACTAATTAACTTTAACTTTATTCCCTCTATACTGATTGCCATGATCAATTTAACAATTAACTAGAACTTTATTCCCTGAATACCGGTTGCCATCACAATTCAACAAATGACTGTAACGTTATTCCCTGTATACTGGTTACCATGTTCAATTTAACAATTAACTGTGTCTTTATTCCCTGTATACTGGTCACCGTGTCCAATTTAACCATTATTTTTAACTTTATTCCCTGTACACAGGTAACCTTGTTGAATTTAAGGACTAATTGTAACTTTATTCTCTGTATACAGGTTACCATGTTCAATTTAACAATTAACTGTAACTATATTTCCTCTATACTAGTTACCATTTTTAATTTACCTAACTATTGTAAATGTATTCCCTGTATCCTGGTTACCATGTTCAATTTAATAATTAACTGTAACTTTTTTACCTATATTCCGGTTATCATGTTCAATCCAAAAAAATCCTGTAAATTTACTCCATGTATACTGGTTACCATGTCCAATTCAACTAATTAACTGTAGCTTTATTCCCTGTAAACTGATTGCCCTGATCAATTTAACAATTAGCTCGAACTTTATTCCCTGAATACCGGTTGCCATCACAATTGAACAAATGACTGTAACTTTATTCCCTGTATACTGGTTAACATGTCCAATTTAACAATTAACTGTAACTTTATTCCCTGCATACTGGTTACCATGTCCAATTCAACTAATTAACTGTAACTTTATTCCCCGTATACTTGTTGCCATGATCAATTTAACAATTAACTGTAACTTTATTCCCTGCATACTGATTGCCATGATCAATTTAACAATTAGCTCGAACTTTATTCTCTGTATATTGGTTGCCATGTCAATTGAACAAATACCTGTAACGTTATTCCCTGTAAATTGGTTACTATGTTCAATTTAAAAAATATCTGTAACATTTTTCCGTGTATCCTGGTGACCATGTTCAATTTAACTAATTATCTGTAACTTTATTTCCTGTCCACTGCTTACCATGTTGAATTTAACTGATTAATTGCAACTTTTTTCCCAGTATACTGGTTACCATGTTCAATTTATCAATTAAGTGCAATTTTATTGCCAGTATACTTTTTACCATGTTCAATTTAACAATTAACTGTTATTTTATTTTCTGCGTACTGGTTGCCATATTCAATATAACAATTAGATGTAACTTTATTCCCTGTATACTGGTTACCATGTTCCATTTAACTAATTAATTGTAACTTTCTTTCCGGTATACGAGTCATCATGGTCAATTTAACAATTACCTGGAAATTTAACCCCCGTATACTGGTTACCATGTTCAGTTTAACAAATATCTGGAAAATTGTTTCCTGTATACTGGTTAACATGTTCAATTTAACAGTTATCTTTAAATTTATTCACTGTCAATTTAACAATTAACTCCAACTTTATTCCCTGTACTTAGGTCACCACGTTCAATTTAACTAATTAATTCTAACTTTATTCCCTGTAAACTGGTAACCATGTTAAAAGGGTACGGCAGCATCGTGGTTCTGTGACTGAACTAAAAATCTAGCAGTATGAGTTCAAATCCCACCAAGGCAGCTGGTGAATTTAAATTCAATTAATTAAATACAAATCTGGAATTAAAATACTAGTATCAATAATGGTGACCATGAAACTACCGGATTGTCGTAAAAATCCATCTGGTTTACTAATGCCCTTTAGGGAAGGAAACCTGCCATCCTTACACGGTCTGCCCAATATATGACTCCAGACCCACAGCAATGTGGTTGATTCTGAATTGCTCTCTGAAATGGCCGAGCAAGCCACTCAGTTGCAAAATCTCGCTACGAAAAGTCATAATAAGAATAAAACCGGACGGACCACCTGGCAAAGGACAAGACAACGGCAAACCAAGCCCAGTCGTCCCTGCAAACTCCTCCTCACCAACATCTGGGGACTTGTGCCGAAATTGGTAGAGCTGTCCCACAGACTAGTCAGGCAACATCCTGATTTTGCCAGAATCAGATCTTTCAGCCAACGTCACAGACTCTTCCATCACAATCCCTGCGTTTGTCCTGACCCACCAGAGGTGGTGGTACAGTGATATACAGTCAGGAGGGAGTGTCCCTGAGAGTCCTCAACATTGCCTCTGGACCCCATGAAATCTCATGGCATCAGGTCAAACATGGTGCAAGGGAATCTCCTGCTGATTACCGCTTACCATCCTCCTCCATGTTGAGCACCACTTGGAGGAAGCACTGAGGGCAGCAAGGGCACAAAATGTACTCTGGGTGGGGGACTTCAATGTCCATCACCAAAGAGTGGCTCGGTAGCACCACTACTGGCTGAGTCCTGAAGGACATAGCTGCGAGACTGAGCCTGCAGCAGGTGGTGAGCGAACCAACAAGAGGGAAAAACTGACTTGACCTCGTCCTCACCAATCTATCTGTCGCAAATGCATCTGTCCAGGACAGTGTTGGTAAGAGTGACCACCGCACAGTCCTCGTGGAGATGAAGTCCCATCTTCGCACTGAGGACACCATTCAACGTGTTGTGTGGCACTACCACCGTACTAAATGGGATCGATTCAGAACAGATCGAGCAGCTCAAAACTGGGCATCCAGGAGGCACTGTGGGCCATCAGCAGCAGCAGAATTGTATTCCAGCACAATTTGTAACCTCATGGCCCGCCATATTCCTCACTCTACCATTACCAACAAACCAGGGGATCAACCCTGGTTCAATGAGGAGTGGAGAAGAGCATGCCAGGAGCAGCACTGAGAGTCCCTAAAAATGAGGTGCCAACCTGGTGAAGCTACAACTCAGGACTACGTGAATGCTAAACAGCGGAATCAACATGCTATAGATAGAGCGAAACGATTCCACAACCAACGGATCAGATCAAAGCTCTGCAGTCCTGTCACATCCAGTCGTCAATGGTGGTGGACACTGAAACAACTAACGGGAGGAGGATGCTCTGCAAACATCCCCATTCTCAATGATGGCGGAGTCCAGCACATGAGTCCAAAAGACAAGTCTGAAGCGTTTGCAACCATTTTCAGCCAGAAGTGCCGATTGGATGATCCATCACATCCTCCTCCCGATATCCCCACCATCACAGAAGCCAGTCTTCAGCCAATTCGATTCACTCCAATTGATATCAAGAAACGGCTGAGTGCACTGGATACAGCAAAGGCTATGGGCCCCGACAACATCCCGACTGTAGTGCTGAAGACTTGTGCTCCAGAACCAGCTGCGCCTCCAGCCAAGCTGTTCCAGTACAGCTACAACACTGGCATCTACCCGACAATGTGGAAAATTGCCGACGTATGTCCTGTCCACAAAAAGCAGGACAAATCCAATCCGGCCAATTACCGCCCCATCAGTCTACTCTCAATCATCAGCAAAGTGATGGAAGGTGTCGTTGACAGTGCTATCAAGCGGCATTTACTCACCAATAACCTGCTCACCGATGCTCAGTTTGGGTTCCGTCAGGACCACTCGGCTCCAGACCTCATTACAGCCTTGGTGCAAACAAATGAGTTGAATTCGAGAGGTGAGGTGAGAGTGATTGCCCTTGACATCAAGGCAGCATTTGACCGAGTGTGACACCAAGGAGCAATGGTAAAATTGAAGTCAATGGGAATCAGGGGGTAAACTCTCCAGTGGCTGGAGTCATACCTAGCACAAGGGAAGATGGTAGTGGTTGTTGGAGGCCAATCATCTCAGCCCCAGGACAATGCAGCAGGAGTTCCTCAGGGCAATGTCCAAGGCCCAACCATCTTCAGCTGGTTCATCAATGACCTTCCCTCCATCGTAAATTCAGAAATGGGGATGTTCGCTGATGATTGCGCAGTGTTCAGTTCCATTCGCAACCCCTCAGATCGTGAAGCGGTCCATGACTGCATGCAGCAAGAACTGGACAACATCCAGGCTTGGGCTCATAAGTGGCAGTAACATTTGCGTCAGACAACTGCCGGACAATGACCATCTCGAACAAGAGAGAGTCTAACCACCTCCCCTTAACATTCGACAGCATTACCATCGCCGAATCCCCCACCATCAACATCCTGGGGGTCACCATTGACCAGGAACTGAACTGGACCAGCCACCTAAATGCTGTGGCTACAAGAGCAGGTCAGAGGCTGGGTAATCTGCGGCGAGTGACTCACGTCCTAACTCCCCAAAGCATTTCCATCAGCTACAAAGCACAAGTCAGGAGTGTAATGGAATACTCTCCACTTGCCTGGATGAGTGCAGCTCCAACAACACTCAGGAAGCTCGACACCATCCAGGACAAAGAAGCCCGCTTGATTGGTACCCCATCCACCACCCCAAACATTCACTCCATTCACCACCGGCGAATTGTGGCTGCAGTGTGTACCATCCACTGGATGCACTGCAGCAACACCCCAAGGCTTTTTCGACAGCATCTCTTAAACCCGCGACCTCGTCCATCTGGAAGGACAAGGACAGTTGGCACATGGGAACAACACCACCTGCACGTTCCCCTCCAAGTCACACACCATCCCGACTTGGAAATATATCGCCGTCCCTTCATCGTCGCTGGGTCAAAATCCTGAAACTCCCTAACTAATAGCACTGTGGGAGTGAGAACTTTCACCACACGGTCTGCTGCGGTTCAAGAAGGCGGCTCACCACAACTTTCTCAAGGGCAATTAGGGATGGGCAATAAATGCTGGCCTTTCCAGCGACGCCCACATCCCACGAACGAATACAAAAATAAAAAATAATTCACAGTCCGCCCTTTATTTAATAAACATTCCCAAGGGGATTCACGGAGAAGTAAAAGGAGTAACAATATATCAGGAGGACTGGTGAAAGAGTGGTTTTAAGGAGGGTGTTTAAAGGAAGAGAAGTAAATGGAGAGTAGGAGGGGTTAAGATTGGTTTTCAAGAGTAGAATTTCGATGTCTGAAGGACAAAAATGGACCCCCGGCCGAAGAAGGTGATATTAGGAGGGATGACAAAAGCTTGAAGCAATAAATAGGTTTCATGAAAGGTCTGAAAGAAGGAAAGAACTTGCCTTTATAATGCGCTATTCAAGGTGTCAGGACGCCCAGAACAGTCAATGAAGAACATTGTGAAGTGTAGTCACTGTGGTAATGTAGGAAACGTGACAGACAATTGGCACACAGCAACATCCCACACACTGCAATGAGATAAATGTCCAGAAAATCGGCTGCAGTAATGTTGGTTGAGGGATAAATATTTGCCAGGACACCGGAATGAACTCCCCTGCACTTTTTCGAATATTGCTATGGGATCTTTTACATCTATCTGAGAGGGTAGATGGGCCCTCGATTTAACGTATCCTACTGTTGGCACCTCCGACAGTACAGCGCTCCCACAGTACTGCTGCTCCAACAGTACCGAGCTCCCGCAGCACTGACCATCCAACAGAGTGCCACTCCCTCAGTACTGACCACTCAACAGTGCAACAGTTCCTCAGTACTGACTCTCCAACAGTGCAACACTTCCTCAGTACTGACTCTCCGTCAGTGCAAAACTCCCTCAATACTGAGCCTCCGACAGTGTAGCACTCCTTCAGTACTAACCCTCCGACACTGTAGCACTCCCTCAGTGCGAAGCCTCCGACAGTGTAGCACTCCTTCAGTATGAAGCCTCCGACAGTGTAGCACTCCTTCAGTATTAACCCTCCGACAATGTACCACTCCCTCAGTACGAAACCTCCGACAGTGTAGCACTCCCTCAGTACTGATCCTCAACAGTACTGAGATCCCACAGCACTGACCATCCAACAGAGTGCCAGTCCCTCAGTACTGAGTCTCTGACAGTGCATCACTTCCTTAGTACTGTCTCTCCGACAGTGCAGCACTTCCTTAGTACTTACTATCCGACAGTGCAACACTTCCTCAGTACTGACCCTCCGACAGTGCAGCACTTCCTCAGTACTGACCCTCCGACAGTGCAACACTTCCTCAGTACTGACCCTCCGACAGTGCAGCACTTCCTCAGTACTGACTCTCCCACAGTTCAAAACTCCCACAGTACTGACCCTCCTACAATGCAGCACTCCCTCAATACTGACCATCCGACATTGCAACATTCCCTCGGTACTGACTGCCCGACAATGCAGCACTCCTTCAGTACTGAGCCTCTGACAGTATTACACTCCCTCAGTCGTGACTTTCCGACAGTGCACCACGACCTCACTACTAACCTGCACTGGTGGCCCCTCAGTACTGCACTGCAATGTCAGCCCGGATTATGTGTTCAAGTCTCTGGAATTGGACTTCAATGCACAGCTTTCTAACTCACAGATGAGACTGCGAACACTGAGCCACGTCTGACACCTGAAAGGAGGAGAGGGCGATGGAGGGGCTTCGGGAGGGCATTCAGGAGCGTGGCCATGGCTGAAGGCACGGCTTTCAAAAATAGGACAAATGGACTGCGGATGCACAAGTGGCCAGAGGTGGAGGAGTAGAGTGTTTGGGAGGGGCTGTCGGACTGGGGAGTTTACAGAGATAGGGAGGGGTGAGGCCCTGATTCAATTAAGTGTAAGAAAGAATATAAATAAATTACAGGCTTAGGAGACTGGAATCCAATGCAGGTCAGTAAGGGCTTCGGTGGTTGGTGAGCAACTCACCAATCAAAAAGCCAGGGATGGGGATGGAATTCCTGGCAAGGATGTGGAGATTTTGGGGCCAAAGATCATGACTTCCCAATTTTTAACTTGAGTGAATTGTGGCTCATCTAAAACAGAATGTGGGCCTGACAACACAAGGATATTGGAAGTGTCAAGAGAGGCAGTGGTTTTGTCAGCGTCCATCTGAAAGCTGGTCCATGTCTGCGTACTGTGTCACCAAAGGGCAGCATGTCGATGAGGAAGCATGTACTAAGAATATCCAAACACTGGACAAACAGGGGGCTCGAGGGGGGGGAGGAGCTAAATACGATTAAAATCACTAAGGAATCGGTACTCAGTAAAATAATGGGACGCAAGGCGGATGAATCCCCTGGACGTGATGGCTTACATCCGAGGCTCTTGAGGGAAGTGACAGTAGGGATTGTGGATGCTTTGGTAATAATTTTCCAAAATTCTCTGGACTCGGCAAAGGTCCCGGCAGATTGGAAAACTGCTAATGTAACACCCTTATTTAAAAAGGGTAGCAGGCAGAAGGCTGGAAATTATAGACCAGTTAGCCTAACATCTGTGGTGGGTAAAATTCTGCAATCTATTATCAAGGAGACAGCAGCTGAACATTTGGATAAACATAATTTAATAGGACAAAGTCAGCATGGCTTTACGAAGGGGAAGTCATGTCTGACAAATTTGCATCAGTTCTTTGAGGACATAACGTGCAGGGTGGATAAAGGGGAACCAGTGGACGTAGTGTATTTCGACTTCCAGAAGGCATTCGATAAGGTGCCACATAAAAGATTATTGCTCAAGGTAAAGAATCACTGGATTGGGGGTAATATTCTGGCATGGGTGGAGGATTGGTTATCCAACAGGAAGCAGAGAGTTGGGATAAACGGTTCATTCTCGGACTGGCAACCAGTAGCCAGTGGTGTTCTGCAGGGGTCGGTGCTGGGTCCCCAACTCTTTATAATCTATATTAACGATTTGTAGGAGGGGACCAAGTGTAACATATCAAAGTTTGCAGATGATACAAAGATGGGGGGGAAAGTAGAGAGTGAGGAGCACATAAAAACCTACAAGGGGATATAGACAGGCTGGGTGAGTGGGCGGAGATTTGGCAGATGCAATACAATATTGGAAAATGTGAGGTTATGCACATTGGCAGGAAAAATCAGAGAGCAAGTTGTTATCTTAAAGGCGAGAAACTGGAAAGCACTGCAGTGCAAAGGGATCTGGGGGTCCTAGTGCAAGAAAATCAAAAAGTTAGTTAGCAGGTGATCAAGAAGGCCAACGGAATGTTGGCTTTTATTGCTCGGGGGATAGAATATAGAAACAGGGAGGTATTGCTGCAGTTATATAAGGTATTGGTGAGACCTCACCTGGAATACTGCATACAGTTTTGGTCTCCATACTTAAGAAAAGACATACTTGCTCTCGAGGCAGTACAAAGAAGGTTCACTCGGTTAATCCCGGGGATGAGGAGGTGGACATATGAGGAGAGGTTGAGTAGATTGGGACTCTACTCATTGGAGTTCAGAAGAATGAGAGGCGATCTTATTGAAACATATAAGATTATGAAGGGGCTTGATAGGGTGGATGCGGTAAGGATGTTCCCAAGGATCGGTGAAACTAGAACTAGGGGGCATAATCTTAGAATAAGAGGCTGCTCTTTCAAAACTGAGATGAGGAGAAACTTCTTCACTCAGAGGGTAGTAGGTCTGTGGGATTTGCTGTCACAGGAAGCTGTGGAATCTACATCATTAAATAAATTTAAAACAGAAATAGACCGTTTCCTAGAAGTAAATGGAATTAGGGGTTACGGGGAGCGGGCAGGAAATTGGACATGAATTTAGATTTGAGGTTAAGATCAGATCAGCGATGATCTTATTGAATGGCGGAGCAGGCTCGAGGGGCCGATTGGACTGCTCTTGCTCCTATTTCTTTTGTTCTTATGTTCTTATGAAGAGGAGGGAGCCAAGGACTGAACCTTTAGAAACATCAGAGATAATGGTCTTGGGTTGAGAAGAGAAGCTTCTCCTGGCTCTGATCAGATAGGTGAATGGAACCAAGTGAGGGAAGTCCCAGCAAAAGAGACCAGTGTCCGATTAATGAAGAGGCGACGGGTGAGTTGTCTGCAGGTATGGAGACGGGGATGGGTGGGCTATGGAGGGTTTTAAACCCAAGGATGAGGATTTTAAATTTAAGGGATATGGAACTAGGAGCCAGTGAGGGTCAGTGAGGCCGAGCAGTACCTGGTGCTGGTTGGACACGGACAACAGAGCCTTGGACGAGCTCACGTTTATGGAAGGTGGAGGTTGTGTGGCCGGTCAGGAGTGAATTGGAGGAATGGAGTCTGGAGGGGACAGAGGCCTTGATGAAGGTTTCAATGGCAATGGGCTGAGGAAGGAATGGAGACGGGTGATAGAATCACGGGGCCTTTGTGATGGAGGTCAAATCGGGTCATGAGCTCAGCTCGGTTTTACACGGGACCAATTTTAATGCAGCCGTTAACCAATGTAGAATAAACGGGTAAACATCTGCAGTAAAATAGCGGAGAGAGGAATGTCAATGGGACACGTTCAGTGTCCGTCCCCTAATATCACCCACAGTCATTTCTGGGCTGCAATCCTCAACCTGCCCTTTAACTGTCCCCGTGTCAGAGACTCACAATTCATATTTTAACTGGGATACTGAAGGAACAGAGTGAAACGGGTCTGCTTGTGTCCCTGGATTCAGTCGACACTGCGGAGAATCGGTAATATTTATGAATGAACCACCAGGAGTGAACATGGTCAATACAATTGTATAAAAACTGTAAATGGACCCGCGCATTATTATTGGATCAGTCTTGTATGAGAACAGATTTAAACTTTATTCCCGAGAGAGATCTGATTCAGATAATATCCTGGACTTTGAGATGTTTGTGTTTTATTCGCCACATTATTTACATCGGAGTCAAAGCTGCTGATGTAATGTGTTTGTTAAACTGACTGCAACTAATAGCAATGGTCAGGAGTATAACCGTGTCAGTGGAGACTTATCCCCTGTATAAATCAGGGCTTGTTGGAATGGATCAGCTCAGAGTGCCTGCTGGAGCTGTGGTTTCCAGGGTAACAGAAATCAGTGCTTCTCACAGAAATGGAATATCCAGTAATTTTTCAGATAACACGCATTTATTATCCTGTTCTTGCAGCCATTGGTGTTCCGGGTAAGCCGTTATCTCATCTGTTAATGGTGTAAATCGGTGTTACCTCTGCTGCTGTACTTGGAAAATTGTTCCTTCACCCTGCATATTTTAACAGTTACCTGTTCTGTTTTGTTGGTTGAATGATGGAATGGATCTTGTAGGAGGTGCATTTTTTTCTCTATTCGTTCATGGGATGTGGGCGTCGCTGGTGAGGCCGGCATTTATTGCCCATCCATAATTGCACTTGAGAAGGTGGTGGTGAGCCGCCTTCTTGAACCGCTGCAGTCCGTGCGGTGAAGGTTCTCCCACAGTGCTGTTAGGAAGGGAGTGCGGGGATTTTGACCCAGCGGCAATGAAGGAACGGAGATATATTTCCAAGTCAAGATGGTGTGTGACTTGGAGGGGAACGTGCAGGTGGTGTTGTTCCCACGCGCCTGCTGCTCTTGTCCTTCTCGGTGGTAGAGGTCGCGGGTTTTGGAGGTGCTGTCGAAGAAGCCTTGGCGAGTTGCTGCAGTGCATCCTGTGGATGGTACACACTGCAGCCACAGTGCGCCGGTGGTGAAGGGAGTGAATGTTTAGGGTGGTGGACAGGGTGCCAATCAAGCGGGCTGCTTTATCTTGGATGGTGTCGAGCTTTTTGAGTGCTGTTGTAGCTGCACTCATCCAGGCAAGTGGAGAGTATTCCATCACAGTCCAGATATCTGTAATGAACATTGTATATCCAACACTGGCATTGTCACTGGATTTTTCTCTGTACTGAATGTATTGCAATCAGGTGTCTGGGCTAAGAGTTGATATGAGACCATCAGGAGCTGATAACAGTTTATTGTTGTTGAACTAACCTGTCGTGGAATATGTTTTCATCAATGTGTTTTCAGTGATTGATAATGAGACAGATCAAGGTCTCAGTGTTCACAAGGAGGCAGCGCGTGTCTTCCATCCCCAATAATATGTTTCAGTTTAACTTGGATTTCAATGTATTTATTGGTGATCACTGTTATGAAATATTATTTCATTATGTGTGTTTCTGACGCCGCTTCAGATGTCTGGTTACTGAACTGAGTTTGCTGCTGCCTCTTTCACATCTCCTTCTCTGCTTCACTCTGGATGAATGCGCTGACTGTTACTGGACTTCACTGTGAAATTAAATGTTTCGATATTATGCTGTATTAATTACTTGGATGAAGGGACCGAATGTATGGTTGCTAAATTTGCTGATGACACAAATGAAGGTAGGAAAGTAAGTTGTGAAGAGGACGTAAGGAATCTGCAAAGGGATATAGATAGGTTAAGTGAGTGGGCAAAAAATTGACAGCTGGAGTATAATGTGGGAAAATGTGAACTTGCCCACTTTGGCAGGAGGAACAGAAGAGCAGTATATTATTTAAATGGAGAGAGATTGCAGAACTCTTAAGTGCAGAGGGACCTGGGGGTCCTCGTACAAGAATCTCAAAAAGTTAGTATGCAGATACAACAAATGATTAGGAAGGCAAATGGAATGTTGTCATTTATTGCAAGGGGAATGCAAAATAAAAGCAGTGATGTTTTGCTCCAGTTGTACAGGGCATTGGTGAAACCACATCTGGAATACTGCGTGCAGTTTCGGTCTCCTTATTTATGAAAGGACATAATTGCCTTGGAGGCGGTTCAGAGAAGGTTCAATCGACTGATTCCTGGGATGAGGGAGCTATCTTATGAGGAAATGTTGGACGAGTTGGGCCTGCACACACTGGAGTTTAGCAGAATGAGAGGTCGTCATATTGAAACATACAATATCCTGAGGGGACCAGAAGGCGTAGATGCTGAGAGGATGTTTCCCCTTATGGGAGAGACTAGAACCAGGGGTCACAGTTTAAAACTAAGGGGCCTCCCATTTAAGACGGAGATTATGAGATTTTTTTCTCTCCAAGGGTCCTGAGTCTGTGGAACTCCCTTCCCCAGAGAGCGCTCGAGGCAGGGTCATTGAGCATTTTTAATGCTGAGTTAGATAGATTCCCGATTAACAAGGGAGTCAAAGGTTATAGGAGGTAAACGGGAAAGTAAGATTGAGGTCACAATCAGTTCAGCCATGATCTTAAAAAATGGCAGAGCAGGCTTGACGGGCCGAATGGCTTAATCCTTCTCTTAATTCGTATGTCCGTATGTTCGTAGTTTGCACTGTATCTGCTGGAATCAGGAGTCCTTCTATTTATCTGTAGATAATAAGTGTGATGTTAGCGGCTTGTTAATTGAACAATCCCGCCATCTATCCCTTTACTTTATAATTGCAGGAAAAGGAATCCCAATTGTTGAGAGATCTGTCTGGAAGAGGCATTCGATTCTGTTTATTCCATGATTTGTAGATGAAGTGAACAGTGTAGGTGAACAAATAGAGAATTGAATGATCTGTAGAAACATTAAACCATTCCACAGAGGCTTCACGATTTAACAAACCGACAATGAGAATAGGATCCAAAATTCTCTGAACTCGGCAATGGTCCCGGCAGATTGGAAAACTGCTAATGGAACACCCTTATTTAAAAAGGGGAGTAGGCAGAAGGCTTGAAATTATAGGCCAGTTAGCCTAACATCTGTGGTGGGTAAAATTTTGGAGTCTATTATTAAGGAGGCAGTAGCGGAACATTTGGATAAACATAATTTAATAGGACAAAGTCAGCATGGCTTTATGAAGGGGAAGTCATGTCTGACAAATTTGCTTGAGTTCTTTGAGGACATAACGTACAGGGTGGATAAAGGGGAACCAGTGGACGTAGTGTATTTATACTTTCAGAAGGCATTCGACAAGGTGCCACATAAAAGATTATTGCTCAAGATAAAGAATCACTGGATTGGGGGTAATATTCTGGCACGGGTGGAGGATTGGTTATCGAACAGGAAGCAGAGAGTTGGGATAAATGGTACATTCTCGGACTGGCAACCAGTAGCTAGTGGTGTTCCGCAGGGGTCGGTGCTGGGTCCCCAACTCTTTACAATCTATATTAACGATTTGGAGGAGGGGATCGACTGTAACATGTCAAAGTTTGCAGATGAGACAAAGATGGGAGGGAAAGTAGAGAGTGAGGAGGACATAAAAAACCTACAAGGGGATATAGACAGGCTGGGTGAGTGGGCGGAGATTTGGCAGATGCAATACAATATTGGAAAATGTGAGGTTATGCACTTTGGCAGGAAAATCAGAGAGCAAGTTATTATCTTAATGGCGAGAAACTGCAAAGTACTGCAGTACAAAGGGATCTGGGGGTCCTAGTGCAAGAAAATCAAAAAGTTAGTATGCAGGTGCAGCAGGTGATCAAGAAGGCCAACGGAATGTTGGTTTTATTGCTCGGGGGATAGAATACAAAAACAGGGAGGTACTGCTGCAGTTATATAAGGTATTGGTGAGACCGGACCTGTAATACTGCATACAGTTTTGGTGTCCATACTTAAGAAAAGACATACTTGCTCTCGAGGCAGTACAAAGAAGGTTCACTCGGTTAATCCCGGGGAAGAGGGGGTGGACAAAGGAGGAGAGGTTGAGTAGATTGGGACTCTACTCATTGGAGTTCAGAAGAAGGAGAGGCGATCTTATTGAAACATATAAGATTGTGAAGGGGCTTGATTGGGTGGATGCGGTAAGGATGTTCCCAAGGATGGGTGAAACTAGAACTAGGGGGCATAATCTTAGAATAAGGGGCTGCTCTTTCAAAACTGAGATGAGGAGAAACTTCTTCACTCAGAGGTTAGTAGGTCTGTGGAATTTGCTGCCTCAGGAAGCTGTGGAAGCTACTTCATTAAATAAATTTAAAACAGAAATAGACAATTTCCTCGAAGTAAAGGGAATTAGGGGTTACGTGGAGCGGGCAGGAAATTGGACATGAATTTAAATTTGAGGTTAGGATCAGATCAGCCATGATCTTGTTGAATGGCGGAGCAGGCTTGAGGGGCCGATTGGCCTACTCCTGCTCCTATTTCTTATGTTCTTATGATCGGTGGAACACGGGGCTGGTGAACAGAATGCAGGCACAGGATGATAGGATTTAATCGGATATGAAAATGGACTTGAGATTGAGAGTAGAGTGAGTGATAGAGAGGGCGACTGAGAGGGAAAGCGAGAGGCTGTGGTGTGAATAATTCATCAGAATGAACTGCTGAAACTTCCAGTACAATTAAACAGAGAAAATGTGATTTGAAGGTGTTATTATGATGCGGTCAGATTGGGTGAGTTTTTATTGTCGGACTCGCTCCTCATGTTTATATCCCTGTCAGGTCCTCAGTCTGTTTTTGTGAATGTTCCTTGTTTTCCACATTAACACTAAACATCATTAAAATTCAAGAATAGAATCAGTAATTTCTTCATCGTGATGAAATATTGGGATACTGTATTTTTAAAGCTCTGCTGACTTCAATAAACAACGAGGTGGAGTTTGTTGATACTTTTTAATTTAATTTTAATTGAATGAACACATTTTATACCCAACACAGGTTCCCTGACACCAATAACCACATAAATGAACAGGTGAATGTATTGGTTGGATTGTGTTGGTGGGACCAATAGATTAGATTTCCTCTAACACTCTGCTGCAGTCTCTCCCTCCGAATTCCAGCCTCTCCTCCCACCGCATTGAATCCTTTGTCTCCTCATCCGTTTCTTCAGTATGTCCACTTTCCCAAACTATCTGCTCCTGACTTTCCTCCAGCTCCTGCATGTCCTTTTCCTTGTCTCCCTCCCAATCTCACTCACTGGCTCGGTCTTCAGCTGACTTTCTCGATTAATGCCACCCCGGTCGGCTCTCTTAACCCAGAGCAACAAACCAGATGCACCTCCCCCTGTCCCCTCACCTTCGCGACCCTTCGCTCTCTTTCACCGTCCGTCTGGAGCCCAAACCCGTCTTTAATCCGCTGGATTCCCGGTGTGTAAAACCCCTTCTCCCTTCCCCACCCGCACTGCGCCCTCACTCAACCCTTCCAGTGGATCCAGTGTTCACTTTATTCACTTTCTGTATCCATCTCCCAATTCATCATTGGTCATTGTGTTTAAAAACATCTCTCTGAAAATGCTGGAAATTTCAGCCCAGATCCTCTCAAACTGCTGCTTTGGCTCCAGGTCTGATCAGTAATTTCTCTGATTCCTTTTCTCTCTCTTGCAGTTAACTTGGTGGCGATTGTGATCCTGTCCCGAGGAAAGTGCGGTCTCTCCAAATGTATCAGTGTCTACCTCGTTGGAATGGCAGTGGGCGATCTCATGGTTGTTATCATTGGTGTGATATTGAATTGGATTGGTATGATGTATTTAGGAGTTTCATTCCTGCTCATTACTCCAGTGTGTAGTTTTATTGCCTCCTTGAGTAATGCAGCCACGGGTGTTTCTGTCTGGTTCACAGTCACTTTCACCTTTGATCGATTTGTTGCCATTTGTTGTGAGAAGCTGAAAATTAAATATTGCACCGAGAGAACGGCGGCTGTGGTTCTGGGAACAGTGAGTGTGCTGGGCTGTTCGGTGAATGTCCCCTGGTACTTTACATATGAACCTTACTATATAATTGATAATGTTCCCTGGGGTTGTGTGAGTAAACCGAGCTTCCGTTCTTCCCCCGCATGGGCCGCATTTGAGATGTTTCACCTCATTCTAACCCCTTGTGTCCCGTTCTGTCTGATTTTGCTGCTCAATGTTCTGACGGTCAGGCGTATTTTAGTGTCCAGTCGAGTCCGCAGGGGACTCCGGGGCCGCAGCAATGGAGAGAATCGGAGTGATCCAGAGATGGAGAACCGAAAGAAATCCATCATTTTACTCTTCAGTATATCGGGCAGTTTTATACTGTTGTGGCTGACACGGGTTGTCTTTTATATTTATGTGCGAATTGCAGACATTCGGTATTATTCCTCCAACACTGACTCTGTTGTTCTCACAGAACACACATCAAAGATGCTTCAGCTTCTCAGTTCCTGCACAAACACGTGTATTTATGTCCTGACCCAGACTAAATTCAGAGAGGAGATGAAGAACGCGGTGAAATACCCAATCAATCTAATTGTTAAATTAGTGAAATCATAGAAAGAGCTGAAGGGTTTCAAGCACTAGAACTAAATCCCATTTCATACTCCATCCCCTACACTTCCCGGGGGATGGAACGTACATTTTATATTAGCAGCACAGAGCCCTGGAATGATCCTAAATCTGAATCTGAAATTATATTTTATTGATAATCTGACCGATTGAGGTAGGATTTGCTTTGCAGATGACACGTGAATTGTTGCTCAAAATGGCGGCACGAAAGAGCTCAGCTGGACTTTAATTAACTGACCGCAAGGAAAAATAGGCAAATCTGGAAATCAAAGTCACTTCTTTGGTCCTGATTAGAATGTGTGTACTCCACATAAATGATGAGACAGAGGCAGAGAGGAAGGGAGAGAGGGAGGGAGACAGAGACAAAGAGAGAGAGAGACATAGAGAGAAGGAGGGGGCGAGCGGGAGACAGAGAGAGAGAGAGAGCGTGAGAGGCAGAGAGAGAGATGGACAGAGAGAGAGGGGGGGAGGCGGAGAGCTGGAGGCAGAGAGAGAGAGAGAGAGAAAGAGGGAGTGAGGAAGCGAGAAAGAGGGAGTGAAAGGGAGAGGCAATTAGGCAGAGACAGAGAGAGACTGACAGAGGGAGACAGAGAGAATGAGAGGCGGAAAGCCAGAGACAAAGAGGGAGGTGGATAGAGACAGAGAGAGTGACAGAGGAAGAGAGACAAGGGGGAAGAGAGATGAAGAGGGTGAGAGAGGGAGAGAGAGTGGGCGAGAGAGAGGGAGAGAAAGACGGAGAGGCTGAGAGACAGAGAGGGAGATATAGAGAGAGGGAAGCGAGGGAAAGAGAGAGATAGAGAGAGAGAGAGAGAGAGAGACAGTGAGAGAGAGACCGAGAAAGAGACAAAGAGAGAGGCAAGGAGTGAGAGACAGAGAGAGAGACCAAGAGAAAGACAACAAGAGAGGCAGGGAGAGAGAGACAGAGAGAGAGAGGGAGAGACAGAGAGGGCAGAGAGAGAGGGAGACAGAGAGAGTGAGAGAGAGAGACAGGCAGAGAGACAATGGGAGAGAGACGAGAGACAGACAGAGGGACAGAGGGAGAGAGAACACAAGGACAAAATAAATGTAGCAATTAGAAAAGTGCAGAAATAAAGAGGGGCAGAGACAGAGTTACTCAGAGATGGAGAGAAATAAAGAGTAGGTTATTAAGACAAGAGAGAAAAATAAAGAGAGAAAGAAAGTATATATATATATATACATATATATAATGAGAGAGAGACACTGCCAAATAATTACAGAGAAATAGGAGTGGAGAGGTAAATAGACAGAAGAAATCAATTCAAAATAACTAGAGACTGAGAGAGAGTCAGAGCAGGAGAGTGTCAGACATAAAACGAGAAAGAGGAAGAGAGAAAGATGAACAGAAAGCAGGGAGAAAATAGAGAACAGGCGAGAGGGAGACATACAAAGATTAAAACAGAGACTGAGAAAGATGGAATGAAATACAGAAACAGATTCAAAGAAGAGTTCGAGAAGTCAATTAGAAACAGAGAGAAATAAGTGGACAGAAGTAGAGTTGGAGAGAGTGAGAAACAAACAGAATGATATAAAGACAGATGAAAAGGGAAGGAGGAAGAGACAGATAAAAGGAAGGGAAAGGAAAAAGTAGATCCACAGAGAGAAACAAAGAGAGAGGTGATGCCTGGAGGCTGCACAATAAAGTCACTCAGCCTTGTGTACCTGACCCTGACCATTACTTACTGCAGGAGTTTCCCAGCTGCTCTGTGTGGTAAAAAATCATCTGATAAACGAAAGCCTGAGTCCAAATCGGCTTCAGCATGTCTGAAGGAAAAGGACGATTAAAAGGTGGAAGAGCTGTTAAAAGAACTATTTATGTCACGTTGTGAAAGGCAAACACAGGAGAGGATAGATCACCATGCCAATAATAACGATTCCAGGGGGTCTAGAGGTCGTTTGAACTCCTGCCGACTTGACTTGGTTACGTGGTGGACACTGAGAGAAAACAAGTGAAGTGTCAATCAATCATGGGTTGTATTTGTAGGAACCTAGTGTTGATAACCACTGTCTCAGAGGTGTGATTCTGAGTTTAAAAGGTTTTTATAAGCCGGATAGAAGTTGAATGGAGGGAGACACAGATCCACCATTCCTGCTGCAACCTCACCTTTCACTTCCTAGCAACACAATCTCACCTGGAATCATCATGACTGGTCATGACCTCCCAGCTAATGCCTCAATGCAGGTTTACAGATTGCCTGTGAAGCAGATGACCTGGATACAAGAGAAAATCAGGCTACAGTGCAACGGTGTCCATCAATGTACCTGGAGTCTTCCTGGCAAGCTTGAGCCAACCATAAGGATATCACTTTCGTTATGGGCTTCGTCTAAGATAGACATTGGATTTGCAAACGGTTATGCATTTTGGGAATTCAGAGTATGTTGTTTTATTGGTGTGAAAGCAATTCTAAATCGGGCATAAATCCAACGTGTTGATTAAATTCTAATGTAAATTTTCTAGTGCATTAATAATAATAAATGATTGTTTTGTTCATAAAGCCATGGTTTGTGCCTGAAGTTTCTTTAGGATAAAGAGCCAATTATTTAAATTTTAAATTAAACCTTGTGGAGATAAAAAGTAATTGCCCCAAATTAAAGCGTGAAATCACTTTGCACCTTTTTGCTCCTCCATCTGGACCATGTGTCACTTTCCCAGTGAGCTGCTGGGATTCTGTAATTAATCACAATGTACTCTTACCACTTCTGCTGTGTTACTAAACTGGACAGGGTCCCGCAGCACTCTCCTGATCTGTTACTGTTACAAATACTGTTATTGTTTCAGATTAAAGAAAAATATGAATAATGGAGAAATAAACCAAATCCCAGATCAGAACTTCATTCAGATTGAGTCCAATTTTACACTGATTTATTTAATATAAACTAGAATTACAAACTTTACACCAAATGGCTCATTTGACCTTTCCTCCGAATGTCTGGTCTCTCCTTCTCTGTAAGAATTATGTCCAAATAACTAAATATTAATCCATTTTCTTGCAGAAGTTCACATTTTGGTCTTTGATTCCCGCACTGCACCGCTGTCTTTGTGTTAAACATCAGCTCGTGCCAGTCTCACTCAGTTTGTATCTTTAACTATGGTGCAACAGTGATTTAACAGGAACAGCAAATGAACCCTCTGTGAAAATGCCGGTTTTGTTCAATTTAACACAAATTCGTGGTCTCACGAGCACTGAACATTTTAAACCGAGCCCTTAAAAATACAATGTGTAAAATGAGAAGGGATAAAAAGTTCATCGCACAAAAGAAATTATTAACGTTTTCCAACTTCACTCAGTCGCCCTTCATTCTGCAAAATAACATTATCGGTTAATCAATGGTGAATAAAACAAAGATTGTTATTTTTCTTACATGCGATTAATATAACAAGTGTTCAATAGCTGCTTCCCTGACGAGAAATCAGAATCGTACCCGGGTTACAGAGATAAGAACGCCGAATCCTAACCACCAGACAAGCAAAGAACCCTGTTTGCAATGTTATCAGATTTAACGTGGATTTCCCTTTCTCTGTCATTCAGCTTTTAATCCTTTTCAGCTCCTGATTGCGGATATTCCCGTGATTAAATAGGAATAAAGGACAATAGGCTCAGGAAAACCCGGGGAGGTGGCATCCCGCTCACCGAGCCTTTCCAGCAGCACTTATCTTACCAAGCACTGGAGTGAGTGAAACTTTCTCCGTGGGGGGGGGGGGGGGGGGGGGGGGTGGTGTCAATGTGGAAAGGATGGCGAGCGAACCAATTCTATGTCAGTTAGGATGGCCGAACGGTCTAAGGCGCTGCGTTAAGGTCAGAGTTTCATTTACAGGCGTGGGTGCGAATCCCACTTCTGACATCGATTATTCTGACTCCTATTTTATTTGTTGCTTGAGCTGCAGTTGATTTTTCGGCCCAATTGATTTGCTCTTCCCGCAATAACCAACCCGGTCTCCATCCACGGCACGTTTTGACGCCCACCGGCTCATCCCAAAATCATGCTTTAAACGAAAATATGCTGGAAACACAAGGCGGTCATTCAACATCTATGGAGAGAACATACACTTTGGGAAATGTACCATCGGAACAGGAGGAGGCTATTCAGCCCCTCGAGCCCGCTCCGCCATTTGATAAGTTCATGGCTGATCTGTGATCGAACTCCATATACCTGCCTTTGGCCCATATCCCTTCATACCTTCGGTTGGCAAAAAGCTATCTATCTCAGATTTAAAATTAGTAATTAAGCAAATATCAATTGCCGTTAGGGGAAGAGAGTTCCAAACTTCTTCCATCCTTTGTGTGTAGAAGAGTTTTGTAATCTCACTCCTGAAAGGTCTGGCTCTAATTTTCAGACTGTGCCCCCTAGTCCCAGAATCCCCAAACAGCAAAATTGTTTCCATCTATCCAGAAAATGTCAATGACACAGTCAATGAAAGGTGCAGTTCACGAAGGCGGCTCACCAGCACCTTCTCAAGATCAATTATGGATGGGCAATAAATGCTGACCTTGCCATTGACACCCACATCCCATGAACGAAAACAAATGTCGCCTGCATGGCCGATTAATTTCCTGCTGCTAAACGATGGGAAGAATGAAACCATCGGCTTCAGTCCTTTGAACGAACTGTATACACTTGCCGTCGAGCTCAATCCCCACTTGGTCCTCTGCCCCGAATATCCACTGCATCAGAAAATCCTCCATAACATCGACTGACAGCATGGAAACATCACAGAAGGAGGCCATTCGGCCCATCGTGCCTGTGCCAACTCTTTGAAAGAGCTATCCAATTAGACCCACTCCATTTCCCTTCCCCCATATCCCTACAAAATGTTCCCCTTCAATTAGTTATCCAGTTCCCCTTTCAATGTTATTATTCAATCTGTTTCCACCACCCTTTCAGGCAGTGCATTCCAGATCATGACAACTTGCTGCGTAAAACAATTCTCCTCATCTCACCTCTGTTTCCAATTACCTTAAATCTGTGTCCTCTGGTTACCATCCTTTCTGGCACTGGAAATAGTTTCTCCTGATTTATTCTATCAAAACCGTTCATGATTTTGAACACCTCTGTTAAATCTCCCCTCAACCGTCTCTGCTCAAATGAGAACAACCCCAGCTTCTCCAGTCTCTCCACCTCACTGCAATCCCTCATCCCTGGCACCATTCTAGTAAATCACCTCTGCACCCTCTCCAAGGCCTTGACATCCTTCCTAAAGTGTGGTGGGCAGAATTGTGACGTGGCCTGCTGAGGCCTAACCAGTGATTTAGAAAGGTTTAGCATAAGTTCCTTGCTTTAGTACTCGATGCCTCTATTAATAAAGTCAACGATTCCGAATACATTTTTTTTACAATCTATTTAACTTGTCCTGCCACCTTCAAAGATTTGTGTACGTATACCGCCAGGTGTACCTGTTCCTGCACCCCCTTTAAAATTGCACCATTTATTTTAAAGAGCTGGCACAGGCACGATGGGCCGAATGGCCTCCTGTGATTCTATGCTTCTATATTTTTGATTTCAACTCCATGAAGCGCTTTGGGATATCCCCCAGAAGTGGGAGTCAGCAGTTCACTTTCTCCCTTAATACTTCCATCTGACCTGGGCTGGATTAAATAGATGTTTTCGGGGTGTAATGGTTATCATGTTGGCCTCACACGCGAAAAACTCCCGGTTTAATCCCGGGTCAGAAACAATTTGCTGGTACTTGCTCTTCACAAACTTCCAGGCGCGAGCTTTCTCTCGTGTGAATTGGGCAGCAATCCTTTCATATTCAATAACGGCTGCATCAGATTCCTGGTCTCATCACCACTGAACACTTTTAAGCAGACTCCTAAAATAAAGTGCGTAAAATGAGAAGGGATGAAAGTCAGAAAAGTTAGCGTAGTTTCGACAGTCACCCGGCAAATTTGTTAGCATTTCGTTCATTGCGAAACAGAAAGTTGTGGGTTTATTAATGGTAATTAATAGAATCATCTCAGAGACTTGAAACAGTTTCTCCTTATTTGCTCTATCAAAACCTTTCATAATTTTGAACACCTCGATCAAATCTCCCCTTCACCTTCTCTGCTCTAAGGGGATAATCACAGATGCTCCATTCTCGCCACTTAATTGAAGTCCCTCATCCCTGTTACCATTCTAATAAATCTCCTCTGCACCCTCTCAAAGGCCTTGACATCTTTCCTAAAGTGTGGTGCCCAGAATTGAACGCAATACTCCAGCTGCAGCCTAACCAGTGCTTTATAAACGTTTTGCATAACTTTGTTGCTTTTATACGATATGCCTCTATTAATAAAGTCCATTTACCAGGCTGTCTATGTCCTCCTGAAGTCTGATACTATCCACCACAATGTTTACTAAATTCCCGAGTTTCGTGTCATCTGCAAAGTTTGAAATTATAACCTGTATACCCAAGTCCAGCTCATTAATGTATGTATCAAAAATGAAAACATTTTGCAGTGTGACTTGTGTGACTTTAAGTCTAGTTTATATAACATCTTCTCATAATTTAACACATTGCACCCTGGTAACAATCTGGTGAATCTGTGCTGCACTCCTTCCAAGGCCAATATATCCTTTCAGATTCAAAGGGTATAAGCTTGAAATAAGCGTCACTGTGGATCAGTTTTCGCTCACTCAAAGTTATCTGTTGAGTGAAATAAAAGAAAGCGCTTTTAAAGAATAAGGAAGCAGCCACTATCGCCCCTTTTGACAAGCCAATTTTGTGGCACTTTATCAAACGCCTTTTGAAAGGCCATATATACAACATCAACCACATTGCCCTCATCAGCCCTCTCTGTTAACTCATCACAAAACTCAATCACGATTTGCCTCTAACAAATCCACAGTGGCTTTCTATTATCAATCCACACTTGTCCAAGTGACTATTAATTTTGTCCCAGATTATCATTTCTAAAAGCTTCCCACCACCGTGGTTAAACTGACTGGCCAGTAGTTGCTGCGTTTATCCTTACACCCTTTTTTGAACAAGGGTGTAACATCTGCAATTCTCCAGTTCTCTGGCACCAAACCTTGTATCTAAGGAGGATTGAAAGATTATGGCCAGGACCTCTGCAATTTAAACCCTTATTTCCCTCAGCAACCTCGGATGCATCCCATTCGGACCAGGTGAATTTAAGTACAGCCAGCCTTTCTGGTATCTCCTCTTGATCAATTTTCACCCTATCCAGTATCTCAACTGCCTCCCCTTTTACAGTGATTTGGGCAGTATTTTCTTCCTCGATAAAGACAGATGCAAAATACTCATTTAGTACCTCAGCCATGCCTTCATGCGTAGATCTCCTTTTTGGTCCCTAATCGGTCTTACCCCTCCGCTTACTCACCGTTTATTTTTATATGCCTGTGGAAGACTTTAAAGACTTGATGAAGGGATCGAGTGTGATATATCCAAGTTTGCTAATGATTCAAAGCTAGATGGGAAAGTAAGCTGTGAGGAGGAAACAAAGAGTCTGCAAAGGGATATAGACAGGTTAATGTGTGCGTAAGAAGGTGACAGATGGAGTATAATGTGGGGAAATGTGAGGTTATTCACTTTGGTAGGAAGATCAGAAAAACAGAATATTTTTGAAATGGTGAGAAACTATTAAATATTGATGTCCAGAGCAACTTGGGTGTCCTGGACACCTGAACTCCAGGTTGTGCGAACCTAGTATCAGCACATAAAACGTGATGACAGAGAAAGGCTAAATAAACACTAAGACATGAAACAATCCTTGGTGCTTCCTGAGAGTCAGAAAAGTGGGATGGTTTACGACCATGATTTAAGATCAGTGGTGCTTACGTACGGAACAATTCAGCCGAATTGTATAAAGTTAGGGCATGCTCCCTTGTCAAATGTTAGGGCTCTCAGTAGGGGACAATCAGAAGTCCATTGCCACAGGCAGTCCGCAAAGATCATGTCTGATATACCTGGATTCGCAGACAGGTCAGGTTGTGTTGATTGCTTGTCATTAATGTAATCTGTAGACAGTTATATTATAATAATAATACTGTTGAATGTAATGTTGAAGGCAGCTGTAGTGCAACTCTTTTGGAAGTCAATCTATTAAACTTGCTATTTTGTAACCACTCGAGCTAAAATCAAGCGGAAGTTATTGTTGATGGATTAACAACCCATAGTTGCAACAGTAACGGGAGAAATCCGCTTACAAACATTCACTTTTTTTATAAACATCACACCATAGTTTCTTTTTTCACACGTTCTTTTTTGCAGTTCTAATCGAAATCGAAACACCGAAAGTCTAAGTGTTTTTCAGAAGACCCCCTCCTGTTATGTATCTTGAGCAGTTTCCCACATCCTTTTCCTGTGATGTGATAATTCTGGGCGCAGGATGAATGTAATTGGATTTGCTGCAGTCCGATGACAGCAGGCGATGGAAGCGAGCGCCATGCTGCTGCTGACAAGTGAAGGATACTTCCGATGCTGCCTGACATCCGGTGGGAGTGGGCGGGGATTTGAAAGCCAACCCATTCCTCCAATCTCGGAGCTCTAAAGCGGTGCTTGATAAACATTGATAGAAACAAACACCCAATGAAACACCCAGGCCTCGTGGCGCAACGGTGGAGCGTCTGACTCCAGATAAGAAGGTTATGTGTTCAAATCACGTCAGGGTCACAGTTTTTTCACTGAGAGCCGGTTTGAACAATTCTGCAATTCAAATTTTCTTTGCGTCTTCACAATGAACAGAACCCTGCTCTGAAGTCTGCCTCTGGTTCCCCAGTGTCAGGGAGGGAAGCACCTGATGACCTCATTTATTTAATGTAAAGAACAGAAGACAAACACACATCTTAGTTCAAAAACCACCCTGCAGGTGGACACATAGTGAGATAAACACAGGGCAGAGATGCAGACAGTATCCGGAAACATCGGTAAATAGACAAGAGACATGGATTGAGCGCTTTGTTAACAGAAAATTGTCTGAACCTCCACGGTCAATGAAAGGGCTTTTGTTGGCCGGTTTCCCATTGAACCGGAGAATTCGGGAGAGCTTGGGAGATGGTTGGTTCGGTTCCCTTGTCACCCACCAGCGGAAAAGTTTTGTCGATCCCACCCGACTAACTCCTTTCAAAAGCCACTCTGTCCAAAGCCAATATATCCTTCCAGATTAAAAGGGGATAAAACTTGAATAGAGCGTCACTGTGGATCAGTTTTCTCTCATTCAAAATTATCTGTTCAATGAAGTAAAAGATGCAGCTGACAAAGAATAAGGGAGCAGCCACTGTCTCCCTTTTTGGCAGGAGAAGAAAATCGATCTGTCTGTTTGTGGAGACCAAGTTCCAACATAATGTTTCCGCTCGGGATCGAACCGGGGACCTTTCGCATGTAAAACAAACGTGATAACCACTACACTACGGAAACCGATGATATGGTAGGTAACACAATGGACAGCTGAATGGTGTGCTCTCTCTGCTCGTACTTGGAATGTGTTGTTTCCATTGCAGCAAGAGACACAGACAGTGGCTGCTCCCCCTTATCTTTAAAAACTCGCAGGGTAGTGGGTTTGAGCCCCACGTTGGGCGAGTACCGTTTTAAACTTTTATGCTGCTTCCACCCGCCCCCCTCCGTCTCACCGCGCACGATGGGGCCGCGCCCGGGCTGAATCTCTCCATTTTGGTTTCCACCCCTGTCGCAGCATGAAATGGTCCTTATCAAAGTCACAAATGATACCCTATGGGACTACCACCATGATAAACTATCCCTCCTCATCCTTCTCAAATACAATATCTCACCGTGCTGTTACGCTGTTAGACTAGATTACTCTCTCTGCTCTTATTTGGAATGTGTTGCTTTTCCGTCTGACAACACTTAGTATCATTGTATTATGTTAGTCCGCTGGAGGAGATCATTCGGCCCCTCGTCCCTGTGCCGGGTAAAACACACGTATTCGTTCAAAATTCGTTCAGAGACAGATTGAGTGGTTTTTTTATCAGAACATTGCCTGAACCCCCACAGTCTACAGCTTTCCTCCTCGCTATCAACCACACGGCCTACTTTTGTGTCACCCGCAAATTTCTCAATCATGCCCCCTACGCTTAAGTCCAAATCGTTAATGTAAACCACAAAAAGCAAAGGTTAATCCCGGGGATGAGGGGGCGGACATATGAGGAGAGGTTGAGTAGATTGGGACTCTGCTCATTGGAGTTCAGAAGAATGAGAGGCGATCTTATTGAAACATATAAGATTGTGAAGGGTCTTGATCGGGTGGATGCAGTAAGGATGTTCCCAAAGATGGGTGAAACTAGAACTAGGGGGCATAATCTTAGAATAAGGGGCTGCTCTTTCAAAACTGAGATGAGGAGAAACTTCTTCACTCAGAGGGTGGTAGGTCTGTGGAATTTGCTGCCCCAGGAAGCTGTGGAAGCTACATCATTAGATAAATTTAAAACAGAAATAGACAGTTTCCTAGAAGTAAAGGGAATTAGGGGTTATGGGGAGCGGGCAGGAAATTGGACATGAAGCTGAGTTCGGATCGGTCAATGCCCTGTGGGTGGCGGAGAGGGCCCAGGGGCTATGTGGCCGGGTCCTGCTCCGACTTCTTGTGTTCTTTAGATTTGTGGTTGGGATCAGATCAGCCATGATCTTATTGAATGGCGGAGCAGGCTCGAGGGGCCGATTGGCCTACTCCTGCTCCAATTTCTTATGTTCTTATGTTCTTATGACCAAGTACCGAGCCCTGCGGCAAAACACTGGCAACAGCCTTCCAGCCGCAAAAGCACCCATTGACCATTACCCTTTGCTTTCGACCACTGAGCTAATTTTGGATCCAATAAGCCACATTCCCTTGGATCCTATGGGCCTTTACTTTTTCGACTAATCTGCCATGTGGGAATTTTTCAAAAGCCTTGCGACAATCCATGTAGACTACATCAATTGCGCTACCCTCATCGATCCTCTTTGTCACCTTCTCGAAAAATTCAATCAGGTTCGTGAGACACGACCTCCCCTGAACAAATCCATGCTGATTGCCCTTGATTGGTCCGTGCCTTTCGAAGTGACAGTTTATCCTGTCCCTCATTTGACATGGAGTCTTTCTCCTGCTTGCTGCAAGAACAGATAAGGCGGTTATCAGTGCTCAGGCCCGGCGAGCTCAGTCGGTAGAACATGAGACTTTTAATTTCAGGATCGTGGGTTCGAGCCCAATGTTAGGCGAGGGCCATTTTAAACTTTCATGCTGCTTTCACAGGCCAACAGTGCAGAAATAATGCAGAATAAAGCATGCTATCGGTCGTCAGAATGGCCGAGCGGCCGACGGCGCTGCGTTCAGGTCGCAGTCTCTTCTGGAGGCGTGGGTTCCAATCCCACTTCTGACATTCTATATTTTTACCAAGACGTGGAAATATTTTATTTGTGGATTGGGCAGCAGCTGATGTTTCTGCCAAGTTGATTTGCTCCTCCCACAAAAGCAATTGGCTTTGTCATGCATATGTGTCTTGAGAAGTTTTAAATGGTGAAATGGTTGACATATTAATGACCTGGAGAAAGAAATAGAACAGCAGTGGGAAGCAATAAAAACGCTGATCAATAGAGTCCAGGAGAAATATATCCCACGACAGAGCAAGAAAAAAATAGCCAGAAATGTCACACCAGGGTTGAATCAAGAAATAAGGACAAAATTGAAACGAAAGAAAAAGGCCCACACGAGACAATAAAGGAGAGAGGGGAATGTGAAAAGACTGGGAAAGAAGTCCAAAGAACTATTAGAAAGGCAAAAAGAAATATCAAAAAAGCAAAGTATTCTAGACACATCAACAGCCAAAGAAAATTTAGGATTGGAATAGGGCCACTAAGGGATACACACGACAAACTCACTGGCAATGACAGCGAAATGGCAGAAATATGAAATAATCACTTTTCTTCAGTATTTACCAGGGAGACTAATATTGTGGGCATGACAGGAGAAGAAGAGATCAAAAAATATATAATGACATTTAAGATCGAAATGGGGGAGATAATTCATAAACTAATCAAAGCTCGAGAGGAAATTTCCTGTTCGGAGCCGAACCAGAGTTTCAAACCGTTCAGTCACGCTAATTTCCGTATTACTGTTCAGGAGCTCGTTTCACAGGGACACGATTACTGCGCTCCATTTAGGGAGGCTCAGTGAAAGGCGGAAATTGATCTATTAATAGAATCATAGAATAGGACAGCGCCATTCTAATGCCATTCGGCCCATCGTGCCTGTGCCAGGTCTCTGAAAGTGCTGTCCAGTTCGTCCCACTCGCCTGCTGTTTCCCCATAGCCCTGAAAAAGTTTCCATCCAAGCGTTTATCCAATTCCCTTTTGAAAACTGTGAGTTAAGAAAAACAATATTGAAAGGGGTGCTGGGGCCTCTGCAGCGTCGATGTGGAGTGTGTGATGATTGAAGTTATTAAGATGGTTGCTTTACACATGGTATGTTGTGCTATCATCCTGAAATATCTTCAACATCCAATACAAATTAAATTGCAAACCTGACGGACAAACACTGGAAAACAAGTCACGAGTGAACGCAAATCATCTGGGACCCGTTTTCAGCCTCACCGCACTTTAAGTAAAGTGAAATAACTTTGCATTGAAAAGATTTGGAACTTGCATCTGTGCCTTTATCTGTTCCATTTCTTAAAGTTGCTGGTGTCTGATGATGTACACGCCTCTGCTCGCTCTATTGAACAAGAAAGGAGGTGTTTGACGTTGACGGGACCTGTTGGTTATGAGCTTATCCTTTACATTGAGTCGGTTCGCGTCTTTTGAACGGCGTCAGCTTTAGCCCAGCGGTGAACTTCGCAGCAAACAAGTTCATCACCGTCTCACCGCGGGCGCTGACTGACACGTTTATTGTTATTTCTTTCAGTCCTATATAAATAGTGACCGTGATTTTAAATTTGCACTAAGTGATTTTGAAGTAATCTCCTTTAAATTTTTCAAAGGTGACCCCGAATTTATGATAGTCCGGACATTTCACCAGCCGTGTTGAAAACAAAACATGTCTTTACCTTTCGCGTCTTTTTTCGAAAGGCAAAAAATATATTTCCCGTGACCTCTGAAGGATGGACGAGTGCATTTCAGAAAGCTGAAGCAAGTTCACCGAGCTTAAATCGTCTGACCACGTTAAAGGCGATATATATATATATATATATATGTGTGCAAATAGTTGCTGTCTGTTTCTGTGGTTGTCTTTTTTCTGTGTGTGTCCATCTGCAGGTCGATTTTGAATCAATACCAGTGTTCGTGTCAGTTTGTTGCATGAAATAAATGAGGTTATCAGGCGCTCCCCTCCCTGCCACTGGGTAGGTACTGAGTCGGGGTTTAGACCAAACATATGTTTCGTTTTGTGTGAAAAAGCAATTAAAACCTTCATTCGGGAATTATCCAGTCTCATGTGAGCGGTGAAAGAAACAGTGACCCCGATGTGATTTGAACACGCAGCCTTTTGATCTGGAGTCAGACCTTTGCGCCTCGCACTCTGAAGACAGGATCCTGGATGTTATTATATTTTTTGAATGTTTCTCAAACACCGTTTCATACATTGGTTAAATGGATCGGGCTTATCAAATCTCCGCCAGATCCCACCGGGTGTGAGACAGTCTTGGAAGCAGCCTTCACCCCCAATATCACGCTGGCATTCATCGCCTGCTCCCAACGGACTGCATGAACAGGGCTGGGAGATATGGACTTTGTTCACATCATTCAGCAATGTGAATCGTTAAATATTTAATCATTTTTAATGGGGACAAGGTTTCAAAACGCTCCCGCCCGGTTTCGAACCGGGGACCTTTCGCTTTCTCGGCAAACGTGATAATCACAACACTACGGAAAACTGATGCTTCAAGCTCTGTGATATGGATATAACCCCTCAGCCAAACTAATTTCCGTATTACTGTCCAGGAGCTCATTTCACAGGGATACATTTACTGCGCTGTATTCAGGAAGGCTGCAGAGAAGGATAGGTGGCAATGGTCAGGCAGGGAATCTCAGAGCATCGCGCCGACACAAACATTTCACTGTTTTTTTCATGTACCTGTTATCCGACCGCAGTTTAAACTATTGCGAATGGCATGCGCAGATGATATTGTTCATTGAGTGTTTTCTTGCTCGAAACATCAGCCTTTACGGTTAACAGCCGAACGCGCTAACCGATTGCGCCACAGAGACCAACCGGTGTGGTTTCTTGCAAGATACACGAAAGCAGCGTGTCACCTGGCCAAAGTTTCATGTTGCAGCCACAGAAATGTAGTTGTCCATTATCAGTGTTACTTTTCCAGAAATAAAGGAAGGAACATTGTTTGTGGAAACATGGAAACGGTCTGATCTCGCTCACAGCATCGATATCACCGCCAACCAGCTCTCCTGCAACCGGCGCGCTAATCGCTGCTTTGTCTGTTACTTATTAGCACTGCGGGAGAGCCTTCGTCACACGGATTGCAGCGGTTCAACAAGGCGGCTCACCACCACCTTCTCAAAGGTAATTAGGGATGGGCAATAAATACCGGCCTCGCCAGCGACACCCACATCCCATTAACGAATAAAAAAAATATTAATTTCAGATTCTGCATCAGTTTGAGGTGCTGTATTGGATTAAGTTTTGTATTTGTTTGAGGTACTTTATTGCTTTGAGATACTGAATTAGATTGAGGTACTGTATTAGTTTGAGGTATTAATTTATGTTTCAGGTTCTGTATCGGTTTGAGGTACTGTATTAGTTTAAGGTGTTGTATTTGATTGAGGTACTGTATTAGTTTGAGGTACTTTATTCGTTTGAGATGATGTATGAGCTTGAGGTATTATATTAGTTTCAGATTCTCTATCCGTTTCAGGTATTGTATTTGCTTGAGGTACCGTATTAGTTTGAGGTACTGTTTTAATTTGAGAAGCTCTATCAGTTTGAGGTGTTATCTTAGTTTGGGGTATCTGTATTATAAGGAAAGAGTTAGTCTTTATATTGAATTAATATTAACCTTTACCTTTTGCCTCTTAAGTAAGGAAGTATAAATCTCTGTTGGGAGAATGAAACTACAATCATAAGACAGATTTGCTTCATTTTATATGCATGCATATGTTTAATATAGAGACGAGTAGATTCTGAAGTCCAGAAACTCTTGGATCGGAGCTGATATCATAATACTCATAAGTTTAATTATCCTTTTGATATAAACAATTCTCTGACAATCATAACAAGGCCTTTAAATCATTCAGAGCTGGTGTGTATGTGTGTCAGACAGCATTGTGTGCTATTCGTCTTACCAGCTTCACAGGGAAGCAGGAGAGGTGTGAGATATGTACGATTGCTACGTATCATTCCAAGCTGACGCAGCGGGAAAGGGCTGCACTGGTGAGAGATAAACACCATTCTGCTCTCTGGTCAATGGGCAAGGCCATATGTTTTAACTAACAAGTTCAAAAGTTATAGTTATAATTAATGCCTAAAGCAGAACACCTGGCTGTGCCGAAGGAGCCTGCTTGCACCACAAGGCGACATCTAGTGGAGGAGTGTAGTTAGGTGATGAGGGAAGTGATACTCTGATGACATCGAAAATTCTGGAAACCCTCAGCAGGTCAGGCAGAATCTGTGGAGAGAGTAACAGAGTTAATGTTTCAGATCAATGACCTTTCATCAGAACCACGTTGGGCAGTTGTGTTTGGTAATAGTATGAAACATTGGAATTGTTTCACTCATGTGGGGTGATTTGGGTACTTTTCTGTCTTTGGAAGTTGAAAAGTAAAATCAGGGCTCGTCCGGGATTTGAACCCGGGACCTCTCACATATTTGGATCGACAACCCCGAAGCGAGAATCATACCCCGAGACCAACGAGCCCGTTGACAAAAACCAATGCATTCAAGAGCCAGCCGTCGTAAAACCCTTTTTGTTGGCTATCCTTGATAAGCAATTATGAGGACAGGTTGCAAAGACCAGACTTGCATTCCCTTGAGTTTAGAATATTAAGGGGTGATCTAATTGAGGTGTTTGGATTATTAAAGGATTTGACAGGGCAGATAGAGACTATTTCCTCTGGTGGGGAGAGTCCAGAACAAGGGGGCATAACCTTAAAATTAGAGCTGGGCCGTTCAGGGTTGATGTCAGGAAGCACTTCTTCACACAAAGGGGAGTGGAATTCTGGAACTCTCTCCCTCAAAAAGCAGTTGAGGCTGGGGGTCAATTGAAAATTTAAAAACTGAGATTGATAGATTTTGGGGCTAATTCGGGAGTTTAATGACTTTGACATTTTTTCCCTGTGACTTAGACAGTTTCGATCGATGAAATATTCGTGAAAAGAGTCAGTGCAAAGAGAGTCAACAGTTCATGTTTTCCCGAGACACTTCCTTCAGAGCTAAGAACGAAAAGTTTCTCATTTCCATAGTGCAGCGGTTATCATGTTCACCAGTTACACGCAGAAAGTCCCCGATTTAACCTCGGAGGGAAGCATGTTGTTGGGACTTGCTCCCCATAAACCTCCAGGGTCGAGTTTGTTCATGCGTGAAAGGGGCTACAAACCTTTTTAAATTTAACAACGGCTACACCAGATTCCTGGTATAATAAGCACTAAACACTTTTAAGCAGACTCCTAAAATACAGTATGTAAAACGGGAAGGGATAAAAGTTCATGACATACAAAACACAAAGATTTATTGACGTTTTAATTGTCACTTGGCAAACAAGTTAGCATTTCCTTCAGTGTGCAACAGAACGTATTAATGGCGATTAAAGAAAACATTAAATGTCTCACAGACTTGAATTATTTTTGTGCAATGAACTATTCCCAACCACAAGGGAACACTGCATCAAACATATATATTTAAGTATATAATAAGTATATATAATATATATCTACATATATATAATCTATGCCATCAGTAGACCTCGTGGTGAAACGGTAGCCCGTCTGACTCTGGATTCTGAAGGCTGCGTATTTAAATCATGTCGAAATCACTACTTCTTATACCATTCATATCAGCCTGGATAATTTCGGAATCACTGCTTTTTAATAATAAACGAAACTTTGCTCACGAGTTCATTGTTCATTGCTCCCTGTCATTGATAATTGAAATGAAATATTAATCTAGCTAAGCCGGAGAACAAAATATTAAACAAGCAAAACAAATACTGAGCAAAATTATTTGCAATGTTTGGGGGGAAGTGCAGCTGAAAAGCAGAAGATCTGAATGGAATGATCAATGATTGAGCGGAATACATTGCTCGACTTGTTACTCGATTGCCTTCTTGCACAGCACCTCACAAACCTCAACCACCTAGAAGGACAAAGGCAGCAAGTACATGGGAATAACACCACCTGCACGTTCCCCTCCAAGTCACACACCATCCCGACTTGGAAATATATCGGCCGTTCCTTCATCGCCGTTGGATCCTGGAACTCCCTACCTAACAACACTGAGGGAGAACCTTCACCACACGGACTGCAGCGGTTCAAGAAGACGGCTCACCACCACCTTCTCAAGGGCAATTAGGTTTGGGCAATAAATTCTGGCCTTGCCAGCGACACCCACATCCCATGAACGAATGTAAAAAATCTCTGTGCTCCTCCAATTCTGGCCTCTTGCGCATCCCCGATTTAAAGCGCTCCACCATTGGCGGCTGTGCCTTCAGCAACCTAAGCTCTGGAAATGCCTCCTTAAACCTCTCCGCCTCTCGCTCCTTCAACACATACCTTAAAACCTACCTCTTCGACTAAGCTTTTGGTCACCTGTCTCAATAGCTCCTCATGTGGCTTAGTGTCAAATTCTGTTTAATAACGCTCCCGTGAAGCACCTTGTGACGTTTTACTACGTTAAAGGCGCTCGACAAATGCAGGCTGTGTCCTCTGGTTATCGACCCTCCTGCCAATGGAAACAGCTTCTCCTCATCCATTCTATCAAAATCCCCTCATAATTTTGAATACCTCTATTAAATCTCCCCTTAACCTTATTTTGCTCGAAGGAGAACAATCCCAGCTTCTCCAGTCTCTCCACATAACCCATCACTGGACACGATGCAAGGCGGAGGTTTGCAACCAGGTTTGCAAATTATTGCCAGTCGGGAGCTGGACAAATCGAAAGGAACCGAAATGACAAACAGCTTTGTGAATCTATAGATACGCTTTGGGAAACGGAATTGGAGTCGAATAAAAGACTGACCAGACAGGCGGCCAAGACGCAGCTGAGTCGGCATGTCCCCCTGGAACAGTTACTCTGATGTTGTGGATGAAATTAAGAGGTCAGAGCCATTTAAAGCGCTCCCAGTTACTGCAGATCAGGGATCAAAACCTGACATCAGCGTCCGGACGCTCAGAATACTTTTTCTTTATTTGTTCATGGGATGTGGGCGTCGCTGGCGAGGCCGGCATTTACTGCCCATCCCGAATTGCCCTTGAGAAGGTGGTGGTGAGCCGCCTCCTTGAACCGCTGCAGTCAGTGTGGCGAAGGTTCTCCCACAGTGCTACTGAGTGACAGACAAAACACCGATGGGCGCGCCGGTTGCAGGAGAGCTGGTTGGCGGTGATATCGATGCTGTGAGCGAGACCAGACCGTTTCCATGTTTCCACAAACAATGTCCCATCCTTTATTTCTGGAAAAGTAACACTGATAGTGGACAATTGCATTTCTGTGGCTGTAAATTTGGCAAGGTGACACGCTGCTTTAGTGTATCTTGCAAACACATGTATTGGGTGATCTCTGTAGCGCAATCGGTTAGCGCGTTCGGTTATTAACCAAAAGCTTTGGTGGTTTGAGCCCACCCATGGACGAAAATTGCACCTTTTTCTTCCCACTTTCGGATTCATTGCCTCATTCTGATCGCCCTGAAGCCAGTGCCAGGTTTTAATTCCTGATCTGCAGTAACTGGGAGCACTTTAAATGGCTCCGATCTCGTAATCTCATTTCAAGTTTTCGAATGTGTGATTTGGCTGCAAGAAAACACTCTGTGAACAATGTCATCTGAGCATGCCTGATTCGCTACAGTTCAAACTGCGGTCGGATATCAGGCACATGAAAAACAGTGAAATGTTTGTGTGGGCGCGATGCTCTGGGATTCCCTGTCTGACCATCGCCACCGATCCTTCTCTGCAGCCTTCCGAAATACAGCGCAGTAAATGTATCCCTGTGAAATCAGCTTGGCTGAGGCGTTATGTCCCAAACACGGGACTGCAAGCTTCAGGTTTCCGTCGTGTCGTGGTTATCACGTTCGCCGAACACGCGAAAGGTCCCCAGTTCGAAACCGGGCGGAAACCTTGTTCCCATTAAAAATTGGTAAATATTTAACGATTCACACTGCTGATTAAATGTGAACAAAGTCCATAACTTGCAGCCCGCTGAGAGCAGGCGATGAAAGACCCGTGATATTGGGGGTGAAGGCTGCTTCCAATTCTGTCCCACACCCGGTGGGACCTGGTGGAAATTTGGTAAGTCCTATCTATTCAACCAAGGTGGGATAAATGAAACGGTGTTTGAGAAACATTCATGTGTATAATAACATCCTGGATCCTGTCTTCAGAGTGCGAGGCGCAAAGGTCTGACTCCAGATCAAAAGTCTGCGTGTTCACATCACATCGGGGTCACTGTTTCTTTCACCGCTCACATGAGACTGGATAATTCCCGAATGAAGGTTTTAATTGCTTTTTCACAGAAAAGAAACAGGTGTTTGGCCGAAAACCTGACTCAGTACCGACCCAGTGGCAGGGAGGGGAGAGCCTGATACCCTCATTTATTTCATGCAACAAACTGACACGAACACTGGTATTGATTCAAAATCGACCTGCAGATGGACGCACAGAAGAAAGAGAACCACAGAAACAGACAACAACGACTTGCATATATATCTGTATACATTGCCTTTAACGTGGTCAGACGATTTAAGCTCGGTGAACTTGCTTCTGCTTTCTGTAATGTACTTGTCCATCCTTCAGAGGCCACGGGAAATATATTTTTTGCCTTTCGAAAAAAGACGCGAAAAGCAGAGACATGTTTTGTTTTCAACACGGCTGGTGAAATGGCCGGACTATCATAAATTAAGTCGCCTTTGAAACATTTAAAGGCGACTATCTAAAAATCACTTAGTGCAAATTTAAAATCACGGTCACTATTCATTTTGGTCTGAAAGAAATAACAATAAACATGTCAGTCAGTGCCCGCGGTGAGACGGTGTCGAACTTGTTTGTTGTGAAGTTCACCGCTGGGCTAAAGCTGACGCCGTTTAAAAAACGCGAACCCACTCAATGTAAAGGATGAGCTCACAAGCAACAGGTCCCGTCATCGTCAAACACCTCCTTTCTTGTTCAATGGAGGGAGCAGAGGCGTGTACATCATCAGACACCAGCAACTTTAAGAAATGGAACACATAAAGGCACAGATGCAAGTTCCAAATATTTTCAATGCAAAGTTATTTCACTTTATTTAAAGTGCCGTGAAGCTGAAAACGGGTCCCAGATGATTTGCGTTCACTCGTGACTTGTTTTCCAGTGTTTGTCCATCAGGTTTGCAATTCAACTTGTATTGGATATTGAAGATATTTCAGGATGATTGCACAACATACCATGTGTAAAGCAACCATCTTGATAACTTCAATCATCACACACTCTACATCGACGCTGCAGAGACCCCAGCACCCCTTTCAATATTGTTTTTCTTAACTCACAGTTTTCAAAAGGGAATTGGGTAAACGCTTGAATGGAAACTTTTGCAGGGCTATGGGGAAACAGCAGGCGAGTGGGACTAACTGGACAGCTCTTTCAGAGAGCTGGCACAGGCACGATGGGCCGAATGGCATCCGTATGGCGCTGTCTTATTCTATGATTCGATTAATAGATCAATTTCCGCCTTTCACTGAGCCTCCCTAAATGGAGCGCAGTAATCGTGTCCCTGTGAAATGAGCTCCTGAACAGTAATACGGAAATTAGCGTGGCTGAGCGGTTTGAAACTCTGGTTCGGCTCCTGGCAGGAAATTTCCTCTCTAAGTTTGATTAGTTTATCAATTATCTCCCCCCTTTCGATCTTAAATGTATTTACATATTTTTTGATCTCTTCTTCTACTGTCATGCCCACAATATTAGTCTCCCTGGTAAATACTGAAGCAAAGTGATTATTTAATATTTCTGCCATTTCGCTGTCATTGCCTGTGAGTTTGTCGTGTGTATCCCTTAGTGGCCCTATTCCTATCCTAAACTTTCTTTGGCTGTTGATGTGTCCAGAATACTTTGCTTTTTTTGATATTCCTTTTTGCCTTTCTAATAGTTCTTTCGACTTCTTTCCCATTCTTTTCACATTCCCCTATCTCCTTTATTGTCCAGTGTGGGCCTTTTTCTTTCGTTTCAATTTTACCCTTATTTCTTTATTCATCCCTGGTGTGTCATTTCTGGCTTGTTTGTTCTTGCTTTTTAGTGGGAGATATTTCTTCTGGACTCTATTGATCACCGTTTTAAATGTTTCCCACTGCTGTTCTATTTCTTTGTCCAGGTCATTAACATGTCAAACATTTCACCGTTGGAAACTTCTCAAGTCACATTTGCATGACAAAGCCAGTTGCTTTTGTGCGAGGAGCAAATCGACTTGGCAGTAAAATCAGCTGCAGCCCAATCCACAAATAAAATATTTCCACGCAATGGTAAAGATAACAAATGTCAGAAGTGGGACTCGAACCCACGCCTCCAGAAGAGACTGCGACCTGAACGCAGCGCCTTAGACCGCTCGGCCATCCTGACGACCGATTTCATGTTGCATTCTGCATCATTTCTGTACTGTTGGCCAGTGAAAGCATCATAAAAGTTTAAAATGTTACTCACCCAACGAAGGGCTCGAACCCACGATGAAGAACCTCGTGCTCTGTCCAACTGAGCTTGCCGGGCCTGAGCATTGTTCACCGCCTTATCTGTCATAACAGCAAGCAGGAGAAAGACTCCATTTCGAATTATTGCAATCAATTCTGAGGGACAGGATAAACTGTCCCTTCGAAAGGCACGGACGAATCAAGGACAGTCAGCATGGATTTGTTAAGGGGAGGTCGTGTCTGACGAACCTGATTGAATTTTTCGAGGAGTTGACAAGCAGGATCAATGAGGGTAGCGCAATTGATGTAGTCTCCGTGGACTTTAACAAGCCTTTTGAAAAGTTCCCACATGGCAGATTGGTCAAAAAAGTAAAGGCCCATGGGATACAAGGGAATGCGGCTTGTTGGATCCAAAATTGGCTCAGTGGCAGGAAGTTAATGGTCGACGGGTGTTTTTGCGGCTGGAAGGCTGTTTCCAGTGAGGTGCCGCAGGGCTCGGTACTTGGTCCTTTGATTTTTGTGGTATACATTAACAATTTGGACTTAAACGTCGGAGGCATGATAAAGACATTTGCAGGTGACACAAAAATAGGCCGTGTGGTTGATAGCGAGGTGGAAAGCTGTAGACTGTGGGGGTTCAGGCAATTTTCTGATAACAAAGCACGCAATCTATCTCTGAACGAATTTTGAACGAATACGTGTGTTTGACCCGGCACAGGCACGATGGGCCGAATGATCTCCTCTTGTGGACGAACATAATACGATGATACCAAGTGTTGTCAGATGGAATAGCAACACATTCCAAATAAGAGCAGAGAGAGGAAACTAGACTAACAGCATAACAGCACGGTGAGATATTGTATTTGAGAAGGATAAGGAGGGATAGTTTTTCATGGTGGTAGTCACATTGGGTATCAATTGTGACTTTGATAAGGACCATTTCATGCTGCGACAGTCTCTGTAACTGTGTGTGAGTGTGGGATTCATTTTGTATCTGTCTGTCTCTGGTGCTGTGTGTGAGTGTGGGATTCATTCTGTATCTGTCAGTCTCTGGGACTGTGTGTGAGTGTGGGATTCATTCTGTATCTGTCAGTCTCTGGTACTGTGTGTGAGTGTGGGATTCATTCTGTATCTGTCAGTCTCTGGTACTGTGTGTGAGTGTGGGATTCATTGTGTATCTGTCAGTGTCTGGTGCTGTGTGTGATTGTGGGATTCATTCTGTATCTGTCATTATCTGGTACTGTGTGTGATTGTGGGATTCATTCTGTTTCTGTCAGTCTCTGGTACTGAGTGTGATTGTGGGATTCAATGTGTATCTGTCAGTGTCTGGTGCTGTGTGTGAGTGTGGGATTCATTCTGTATCTGTCAGTCTCTGGTACTGTGTGTGAGTGTGGGATTCATTCTGTGTCTGTCAGTCTCTGGTACTGTGTGTGAGTGTGGGATTCATTCTGTATCTGTCAGTCTCTGGTGCTGTGTGTGAGTGTGGGATTCATTCTGTATCTGTCAGTCTCTGGTACTGTGTGTGAGTGTGGGATTCATTGTGTATCTGTCAGTGTCTGGTGCTGTGTGTGATTGTGGGATTCATTCTGTATCTGTCATTATCTGGTACTGTGTGTGAGTGTGGGATTCATTCTGTATCTGTCAGTCTCTGGTACTGTGTGTGATTGTGGGATTCATTGTGTATCTGTCAGTGTCTGGTGCTGTGTGTGAGTGTGAGATTCATTCTGTATCTGTCAGTCTCTGGTACTGTGTGTGAGTGTGGGATTCATTCTGTATCTGTCAGTCTCTGGTGCTGTGTGTGAGTGTGGGATTCATTCTGTATCTGTCAGTCTCTGGTACTGTGTGTGATTGTGGGATTCATTGTGTATCTGTCAGTGTCTGGTGCTGTGTGTGATTGTGGGATTCATTCTGTATCTGTCAGTCTCTGGAGCTGTGTGTGATTGTGGGATTCATTCTGTATCTGTCAGTCTCTGGAGCTGTGTGTGATTGTGGGATTCATTCTGTATCTGTCAGTCTCTGGAGCTGTGTGTGAGTGTGGGATTCATTCTGTATCTGTCAGTCTCTGGTGCTGTGTGTGAGTGTGGGATTCTTTCGGTATCTGTCAGTCTCTGGTACTCCATGAGAGTGTGGGACTCATTCTGTATATACAGTCTCCAGTACTGTATGTGGGAGTTGAATTCATCCTATTTGCAGTTACTCATACTGCATGTTAGTGTGGGATTCATACTGTACCTGTCAGTCTCTGGTACTTGATAAGAGTGTGGGATTTACTCTGTGTCTGTCAGTCTCTAGTACTGTATATGAGTTTGGGATTCCTTCTGCATCTGAGAGTTGGATTCATTCTGTGTCTGTGTGTCTCTGCTACTGTCTCTGAATGTGCGATTCATTCTGTATCTGTACGTAATTATTCTCTCAGATAATATTATAGCGTTCAATATTATAGCTTTAATATCTCAATGTTTAAATAGTTTTACTCCTTGTTTAATTGGTAAATATGGACGTACTTTCGGATTTGATGCTGGGGTTTTAATCAGATTATTTGTGTGCTTTTTGGAGTACGATTAAATCTGTATCTCTGTGAGTACTGTTGTGGATGATAATATATCTTTCAAACTGATAAGGTGACATTTTAGAATTGGTATGTAATGTGTAGATCAGTCTGTAGAAATGGAATTGATACCGTATCTTTCAGTCGAATATTGTATGAGATTTTTGGACTGGTATGTAATGTGTATCTCTGTCTGCACTACTAGAATTGATACTCTATCTTTAAATCTCATTCTACGAGTGCATTCTGAACAGGTATCTAATTTGTTTCTCAGGTTTACTATCTTTCAATATTTCTCAATCTGATACTCTGCCTGAGTTTTGGACTTGTATGCAATTTGTATCATATGATACACTTTTCGAATGGATATTGCATGTATTAAAGTCATGTGTGTGAGAGTTCTGGGCTAGTATTCAATTTGAATCTCGGGGTACATTATTGGGATTCATTCTGTACCTTTGAATCGGGTACCATGTGTGATTTCCATCTGGTATTTAATTCGTAGCTAATTTTGCTCTGTTGTGAGATTGACACAGTGCCTTTCACTCTGAGAGTGTGATTTTGGACTGGGATTTTTGTATCTACCTGTCATCGGGACTGAGTTAGGGGGAAATGGAACAGTGTCAGCCTCACCTACTCTGCTTGACTGTTGGATTGAAAATGTGTCTCTGGAAATTGTGATCAGTGTGGGACTGACTATTCCTGCTGTCTGAGACTGTGGAACTGATGAGCTGTCTGTGTCTCTGTGCTCTGTGAGTGATAATATACTTACTGTGTGTGAGAAGGAGCTGGCTGCATTGTTCCTTCTGCCTCGGGTGGAGGAAGCATCACATTTATTCTGGATCGTTCAAGGGTTTGCCTGTGGAAAGAAAATTATCTCTTGTTACTCAGGAACATGTGAGGGAGAAAATTCAAAAGTGATCAGTTTAATATCTCTGTTAATGATCATTTTGAATATCCACAAAATGAAATCCAGTGATACAAACAGTGTCAGTGTCTGACTCCACTGCAGTACTGCAGCACTCAGCTTCTGCATACCAGGTGTGTTGGGCTGTTTTACAACAATTCAATGACATCCAGACACGGCCCAACCCCTGCACTGATCCATGAATGGGACTACCCGATGGGGCAGGGACCTTTGTACAGGTCAGGTTTCTAATCCCCTCTCCCATGGGACTAACCGTTCAACCGAAACCAAACAGCCGCTGTTTAAAATGTGTCCTTCACACTTCTCACCTGATGCCTGCAATAGATGCTCTTTGTATAACTCCCCACATCCTTACTGTTTCCACTCTTCACTGTCCAATAACAATAAACAGGGTGAGGCTGGAACTAAACCAGGACCATTCACGACTGGTTTGGGGAGAGAAAGCAGCAATGATTTTAATAGCAGGTTCCTCCCATTCTCTCTCCCTTCCCCTGGACACACCCTGTACACACACAGCCCGAGAATGACCTCTCCTTTCCCCCCTCTCACTCCATGTTCCGTGACCAGTTCCTAATCCACTCCGCCTCTTACAAACAGCCCCCGGACTCCCCCAGAACTTCCCCCGGACTCAATGCCGATCTCTGAGCCCATCTGCGGACACGGTCCCGAAGCGATCATCTGCTGTAACGAGGCTGCTCTTTGCTCCCTTCCCCCGGGGGCCGTGATCGCTCCATTCCCAGCTGTTTTAAACTATCTTCTTCCGCTCACTGAGGGAATGGCGCCCACAATTCCCAATCCAAAAATCGATGGAAACTTTCCCCAATTGGAATTTTTCCGAGTCTGAGCAAAGTAAGTGGGTCTGGGGGAGAGGTCAGAGGGAATGGGGTCCACAGGCAGTGCAGGAACAGGAACCCGAATGGGAAACAGATGGGATTCCACCAGTGCCTAACGCTGGAATCCAGACTGACTTTACAATCTCCAACTATTAAACTAGATGTTTCCATCCCTGCTGTTTCTCTCGGGGTCTTTTGATGGTAAAGAGCCTTTCAGAGATAAAGTGAGCGGCTGTGAAATCAGCCAATGGATTCTCTTCATTAATGGCCCCTATAATGTGTGACTGGGAGAGGATTTCCCAAACCAATCCTGGAGAAACATGGGAGGAAAGTGGGAGTCGGTGTATTTGCTGGGACCGTGTAGGGTTAATATCAGGCAGCAACAGTCGCAGATTAATTTAACCGGAGTGAAACTGTAGGTCACTGAGAGTAATATCGAACAGCCCTGAGCTGTAAAACTGCAGATAGTACAACAGGCATTAGAGGGTTAAATGTGACCCATTGTTTCTGTCCCTCTCTGTACTGTCCCCGAGTGTGGGATTAATAGTGTTTCTGACCCTTGTACAATATCAGTGAGAGATGAGATTGCATCTTCTGTCTCTCCAACGCGATCTTTCTGGATAAAACGGCACTTTACCGGTCAGTCTGGAACTAATACTGTTAACGTCTGTCTGTCACTGTGTCTCACCGCTCTCTCTGTCTCTCTCACCGTGTCTGCCTCCCTCTCTCTCTCTGCTGCTGTATATGAAGGCGGATACTGCTATTGAGCGTGATTTGGACACAGATAGGGAGTGTAAGACTGATACTGTCTCTCTCTCTCTCTATTGCTGGACATGAAAGTGGGATACTGTCTGATATAAAATAGAGAGAATGAGATGTCCGGGCCGGGCCTCACTGTAACTGGGGATGTGTTCGGCTCCAGTCCCAGTTAATGGTCATAATCTTTTCACAGATTCAGGGCGAGAGTCTCTGTGAGACGGTAACACTGGCGGAGAAACTCCGCGTCATAACTCAAACCCCAACACATGAGATTCTCCAAATAAGCTGGAATAAGGTGTTTGTAAAACGCTGAACCCGTCTGGGAGGGGATGTGTGGGGAGATCGAACAGGGAAACAGACTGAAATGGAGGAGCCGAGTTGACTTGTTATTGAATGGACTGTATTTAGGCAGGAATATTAACGATTTCTCATTGTAACGGGGCTTATTTGAAAGCTTCGGGTTTTGGGAATCCTTGAATATGAAGCCCGGGTCTGTCAGGGTTTGTGCGGAGCGCTGAGGTTCGGTTCTATTATCGATAAACGGTTTGAAACTGTCGGATGGAGAGAACTGGAGGTGGAGCTGGAAGATCAGAGGCCGCTCTCCACTCTGTCACTCTGACTGTCTCCTCCCCTCCCGATTTCTCTGTTTAATCCCCCATATGGAACCAAAGCGAGTCGTTGGACTCTAAACACGGTTTACTCGTTAACAGGACGAAAGGCGAGTAATGTTCCTGATCTCCTGGGCACCAGGCAATTCACTGTTATTTGTTTCTGTACAGAGTTACATTTCAGTGATTCCCCAGTGAGTTTGTAAATAATCCAACAAAATAGAACAGAAACGGAGCGAAGCGCTGAATTCCACAGATGTAGAAAGGTTAGTCGAGCAGTTCTGGTGATTCTTTACGAGCCCAGCATGGCAAGTAGTTTAAATAAATACAAGAAAACTGGTGATGTGTGGGCTGGGTTCTATAAGTCACCGTTTAAAGTACCGGACTGAGGTCACTGCCGCGACTCCAGTCCCATTAATACCTCATCTCGTCCACAACGAGACAAAAGCAGCTCAAAGCCACACTGGGAGCATGATATCAGGGTCTCCTTTCAGACAGCAACCAGCCCTTTCACAGATACAGAGGGTGGCTCTGAAAAGAGCCTTTACATCGAGTTACATTGAAACGACAGCACAGAAACAGGCCATTCGGCCCAACTAGTCTATGCCGGCGTTTATGCTGCTCATGAGCCTCCTCCTTCCTTACTTCATCTCACCCGATCTGCATATCCTTCTGTTCCTTTCTCCCTCATGTGCTGATCTATCTTCCCCTTAAATGCCCCTCTGTTATTTGCCTCAGCTGCTCCTCGTCGTTGCAAGTTCCACATTCTAACCACTCTCTGGGTAAAGCAATTTCTCCTGAATTCCCGATTTGATTTATTAGCGACTATTTCATGTTTATTACCTGAAGTTTTGGACTCCCCACAAGAGGAAACATTTTCTCTACATCTATCCTAACAAACCCTATCATTTTCTTTAAAAACCTCGATCAGATCAACCCTCAGCCTTCTCTTTTCTAGTGAAACGAGACCCAGTCTGTTCAGTCTTTCCTGATAAGAATAACTTCTCATTTCTGGTATCATCCTTGTGAATCTTGTTTGCACCTTCTCCAATGCCCCTATGTCTATCATATGGAGACGAGACCTGTTCGCAGTATTCCAAGTCTGGTCGAAACAAGGTTCTATACAAGTTTAACATAACTCCTTTGCTTTTCAACTCTATCCCTCTAGAAATGAATCCTAGTGTTTGATTTGTCTTTTTATGACCTGATTAACCTGGGTCGCTACTTTTAGTAATTTGTGTATCTGTACCACTAGATCCCTTTGCTCGTCTATCCCGTTTAGACTCTTATTATCCAAGCAGTGTGTGACCTCCTGATTGTTCATTCTGCAAGTTTATTTATGTCCTCTTGCATTTTGATGCTTTCTTCCTTTGTATTAACTAAATCCCCCAAGTTGGTGTCGTCCACAAATTTTGGAATTGTACTTCCGATTCCCGAATCCCAATCGTTAAAGTAAATTGTTAAGAACAGTGGTCCCAGCAACTGGAACTCCACTTCCCACCTTTTGCCAGTCTGAGTAGCGACTCTTCACCTCTATTCTCGGCTTTCAGTTTTGTAGCCAACTTGCTATCCATTCTGCCAACTGATCCTGACTCCACGTGCTCTGAACTTAGCCATGAGTCTACAATGTGCTACATTATAGAAGGCCTTCGGAAAATCCAAATATATCACATCTACTGCATTAAACTTGTCTACACTTTCTGTTCCTTCTTCAAAGATTTCAATCAGGTTGGTCCTGTCCTTTGGGTTATCAGATTAAGCCTTGGCCGGTTTACTTGCTCTTGGAGCTCACAATGCTGGTTTTCTTCGGCAGCAGCACGGCCTGGATATCAGTCAACACCCTGAGCGATGGTCACCCGTCCCAGCAGCTTGTTGAGCTCCTCGTCGTTGCGGATGGCCAGCTGCAGGTGTCTGGGGATGAGGCGGGTCTTCTTGATTGTCCCTGGCCGCGTTGCCGGTCACCTCGAGGATTTCAGCCGTCAGATACTCGATGCACAGCAGCCAGATAGACCGGGGCTCCGGCACCCACACGTTCAGCATAGTTCCCCTTTCGCAGGAGCCTCTGAACACGGGTAACAGGGAACTGCAGTCCGGCCCGGGATGTGCGAGACTTGGCCTTGGACCGAGTTTTACCGGCGGTTTTTCCTCTTCCAGACATTTCCACAATCTCACAAACACTTTCACAAAGAATGAAGAAATCCTCCCGCACTCGCCCTTCTTATACCTTCTGGAGGAGTACAGCGGGGGCACTTGTGATGGGTCTCTCTCAGAGTGTTTACACTGCCCGCTCACCCTCACTGATATTCTATCTTTGAACTGCTGTAATATTGTCCTTTAGTAATATTGCTGCTCCTCCTCCTTTCCCTATTTCCCTGTCCTTTCTAAAGATATTATAGACTTGAATATTAAGCTGCCATTCCTGCCCAGTTGGTAGTCAGGTCTCTGTAATGATTTAATGTAATTATTTAACTTTACTCAATCGCTGATGTGAGCTGTGGTAAAATGTATTTCCAGCTGGTCAAGTATTGCAGGTATCGACTGTCTCTTCAGTCCGATATCAGGTGAAGAATTACTGGCTGGTGTGGAATTTCCATTGATTGGGGGTTGGTGAAATCTACTGGGCGGAAACAGGAACTGCAACAGAGCGAGAAAGGATCCGTCAGAAACCAGTTCAAATGAAGAACAAAATCCAACAGCCTGCAGTGTCTGGTCAGGATCTGATGTTTGGGAACTGTTTTATTGTTGATTATTTTCAGCGATGGTGGTATAGTGGTGAGCATAGCTGCCTTCCAAGCAGTTGACCCGGGTTCGATTCCCGGCCATCGCAATTAAGTGTGCTTATTAGTTTATTTCCATCAGAAACTCTTAAGTTTCCAATCGAATTTGATGCAGTTCATAATCGAGTGTAATTATAGTAAAATGTTATCAACCTTCATTTCTTTTCCCTATCGAAGGAAAAGAGGAAAAACATGCTGGAAATACTGATTTACCAAGGGTCGAATGAGAGTGAGGAAGGGAAATGATATGTTAGCCTTTTTTGGAAGGGTGTTGGAATATAAGAGTAAGGAGGTCTTGCTGCAATTGTAGTATGAGGAAATATTGTGTAAAATTGGCCAATATTGGTTGGAGTTTAGAAGAATGAGAGGTGATCGCGTTGAAATGTATAAAATTCTTAGACGGCTTGACAGTGTAGATGCTGAGAGTCTGATTCCCCTGGCTGGAGAGTCAAGAACTAGAGCTCATAGTCTCAAGATAAGGGGTCGGCCATTTAGGACCGACATGAGGAAACATTTCTTCACTCAAAGGATTGTGAATCTTTGGAATTCTCTGCACCCCAGAGGGCTGTGGATGCTCAGTCGTTGAGTTATGTTGAAAGCTGAGATCGATAGATTTTAAGAGAGCAACATGCATTATAAAAGTGAGAGCACCATGCATTGTTATCAGTGAGAGCACCATGCATTTAAAAAAGTGAGAGCACCATGCATTAGAAACAGTGAGAGCACCATGCATTATAAAAGTGAGAGCACCAAGCATTTTAAACAGTTAGAGCAGCATGCATTGTTATCAGTGAGAGCAACATGCATTTAAAAAAGTGAGAGCACCATGCATTATAAACAGTGAGAGCAGCATTGATTATGAACAGTGAGACCTATATGCATTTTATACAGTGAGAGCACCGTGCATTATAAACAGTGAGAGCACCGTGCATTATAAACAGTGAGAGCACCGTGCATTTTAAACAGTGAGAGCACCGTGCATTATTAACAGTGAGAGCACAATGCATTATAAACAGTGAGAGCAGCATTGATTATGAACAGTGAGACCAATATGCATTTTATACAGTAAGAGCACCGTGCATTATAAACAGTGAGAGCACAGTGCATTACAAAACAGTGAGAGCACCGTGCATTATAAACAGTGAGAGCACCATGCATTATAAACAGTGAGAGCACCGTGCATTATAAACAGTGAGAGCACCGTGCATTATAACAGTGAGAGCACCATGCATTATAAACAGTGAGAGCACCGTGCATTATAAACAGTGAGAGCACCGTGCATTATAAACAGTGAGAGCACCGTGCATTATAACAGTGAGAGCACCATGCATTATAAACAGTGAGAGCACCATTCATTATAACCAGTGAGAGCACGATGCATTATAATCAGTGAGAGCAGCATGGATTATGAACAGTGAGACCAATATGCATTTTATACAGTTGGAGCACCGTGCATTATAAACAGTGAGAGCACCATGCATTATAAACAGTGAGAGCACCATGCATTTGTCGCAGGGAGAGCACCATGCACTTTAAACAGTGAGAGCACCATGCATAATAAGCAGTGAGAGCAACATGAAATATAAACAGTGAGAGCACCGTGCATTATAAACAGTGAGATCACCGTGCATTATAAACAGTGAGAGCAGCATTGATTATGAACAGTGAGACCACGATGCATTATAAAAAGTGAGAGCACCATGCATTATAAACAGTGAGAGCACCATGCATTATAAGCAGAGAGAGCACCATGCATTGTAAACAGTGAGAGCACCATGCATTATAAACAGTGAGAGAACCATGCATTTTAAACAGTGAGAGCACCGTGCATTTTAAACAGTGAGAGCACCGTGCATTTTAAACTGTGAGAGCACCGTGCATTTTAAACAGTGAGAGCACCGTGCATTTTAAACTGTGAGAGCACCGTGCATTTTAAACAGTGAGAGCACCGTGCATTTTAAACTGTGAGAGCACCGTGCATTTTAAACAGTGAGAGCACCGTGCATTTTAAACAGTGAGAGCACCGTGCATTTTAAACAGTGAGAGCACCGTGCATTTTAAACAGTGAGAGCACCGTGCATTTTAAACAGTGAGAGCACCGTGCATTATAAAGTTGCAACAATGTCCAGAGCAGGTGTGGGCGAGGCCCAGGGACAGAAGAGAAAACACACCCAGGGGGAGGGTTGGGCCCTGCAGCAAACACTGAGCAGCTCAGACAGGCAGTGCGGCACCGGTTAGAGGCATTCAGAGGAAAGGCAGGGGAGAAACAAGCTGCAGACTTGGATTAGGGAGTGATTCTGTGCAACTGGGGGAGTGTGAGAGAGAGAGAGGGAGAGGGGGGGAGGGAGGGAGAGAGAGAGGGAGAGGGAGGGAGAGAGAGAGAGAATGAGAGGGAGAGAGGGCAAAAGACAGAGTGAGGGAGGGAGGGAGTGGGAGAGAGAGAGAGGGGGGAGAAAAAGAGAGAGTGAGAGAGGGAGTGGGAGGGAGGGAGTTCTGGGCTCTTGCTGTGCCTTTTTAATCCCTTGCTTTTGTATTTTAATCAATTCCCTCTCTCTCCCCTCAGGAATCTTTTTGATGAAATGCTGCAAGGAGATGATCCAGAAAGAGACATTTTGTGAGGAGGAGGAGGAGTGGGAGAAATCCTGGGACAAGCATCGTTCTCTCCGCTGGGGACGGACTGACTGAGACCTTCACCACAGCCTGGACCCGATGGGGAGCACGTGAGTAATGTCTGGGTTACTCTGGGGTCACTGGGTGCACACTGGAATCACTGGGATATTCTGGGGACACTGGGGGGGTCACTGGGACATTCAGGGGACACTTGGGGTGGTCACTGGGACATTGTTGTGGTAGTTCTTATTGTTGTGGTAAACTATCAGAGAATCAGCATAGACCAGGGATCAGGGCCTTTACCCAGTAAACTATCAGTGAATCAGCACAGACCAGGGATCAGGGCCTTTACCCAGTAAACTATCAGAGAATCAGCACAGACCGGGGATCAGGGCCTTTACCCAGTAAACTATCAGTGAATCAGCACAGACCCGGGATCAGGACCTTTACCCAGTAAACTATCAGAGAATCAGCACAGACCCGGGATCAGGACCTTTACCCAGTAAACTATCAGTGAATCAGCACAGACCAGGGATCAGGGCCTTTACCCAGTAAACTATCAGTGAATCAGCACAGACCAGGGATCAGGGCCTTTACCCAGTAAACTAACAGTGAACCAGCACAGACCATGGATCAGGGCCTTTACCCAGTAAACTATCAGAGAATCAGCACAGACCGGGGATCAGGGCCTTTACCCAGTAAACTATCAGTGAATCAGCACAGACCCGGGATCAGGACCTTTACCCAGTAAACTATCAGAGAATCAGCACAGACCCGGGATCAGGACCTTTACCCAGTAAACTATCAGAGAATCAGCACAGACCGGGGATCAGGGCCTTCACCCAGTAAACTATTTGTGAATCAGCACAGACCGGGGATCAGGGCCTTTACCCAGTAAACTATCAGTGAATCAGCACAGACCGGGGTTCAGGGCCTTTACCCAGTGAACTATCAGTGAATCAGCACAGACCGGGGATTAGGGCCTTTACCCAGTAAACTATCAGAGAATCAGCACAGACCGCGGATCAGGGCCTTTACCCAGTAAACTATCAGTGAATCAGCACAGACCGGGGTTCAGGGCCTTTACCCAGTGAACTATCAGTGAATCAGCACAGACCGGGGATTAGGGCCTTTACCCAGTAAACTATCAGAGAATCAGCACAGACCGCGGATCAGGGCCTTTACCCAGTAAACTATCAGAGAATCAGCACAGACCAGGGATCAGGGCCTTTACCCAGTAAACTATCAGAGAATCAGCACAGTCCAGCGATCAGGGCCTTTACCCAGTAAACTATCAGAGAATCAGCACAGACCAGGGATCAGGGCCTTTACCCAGTAAACTATCAGTTAATCAGCACAGACCAGGGATCAGGGCCTTTACCCAGTAAACTATCAGTGAATCAGCACAGACCAAGGATCAGGGCCTTTACCCAGTAAACTATCAGAGAATCAGCACAGACTAGCGATCAGGGCCTTCACCCAGTAAACTATCAGAGAATCAGCACAGACCGGGGATCAGGGCCTTTACCCAGTAAACTATCAGAGAATCAGCACAGACCAGCGATCAGGGCCTTTACCCAGTAAACTATCAGAGAATCAGCACAGACCGGGGATCAGGGCCTTTACCCAGCAAACTATCAGAGAATCAGCACAGACCAGGGATCAGGGCCTTTACCCAGTAAACTATCAGTTAATCACCACAGACCAGGGATCAGGGCCTTTACCCAGTAAAATATCAATGAATCAGCACAGACCGGGGATCAGGGCCTTTACCCAGTAAACTATCAGAGAATCAGCACAGACCAGGGATCAGGGCCTTACCCAGTAAACTATCAGAGAATCAGCACAGACCAGGGATCAGGGCCTTTACCCAGTAAACTATCAGAGAATCAGCACAGACCAGGGATCAGGGCCTTTACCCAGTAAACTATCAGTGAATCAGCTCAGACCAGCGATCAGGGCCTTTACCCAGTAAACTATCAGAGAATCAGCACAGACCGGGGATCAGGGCCTTTACCCAGTAAACTATCAGAGAATCAGCACAGACCAGGGATCAGGGCCTTTACCCAGTAAACTATCAGAGAATCAGCACAGACCAGGGATCAGGGCCTTTACCCAGTAAACTATCAGAGAATCAGCACAGACCAGGGATCAGGGCCTTTACCCAGTAAACTATCAGTGAATCAGCACAGACCAGGGATCAGGGCCTTTACCCAGTAAACTATCAGAGAATCAGCACAGACCGGGGATCAGGGCCTTTACCCAGTAAACTATCAGAGAATCAGCACAGACCAGCGATCAGGGCCTTTCCCCAGTAAACTATCAGAGAATCAGCACAGACCGGGGATCAGGGCCTTTACCCAGTGAACTATCAGAGAATCAGCACAGACCAGGGATCAGGGCCTTTACCCAGTAAACTATCAGAGAATCAGCACAGACCAGGGATCAGGGCCTTTACCCAGTAAACTATCAGTGAATCAGCACAGACCAGGGATCAGGGCCTTTACCCAGTAAACTATTAGAGAATCAGCACAGACCAGCGATCAGGGCCTTTACCCAGTGAACTATCAGAGAATCAGCACAGACCAGGGATCAGGGCCTTTACCCAGTAAACTATCAGAGAATCAGCACAGACCCGGGATCAGGGCCTTTACCCAGTAAACTATCAGTGAATCAGCACAGACCGGGGATCAGGGCCTTTACCCAGGAAACTATCAGAGAATCAGCACAGACCAGGGATCAGGGCCTTTACCCAGTAAACTATCAGAGAATCAGCACAGACCAGCGATCAGGGCCTTTACCCAGTGAACTATCAGAGAATCAGCACAGACCAGGGATCAGGGCCTTTACCCAGTAAACTATCAGAGAATCAGCACAGACCAGGGATCAGGGCCTTCACCCAGTAAACTATCAGAGAATCAGCACAGACCAGGGATCAGGGCCTTTACCCAGTAAACTATCAGTGAATCAGCACAGACCAGGGTTCAGGGCCTTTACCCAGTGAACTATCAGTGAATCAGCACAGACCGGGGATCAGGGCCTTTACCCAGTAAACTATCAGTGAATCAGCACAGACCGGGGATCAGGGCCTTTTCCCAGTAAACTATCAGTGAATCAGCACAGACCAGGGATCAGGGCCTTTACCAGTAAACTATCAGTGAATCACCACAGACCGGGGATCAGGGCCTTTACCCAGTAAACTATCAGTGAATCAGCACAGACGAGGGATCAGGGCCTTTACCCAGTAAACTATCAGTGAAGCAGCACAGACCAGGGATCAGGGCCTTTACCCAGTAAACTATCAGTGAATCAGCACAGACCAGGGATCAGGGCCTTTACCCAGTAAACTATCAGTGAATCAGCACAGACCGGGGATCAGGGCCTTTACCCAGTAAACTATCAGTAAATCAGCACAGACCAGGGATCAGGGCCTTTACCCAGTAAACTATCAGTGAATCAGCACAGACCAGGGATCAGGGCCTTTACCAATTAAACTATAAGAGAATCAGCACAGACCAGGGATCAGGGCCTTTACCCAGTAAACTATCAGAGAATCAGCACAGACCAGGAATCAGGGTCTTTACCCAGTAAACTATCAGTGAATCAGCACAGACCAGGGATCAGGGCCTTTACCCAGTAAACTATCAGAGAATCAGCACAGACCAGGGATCAGGGCCTTTACCCAGTAAACTATCAGAGAATCAGCACAGACCGGGGATCAGGGCCTTTACCCATTAAACTATAAGAGAATCAGCACAGACCAGGGATCAGGGCCTTTACCCAGTGAACTATCAGCGAATCAGCACAGACCAGGGATCAGGGCCTTTACCCAGTAAACTATCAGTGAATCAGCACAGACCAGGAATCAGGGTCTTTACCCAGTAAACTATCAGTGAATCAGCAAAGACCAGGGATCAGGGCCTTGACCCAGTGAACTATCAGAGAATCAGCACAGACCAGGGATCAGGGCCTTTACCCAGTAAACTATCAGAGAATCAGCACAGACCGGGGATCAGGGCCTTTACCCTGTAAACTATCAGTGAATCAGCACAGACCAGGGATCAGGGCCTTTACCCATTAAACTATCAGTGAATCAGCACAGACCAGGGATCAGGGCCTTTACCCAGTAAACTATCAGAGAATCAGCACAGACAAGGGATCAGGGCCTTTAGCCAGTAAACTATCAGAGAATCAGCACAGACCGGGGATCAGGGCCTTTACCCAGTAAACTATCAGAGAATCAGCAAAGACCAGGGATCAGGGCCTTTACCCAGTGAACTATCAGAGAATCAGCACAGACCAGGGATCAGGGCCTTTACCCAGTAAACTATCAGAGAATCAGCACAGACCGGGGATCAGGGCCTTTACCCTGTAAACTATCAGTGAATCAGCACAGACCAGGGATCAGGGCCTTTAGCCAGTAAACTATCAGAGAATCAGCACAGACCAGGAATCAGGGCCTTTACCCAGTAAACTATCAGTGAATCAGCACAGACCAGGGATCAGGGCCTTTACCCTGTAAACTATCAGTGAATCAGCACAGACCAGGGATCAGGGCCTTTAGCCAGTAAACTATCAGAGAATCAGCACAGACCGGGGATCAGGGCCTTTACCCTGTAAACTATCAGTGAATCAGCACAGACCAGGGATCAGGGCCTTTAGCCAGTAAACTATCAGAGAATCAGCACAGACCAGGAATCAGGGCCTTTACCCAGTAAACTATCAGTGAATCAGCACAGACCAGGGATCAGGGCCTTTACCCTGTAAACTATCAGAGAATCAGCACAGACCGGGGATCAGGGCCTTTACCCTGTAAACTATCAGTGAATCAGCACAGACCAGGGATCAGGGCCTTTAGCCAGTAAACTATCAGAGAATCAGCACAGACCAGGAATCAGGGCCTTTACCCAGTAAACTATCAGTGAATCAGCAAAGACCAGGGATCAGGGCCTTTACCCATTAAACTATCAGTGAATCAGCAAAGACCAGGGATCAGGGCCTTTACCCAGTGAACTATCAGAGAATCAGCACAGACCAGGGATCAGGGCCTTTACCCAGTAAACTATCAGAGAATCAGCACAGACCGGGGATCAGGGCCTTTACCCTGTAAACTATCAGTGAATCAGCACAGACCAGGGATCAGGGCCTTTACCCATTCAACTATCAGTGAATCAGCACAGACCAGGGATCAGGGCCTTTACCCAGTAAACTATCAGAGAATCAGCACAGACCAGGGATCAGGGCCTTTACCCAGTAAACTATCAGAGAATCAGCACAGACCGGGGATCAGGGCCTTTACCCAGTAAACTATCAGAGAATCAGCAAAGACCAGGGATCAGGGCCTTTACCCAGTAAACTATCAGTGAATCAGCACAGACCAGGGTTCAGGGCCTTTACCCAGTAAACTATCAGAGAATCAGCACAGACCAGGGATCAGGGCCTTTACCCTGTAAACTATCAGTGAATCAGCACAGACCAGGGATCAGGGCCTTTACCCATTAAACTATCAGTGAATCAGCACAGACCAGGGATCCGGGCCTTTACCAGTAAACTATCAGTGAATCACCACAGACCGGGGATCAGGGCCTTTACCCAGTAAACTATCAGTGAATCAGCACAGACGAGGGATCAGGGCCTTTACCCAGTAAACTATCAGTGAAGCAGCACAGACCAGGGATCAGGGCCTTTACCCAGTAAACTATCAGTGAATCAGCACAGACCAGGGATCAGGGCCTTTACCCAGTAAACTATCAGTGAACCAGCACAGACCGGGGATCAGGGCCTTTACCCAGTAAACTATCAGTAAATCAGCACAGACCAGGGATCAGGGCCTTTACCCAGTAAACTATCAGTGAATCAGCACAGACCAGGGATCAGGGCCTTTACCAATTAAACTATAAGAGAATCAGCAAAGACCAGGGATCAGGGCCTTTACCCAGTAAACTATCAGAGAATCAGCACAGACCAGGAATCAGGGTCTTTACCCAGTAAACTATCAGTGAATCAGCACAGACCAGGGATCAGGGCCTTTACCCAGTAAACTATCAGAGAATCAGCACAGACCAGGGATCAGGGCCTTTACCCAGTAAACTATCAGAGAATCAGCACAGACCGGGGATCAGGGCCTTTACCCATTAAACTATAAGAGAATCAGCACAGACCAGGGATCAGGGCCTTTACCCAGTGAACTATCAGCGAATCAGCACAGACCAGGGATCAGGGCCTTTACCCAGTAAACTATCAGTGAATCAGCACAGACCAGGAATCAGGGTCTTTACCCAGTAAACTATCAGTGAATCAGCAAAGACCAGGGATCAGGGCCTTGACCCAGTGAACTATCAGTGAATCAGCACAGACCAGGGATCAGGGCCTTTACCCAGTAAACTATCAGAGAATCAGCACAGACCAGGGATCAGGGCCTTTACCCAGTAAACTATCAGTGAATCAGCACAGACCAGGGATCAGGGCCTTTACCCATTAAACTATCAGTGAATCAGCACAGACCAGGGATCAGGGCCTTTACCCAGTAAACTATCAGAGAATCAGCACAGACAAGGGATCAGGGCCTTTAGCCAGTAAACTATCAGAGAATCAGCACAGACCAGGGATCAGGGCCTTTACCCTGTAAACTATCAGAGAATCAGCAAAGACCAGGGATCAGGGCCTTTACCCAGTGAACTATCAGAGAATCAGCACAGACCAGGGATCAGGGCCTTTACCCAGTAAACTATCAGAGAATCAGCACAGACCGGGGATCAGGGCCTTTACCCTGTAAACTATCAGTGAATCAGCACAGACCAGGGATCAGGGCCTTTAGCCAGTAAACTATCAGAGAATCAGCACAGACCAGGAATCAGGGCCTTTACCCATTAAACTATCAGTGAATCAGCAAAGACCAGGGATCAGGGCCTTTACCCAGTGAACTATCAGAGAATCAGCACAGACCAGGGATCAGGGCCTTTACCCAGTAAACTATCAGAGAATCAGCACAGACCGGGGATCAGGGCCTTTACCCTGTAAACTATCAGTGAATCAGCACAGACCAGGGATCAGGGCCTTTACCCATTCAACTATCAGTGAATCAGCACAGACCAGGGATCAGGGCCTTTACCCAGTAAACTATCAGAGAATCAGCACAGACCAGGGATCAGGGCCTTTACCCAGTAAACTATCAGAGAATCAGCACAGACCGGGGATCAGGGCCTTTACCCAGTAAACTATCAGAGAATCAGCAAAGACCAGGGATCAGGGCCTTTACCCAGTGAACTATCAGAGAATCAGCACAGACCAGGGATCAGGGCCTTTACCCAGTAAACTATCAGAGAATCAGCACAGACCAGGGATCAGGGCCTTTACCCTGTAAACTATCAGTGAATCAGCACAGACCAGGGATCAGGGCCTTTACCCATTAAACTATCAGTGAATCAGCACAGACCAGGGATCCGGGCCTTTACCCAGTAAACTATCAGAGAATCAGCACAGACCAGGGATCAGGGCATTTAGCCAGTAAACTATCAGAGAATCAGCACAGACCAGCGATCAGGGCCTTTACCCAGTAAACTATCAGTGAATCAGCACAGACCGGGGATCAGGGCCTTTAGCCAGTAAACTATCAGTGAATCAGCACAGACCAGGGATCAGGGCCTTTACCCAGTAAACTATCAGTGAACCAGCACAGACCATGGATCAGGGCCTTTACCCAGTAAACTATCAGAGAATCAGCACAGACAAGGGATCAGGGCCTTTAGCCAGTAAACTATCAGAGAATCAGCACAGACCGGGGATCAGGGCCTTTACCCAGTAAACTATCAGAGAATCAGCAAAGACCAGGGATCAGGGCCTTTACCCAGTGAACTATCAGAGAATCAGCACAGACCAGGGATCAGGGCCTTTACCCAGTAAACTATCAGAGAATCAGCACAGACCGGGGATCAGGGCCTTTACCCTGTAAACTATCAGTGAATCAGCACAGACCAGGGATCAGGGCCTTTAGCCAGTAAACTATCAGAGAATCAGCACAGACCAGGAATCAGGGCCTTTACCCATTAAACTATCAGTGAATCAGCAAAGACCAGGGATCAGGGCCTTTACCCAGTGAACTATCAGAGAATCAGCACAGACCAGGGATCAGGGCCTTTACCCAGTAAACTATCAGAGAATCAGCACAGACCGGGGATCAGGGCCTTTACCCTGTAAACTATCAGTGAATCAGCACAGACCAGGGATCAGGGCCTTTACCCATTCAACTATCAGTGAATCAGCACAGACCAGGGATCAGGGCCTTTACCCAGTAAACTATCAGAGAATCAGCACAGACCAGGGATCAGGGCCTTTACCCAGTAAACTATCAGAGAATCAGCACAGACCGGGGATCAGGGCCTTTACCCAGTAAACTATCAGAGAATCAGCAAAGACCAGGGATCAGGGCCTTTACCCAGTGAACTATCAGAGAATCAGCACAGACCAGGGATCAGGGCCTTTACCCAGTAAACTATCAGAGAATCAGCACAGACCAGGGATCAGGGCCTTTACCCTGTAAACTATCAGTGAATCAGCACAGACCAGGGATCAGGGCCTTTACCCATTAAACTATCAGTGAATCAGCACAGACCAGGGATCCGGACCTTTACCCAGTAAACTATCAGAGAATCAGCACAGACCAGGGATCAGGGCATTTAGCCAGTAAACTATCAGAGAATCAGCACAGACCAGCGATCAGGGCCTTTACCCAGTAAACTATCAGTGAATCAGCACAGACCGGGGATCAGGGCCTTTAGCCAATAAACTATCAGTGAATCAGCACAGACCAGGGATCAGGGCCTTTACCCAGTAAACTATCAGTGAACCAGCACAGACCATGGATCAGGGCCTTTACCCAGTAAACTATCAGAGAATCAGCACAGACCGGGGATCAGGGCCTCAACCCAGTAAACTATCAGTGAATCAGCACAGACCAGGGATCAGGGCCTTTACCCAGTAAACTATCAGTGAATCAGCACAGACCAGGGATCAGGGCCTTTACCCAGTAAACTATCAGTGAATCAGCACAGACCGGGGATCAGGGCCTTTACCCAGTAAACTATCAGTGAATCAGCACAGACCAGGGATCAGGGCCTTTACCCAGTAAACTATCAGTGAATCAGCACAGACCAGGGATCAGGGCCTTTTCCCAGTAAACTATCAGTGAATCAGCACAGACCAGGAATCAGGGCCTTTACCCAGTAAACTATCAGCGAATCAGCACATACCAGGGATCAGGGCCTTTACCCAGTAAACTATCAGTGAATCAGCACAGACCAGGGATCAGGGCCTTTACCCAGTAAACTATCAGTGAATCAGCACAGACCAGGGATCAGGGCCTTTTCCCAGTAAACTATCAGTGAATCAGCACAGACCAGGGATCAGGGCCTTTACCCAGTAAACTATCAGAGAATCAGCACAGACCAGGGATCAGGGCCTTTACCCAGTAAACTATCAGAGAATCAGCACAGACCAGGGATCAGGGCCTTTTCCCAGTAAACTATCAGTGAATCAGCAGAGACCAGGGATCAGGGCCTTTACCCAGTAAACTATCAGAGAATCAGCACAGACCAGGGATCAGGGCCTTTACCCAGTAAACTATCAGAGAATCAGCACAGACCAGTGATCAGGGCCTTTACCCAGTAAACTATCAGTGAATCAGCACAGACCAGGGATCAGGGCCTTTACCCAATAAACTATCAGTGAATCAGCACAGACCAGGGATCAGGGCCTTTACCCAGTAAACTATCAGTGAATCAGCACAGACCGGGGATCAGGGCCTTTACCCAGTAAACTATCAGTGAACCAGCACAGACCATGGATCAGGGCCTTTACCCAGTAAACTATCAGAGAATCAGCACAGACCGGGGATCAGGGCCTTTACCCAGTAAACTATCAGTGAATCAGCACAGACCCGGGATCAGGGCCTTTACCCAGTAAATTATCAGTGAATCAGCAAAGACCAGGGATCAGGGCCTTTTCCCAGTAAACGATCAGTGAATCAGCACAGACCAGGGATCAGGGCCTTTTCCCACTGAACTATCAGAGAATCAGCACAGACCAGGGATCAGGGCCTTTACCCAGTAAACTATCAGTGAATCAGCACAGACCAGGGATCAGGGCCTTTACCCAGTAAACTATCAGTGAATCAGCACAGACCAGGGATCAGGGCCTTTACCCAGTTAACTATCAGAGAATCAGCACAGACCAGGGATCAGGGCCTTTACCCAGTAAACTATCAGAGAATCAGCACAGACCGGGGATCAGGGCCTTTACCCAGTAAACTATCAGAGAATCAGCACAGACCGCGGATCAGGGCCTTTACCCAGTAAACTATCAGTGAATCAGCACAGACCGGGGATCAGTGCCTTTACCCAGTAAACTATCAGAGAATCAGCACAGACCAGGGATCAGGGACTTTACCCAGTAAACTTTCAGTGAATCAGCACAGACCAGGGATCAGGGCCTTTACCCAGTAAACTATCAGAGAATCAGCACAGAACAGGGATCAGGGCCTTTACCCAGTAAACTATCAGTGAATCAGCACAGACCAGGGATCAGGGCCTTTACCCAGTAAACTATCAGTGAATCAGCACAGACCAGGGATCAGGGCCTTTACCCAGTAAACTATCAGTGAATCAGCACAGACCAGGAATCAGGGCCTTTACCCAGTAAACTATCAGAGAATCAGCACAGACCAGGCATCAGGGCCTTTACCCAGTAAACTATCAGTGAATCAGCACAGACCAGGGATCAGGGCCTTTACCCAGTAAACTATCAGAGAATCAGCACAGACCGGGGATCAGGGCCTTTACCCAGTAAACTATCAGTGAATCAGCACAGACCGGGGATCAGGGCCTTTACCCAGTAAACTATCAGTGAATCAGCACAGAACAGGGATCAGGGCCTTTACCCAGTGAACTATCAGTGAATCAGCACAAATCAGGGATCAGGGCCTTTACCCAGTAAACTGTCAGTGAATCAGCACAGACCAGGGATCAGGGCCTTTACCCCTTAAATGTCCCTCTGTTATTTGCCTCAGATCCAACCTCGTAGTTGCAAGTTCCACATTCCAACCACTCTCTGGGTAAAGCAATTTCTCCTGAATTCCCTATTTATTTTTATTACCTGAAGTTTTGGACTCCCCACAAGTGGAAACATTTTCTCTCCATCTATCCTAACAAACCATATCATTATCTTAAAAACCTCGATCAGATCAACCCTCAGCCTTCTCTTTTCGAGTGAAACGAGACCCAGTCTGTTCAGTATTTCCTGATAACAATATCCTCTCATTTCTGGTATCATCCTTGTGAATCTTGTTTGCACCTTCTCCAATGCCCCTATGTCTATAATATGGAGAAGAGACCTGTTCGCAGTATTCCAAGTCTGGTCTAAACAAGGTTATATACAAGTTTAACATGACTTCTTTGCTTTTCAACTCTATCCCTCTAGAAATGAATCCTAGTGTTTGATTTGTCTTTTTATGACCTGATTAACCTGGGTCGCTACTTTTAGTAATTTGTGTATCTGTACCACTAGATCCCTTTGCTCCTCTATCCCGTTTAGACTCTTATTATCCAAGCAGTGTGTGACCTCCTGATTCTTCATTCTGCAAGTTTATTAATGCCCTCTTGCATTCTGATGCTTTCTTCCTTTGTATTAACTTAATCCCCCAAGTTGGTGTCGTCCACAAATTTTGGAATTGTACTTCCGATTCCCGAATCCAAATCGTTAATGTAAATTGTGAAGAACAGTGGTCCCAGCAACTGGAACTCCACTTCCCACCTTTTGCCAGTCTGAGTAGCGACTCTTCACCTCTATTCTCGGCTTTCAGTTTTGTAGCCAACTTGCTATCCATTCTGCCACCTGACCCTGACTCCACGTGCTCTGAAGTTAGCCTTGAATCTACAATGTGGTACATTATAGAAGGCCTTCGGAAAATCCAAATATATCACATCTACTGCATTAAACTTGTCGACACTTTCTGTTCCTTCTTCAAAGATTTCAATCAGTTTGGTCCTGTCCTTTGGGTTATCAGATTAAGCCTTGGCCGGTTTACTTGCTCTTGAAGCTCACAATGCTGGTTTTCTTCGGCAGCAGCACGGCCTGGATATCAGACAACACCCTGAGCGATGGTCACCCGTCCCAGCAGCTTGTTGAGCTCCTCGTCGTTGCGGATGGCCAGCTGCAGGTGTCTGGGGATGATGCGGGTCTTGTTTGTCCCAGGCCGCGTTACCGGCCAGGTCGAGGATTTCAGCCGTCAGATACTCGATGCACAGCATCCAGATAGACCGGGGCTCCGGCACCCACACGTTCAGCATAGTTCCGCTTTCGCAGGAGCCTGTGAACACGGGTAACACGGAACTGCAGTCCGGCCCGGGATGAGCGAGACTTGGCCTTGGCCCGAGCTTTACCGCCGGTTTTTCCTATTCCAGACATTTCCACAATCTCACAAACACTCTCACAAAGAATGAAGAAATCCTCCCGCACTCGCCCTTCTTATACCTTCTGGAGGAGTACAGTGGGGGCACTTGTGATGGGTCTCTCTCAGAGTGTTCACACTGCCCGCTCACCCTCACTGATATTCTATCTTTGAACTGCTGTAATATTGTCCTTTAGTAATATTGCTGCTCTTCCTCCTTTCCCTATTTCCCTGTCCTTTCTAAGGATCTTATAGACTTGAATATTAAGCTGCCATTCCTGCCCAGTTGGTAGTCAGGTCTCTGTAATGATTTAATTTAATTATTTAACTTTACTCAAAGGCTGATGTGAGCTGTGGTAAAATGTATTTCCAGCTGGTCAAGTATTGCAGGTATCGACTGTCTCTTCAGTCCGATATCAGGTGAAGAATGACTGGCTGGTGTGGAATTTCCATTGATTGGAGGTTGGTGAAATCTACTGGGCGGAAACAGGAACTGCAACAGAGCGAGAAAGGATCCGTCAGAAACCAGTGAAAATGAAGAACAAAATCCAACAGCCTGCAGTGTCTGTTCAGGATCTGATGCTTGGGAACTATTTTATTGTCGATTATTTTCAGCGATGGTGGTATAGTGGTGAGCATAGCTGCCTTCCAAGCAGTTGACCCGGGTTCGATTCCCGGCCATCGCAATTAAGTGTTCTTATTAGTTTATTTCCATCAGAAACTGTTCAGTTTTCAATCGAATTTGATGCAGTTCAGTTGGATATTGTTTCCAAAACATAATCGGGTGTCATTATAGTAAAATGTTTTCAACCTTCATTTCTTTTCCCGAAAGAAGGAAACGAGGAAAAACATGCTGGAAATATTGAGTTACGAAGGGTCTAATGAGAGTGAGGAAGGGAAATGATATGTTCGCCTTTATTGTCAGGGTGTTGGAATATAAGAGTAAGGAGGTCTTGCTGCAATTGTAGTATGAGGAAATATTGTGTAAAATTGGCCAATATTCGGTGGAGTTTAGAAGAATGAGAGGTGATCGCATTGAAATGTATAAGATTCTTGGACGGCTTGACAGGGTAGATGCTGAGAGTCTGATTCCCCTGGCTGGAGAGTCAAGAACTAGAGCTCATCGTCTCAAGATCAGGGGTCGGCCATTTAGGACCGACATGAGGAAACATTACTTCACTCAAAGGATTGTGAATCTTTGGAATTCTCTACAACCCAGAGGGCTGTGGATGCTCAGTCGTTGAGTTATATTCAAAGCTGAGATCGATAGATTTTTGGACTGCAGGGGAATCAAGGGATATGGGGATCGGGCGGGAAAGTGGAGTTGAGATCGAAGATCAGCCATGAACTTATTGAATGGCCGAGCAGGCTCGATGGGCCATATGGCCTATTCTGCTGCTATTTCTTATGTTCTTATGTAAAGAGCTTTATTTCCAAATGTGCTGACGGCAACAATTTAGGTAGCACAGTGAACATTGTGAATGGGAGCAGAAATTTGCAAAGGGACATTGATAGGTTAAGTGAATGGGTGAAACTGTGGCAGATGGAGTTCAACGTGGGGAAGTGTGAGGTCATCCCTTTGGACCATAAAACGATAGATCAGTGTATTTTCTAAATGGCAAGAAGCTAGGAGCTGTGGGGGAGGAGAGAAATTTCGGGATCCAAGTACAGAAATCGCTACAAGTGATTATTAAATCACAATTTTTTTTTTAAAATGGAGATTAAACTTTGATCTTTATCTCAAGGGAATTCGAATAAAAAGCAGTGGAAGTTATGTCACCGTTATACAGAGCTCTGGTTAGGCATCATTTAGAGTTCAGTGCTCAGTTCTGGGCACTGCACTCTCTATAATGGCTTGGAATGAGAATGGGTTTTTCCTTAAAGGAAGCTCACTGAACTGCAGGGTTTTTGAAGAGTTACGCTCAGAAATGGGAGCGGAGCTCATTTACTGCTTCACACTGTTACAACACATTGAGGAGAACAGCATCAATGAAGATAAAGGGAATGAAATGAAATGTGTCACACAGTTGCATCTCGCTGCTCTGTCTGACCATTTTAGTCGCTACTTCCCTGCAGAGGGATTTGAAAATTTGAAGGAAAAGTTTTGGTTGGAAGATCATTTTGTTTTCGAAAATCCTGAATCAATATTGAAGCTAAACTTAATGCTTGAGCAAGAACACGAGCCGGTGCAACTCACCAGTGATGGCACACTGAAAACACGCCACAAGTTATTCAGATTGTCATCTTTTTGGATCAGTGCTTTCAAAGAATACCCTCTGTTATGATTGCTGTTCTGTTGTTGCTGCCGTTCACAACAACCTACCTGTGCGAACTGGGATTTTCGACGTTGACAAGGTGAAAAACAAGAGAAAGAAACTCAACAGCGCACCTGATATGCGTGAAGCACTTTCATCCTGTGATCCAGATTGGACCGAGATCATGACCAACTGAAAGACCCACCCCTCACATTAAGAAATGAAACTCAACCTGATCTTCTTTTACTGTATTTATACTGTATTGAAAATGTTTTTCAAGCAACGTCGATGTCTAATTTTAGTTATGACTTGAAGTGAAGTGAAGAGCGAGCATGGACTGACCTTTATTGGGATTTGATGAAAACTCCAGTCTGAAGTTATTATTGTTTGGGGTCCCTGGGGGAAGTGTTTTTCTTCCACTGGGTCACGAGAAAAATAGTTTGATAAACTCTGTTCTACATTGTCCGGTCAGTGTATGTTCAGCAAACCCGCTCTGAATTCCTCAGTCTGTATTTCCAGAAACGGTTCTGTGGGCGACGCGCGCAACAGAACACTGACCCACAACCTACGACTAATGGCAGCCGGATGGCCCACAATCCCCCGCGACCCAGAAACCCCTCTATCTCTCCGAGGCGCTGATTTATCCGGCCAGCGGCCCTTGCCGCGCCTGCGCATTGCGCCCCTTCGAATGGAGATAGACCGTATTCTACCCCGCGCGGCATTCGGGGTAATCTCATCCGCCATTGTAATCCCCTCTTGCTGATAATTCTCTGATGGTGTTTAGAAGGGCGAGGTTTATCCAATCAAAAGCAAAATAATGCGGATGCTGGAAATGTGAAATATAAAGAGAAAATGCTGCAAAGCAAGTGAGGCAGCGTCTGTGGAGAAAGAAACAGAGTTAACGCTTCAGGTTAGAGTTAAGATTTCGTCAGAACTGGAAGAAGTTAAATTTTTAACAGTTTTTCAGCAAGTGGAGAGCCAGGGAAAGGTAGGGGGAGGGAAAGAACAAAAGGGAAGGTCTGTGATAGAGTGGAGGGCAGGAGTGATAAAGCGACAATAGGGATGATGGTGCAGGGGAAGGAGGGTGGTAATGGGTCAAGTAAAGAAACAAAAGATGGGTCGAGAGGAGTTTTAAATGGTTCCAGTCAGTTAGATGTGTAAAAGAGACTGTGAGCCGAAAGAAGTGCATTTGAAGCGGTGAGAGAGAGGGACACGCTGTGTAACCGGGCGCAAACACTCACCCACAGCCCAAACAAAATTTGTTTCCCACTTGGCGCAAAACAGAAGCCGCTGGCCGGAGAAATCAGCGCCTCGGAGAGATAGAGGGGTTTCTGGGGCGCGGGGGATTGTGGGCCCTCCGGCTGCCATTAGTCGTAGGTTGTGGGTCAGTGTTGTGTTGCGCGCGTCGCCCACAGAACCATTTCTGATTATTTGATTTTAATTACTTTTGTTTCTAAATTGTATCATGTTTCTCCAATTGTATTTCCCAACTCAGGTTCAAGGCCTCCAAACCAACCCAAATGTTGGAGATGGTGTGATGGGTTTGGATTTCAGCAGAGGGAGAAGGGTGAGTGTGTGGGACGGGGATTTACAGTCTGAGAGAATCAGCAGGAAGAATGTTCCATCGAAATTAGATTTGCCTGTTCTGAATTTCTATCCTGTATCCACAATGAGGACTTTTGTTGTCTACTTTTACAGGGTATTACAAGGGGAGGATTTGCAGACAGGAAACTCAAACCAAACATGACATCAAGATCTGACAGTCACTCAATTCACCAGCACCTGAAGATCATCGGCCTTTGAACATAGAAGGAGAAATGTTCATCGGTTCTGTCCGTGGGAAAAGATTTCAAACATCAGTGTAACTGGAAAAGCACCGAGACACAAACCCGAGTGAGAGTGTTCCAGTGCGCTGACTGTGGAAAGAGCTTTAACCAGTTACACAGTATGAAAACACATCACACCATTCACAGCGGGGAGAAACCAGACACGTGTTCTCTGTGTGGACGAGGCTTCAACTGATCGTCCAACCTGGAGAGACACAAGGACACCCGCACCATGGAGAAACCGTGGAAATGTAGGGACTGTGGGAAGGGATTCAGTTACCCATCCCAGCTGGAAACTCGACGCAGTCACACTGGGGAGAGGCCGTTCACCTGCTCCGTGTGTGGGAAGGGATTCACTCAGTCATCCCACCTGCTGAGTCACCAGCGAGTTCACACTGGGGAGAGGCCGTTCACCTGCTCCGTGTGTGGGACGGGATTCACTCAGTCATCCCACCTGCTGAGACACCAGCGAGTTCACACTGGAGAGTTCACCTGCACTGAGTGTGGGAAGGGATTCACTCAGTCATCCCACCTGCTGTCACACCAACGTATTCACACCGGGATGAGGCCGTTCACCTGCTCCGTGTGTGGGAAGGGATTCACTCAGTCATCTCACCTCATTGAAAATCAACTTGTTCACATTGATAAGAAACTTTTTAAATATTCTGTCTTTGAGAAGAGCTTTAAAAGAAAAAGTGACCTGCTGACACACCAACGTACTCACACTGGGGAGAGGCCGTTCAACTGTTCCGTGTGTGGGAAGGGATTCACTCGGTCATCCAACCTGCTGACACACCAGCGAATTCACACTGGGGAGAGGTCGTTCACCTTCTCTAAGTGTGGGAGCGGGTTCACTCAGTCATCGCACCTCATTGAACATCAACTTGTTCACACTGATAAGAGACCCCTGAAATGTTCTAACTCTGAGAAGAGCTTTAAAAGAACATGGGACCTGCTGAGACATGAACATACTCACACTGGGAAGAGGCCGATCACCTACGACGTGTGTGGGATTGGATTCCCTTAGTCATCCCACCTGCTGAGTCACCAGCGAGTTCACATGTGACTGCAGGGGTTGGATTCTGCTGTTATTGCTGCTGTTATTGCTGCATCCAGGACTGAACCATGTTCATTCTGACAGTTGGGGGTTTGTTTCTGGTGTTAATGACACCCTTGAACTGGGCTGGAGTTTCGTATTCTGTCCAAGTGTCAATTGAATCAGCTTTCTTTTAAACACAGTGTTTCTAGTCCTTGAGATCTCGATGATAAGAAAAGCAGTTTGAGGAATTATAATGAAGTGAATGGAATCCATCTTTGAACTGAGTTCCTCCACCTTTTTAAAAGATGGATCTACAAGATGAGCAAGTCTGACAGGACAGAAAATTCTATTATATCACAGGGTCCACTTCAATCAGCCTGAGCAGATTCCCACTACCCTTGTGTGAAAAAGAGCTTCCTGATTTCACTCCTAGACACTCTAGCTGTAAATTTAAGGTTACGTCCTCTTGTTCTGGGTTCCCCCATCAGAGAAAATAGTTTCTATTTCTACCCTATCGAATCCCTTTATCATTTTAAATATCTGGATCAAATCACCCCTCAAATTCTAATCTCAAGGGAATGCAAACCAACTTTATGCAACCGGTCCTCATAATTTAACAATTCAAGCCCCAGTATCATTCTGGTGAATCTGCACTGTCCCCCCTCCAAGGCCAATATATCCTTGGTGAGGATCAGTACTCCAGATGGGCTCTAACCAAGGCTCTGTAGAACTGAAGCATCACTTCCTCCCCTTTGTATTCCAGCCCTTGAGATAAAGGCCATTCGTCTGTGATTGCTTTTTGTATCTGTGCACTAGCCTTTAGTGATTTGTGTACATGGACACCCAAATCCCTTTGCTCCTCCACCATTCCCAGTACCTCACTTTAAGAAAATACTCCAATGTTTCCTTTTTATTTCTAAATTGAATGATCTCACACTTCCCCACATTGAACTCCATTTTTCATAGTTTGCCCATTCACTTAAACTGTCCATTTGTAACTTCCTGCTCCAATCTACACCACTGACTGTGCCTCATAACTTCGTGTCATCTTGGATCGATAACTCTCTACTCCTTCATCCAAGTTATTGATAAATATGGCGAAAAGCTGAGGACCCAGTACAGATCCCTGGGGACACCACTGGTCATATCCCGCCAATCAAAGAACATTCCCTTTATCCCTACTCTTTTCCCCGGCCTCCCAACCATTTCTAACCCAAGTCACAAGGTCCCTTTCTTTTTAATTATTCTATTAATCCCTTGTGCTGAAACTTATCAAATGCCTTCTGTAAGTCCATATAGACAACATCCATAGACACTCCCCTGTCCACCTTGTTAGTGACCTCGTAAAATTCAACGAGATTAGTCAGACATGACCTGCCCTTCTCAAATCCAAGTTGACTCTCTTTGACCAACAAATTTTGTCTCTCATGATAGATTTCAGTAAGTTCCCCACAATAGACGTTAAAATGAGAGGTCTGTATTTTCCTGGTTTCTCCCTCCTTCCTTTCTTAAATAACGGAGTGGCATTTTCAACATTCATATCCAAAGGCACAATTCCTGAGTCGAGAGAGCTTTGGGAAATTATGACTAATGCATCTGCAATTTCCCGAGCTGTTTCCTTTAATACTCTGGGGTGGAAACCATCAGGTCCTGGAGATTTCATTCTTTGTTTGCAGTTATTTATTTATCTGACTGTGTATAACAAGGCTGAGTGTCCGAGCACTGAGTGTGTACATAACAGGACTGAGTTTCCCAGTACCGACTGTGTGTATAACAGGAATGAGTGTCCCAGCACTGACCCTGTATATAACAGGACTGAGTGTCCCAGCATTGACTGTGTCTATAACTGAACTGAGTATTACAGCACTATGTGTCCAACAGGACTAAATGTCCCAGCACTGGCTGTGTGTATAACAGGACTGAGTGTCCCAGCACTGACTGTGTGTATAACAGGACTGAGTGTCCCAGCACTGACTGTGTGTATAACAGGACTGAGTGTCCCAGCACTGACTGTGTGTATAACAGGACTGAGTGTCCCAGCACTGACTGTGTGTATAATAGGACTGAGTGTCCCAGCACTGACTGTGTCTATTACAGGACTGAGTGTCCCAGTACTGACTGTGTGTATAATAGGACTGAATGTCCCAGTATTGACTATGTGTATAACAGGACTGAGTGTCCCAGCACTGACTGTGTGTATAACAGGACTGAGTGTCCCAACACTGACTCAGTGTACAACAGGACTGAGTGTCCCAACACTGACTCTGCGTATAACAGGACTGAGTGTCCCAGGACTGACTGTGTGTATAACAGGACTGAGTGTCCCAGGACTGACTGTGTATAACAGGACTGAGTGTCCCAGGACTGATTGTGTATAACAGGACTGAGTGTCCCAGCACTGACTGTGTCTATAACAGGACTGAGTGTGCCAGCACTGACTGTGTGTTTTACAGGACTGAGTGTCCGAGCACTGAGCGTAGAGTGTACATTGGCTGCAGGAGGAAATATATGGGTGGGGTAGAATCCATGATTGGGTGGAGTGACATGAGATTATCGGTGGAGATTAAATCGGTTGGAGGAGGGTAGAGAGATCGGGAGAGAGCGACGGTCATAGAGGGATTTGAACATGAGGATTGCAGGCCTGGAGGATGTTACAGAGAGAGGAAAGGGTTGAGGGCCATGGAGGGATTTGAACACGAGGATGAGAATTTTAAAATCGAGGCATTGCCGTACCGGGAGCCAATGTAGTAACACACGAACAGAACAAGACACATTCAGAGATCTCACAACAGAGCATGGACGGTCTCATCGACCATCTCCCTCCCGCGGGCGCGGTCCTCCGTTCCGGGGTCGCGGCCCCTCCCTCTCGGGGTCACGGCCCCTCCATCCTGGGGGTCACGGTCCCTCCATCCCGGGGTTTCCTTCCCTCCATCCCGAGGTCTTGGTCCCTCCATCCTCGGGGTCACGGTCACTCCATTCTGGGTTCGCGGTCCCTCCATCCCGGTGTCTCGGTCCCTCTGTCCTGTGGAGGTCTCAGTCCCTCTGTCCTGGGGGTCTCGGTCCCTCCATCCCGGGGGCCACGGTCCCTCCATCCTGGGGTCTCCATCCCTCCGTCCCGGGGGTCACGGTCCCTCTGTCCCGGGGGTGACGGTCCCTCCATCCCGGGGTCGAGGTCCCACCATCGCGGGGTCTCAGTGCCTCCATCCCGGGGTCGCGGTCCCTCCATCCCATGGTCATAAACCCTCCATCCCGGGGTCTCGGTCCCTCCGTCCCGGGGACTCAATCCCTCCGTCCCGGGGTCTCAATCCCTCCATCCCGGGGTCGCGGTCCCTCCATCCCGGGGGTCATGGTCCCTCCATCGCGGGGTCTCAGTCCCACCGACCCGGGGCTCACGGTCCCTCCATCCCGGGGTCGCGGTCCCTCCATCCCAGTGTCACGGTCCCTCCATCCCGGGAGTCACGGTCCCTCCATCCCGGGAGTCACGGTCCCAACGTCCCGCGGTCACGGTCCCAACGTCCCGGGGTCCCAGTCCCTCCGTCCCGGGGGACTCAGTCCCTCCATCCCGTGGTCGCGGTCCCACCGTATCGGGGGTCATGTTCCCTCCATCCCGGGGGTCACGGTCCCTCCGTCCTGTGGTCTCAATCCCTCCATCCCGGGATCGCGGTCCCTCCGTCCCGGGGGTCACCGTCCCTCCATCCCGGGGTCTCTGCCCCTCCGTCCCGGGGTCTCAATCCCTCCTTTCCGGGGTCTCGGTCCCTCCGTCCCGGGGTCTCAATCCCTCCATCCCGGGGTCGCGGTCCCTCCATCCCGGGGGTCACCGTCCCTCCATCCCGGGGTCTCAATCCCTCCATCCCGGGGTCTCAATCCCTGCATCCCTGGGGTCACCGTCCCTCCATCCCGGGGTCTCAATCCCTCCATCCCGGGGTCTCGGTCCCTCTGTCCCGGGGATCACAGTCCCTCCATCCCTGGGGTCACCGTCCCTCCATCCCGGGGTCTCAATCCCTCCATCCCTGGGTTCACCGTCCCTCCATCCCGGGGTCTCAATCCCTCCATCCCGGGGTCTCAATCCCTGCATCCCTGGGGTCACCGTCCCTCCATCCCGGGGTCTCGGTCCCTCTGTCCCGGGGATCACAGTCCCTCCATCCCTGGGGTCACCGTCCCTCCATCCCGGGGTCTCAATCCCTCCATCCCTGGGTTCACCGTCCCTCCATCCCGGGGTCTCAATCCCTCCATCCCGGGGTCTCAATCAATCCATCCCGGGGTCTCAATCCCTGCATCCCTGGGGTCACCGTCCCTCCATCCCGGGGTCTCAATCCCTCCATCCCTGGGTTCACCGTCCCTCCATCCCGGGGTCTCAATCCCTCCATCCCGGGGTCTCAATCCCTCCATCCCGGGGTCTCAATCCCTGCATCCCTGGGGTCACCGTCCCTCCATCCCGGGGTCTCAATCCCTCCATCCCGGGGTCTCGGTCCCTCTGTCCCGGGGATCACAGTCCCTCCATCCCTGGGGTCACCGTCCCTCCATCCCGGGGTCTCAATCCCTCCATCCCTGGGTTCACCGTCCCTCCATCCCGGGGTCTCAATCCCTCCATCCCGGGGTCTCGGTCCCTGCATCCCTGGGTTCACCGTCCCTCCATCCCGGGGTCTCAATCCCTCCATCCCGGGGTCTCGGTCCCTCTGTCCCGGGGATCACAGTCCCTCCATCCCAGGGTCGTGGTCTCACCATCCCGGGGTCTCAATCCCTCCATCCCGGGGTCTCGGTCCCTCTGTCCCGGGGATCACAGTCCCTCCATCCCAGGGTCGTGGTCTCACCATCCCGGGGTTTCAATCCCTCCATCCCGGGGTCTCGGTCCCTCTGTCCCGGGGATCACAGTCCCTCCATCCCAGGGTCGTGGTCTCACCATCCCGGGGTCTCAATCCCTCCATCCCGGGTTATCGGTCCCTCTGTCCCGGGGATCACAGTCCCTCCATCCCAGGGTCGTGGTCTCACCATCCCGGGGTCTCAATCCCTCCATCCCGGGGTCTCGGTCCCTCTGTCCCGGGGATCACAGTCCCTCCATCCCAGGGTCGTGGTCTCACCATCCCGGGGTTTCAATCCCTCCATCCCGGGGTCTCGGTCCCTCTGTCCCGGGGATCACAGTCCCTCCATCCCAGGGTCGTGGTCTCACCATCCCGGGATCTCAATCCCTCCATCCCGGGTTCTCGGTCCCTCTGTCCCGGGGATCACAGTCCCTCCATCCCGTGTCTCGGTCCCTCCATCCCGGGGGTCGCAGCCCCATGAACGCCGCTCAGCCTGGAGTCAGAGGAGCTGTAGCTCGGGCCGCCCTCACTGCGCCATTCCCAGGCCCGGGGTCCAGGCCGCTCCCTGGTGCGGGCCCTCCCTGTGTCGGCCTCGCCCCCGCCCACAGCAGCGGCCGCCCACCTGCCAACCCGAGCCCACCATCATCATCCTCCCGGCGCCCGCCTGTTGCGAAGGGAATGTGGCACAGGGACCACGAGGCGCATGCGCGGAGTCCCTCGGGCCGGAGATGCACGTCCGCGTCGCGATGTCAGCGCGCAAATGTGAGAGATGGTGCCGCGTGTCACGTGATGGGAGGAGTCAGCCCAGGACGAAGGCGAGCGGAGGTGAGAGCTGTCAATCAAAGGTCCCGGAGTCAGCACTCACTGCGCACAGGGTTTGGAGAATTTGTTCAAAATATAAAAATAGAAATGTACAAAAAAATGAAAAAATTGCAAATGCAACAATCTGAATTAAAAACAGAAATGTCCAAACTCACATGAGGCTGATGGTCTGGGTCCTCCCGCCACTATTAGTCTTCTCTACCTGGGGCATAGGATGAGCAGAATGCTTGAATGCAACTTTCTTAATGCAGAGGGTGCTGCTGGCTGTATGGAATGGACCAGCGAGGGAGGCAGTGTGGACTGATTGTATCAGCAAATTCTAGAGAGTTGGCTAAGCACCTGATAGTGGTACCTTGGGATATGACAGCCTCGAAATTGGGATCTTTCATTCATTCTTTATACTTGTGCATTTAGTTTTATTGATTGCTGTACCTGGACACCCAAACCCCTTTGCTCCACGACAGTCCCTAATTTCTCACCATTTAGAAAATACTCCCTATTTCTCAACTGATGCCTGCAATAGATGCTATTGGTATAACATCCCACATCTTTACGATCCGGCTCTGTTTCCACTCTTTGGTGTCCAATAAGAACAGACAAAGTGAGACTGGAACTTTTAAAAAATATTTCAAAATATACTTTATTTCGTAAGATTCATGGATACACACAGTTCAATGTAAACATTACGATTCAAAACAAATACATTACACATCATACGTTTCCATTATTACAATTCAAAACACAGTACATATCTTGTAATACATGCTGTACAATACAAGGTGGGATAGCCTTAAACGGTTGCCTTTCCCCATAAAGCCTTTGTGTAAGCCGCACCTCTCTTCAGTATGCACCTCAGCATGTAATACTGGACCTTGGAATGTGCCAGTGGCCAACACTTAGCCACGGACCGTTCCCTCGGCTGGAAGACCAGCAGGTTTTGGGGGAACAAACGGCCTCCTTGACCGAGTTGATGGTCTTCCAGCAGCAGTTAATATCTGTCTCGGTGTGCATCTTGGACAACTGCCCATACACCACAGCGTCCTGTATTACCGAGCTGTTGGGGATGAACCCCTCTTCGACTCTACGGTATAGGGGATGAGTCTCCGTGGAGAGGGATTATCACCTTTTACATGAATACAAGGATCCAATCTCCCACATTCATGTCAGTGTTTGGCAAACACAGTCTGAATGGCTTTCACACACCTGTCTAACCTTGGGGTCAGAGACGTGGGGGTAATTTCACCTTCACTGCTTGGACGGAGCAGAAATTAAAATCGGGCCGGTTCTATGAGAGTCGGGTGATGCGCTCTCCCAGATCAGCCCCAAGCAATGGTGAAAATTTCCCTCCACTTGTTGTGAACCGGTGGCGTTTGAGACAATGGACCAGCTTGTGGGCTTCGAAGATTGATACTAGAGCATAGGTCAGGAAAGGTGTGGCCGATTTTAAGTATCCCCGCCTGGCGGAAATGGGGTGGTAGAGGCTAGTAAATGGTGTCAGTTCACTAACAGTCCCTTTATTGGTGACGTTCCTGCCTCCACCATCGCGGGTAGGGTCCTGAGAGGAGCGGCCGGACCTCCGCCCTAGTATCAATCTTCGAAGCCAACAAGATGGTCCATTGATTCAAACTGCATCGGTTCAAAACATGTGGCGGGAAATATTCTGGTCAGGCCACGTGTAATATGTAAATCAGAGTATTATGACGTACGTGGAACACCATTTAATGTTGGGCACAAATGGGTGGAGGAGCCGCCCTTTCGATGGGCATTGAGCGTCCAGAACACGGAGAAGTTTCTTTTTAACTTATAATTTGTTGAGCAAGGAGAAGCAGGAGAGCTTTCCCTTGGCCTGCTGCGGCCATGCGTAATCTCCCGGCTCCTGATCGTATCAGAAATGCATCAGGAGGTTTTCTTATCGACCTGTGTAACCAGGTCCAGCCTCATGTCCCATTAATCTCGCTTCGGTGAGTAAAGATTGCTGTACAACAGCTCAGAGACGAAACAATCTCCAGAACTCCCCACTGGAGTTTAAAATTACATTAATATTTTACCAGTTAGTAACGGTCCGGGTGTTGGTCCATTATTATTCTGTTCTGGTCAAAACAAATGTCCCAATGAACAGGACACTGACTCACCCTGACAGCTCACCCTCAGTCCATCCCACCGGGCAGAGTGTGTGATGGGAAATAATCATCAACCGAAAAGGAGGATTTAATTTTACACATTTCAGGATCAAATATTTAATATTGAAATCATATTATATCTAAACTAATAACAGCAAATCATTTCATGTTAGAATAACATCGTGTATCATTTCACAACACCGCATTTATCGGGTAAAATATAATTCCAGTCTGGAATTACTAAATTTACTGAATTATTGGATTGATATCAATTAGTTTAGTGAACTCATTGATGTCAATGGATAGTAAAATCAGGTTCGGTGAATAACGGGCGCCCTATCCCCTACCGCCCGTCTTACGCACCGCCAAACGTGAAAAACTACTCTAATTTACCTTTTATTTAATTTCGGATGCAAAGACTTCAGATGTTTCTATGATTTAACTAATGTAACAATTAGTTTCACTGGGTATTTCACCCCGTTCTTCAGCTCCTCTCTGAATTTAGTTTGGGTCACAGCATAAATACACGTGTTGGTGCAGGAACTGAGAAGTTGAAGCATGAATCCGGCTGACTCAATGTCACCAACCATATCGTACTGGGTGTTTGTTATACGCACAGAGATAACATAAAAAACTCCAGTGCTCCATAACAATATAAAACTGCCTGATATACTGATGAGTAAAATGATGGATTTCCTTCGGTTCTCCATCTCTGGATCCTTGTGATTCTCTCCAATGCTGCGGCCCCGGAGTCCCCGTCGGACTCTACTGGCCGCTAAAATGTGCCTGGCGGTGAGAACATTGAACAGTAAAATCAGAATGAATGGGAGACAAGAAGTTAACACAAGACTAAATAAGTCAAATGCTGCCCATGCGGGTGAAGTGAAAAAGGTCAGTTTCAAATCACAACCCCGGGGTACATTGTCTATTATATATTCCGGGTCAAATACAAAGTACCCGGGAATGTTTAGTAAACAGCTCAGAGCACTCACCACCCCGATAACAGAAGCCGCCGTTTTCTCGGTGCAATATTTTGTTTTCAGCTTCTGACAACAAATGGCGACAAATCGATCAAAGGTGAAAACCACTGTGAACCAGACAGAGGCCGCTGTGGCTGCGAAACTGAGGGTGAGAAGGAGACGGCACACGGGGGTAATGGTCAAGAATGAAACTGGGAGATAAATATTAAAAATGCGGGTCAGTATGACAGCAGTGATAACGACCAGGAGATCGGCCACTGCCATTCCCACCAGGTAGACACTGATACATTTGGAGAGTCCGCACTTTCCTCGGGACAGGATCACAATCGCCACCAAGTTAACTGTGAGAGAGAGAAAATGAAGCAGAGAAATTACTGATCAGACCTGGCGATAAAGGAACAGTTTGAGAGGAACTGAGGTGAAATTTCCAGATTTGTTGCTGCATCAAACGGTGGAATCTGATTCACTGACCTGGGCAGCGCGTTCGGGCAGATAAATGTTTTTAAACACAATTATCATTAATGAATTCGGAAATTGATATAGAAAGTGAATAAAGTGAGCACCAGATCCACTGGAAGGGCTGAGTGAGGGAACACTGCCGGTGGCGAAGGGACAAGGGATTAAAAGACCGGAAATCCAACAGGTTAAATCCGGATTTGGGCTCCAGATGGGCGAGAAATTGAGCGAAGAGCCGGGAAGTTGAGAGGACAGGGGGAGGTGCTGCTGGTTTGTTGCTCTGGGTGAAGAGAGCCGACACGGACCGGCACAAAACGGGAAAGACCAAGATCCGTGGCGGTGAGTTTGAGCTTCGGATTGGATTGAAGAGACAGCTGCAGGCCGATCGAGAGAGTGAGATTGGGAGGAAGACACGGAGAAGGACATGTAGGAGCTGGAGTGGAGTCTGGAGCTGATGGTTTGGGAAAACGAATAAACAGAGGCAACGGATGAGGAGACAGAGGATTCAATAAAGTGGGAGGAGAGGTTGGGATTCACAGGGAGAGGCTGCAGCAGAGTGTTGGAGGAAATCTAATCTGTAGGTCCCAGTAACATAATCCATTCAATAAATTCAACCTTTAATTTCTTTAGTTATTAGTGTCAATGAACTGCTCGTTGGTTACATAATGTGTTCAATAAATTTAATTTGCATAATCAAATAAAATTACATTAAAATACAATAATTGAATTAGCCTCGTCCTTTATTCAATGAAGCTGACACACAGCTTCTAGAATACAATATCCCAATAATTCATTGTGATAAAGAAATCACTGATTTTGTTCTTTAATTACATTTCAATTATGTTTATGTATTCAATCAGTAAACAAGTAAATGGAACATTTGAATGAACAGACTGAGGACCTGATATCGATAAACACACCCGGCGAGAGTACAATAAAACTCTCACAATCTGACAACGTCCTAATAACATCTTCAAATCACATTTCCTCTTCATAATTGTACTGGAAGTTTCAGCAGTTCATTCCGATGAATTATTCACACCGCTGCTGCTCTCTCTCTCCCCCTCTCTCGGTCTCTGTACGTGTATCTTTCTCTCTGTCTCTCTATTTCTCTCCTTTCTTCTCTCCCTACCTCTCGTTTTCCTTCTCAGTAACTTTCTCTGTCGCTCCTCTCTATGTCTCCGCTCTGTCTCCACTCTCTTTCTCAATGCCCCTTTTCACATCCGAGTGAATCCTAACATCCTGCGCCTGCTTTCTCTTCACCAGCCCCATGTTCCAATGATACTATTCTTAATGTCAGTTTGTTAAATGGTGAAGCATCTGTGAACAGTTTAATATGTCCACAGATCATCCAAGTCTCCACCTGTTCACCTACACTGTTCACTTCATCAATAATGCATGGAATAAACAGAATTGAATCCCTCTTCCAGACACACCTCACAATAATTGAAATTCCTTCTCCTGTAATTAAAAAGTACAGCGTTAGATGGCGGCATTGTTCAATTAACAAAACACCAACATCACCGCTGCTACTTATAATCGACAGATAAATAGAAGGGCTCGTGATTACAACAGATAAAGTGCAAACTGATACAACGTAACCTCGAAATATTGCATTTTACAGTGAATTCATCCACAGTTAATCAGAGAATGAGATGTGAAAGAATCAGCATCAAACTCAGTTCAGTAATCAGACATCTGAAGCGGCGTCAGATACACACACAATGAAATAATCTTTCATAACAGTGATAACCAATAAATGCATTGAAATCCCTGTTAAACTGAACCATGTTATCTGGGAGAGAGGACACTGCACTGCCTCCTTGTAACACCGAGACCCTGAGCTGTCTCATGACCAATCACTGAAAACACATTTATGAAAAAATATTCCAGGAGAGGTTAGTTCCACAACATGAAACTGTTAACAGCTCCTGGTGGTCTGATACCAGCTATTAGCCCAGACACCTGATTCTAAAACATTCAGTACAGAGAATATTTCAGTAACAATGACAAGGTTAGATATAGAAGATCATAACGCATACAATGCAACTGCTGCAAGACAAAAAGACAAGAGACTGAGGACAGTCGATCAACTGATAGAACAGAACAGTCCACGGCGTAATACACGACGGGAGAAAAATAGTGCCAAGCACAGCAGCGGAGTTAATATCGATTTACACCATGAACAGCTGGGATAATGGCTGACCTGGAACTCCAACGGCTGCAAGAACTGGATAATAAATACATTCTATCTGATACATTACTAAATATCCCATTTCTGTGAGAAGCAATGTCTTCTGTTGGCCTGGAAACCGCAGCTCCGGCAGGCAGTCTGTGTGGATTCATTACAGCGATCCCTGATTTATACAGAGGGTAAATCTCCACTGACACGGTTATACCCCTGATCATTGCTATTAGTTACAGTCATCTGAACAAACACATTTCTTCAGCAGCTTTGACTCCGATGTAAATGATGACGTGGATATATCACAAACTTCTCAAAGTTCAGAACCTTGTCTTAATGAGACCTCTCTCAGGAATAAAGTGAAAAGCTGTGCTCAGAAAGGACTGGTCCAACAATGAGCGGCTTCATTTACAGTTTTCATATAATTGTATTGACCATGTTCACTCCTGGAGATTCATTTATACATTTTACAGATTTCTCCATATTACACATTGAATCCAGGGACACAAGCAGACCCGTTTCACCTTATTCCTGCAGTTTCCCAGTTAAGATATGAATTTGGAGCCTCTGACACGAACGCAGCCTCGAAAAGGGACCCATCCTTTCAGGAAATGCTCAACAACTCTCTGTGTGTGAAAACTATTCTCCTCACATCCCCTCTAGTTGTTTTGCCAATTATTTTAAACCTATGACCTCTGGTTATCAATCCACTTGCCAGAGTAAACAGTTTCCCCTGTTTGCTCGATAAAAACCCGTCACTATTAGGTTAACCTTAACCTGAACCTTCTCTGATCTAAGGCGAACAATCCCACCTTCTCCAATCCCTCCTCAAAAATGTAGTCACTCATCCCTGGTCTCACCCTGGTAAGTCTCCACTCAACCCTCTCCAAGGCCTTGTCTTCCTTCTTAAAGTGTGTTGTCCAGTGTTGTACACAATAGTCCGGCTGAGGCCTAACTAGTCTTTTGTAAAGGTTTAACATCACTTCCCTATTTGTGTATTCAATGCCCCTATTTACAAACCCATGTATCCCTTACACTTGCTTAACCGCCTTATCAACTTGCCCTGCCACCTTCAAAGTTTTGTGAATATGCGCCCCCAGGTCCCTCTGCTCTTCCACCACCCTCAAAATAGTACATTGACTTACATCGATACTCCAGCACAGAAACAGGCAATTCGGCCCAACTGGTTTATGCCAGCTTTTTTGCTGCACACGAGCCCCCTCCCTCCCCACTTCATCTAACCCTATCAGGATACCCTATTCCTTTCTCCATCTTGTGCTTATCTAGCTTCCCCTTAAATGCATCTACGTTATTTGCCACAACTACTGCTTGTGGTGGTGAGTTCCACATTCTTACCACTCTTTGGTAATGAAGTTTCTCCTGAATTCCCTATTGGATTTATAAGTGACTATCTTATATTTATGACCTCTAATTTTGGACTCCCTCACAAGTGGAAACATTTTCTCTACGTCTACCCTATCAAACCCCATCATTGTCTTAAAGGCCTCTATCAGGTCACCCCTCAGCTTTCTCCTTTCTTCAGAGAAGAGATCCAGCCTGTTCAGCCTTTCCTGATAAGTATATCTTCTAACTTCTGGTATCATCCTTGTGAATCTTTTTTGCCCTCTCTCCAAAGCTTTTATATCTTCCTCTAATATGGAGACCAGAACTGTCCGCAATGCTACAAGTGTGGCCTAACCCAGGCTCCACACAAGTTTAACATAACTGCTTTGCGTATCAATTCTACGCCTCCAGATTTGAACTCCAATGCTTGATTTGCCTTTTATAACTTGTGTCGCTACTTTTAGTGATTTGTGTATCTGTGCCCCAAAATTTTATTCTTCTAGTACTTTCTTTACAATACATGGCGAAATGGCCTTGCACGGTGGCCTTTCCCCGTAAACCTTTTGCATAGGCTGCACCTCGCTTCGTTATATCCCGCAGCACGTACTCCTGGACCTTGGAGTATGTCAGTTGGCAACATTCGGTCATGGACAGCTCCATCAGCTGGAAGACCAGCAGGTTTCAGGCGGACCAAGGGGCCTCCTTCACCGAGTTGATGGCCTTCCAGCAGCAGTTCATATCTGTCTTGATGTGCGTCCCGGGGAACTGTCCGTAGAGCACAGCATCTTGTGTTACTGAGGTGTTGGGGATGAACCGGGACAGATATAAACGCATCTGTCTCCAAACCTTCTGCACCAAAGAGCAGCCCACCAGGAGATGGTCGATGGTCTCCTCCCCGCCGCTGCCTCGAGGGAAGCTCACGGTAGGGCTGAGGACTGTGAACCTACTGCTGATCGGAGCAAACGTCGGTGACGTCGTCCATGTGTTGGGAGGACTTAACCTGAGAGCATCCGCTGCCTAGGATAGTCACCCACTGATATCTGCATCCTACCTGATCAACGCAGCAAACTTCTTGATTCAACATACGATCAAGGCTGCGGAGAGAGGACAGACCTGCCTGACTCCAGATCTGATTGGAGGGCTCTCCGACACCTATGCGTTGGTTAGGACTGTGCTACGGATGTCTGCGTAGTGCAGCCAGATCCAATCGCAGATTCCATCCACAAAACACATTTTGGAGAGCATGTCCATCATGTACGTGTGGGATTCTCTGTCAAAGGCCTGTTCCTGGTCCAGGCTGAACCCTGAGCAGTACAAGGCTACCAGAGATCTTCCTGCCGGGTACAGTACAGGTCTGATCCTGGTGGATCACTCGCTCCAGAGCAGACTTGAGCCTATTGGCGATGACCTTAGACAGAATCTTGTAGTCGACATTTAGCAAGGAAATGGATTGCCAATTTCTGATTTCTTCCCTCTCCCCCTTCCCCTTGTAGATAACCGTGATGATGCCTTTCCTCATGGACTCTGACATGCTGCCTGCCAGAAGCAAACTCCCGTATACTTCCAGCAGGTCTGGGCCTATCCAGTCCTTCAGAGCCGAGTGCAACTCAACCAGTAAGACATCGCTCCCGGGACTTCTACTCTTCTCAAAGGAACAGAGGGCCTTTGTCAGCTCGTCTAATGTCAGTGGCTGATCCATTCCCTGCTGCTCGCTGCCCTCTAAATCCTCCGTGATAGAGGACAGGAAGGATTGGGAGGCCGTGCTGTCTGTGGGCCTTGAGTCGGACAGCCCGGCATAAAAGGATTTGCTGATCCTCAGTATGTCGTTCTGTGAAGACGTCACTGACCCGTCTTCCTCCTTCAGGCTGCTGATTTCAGAGGTCTCTCTGTGCAGTTTTTGGAAGAAGAAACGCGAGCACTTCTCGCCCTGCTCCACGGAGTGGAACCTGGACCGGAAGATGATCTTTGAGGCCTCGGAGGTGAAAAGCGAGACTTGCTGGTCCTTCACCTCTCAGAGATCTTCCCCGACATCGACCCGCATTAACTGCAGCTGGACCAGATCCTGCATGCTTTTCTGGAGTTGTGATACTTTCCTCTGTCACTCTCTCGAATCCTGAACACCGTTGAGGATGAAGAACTTCCTGATATGGGCCTTGATCGCTTCCTACCAGTGCACCGTGGTGTCGAAGAGGGGTTTCACGGTCCTCCACCCTGTGTAATCCCTCGTTAGTTCCTCGATGTTCTCCGGGGTCAACAGTATCACGTTCATCTTCAATATCCCCCTGCCCATCCTCTGGTCCGCCTGCGATTGGCAGTCAGCCAGTAGGAGGCAGTGGTCAGAAAGGAACACCGGCTGGACGTCGGTGGATCTGACCTTGAGCGTTGGGGACACAAACAGGAAGTCTATCCTGGAACGGATGGACCCGCCCAGCCTGGACCAGGTTTTTCTTGTGCAGCTCCATCTACAGGGTTGCTGAGGATGTCACAAAGCTTAGCATCTTTTACCGCTTTCATCAGGAGTTTGGACATGGTGTCCAGTATTCCCCTGGCCCTGCTGGAGCGTCCAGCCGCACCGATGATGCAGTTGAAGGCTCCTGCGAGAACGACATGACAGGAGGTCGCCAGCGGCATCGGGAGATGCTGGAAGACCTCCAGCCGCTCGCCCCTGAGGTTCGGGGCGTACACATTAGAATCATAGAATCATAGAATCATAGGAAAGTAACAGCATGGAAGGAGGCTATTCGGCCCGTCGAGTCCACGCCCGCGCTATGCAAGAACAATCCAACTCGTCCCACTCCCCCGCCCTATCCCCGTAGACCTGCACATTTTTCCTTTCAAGTACTTATCCAGTTCCCTTTTGAAGGCCCATGATTTAATCTGCCTCCACCATCCCCTTGGGCAGTGCATTGCAGAACCTAACCACTCGCGGTGTAAAAAAGTTTTTCTTCATGTCACCTTTGGCTCTTTTGCCAATCACCTTAAATCTATGCCTTCTGGTCCTTGACAGTTCCGCCAATGGGAACAGTTTGTCTATATCCACTCTGTCTGGACCCTTCATGATTTTGAATACCTCTATCAAATCTCCTCGCAACCTTCTCTGTTCCAAGGAGAACAAACTCAGCTTCTCCAGTCTATCCACGCAACTAAAATCCCTCAGCCCTGGAATCATTCTAATAAATCTCTTCTACACCCTCTCTAAGGCCGTCACATCTTTCCTGAAGTGCGGTGCCCAGAACTGGACACAATACTCCAGTTGTGCCTGAACCAATGTTTTATAAAGGTTCATCATGACTTCCTTACTTGTATACTCTATGCCCCTATTTATAAAACACATGATCTCGTATGTTTTTTAACCGCTTTCTCAACTTGCCCTGCCACCTTCAACGATTTGTGCACATATACCCCCAGATCTCTCTATTCCTGTGCCCCTTTTAGAATCGTGTCCTCTAGTTTAGATTGCCTCTCCGCGTTCTTCTGACCGAAATGTATAACTTCGCATCTTTCGGTGTTCGATTTCATCTGCCACTTCTCCTCCCAAGCCACCAGCTTGTCTATATCCTCTTAAAGTCTACCACTATCCTCCTCACTGTTCACCAAGTTACGTGTCATCTGCAAGTTTTGAGATTGTGCCCTGTGCACCCAAGCCCAATTCATTATTAAATATCAAGAAAAGCAGCGGTACCAGCACCGACCCCTGGAGAACACCACTGCACACTTCCCTTCAGTCCGAAAACCAACCGTTCACCACTACTCTCTGTCTCCTGTCACTGACACAATTCTGTATTCATCTTGCTACTGCCGCCTTTATTCCATGGGCCGCAATCTTGATGACAAGCCGACCATGAGATACATTATCAAACGCCTTTTGAAAGGCCATATACACGACCTCAAATACATTGCCCTCATCGACACTCTCTGTTACCTTATCAAAAAACTCCGTCAGATTAGTTAAACACGATTTGCCTTCAACAAATCCGTGCTGGCTTTCCCCAATCAACCCACACTCGTTCAAGTGAATGTTAATTCTGTCCCGGATTATCATTTCTAAAAGTTTCCCCACCACCGAGGTTAAACTGACTGGACTATAGTTGCTGGGTTTATCCTCACACCCTCTTTTGAACAAGGGTGTAATATGTCCAATTCTCCAGTCCTCTGGCTCCATTTCTACGGATGTTTGGAAGATTATGGCCAGTACCTCCACAATTTCCACCCTTACTTCCCTCAGCAAACTAGGACGCATCACATCCGGACCGAGTGACTTATCTACTTTAAATACAGCTAGCCTTTCTAGTATCTCTTCTTTATCAATGTTCAGCCCATCCAGTATCTCAACTGTATATCCCTTTACTGAGACTCTGGCAGTAACTTCTTCCTTGGTAAAGTCAGATGTAAAGTTTTCATTTAGTACCTCGGCCATCCCCTCTGCCTCCATTAGTAGATCTCTTGTATGGTCTCTAATCGGCCCACCCCTCCACTTACGATCCGTTTACTTTTTACATGCTTGTAGAAGATGTTTGGATCCCCTTTTATGTTGGCCGCAGTCGGAGCGGGGCGTTATTGTACAGAACGCCTGCTGCGAGCAGGCGGCCACCCAACACCTCTCTGACCTCGGGGATGGTGAATTGTTCTCCTCACAACAGAATCCGCAGGCCTGAGGAATGACTATCGTTGATTCCCGACCAGTTCAATTGCTATTGGGTCCATATGCGTGACCACTGCCGATAGTTGCTGAGGTTCAGTATCCCGCACTCCTGCAGGAACAGCAGGCCCCTCTTGACCCTTGACAGCAATGGTGTATTGGGCAGATAATCTGTATTAGTGATTTTGGTTGAGGGGTAAATATTGACCAGGACACCTGGGAGAACTCCCCTCAAGATCTTCAAAATAGTTTCATGCGATCTTCTACATCCACCTGAGATGGCAGGCGGGGCATCATTTTAATCAGTAATGCAAGTCAAGATTTTGTGCCCCATTAACTACATCGACTGTACCAAATCAATTCAGTGCACATTCTGACTGATCATTTAAAAACCGACAAAAGTAGGGGAGAGCAACAGATAGCAGCACGAGTTCGGCTGAGATGGTCGAGACTTGCACTCTCACTGGAGGGAAGCACCTTTAAATATAAGATAATTACCGGATAAATATTGCTACTTTTGAGCTGTAGAAACACGAACCACTCAGAATGCATTTCCTTCTTCCACTTCTCGCACACTGAGAGAAGGGAACGGTCATCAATGGCCACAAGCGCTGGTCTCAAGCAACACTTCCAACCCGCTTCACGCTCAGAAGGAAAAATTCCATCTCCTCCTCATGGTTGATGAAACCAAACGCTTCAGAACACATTTCTCAAGTTGAAAAACTATAGAAATGATCTCCAAAAGTATAGTCTTACTAAACAGATGCGGCAACACCGCTCTCCAACGTCAGCGAGCCCCCTTTAACATAAGATGAGCGCGGACCAATTCCTCGACCATTCATTGTGCTATTCATTTGTGAGGAATCAAATAAAAACGCAATTAATCTCCGCTACACCCTTTGTAAACTTGTGATTGTGTGAAAAAGAAATACCGTACAGCCATTACCCAGTAGGCACTAATTTGCATCATGTAGATACCAGTCTCCAGCAACTGTCCTGATCATAAGAACACAAGAATATATGAAATAGGAGCAGGAGTAGGCTATAGAGCCCCTTGAGCCCGCTCCACCCTTCAATCAGATCATGGCTGATCTTCAACCTCAACACCACTTTCCCGCCCGATCCCCATATCCCTTGATTCCCCGAGTATCCAAAAGTCGATCCACCTTAGCCTTGAACACATACAACGACTGAGGATCCACAGCCCTCTGGGGTAGAGAATTCCAAAGATTCACCAGCCTCTGAGTGAAGAAATTCTTTCAAATCTCAGTCTTAAATTGCCGACCCATTATCCTGAAACGATGCCCCATAGTTCTGAACTCTTTAGCAAGGGGGAAAATATCACTCAGCATTTACCCTATCAAGTCCCGATGATGCACACAGTGGGTGGGTGACCCAGCACTGTGATCATTGATTCACACAGTGGGTGGGTGACCCAACACTGTGATCATTGATTCATATAGTGGGTGGGTGTCCCAGCACTGTAATCATTGATTCACACAGTGGGTGGTTGTCCCAGCACGGTAATCATTGATTCATAGAGTGGGTGGGTGTCCGAGCACTGTGATCATTGATTCACACAGTGGGTGGGTGTCCCAGCACTGTGATCATTGATTCACACAGTGGGTGGGTGACCCGGCACTGTAATCATTGATTCACACAGTGAGTGGGTGACCCAGCACGGTAATAATTGATTCACACAGTGAGTGGGTGTCCGAGCACTGTGAACATTGATTCAAAAAGTGGGTGGGTGTCCGAGGACTGTGATCATTGATTCACACAGTGAGTGGGTGACCCAGCACTGTGATCATTGATTCACACAGTGAGTGGGTGACCCAGCACTGTGATAATTGATTCACACAGTGCGTGGGTGACCCAGGACTGTGATCTTTGTTTCACAAAGTTGGTGAGTAAACCAGCACTGTGATAATTGATTCACACTGTGTGTGTGTGTGACCGAGCACTGTGATCGGTGATTCACACAGTGGGTGGGTGTCCCAACACTGTGATCATTGATACACACAGTGAATGTGTGTCACAGCACTGTGACCATTGATTCACACAGTATGTGGTTGACCCAACACTTTGAACATTTATTCACACAGTGGGTGAGTGACCCAGCACTGTAATCATTGATTCAAACAGTGGGTGGGTCTCCCAGAACAGTGATCATTGATTCACACGGTGGGTGGGTGTCCCAGCACTGTGATCATTGATTCATACGGTGGATGAGTGGCCCAGCACTGTGATCATTGATTCACACAGTGGGTGGGTGACCCAACACTGTGATCATTGATGCACACAGTGAGTGGGTGACCCAGCACTGTGATCAGTTATTCACACAGTGGGTGGGTGACCCAGCACTGTGATCATTGATGCACACAGTGAGTGGGTGACCCATCACTGTGATCAGTTATTCACACAGTGGGTGGGTGTCCCAGCACTGTGATCATTGCTTCACACATTGGTTGGGTGAACCAGAACTGTGATAATTGATTCATACAGTGGGTTGGTGTCCCAGCACTGTGATCATTGATTCACACGGTGGGTGGGTGTCCCAGCACTGTGATCATTGATTCAAACGGTGGGTGGGTGGCCCAGCACTGTGATCATTGATTCATACGGTGGGTGGGTGACCCAGCACTGTGATCATTGATTCACACAGTGGGTGAGTGACCCAGCACTGTGATCAGTGATTCACACAGTGGATGGGTGACCCAGCACTGTGATCATTGATTCACACAGTGAGTGGGTGACCCGGCACTGTGATAATTGATTCAAACAGTGGGTGGTTGTCCCAGCACTGTGATCATTGATTCACACAGTGGGTGGGTGACCCAGCACCGTTATCACTGATTCACACAGTGGGTGGCTGACCCAGTACTGTGATCATTGATTCACACAGTGGGTGGGTGTCCCAACACTGTGATCATTGACTCACACAGTGGGTGAGTGACCCAGCACAATGATAATTGATTCACACAGTGGGTGGGTGTCCCAGCACTGTGATCTTTGATTCACACAGTGGTTGGGTGACACAGCACTGTGATCATTGATTCACACAGTGAGTGAGTATCTCAGCACTGTGATCATTGATTGACACAGTGGGTGGGTGACCCAGCACTGTGATCATTGATTCACACAGTGGGTGGGTGACCCAGCACTGTGATCATTGATTCACACAGTGGGTGGGTGACCCGGCACTGTGATCATTGTTTCACACAGTGGGTGGGTGAACCAGCACTGTGATAATTTATTCACACAGTGGGTGGGTGTCCCAGCACTGTGATCTTTGATTCACACAGTGGTTGGATGACACAGCACTGTGATCATTGATTCACACAGTGAGTGAGTATCTCAGCACTGTGATCATTGATTCACACAGTGGGTGGGTGACACAGCACTGTGATCATTGATTCACACAGTGAGTGAGTATCTCAGCACTGTGATCATTGATTGACACAGTGGGTGGGTGACCCAGCACTGTGATCATTGATTCACACAGTGGGTGGGTGACCCAGCACTGTGATCATTGATTCACACAGTGGGTGGGTGACCCGGCACTGTGATCATTGTTTCACACAGTGGGTGCGTGAACCAGCACTGTGATAATTTATTCACACAGTGGGTGGGTGTCCCAGCACTGTGATCTTTGATTCACACAGTGGTTGGGTGACACAGCACTGTGATAATTGATTCATACAGTGGTTGGGTGACACAGCACTGTGATCATTGATTCAAACAGTGGGTGGGTGACCCAGCACTGTGATCATTGATTCACACAGTTGGTGGGTGACCCAGCACTGTGATCACTGATTCACACAGTGGGTAGTGACCCAATACTGTGATCATTGATTCACATAGTGCGTGGGTGACCCAGCACTCTGATCATTGATTCACACAGTGTGTGGGTGACCCAGGCACTGTGATCATTGATTCACACAGTGTGTGGGTGACCCAGCACTGTGATCACTGATTCACACAGTGAGTGGGTGACCCAGCACTCTTATCACTGATTCACACAGTGAGTGGCTGACCCAGTACTGTGATCATTGATTCACACAGTGGGTGGGTGTCCCAACACTGTGATCATTGATTCACACAGTGGGTGAGTGACCCAGCACAATGATAATTGATTCACACAGTGGGTGGGTGTCCCAGCACTGTGATCTTTGATTCACACAGTGGTTGGATGACACAGCACTGTGATCATTGATTCACACAGTGAGTGAGTATCTCAGCACTGTGATCATTGATTCACACAGTGGGTGGGTGACCCAGCACTGTGATCATTGATTCACACAGTGGGTGGGTGACCCAGCACTGTGATAATTTATTCACACAGTGGGTGGGTGTCCCAGCACTGTGATCTTTGATTCACACAGTGGTTGGGTGACACAGCACTGTGATAATTGATTCATACAGTGGTTGGGTGACCCAGCACTGTGATCACTGATTCACACAGTGTGTGGGTAACCCAGGCACTGTGATCATTGATTCACACAGTGTGTGGGTGACCCAGCACTGTGATCACTGATTCACACAGTGAGTGGGTGACCCAGCGCTGTGATCACTGATTCACACAGTGGGTGTGTGACCCAGCACTGTGATCATTGATTCACACGGTGGGTGGGTGACCCAGCACTGTGATCATTGATTCAGATAGTGAGTGCTTGACACTGAAACTGTAATCATTGATTCACAGTTATGTACTGTCGCACCGGCAGGTCAGACTCACCAGGGCTGGCAGTACAGCTGTGTACAGTCAGGGGAGAATGGCCCTTGAAGTAGTTAACATTGACTCGGGACCTCAAGAAGTCTCATGTCATCAGGGCAAACATGGGCAAGGCAACCTCCTGTGATTACCAACTACCCTCCTCCCTCAGCTGATGAATCAGTCCTCCTCAATGTTGATCACCAATTGGAGGAAGGACAGAGGGTAGTAAGGGCATGGAATGTATTATTGGTGGGGGACTTCAACGTCCATCACCAAGAGTGGCTCAGTAGCACGACAACTGATGGAGCTGGCCGAGACCTGAAGAAAACAACTGCCAGACTGGGCCTCCGACAGGTGGTGAGTGAACCAATACGAGGGAAAAACCAACTTTACCTCATCATAAGACCTTAAGACCATAAGAGATAGGAGCAGGAGCAGGCCATGGGACCTCGAGCCTGCTCCGCCATTTTATGAGATCATGGCTGATCTGATTTTTACCTGAACTCCACTTTCCCGCCGTTTCCCCATATCCTTTGACGCCCTTGCTGATCAAAAGTTTTTCTAACTCAGCCTTGAATGAATTCAATGGCTCAGCCTCCACAACTTTTTGGGGTAAAGAATTCCAAAGATTCACGACCCTCTGGGAGAAGAAATTCCTCCTCATTTCCGTCTTAAATAGGCGACCCCTTATTCTGAGACTGTAGCCCCTGGTTTTAGATTCCCCCATGAGGGGTAACATCCTCACAGCATCTACCCCATCGAGTACCCTCAGAATCTTGTATGTTTCAAAAGATCTCCTCTCATTCTTCTAAACTCCAATGAGTAACGACTCAAATTGTTCAATCTTTCCTCATAAGAGAAACCTTCACTGAACTGCCTCCAATGCAAGTATGTCCTTCCTTCAATAAGGGCACCAGAACTGTACGCATTACTCCAGGTGTTGTCACACCAGCACCCTGTACAGTTGTAGCATGACTTCCCTGTTTTTATACTCTAACCCCCTGGAATTAAAGGCCAATATTCCGTTTGCCTTCCGGATTACCTGCTGCATCTGGATGTTGACTTTCTGTGTTTCATTTGTGAGGACACCCAGATCCCTCTGGACGCAGCATTTTGTAGTATTGCTCCATTCCAATAATATTTTGCTTTTTTATTTTTCCTCCCAAAGCGGATGGCTTCACATTTTCCCACATTATATTCCAGCTGCCAAAATTTTGCACATTCGCTTAACCTGTCAATATCCATTTACAGACACTTTGTGTCCTCATCGCAACTTGCTTTTCCACCCATCTTTGTATTATCATCAAATTTGGCCACAAGGTACTCTGTTCCTTCATCCAAGTCATTGATATATATTGCAAATAGTTGAGGCCCCAGCACTGAGCCCTGCGGCACCACACTAGTTAAAGATTGCCATCTTTAAAATGACTCTTTTATCCCGACTCTCTGTTTTCTGTTAGATATCCAATCCTCTATCCATGCCAGTATATTACCCCCAATACCACGAGTTCTTAGCTTGCGCAGTAATCTTTTATGTGGCACCTTATCGAATACCTTTTGGAAATCCAAATATACTGCATCCATTGGTTCCCCTTTATCCACCCTGCCCGTTACTTCCTCAAAGAACTCTAATAAATTTGTCAGAAACGATTTCCCCTTCATAAAACAATGTTGCCTCTCCTTGATTGTATTATGAGTCTCCAAATGTCCTGCTGCTACTTCCTTAATAATGGATTCTACCATTTTTCCAATGACAGATGTTAGGCTAACTGGTCTATAGTTACCTGCTCTCTGTCTCACTCCCTTCTTGAATAGGGGTGTTAGGTTTGCGGTTTTCCAATCTGCTGGGACCTTTCCAGAATCTAGTGAATTCTGGAAGATTACAACCAAAGCATCCACTCTCTCTGTAGTCACTTCCTTTAAGACCCTTGGATGCAAGCCATCAGGTCCAGCGGACTTGTCAGCCTTTAGACCCATTAGTTCACCTTGTACTTTTTCTCTAGTGATAGTGATTGTTTTTAGTTCCTCCCTCCCTTTGTCCCTTGGTTTTCTGCTATTATTGGTACATTATTCGTGTCTTCTACTGTGAAGACGGATACAAAATATCTGTTCAATTCCTCTGCTATTTCCTTGTTTCTATTATTATTTCCCCAGTCTCATCCTCCAAGGGACCAATGTTTACTTCAGCTACCCTTTTTCTTTTTATATACTTGTAGAAGCTTTTACTGTCAGTTTTTATATTTCTTGCTAGTTTACTCACATGATTTATTTTCTCCCTCTTTATTGTTCTTTTAGTCATTCTTTGCTGGTTTTTAAAGTTTTCCCAATCTTCGGGCTTACCAGTAATCTTTGCCATGATGTATGCTTTTACTTTTAACCTGGTACCATCCTTGACTTCAAACATAAGAACATAAGAAATTGGAGCAGGAGTAGGCCAATCGGCCCCTCGAGCCTGCTCCGCCATTCAATAAGATCATGGCTGATCTGATCCCAACCACAAATCTAAAGAACACAAGAAGTCGGAGCAGGACCCGGCCACATAGCCCCTGGGCCCTCTCCGCCACCCACAGGGCATTGACCGATCCGAACTCAGCTTCATGTCCAATTTCCTGCCCGCTCCCCATAACCCCTAATTCCCTTTACTTCTCGGAAACTGTCTATTTCTGTTTTAAATTTATCTAATGATGTAGCTTCCACAGCTTCCTGGGGCAGCAAATTCCACAGACCTACCACCCTCTGAGTGAAGAAGTTTCTCCTCATCTCAGTTTTGAAAGAGCAGCCCCTTATTCTAAGATTATGCCCCCTAGTTCTAGTTTCACCCATCTTTGGGAACATCCTTACTGCATCCACCCGATCAAGACCCTTCACAATCTTATATGTTTCAATAAGATCGCCTCTCATTCTTCTGAACTCCAATGAGTAGAGTCCCAATCTACTCAACCTCTCCTCATATGTCCGCCCCCTCATCCCCGGGATTAACCGAGTGAACCTTCTTTGTACTGCCTCGAGAGCAAGTATGTCTTTTCTTAAGTATGGAGACCAAAACTGAATGCAGTATTCCAGGTGCGGTCTCACCAATACCTTATATAACTGCAGCAATACCTCCTTGTTTTTATATTCTATCCCCCTAGCAATAAAAGCCAACATTCCGTTGGCTTTCTTGATCACCTGCTGCACCTGCATACCAACTTTTTGATTTTCTTGCACTAGGACCCCCAGATCCCTTTGTACTGCACTACTTTCCAGTCTCTCGCCATTAAGAAAATAACTTGCTCTCCGATTTTTCCTGCCAAAGTGCATAACCTCACATTTTCCAATATTATATTGCATCTGCCAAATCTCCGCCCACTCACCCAGCCTGTCTATATCCCCTTGCAGGTTTTTTATGTCCTCCTCACTCTCTACTTTCCCTCCCATCTTTGTATCATCTGCAAATTTTGATATGTTGCACTCGGTCCCCTCCTCCAAATCGTTAATATAGATTGTAAAGAGTTGGGGACCCAGCACCGACCCCTGTGGAACACCACTGGTTACTGGTTGCCAGTCCGAAAATGAACCATTTATCCCAACTCTCTGCTTCCTGTTTGATAACCAATCCTCCACCCATGCCAGAATATTACCCCCAATCCTTGGTTAGCCATGGTTGGTTCATCCTTTATGTGGCATCTTTCTTCTTCACAGGGATATATTTTTGTTGCGAGTCATAAAATATCTTTTTAAATGTTTGCCACTGCTTATCCACCATCATACCATCTAATCTGTTTAGCCAGTCCACTTTAGCCCATTCCACCCTCATTCCTTTATAATTGCCAATATTTAAGTTTAATATAGTAGTTTCAGACCCAAAATCCCCGCTCTCAAACTGGATGTGAAATTCTATCATGTTATGATCACTGCTTCCCAAGGGATCCTTTACTTTGAGATCATTAATTAAACCTGTTTCTTTACCCATTACAAGATCCGAAATGGCCTGTTCCCTTGTTGGTTCCCGACGTATTGATCTAAGAATCAGTCCCTAATACACTCTATGAACTGTGATCTCACGGTGTGACCGATCCAGTAAAAGGGGCCTCACCCTGTGATCTCATGGCGGGGGGCGGGAGGGGTGTGAGGTGACCCGTCCAGTTAAAGAAGCTTCAAGCATCATCTTCCGGTCCAGAGTCCGCTCCATGGAGCAGGACGAGAATTTCTCGCGCTTCTTCTTCCAGAAATTGCACAGAGAGACCGCTGGTGATCAGTAGCCTGAAGGAGGAAGACGGCTCGGTGACGTCTTCACAGACCAAAATACTGAGGATCAGCAAATCCTTTTAAGCCGGACTTGCTGAACTTCAAGGCCAACCCACTGTGTATTGTACAGAATGTAATATAAGATATGTACTGAGTCCACACCACCTTGTATTGTACAGAATATAATATAAGATATGTACTGAGTCCACCCCAGCTTGTATTGTACAGAATGTAATATAAGATATGTACTGAGTCCACCCCACCTTGTATTGTATCGAATGTAATAAAATATATGTACTGAGTCCACCCCACCTTGTATTGTACAGAATGTAATGTAAGATATGGACTGAGTCCACCCCACCTTGTATTGTACAGAATGTAATATAAGATATGTACTGAGTCCACCCCACCTTGTATTGTACAGAATGTAATATAAGATATGTACTGAGTCCACCCCACCTTGTATTGTATCGAATGTTATATAAGATATGTACTGAGTCCACCCCACATTATATTGTACAGAATGTAATATAAGATATATACTGAGTCCACCCCACCTTGTATTGTATGGAATGTAATATAGAATATGTACTGAGTCCACACCACCTTGTATTGTACAGAATGTAATATAAGATATGAACTGTGTTTTGCATTGAATTAATAGGATCATAGTGTGTGTGAACTATTTTGTATTGTTTTGAACTGTAATTGCGACTTTTACACTGAACTGTGTGTATCCTTAAATTTTTTGAAATAAAGTATATTTTGAAATTTTTAATAAGTTGCAGCTCAAAGACGCTCCCTGCTGGTGAGCAGATAAAAATACTCGAGTGAAACAGCCGTCTTCGGGCAGACACAGAAAGCTTTCAGGTTTGAGAAAGGAAAAGAGGTGTCAACATGTTGAGCTGTTGGCTGCCTGGAAAGTTAAAAGAGCGGCCTTGAGCTAATTGCTGCTTCCTCCAAAAGTGCACTCGCTCCTTCAAACTGGAATTGAAACAGTGATTTAAAGATGGTTTTGCTTTGATGTTAATTAATTATCCTCCAATCCACCAGTTGAGCTAAGAAAGGGAAGCAGCGAAACTCCCTCTCTTTGGTGATTGTTCACCGTGCACCTTTTGACACTCCCGGACTCGTGGAGTCGCGTGGGCATGACCGAGACTGACTCGGTATTGGCTCATATCACAGCGCTGTGAGAGTGTGAGATGCAACTGACCCTGCGCACACTGGAGCAATGGATAATGTGTCTGACTACAAATCAGAAGATTGTAAGATCAACACCTACCTGCCTGGATGGCTTTTGAAAACTGCCCATTATTTTTGACTTTAGATAGCTTGCAAACTGTCTTACTTGGTAGTGCCGACTGCGACAACGGATGAACGGACACCGCGCAACAATCGCCAAACAGGAGGGTTCCCTCCCAGTCGGGGAACACTTCAGCAGTCATGGACATTCATCCACCGACCTTCGGGTAAGCGTACTCCAAGGCGGCCTTCGAGACACACGACAACGCAAAATCGTCGAGCAGAAATTGATAGCCAAGTTCCGCACCCATGAGGACGGCCTCAACCGGGATCTTGGGTTCATGTCACGCTACACGTTACCCCACCAGCGAACAAATGTTATCTGTTTTTAATATAACGGGTCATTGACTGTCTTCCTTCTCTCTCTCTCTCTCTTTTGTTGGGGGGGTTGTATATCCGGTGGCCTTTTAGGTGACACCTTTCTGTCTGCTCACTGTGATTGCCTTGGCAACGGGCAGTAATCACCAGGCATTGTTCTGTGACTTTCAAATGCGAAGGATTCGAAAATGTCATTTCCACACCATCCACCTGAGGAAGGAGGAAGCCTCGGAAAGCTTGTGGAATTCAAAATATATTTGTTGGACTATAACTTGGTGTTGTAAAATTGTTTACAATCGTTTAGATTTGTCATCAATACTCAACTATTCTGCGTAGATTCAAATTACAGATCATAAGATTTCTGAATTATCCATAAATATGTGGAGGTTGCATTATTTCACCTAATCCAGCTGCTGATCGTTGTCACTTGTGAAATCCCCATACACACCTGGCAGGATCCTGGTGCACTGTGAATCCCCATGCACACCTGGCAGGATCCTGGTACACTGAATCCCCATACACACCTGGCAGGATCCTGGTACATTGTGAATCCCCATACACACCTGGCAGGATCCTGATACACTGTGAATCCCCATGCACAACTGTCAGAATCCTGATACACTGTGAATCCCCATACACACCTGACAGGGCCATGATATATTGTGAATCCCCATACACACCTGGCAGGATCCTGATACACTGTGAATCCCCATGCACACCTGGCAGAATCCTGATACACTGTGAATCCCCATACACACCTGGCAGGATCCAGGTACATTGTGAATCCCCATACACACCTGGCAGGATCCTGATACACTGTGAATCCCCATGCACACCTGGCAGGATCCTGATAAACTGTGAATCCCCATACACACCTGGGAGGATCCTGATACTCTGTGAATCCCCATGCACACCTGGTAGGATCCTGATACACTGTAAATCCCCATGCACACCTGGCAGGATCCTGATACACTGTGAATCCGCATGCACACCTGGCAGGATCCTGATACACTGTGAATCCCCATGCACACCTGGCAGGATCCTGGTACACTGTGAATCCCCAAACACACCTGGCAGGATCCTGGTACATTGTGAATCCCCATGCACACCTGGCAGGATCCTGATACACTGTGAATCCCCATGCACACCTGGCAGGATCCTGGTACACTGTGAATCCCCATGCACGCCTGGCAGGATCCTGATACACTGTAGATCCCCATGCACACCTGACAGGATCTTGATACACTGTGAATCCCCATACACACCTGGCAGGATCCTGATACACTGTGAATCCCCATACACACCTGGCAGGATCCTGATACACTGTAGATCCCCATGCACACCTGACAGGATCCTGATACACTGTGAATCCCCATACACACCTGGCAGGATCCTGATACACTGTGAATCGCCATACACACCCGGCAGGGTCACGATAACCGGGAAGCCCCATATAGACATGTGATGTAACGGCAGTGAATTTGGGCTCACAGATAAGGAACCTTGAGCCCGAAGTCGAGGTTTATCTCTGTCCCTGGAATTATATCCGAGCAGAAATTGTAGGAGAAGAGGTGGAGAAATGGGAAACAGTGAAGTATTATCATTGTACAACACATGATGAGCCGCCAGAAAGTGATCGATGCGATTTGAGAAGTTGTCCAGATGTCCACACAATATAACATTCATCTGTTGTGGATGACGAGGAAGTTATTGGGACATTTCCCACTGGCAGTGGAAGAGAGAACTCTGTTCTGCTCAAACAACAGTCCTTTAATTTAGCAACCTTTTAATTACCAGTTTACTGGCAAATGGAAGCATATTTGTAATTTTCAAAATTACATTTTAGAAAAGTTGCGGTAAGAAGCAACAACAGAGCAAATTATTTATAGAGCAGTTGAAATGAAGTCGGAATGTTTTCTGCTCTAACTTTAGACTGAGTGAAGCGTGCGGTAGTTCTATCCCTGATTCTGATCGCTGATATAACTGGTCTGTTATGAAAAACACAATCATTTACTCTGTGTAAAACCAGCGGAAATAATTTGTTACCATTTGCTGTAGCACAACACAAACGGGGGATGGATAGCAACAGGAAAGGCCGTCCCTGCTAAAGTGATGTCCCCGGCTACCCTTCCTCTCAGTTTATCTACAGAAAAACATCGAATTGTCTCCAGACCCTGACACACTGCCCCTTCAATATTCTCCCCAACTGACTCTTCCCCCGCTCTCATTGCATTGGAGTGAGATTTTCAGTGACGGAGTTTAATTTCCTGCTCGCACCTCTATTGAAGCTGTGAATTTAATCTCAGAACATTTTTCTGAACAGGAAAGTGATATTGAGAAGTTATTTTTATTTCAATACAACTAACATTGAGAACCATTTTCTGTCTGTTCTAATTCAAGATGTTCAACAGAAACACAAGGAAACACTCCGGGTCCAAACTGAAACACTGAGAGTGAACACGATCCTAATAAAGGAGAAGGTTAAGATTTTCCAGCTGGTCACTCTATACACTGAGCTAACGGTCATTTCTACTGTTCGAGATCGGACACTTGTAGAACATGAACTGCTGGCAAGAGGCCGAGACCATGAAGAGTGGAGAGAGAAACATCTCCGGAGAGAACTGGAAAAAATCCGAACTGATCAATTGTTCCAGAGCAGTTTTTACTAGAGAAAATCCAAATCTGGGAGTTCAGCAGCAGTGAGCGGAGTCGCGGGGATTGGAAAAACAACAATGGTACAAAAGATTATTTATGACTGGGCCACTGGGAAAATATACCCACACTTTCAATTTGTTTTCAGTTTTAAATTCCGGGATTTGAACGCTATTAACTGTAGAATAAACCTGAGGAATCTGATAATGGATCTGTATTCTTACTTTGGGAATATTCTGGGAGAGCTCTGGAAGAACCCAGAGGGATTACTGTTTATATTCGATGGTTTAGATGAATTCAAGGACAGTATCGATTTTGCTGACAATCGGAAAAATACAGAACCTCAGTACATGTGCACAGATCCTGAAGACGAGTGCAAAGTGTCTGACATTGTGTCCAGTTTAATACAGCACAAGCTGCTCCCAGGATGCTCAGTGCGAGTGACCAGCCGCCCCACTGCATTACATTTATTGGATAAGGCTGAGATCAGTGTCTGGGCTGAAATCCTGGGATTTGTTGGTGAGGAACGGAAGGAATATTTCAACAAGTATTTTGAAGATCAGGCGGTGGCAGCAGCTGTTTTCAAACATGTGGAGGAGAACGAGCTCCTGTACACCATGTGTTACAACCCTTCCCACTGCTGGATCCTCGGTCTATCACTGGGTCCCTTCTTCACACAAAGAGACAGGAAACAGCAGCGAGTTCCCAGGACCATCACCCAACTATATTCCTACTATATTTACAACATTCTGAAAAACCATGGCCGAGAGATTGAATCCCCCCGTGATGTGTTACTGAAGATCGGTGAGATGGCCTTCACTGGAGTCTCCGAGAAGAAGATTGTGTTCAGAAATGGAGATTTGATCAAGTACAATCTGCAACCTTCCCAGTTCCTGTCTGGATTCATGATGGAACTTTTGGAGAGAGATGATTCTGCCCAGAATGTGGTTTACACATTCCCGCACCTCACCATCCAAGAGTTTGTAGCCGCACTCGCACAATTCCTGACTCCAGATCCAGGGGACATCCAGAAACTCCTCAGTGAAGCCCACAGCAAGGAAGATGGGCGATTTGAGATATTTCTCCGTTTTGTTGTTGGTCTCTCCTCCTCACAGTCAGCTCGGCCCCTGGAGGAGTTTCTGGGTCCATTTCTTCATCAAACAATCTGCGGAGTGATTGATTGGGTGAAGGAGAAGGTTGAAGGAGAGATTGGAAAGTCAGAGAGTGAAACTGGTAAAAGGGACCTCCTGAACACATTCCACTACCTATTTGAGTCTCAGAATAAAACACTGGCCCGTGTCACAGTGGGATCTGTGGAAACACTTACATTTAGTGGATTGCGACTGACTCCGATTGACTGTGCGGTTCTGTCCCATGTCATTGGACTCTGATACAATAAAACACCTCGATCTGCAGCATGGCTCCATTCAGTGTGAAGGACTCCAGCGGCTGCGACCCGTAGTGCACAAATTCCAGGTGTTGAGGTAACTGTTTATTTGTCTCCAACTCTTAGGCCAATTGTCGAAAAGTCACGGATTGTGTTGTTGCTCTGTAATGAAGGGAAACAAACAGTTCAGTTAAATCAGAGAGAAACAGATTCGACACAAATATGACAAATGATAAGAGGATCGGTTAGTAATTCTTCAGGACTGGAGGATCTAAAATGGATCCTTGTGAACAAGTCAGGATTTTACAGTCTTTATCGGATCAGTAAATACAGGTCACTGAAAGAGTCTGATAATTTCATTGCAATAAATGATATTTATTGCTGTTTTTCTCACTGCCTGAGATACGCCCATTGAAGAGGTTCCTTCTCACTGTTACTGACACGTAGACCGACACTAACTGCAGCAGTCAGTGTGTCGGAGCATCCCTCCCTCTTACCGAGGTGTTGGGGCAAGTGACAGTCACCGGACTGTCAACGTGTGCCGAAGAGGGAAGCAGAAACACCAAACATTCATTAACAAAGAGCAAAACACAGCTTTCGGGCAGTCAACCGCCAGTGTGCGAGCTGAGCTTTCCCCTCAGGACGTCGGTCCGTTATCTTAACTTATCAATGACACAGCCCTTCACACTCTCCAATACATCCACCATCTCTTCATCCAGCTGGCAGCACTCGTGCCTCTTAGTCAGAAGGTCGTGGATTCAGGCCCCTCGCTCATTAATCCAGGCCGACACTTCAGTGCGATTTGGGAACTAAAATCCGCCGCTGGAAAGGTTCAAATCTAACGGGTGGTCGGGTATTAGCCCAGGAGTACAGACACACACCGGTCAGCGGTGGGGCCTCACCCACTGCGGGAGGCTCCTGGGTTAACCAAGGGCAGTGAACCCAGGAATTTCCCAGTATCTGCCCCCTGTGCAAGGCCCCGCTCGGGGACAGAACATCAGAAAATTCCCCATAAAACTGTCGGGCACGTTACACCTGAAATAAATGTAAAGGCAGTTTAATATAAAGAGAGAAACTCCCCTCCCCTGTAAACTCGGAATAAAGGGGCATTTAAAACTTGTAACAAGAAAGAATAAACTCTCCTTGTCACAAAAAATCCTTTGGGACGAATTTTACAGCAATGGTTCCCGCCGTTTCACAATATAACTCACACCCAGATATTATACAGATTATATAATACTGCATAAAGTTCAGGTAATCACCGCTTTTTCATTTAATTCAGGGGAAAGCGTCCCTTTCCCATCAAATCCGTGATTTGAGAAGCAGCAGAAATGATACAAGTTTACCCAAACATGACGGACAGGTCACTGACCTCCAGGAGGGTAATTCTGATCATCAAGGAATGAGACCGGACTGAGTGACATTTAAATACTTCACACAGACAGCACTTTATTTAAGAAATACATTTACAGACAGTCCCTGAATCTATGGGGCGTTGGGCAGAGTGAGATTCATTGTCAGTGACAGGGAAATCTGGTTATTAGTTTCCTGAAGATTTTTCAGTGTTTCCTGTAATATCAGAGAGAAATTGTGTCTGATCGGGGATTGGATTCAGTTTGTTTCTCACTCTCTGTCTGTTTGTGTTTGGACTGGGGGGCAATAAACTGGGAGATTCAGGAGTGAAACTACTGTCTGCGGCTCTGAGGAACCCGGTCTGTAAAATACAGAAACTGTGGTTAGTATCAGACTGTGTGAGATTGTGTTTATCATAACTGGATGCGGAACACGGTGTATTAATGTCAGTTTAAATAATAATACAAATAAATACTTGGAATTTCCTCTGATTCCTGCTAACCCTGCTCGTCTCTGTCTCTCTCGCTCTCTTTCTCTGATCTCCATGTTATGGGGTAACGATCTCACAGATTCATGTACCAAGGATCTCTCCTCCGCTCTCAGTACAAACCGGTCACTTTCATTTCTGGACTTGAGTAATAATAAACTGGTAGATTCAGGAGTGAAACTATTGTCTGCGGCTCTGAGGAGCCCGGACTGTAAAATACAGGAACTGCAGTAAGTATCAGATTGTGTGAGATTGTATTTATAATAACTGGATGCGGAACACGGTACCTTAATGTCAGTATAAGTAATAATAATACCAATAAATACTGGGAACTTACTCTGATTCCTGTTATGTCTGCTCGTCTCTCTCTCTCTCTCTGATCTCCAGGTTACGTGATAACGATCTCACAGATTCCTGTAGCGTGGATCTCTCCTCCGCTCTCAGTACAAACCGGTCACTGACGGTTCTGAACCTCGGTAATAACAAACTTGGAGATTCAGGAGTGAAACTACTGTCTGAGGCTCTGAGGAACCCGGACTGTAAAATACAGAAACTGCAGTAAGTATCAGACTGTGTGAGATTGTGTTTTGATAACTGGATGTCTGACACTGTCCATTATTATTAGTATCAATAATAGTGATATTATTAAACACTGTACATTATTATTAGTATCAGTAATAGTGTTATTAACAAACACTGCACATTATTATTAGTAACAGCTATAATTTTATTAATCAACAGTGTACATTATTAGTATCCACAACTGTTATTAATAAACACATTATTATTAGTATCAGTAATAGTGATATTAATAAACACTCCACCTTATTATTAGTAACAGCTATAATTTTATGAATCAATACTACGTTATTAAACACTGTATATTAATAGTATCAGTAATAATGTTATTAATAAACACTGCATATTAGTTAGGTAATAGTGTTATGAATAAACACTGTACAGTATTATTAGTATCAGTAATATTGCTATTAATAAATACTGTACATTATTATTAGTATCAGTAATAGTCTTATTAATCAACACTGGGGATTTACCCTGATTCCTGTTCTTTCTCTCTCTCTGATCCCCAGTCTGGGTCGTGTCGGTCTCACAGATTCTTGTACCGAGGATCTCGTCTCCGCTCTGAGTACAAACCGGTCATTGACGGGTCTGAACCTGGGATCAAACTCCTTCACAGACCGATCTGTCCCCGCTCTCCGCTCCCTCATACTGACCTGCAGGAGTCTGGAGCGGATCGGGTGAGTGTTTGAATTAATGTTTAATGTAATAAATGAAATATCAATGGGATTCAGTCCCTTTTTGGTCTGTAATTATTATTGAAATATTAACCTCAGTCTCCCTGTTATTTACACTGTTGTTCAATCTGTTTATTTCCTGTTTAATCTTTAATCTGTTACAGGCTGTGGGAGAATCAGTTCAGTCCAAACGGAAAGAGACACCTGGAGTCACTGCAGGAATCCAGACCCGGACTGAGTGTGGGAGTGTGAACATTTCAATTTATAACCATTCCTGGTCTCATTATATGAACATTTCAATTTATAACCATTCCTGGTCTCATTATATGAACATTTCAATTTATAACCATTCCTGGTCTCATTATATGAACATTTCAATTTATAACCATTCCTGGTCTCATTATATGAACATTTCAATTTATAACCATTCCTGGTCTCATTATATGAACATTTCAATTCATAACCATTCCTGGTCTCATTATATGAACATTTCAATTTATAACCATTCCTGGTCTCATTATATGAACATTTCAATTCATAACCATTCCTGGTCTCATTATATGAACATTTCAATTTATAACCATTCCTGGTCTCATTATACGAAGATTTCAATTTATAACCATTCTTGATCTCATTATATAAATATTTTTGGCCGATTCTCTGTCCCTCCCCTTTAACCGGCCGCGCTCCAGGTTCAAATCCTAACGGCCCTTTGACGGTTTCCAGCTCGAGCTGAGCGAGCGTCGTCTCCCATTGTGACGTCAGAGGCCCAGCGACAGGGTCACGAGACTCAGTCACCCGGTCCCCCAGCGCTGATTCTGCCGGATATCCGGGGCTGGATGGTCCCCAATGGGGCACTGGGTCAATGTACAGACAGGAAGGGCCCAGGGTGGGGCTCAGTCTGGGCTGCAGTGGGACACTGGGTCAATGCACAGACAGGAAGGGCCCAGGGTGGGGCTCAGTCTGGGCTGCAGTGGGACACTGGGTCAATGTACAGAAAGGAAGGGCCCAGGGTGGGGCTCAGTCTGGGCTGCAGTGGGACACTGGGTCAATGTACAGACAGGAAGGGCCCAGGGTGGGGCTCAGTCTGGGCTGCAGTGGGACACTGGGTCAATGTACAGACAGGAAGGGCCCAGGGTGGGGCTCAGTCTGGGCTGCAGTGGGACACTGGGTCAATGTACAGACAGGAAGGGCTCAGCGTGGGGTTCAGTCTGGGCTGCAGTGAGAAACTGGGTCATTTTACAGACAGGAAGGGGCCACAGTGGGGCTCAGTCTGGGCTGAAGTGAGACACGGGGTCAACGTACGGACAGGAATGGCCCAGGGTGGGGCTCACTCTGGGCTGCAGTGGGACACTGGGTCAATGTACAGACAGGAAGGGCCCAGGGTGGGGCTCAGTCTGGGCTGCAGTGGGAGACTGGGTCAATGTACAGACAGGAAGGGCCCAGGGTGGGGCTCAGTCTCGGCTGCAATGGGACACTGGGTCAATGTACAGACAGGAAGGACCCCGGGTGGGGCTCAGTCTAGGCTGCAGTGGGACACTGGTTCAATGCACAGACAGGAATGACCCAGGGTGGGGCTCAGTCTGGGCAGCAGTGGGACACTGGGTCAATGCACAGACAGGAATGACCCAGGGTGGGGCTCAGTCTGGGCTGCAGTGGGAGACTGGGTCAATGTACAGACAGGAAGGGCCCAGGGTGGGGCTCAGTCTCGGCTGCAATGGGACACTGGGTCAATGTACAGACAGGAAGGACCCAGGGTGGGGCTCAGTCTCGGCTGAAGTGGGACACTGGGTCAATGTACAGACAGGAAGGGCCAAGGTTGGGACTCAGTCTGGGCTGCAGTGGGACACTGGGTCAATGTCGAGATAGGAAGGTCACAGGGTGGGGCTCAGTCTGGGCTGCAGTGGGACACCGTGTCAATGTGCAGACAGGAAGGGCCCATGGTGGGGCATAGTCACGGCTGCAATGGGACACTGGGTCAATGTACAGACAGGAAGGACACAGGGTGGGGCTCAGTCTGGGCTGCAGTGGGACACTGGGTCAATGTCCAGACAGGAAGGACCCAGGGTGGGGCTCAGTCTAGGCTGCAGTGGGACACTGGGTCAATGCACAGACAGAAAGGGCCCAGGGTGGGACTCAGTCTGGGCTGCAGTAGGACACTGGATCAATGTACAGACAGGAAGGGCCCAGGGTGGGGCTCAGTCTGGGCTGCAGTGGGACACTGGATCAACGTATGGAAAGGAATGGCCCAGGGTGGGGCTCAGTCTGGGCTGCAGTGGGACACTGAGTCAATGTAGAGATAGGAAGGTCACAGGGTGGGGCTCAGTCTGGGCTGTAGTCGGACACCGTGTCAATGTGGAGACAGGAAGGGCCCATGGTGGGGCTCAGTCTCGGCTGCAATGGGACACTGGGTCAATGTACAGACAGGAAGGACCCCGGGTGGGGCTCAGTCTAGGCTGCAGTGGGACACTGGGTCAATGTACAGACAGGAAGGGCCCAGGGTGGGACTCAGTCTGGGCTGCAGTGGGACACTGGGTCAATATACAGACAGGAAAGATCCAGGGTGGGGCTCAGTCTGGGCTGCAGTGGGACACTGGGTCAATGCACAGACAGGAATGACCCAGGGTGGGGCTCAGTCTGGGCTGCAGTGGGAGACTGGGTCAATGTACAGACAGGAAGTCCCAGGGTGGGGCTCAGTCTGGGCTGCAGTGGGACACTGGTCAATGTACAGACAGGAAGGATCCAGGGTGGGGCTCAGTCTGGGCTGCAGTGGGACACTGGGTCAATGTACAGACAGGAAGGACTACGGTGGGGCTCAGTGTGAGCTGCAGTGGGAGACTGGGTCAATGTACAGACAGGAAGGGCCTAGGATGGGGCTCAGTCTGGGCTGCAGTGGGACAATGGTTCAACGTACAAACAAGAAGGGCCAAGGGTGGGGCTGCAGTTTTACATCCACTGAAACAAAAGGGGCCCTGGTTTCACATCGCATCGGGGCAAGCAGCATTCAATGGTAAATAAAATCAGACAGAGTGGAAAACTAGCTGCAAATTCGCTCTCGCCTGTTTTGCTCGAACATCCGAGATGAATTTATTCTCTAATCTGTTCCCTGGGCTGGCGATCTAATGATGTTAAATTATCAGATATCTAAATGGTGAATCCTAAATTAATCTCACCAATCTGCAGTCGTGTCAGACACTGATCTAAACTATAATGTGATAATCAGTGATCCAGCTAATGCTGAATTACGGTGATACTCTCAGCTGCTTTTATAATCGGTTATTCGTTGTGTTAATTATCTGTCATTAAAATTTCTACATGACCCTGTATACAACTGTTTATATTTAATTTTTATTTGTGTACTCAATGTTTCAACAACGGTAGTTATGATTTCCAAGTCAATAAAACATTATTGTGCATGACTTGCTGTCTGACTTCTTTGAAGATTTGGTTGGAAAGTGTTAACCCAATCACTCAGCAGCTTGTGGGGATTCTAATCAATGGTCGGTGAGGTGAACTCATTCAATCTGAACTGGGTGATGTAAGACTGTTCAGCGAGCAATATTAGGCATCATTCACTTCTCGACAGAGGCTGGGAGGTTAAACCCAGACGGTTCCTTCGTGAGGAGATGAGGTGAAGGGGTCAAAGGTTCATCTGGTCCCTTGCCATGTGTTTGTTGAGACACTGAATACCAGCGTTCAAACGGGCTTATGACACACAACCCTCTGGATCAGAAGCGATTGTGCTCCCACTGAACCACAGCTAACACTAATATGGAATGAAATCCAAATCCACCTGTATGAATGAGCCACGCTCCAGATCTCAAGATATGAATAGGATTGAAGGTACAATGTACATGAAGATCTCAGAGTGACTGCATCTGGTCTCGGGGAAGACCCCAGTTTCAGGACTGAGAACTAAACCAGTGCATCGTGACAGCAAGGGACAGGATCGGAAAAGTCGAATCTGCAGAGGTACAAACCCAGGATCAGTCTGCCCAGTGAGGAGAGGACACAGCTCCACATCTCGAGTTATTGAATCTTCCGTTGGCATCAGTTAATTAACCTCAATATTTCTAGATCAAATTCAAAAAATGTTTCCTTGTTGGTTGCCTGCTAAAAACGGAGACCAAATGTCATACCTGGTCATCAAATAGTGTGTGCCCTCCCCCCATTATAGAAACAGTCTCTGCCGGATCTAACCGAGCACTTTAAGCCGCAGTCATCCCTCGATAGAAACAGTCTACACTTTCTGGAAAGCCATGCGGAGGGAGAGGGGAAAGCTGTCTTTTTATCGTTCCCTCCATCGGTTTCCCTCTCTCCCGTCTCCCTCTTTCTGTTTCTCCCCAAATTCTCTGTTTTTATTTGTTATTTTTCTTTCTCTGATCTCCGTAGAATCATAGAAGTAATAACATTACAGTTGATTGTTACAATGAAAATGATAACTGATAGAGTGGAATGAAGTTATAGATAGTAGTTAGATTGGACATAATAACTAATACACTGGGGAATGAATTTACAGTTGTTTGTTAATATAGTCATGATAACCAATATAATGGGGAATGAATTTAATTTACAGTTGTTTGTTAAATTGGACATGATAACCAATGAACTGGGGAATGAATTTACAGTTGTTTGTTAAATTGGACATGATAACTAAAGCACTGGTGAATGAATTTACAGTTGATTGTTAATGTAGTCATGATAACCAATACACTGAGGAATCAATTTACAATAGTTTGTAAATATAGCATGCCAACCAATACACTGGGGAATGAATTTACACTTGCTCGTTAATAGAGTCATAGAGTCATCGAGTTATGCAGCACGTATAGAGGCCCTTCGGCCCATCGTGTCCGCGCCGGCCATCAAGCCCTGTCTACTCTAATCCCATATTCCAGCATTTGCTCCGTAGCCTTGCATGCTATGGCATTTCAAGTGCTCATCCAAATGCTTCTTGAATGTTGTGAGGGTTTCTGCCTCCACAACCCTTTCAGGCAGTGAGTTCCAGACTCCAACCACCCGCTGGGTGAAAAAGTTCTTTCTCAAATCCCCTCTGAACCTCCCGCCTTTTACCTTGAATCTATGTCCCCTTGTTATAGAACCCTCAACGAAGGGAAAAAGCTCTTGTAGTCATGATAACTAATGTAGTCATGATAACTAATACACTGGGGAATGAATTTACAGTTTTTTGTTGATATAGTCATGATAATGAATACACGGGGGAATGAATTTACAATTGTTTGTTAATAGAGTCATGATGACCAATGCACTGGTGAATGAATTTACACTTGTTTGTTCATGTAGTCATAATAACTAAAATACTGATGAATGAATTTACAGTTGATTGATACGATTGTCATGACAACCAGTACATTGGGGAATGAATTTACAATTGCTTGTTATTATATTCAAGTTAACTAATACACTGGGGAATAAATTTACAGTTGCTTGTTAATGTCGTCATGATAACCAATACAGAAGAGAATGAATTTACAGTTGCTTGTTAACATTGATAATGATAACCAATACACAGGGGAATGAATTTACAGTTGATTGTTAATATAGTCATGATAACCAAAACAGTGGTGAATAAATTTACAGTTGTTTGTTATTGTGGTCATTATAACTTATACACTGTGGAATGAATTTACAGTTGATTGTGAATACTGACCTGATAACCAATACACTGGTGAAATAATTTACAGTTGATTGATAATATAGTCATGATCACCAAAACAGTGGAGAATAAGTTTACAGTTGTTTGTTAATATAGTCATGACAACCAATACACTGGTGAATGAATTTACAGCTGGTTGTTAATATAGTCATGATAACCAATACACTGGGGATTGAATTTACAGTTGAATGCTAATATAGTCATCATCTCCAAAACCGTGAGGAATAAGCTTACAATTGTTTGTTAATATAGTCATGATAAGCAATACATTGGTGAAAGATTTTACGTTTGGATGTTAATATAGTGATGATAACGAATACACTGGGGAATAAATTTCCAGTTGGATGTTAATATAGTCATGATAACGAATATACTGGGGAATGAATTTTTAGTTGATTGTGAATATAGTCATTTTACCCAATGCACTGTGGAATGAATTTGCAGTTGCCTGTTAATATTGTCATGATAACCAATACACCGGGGAACGAATTTACAGTTGATTGTTAATATATTCATGATAACCAAAACAGTGGTGAATAAATTTCCAGTTGTTTGTTAATGTAGTCATGATAACCAATACACTGTGGAATGAATTTACAGTTGATTGTTAAATGGATATGTTAACCAATAAACTGGGGAATAGATTTACAGTTGTCTGTTAATATAGTCATGATAACTAATAAACTGGGGAATTAATTTACAGTTGATTGTTATTGTAGTCATGATAACCAATACACTGCGGAATTAATTTACAGTTGTTTGTTGATATAGTCATCATAACCAATACACTGGAGAATGAATCTACAGTTCATTGTTAATGTAGTCATGATTACTAAAACACTGATGAATGAATTTACAGTTGTTTGTTACTATAGTCATGATAACCAATACACTGGAGAATGAATTTACAGTTCATTGTTAATGTAGTCATGATTACTAAAACACTGATGAATGAATTTGCAGTTGTTTGTTAATATAGTCATGATAACGTAAACAGTGGTGAATAAATTTACAGTTGTTTGTTATTGTGGTCATGATAACTTTTACACTGTGGAGCGAATTTACAGTTGATTGTGAATATAGTCATGATCACCAAAACAGTGGGGAATACATTTCCAGTTGGATGTTAATATAGTCATGATAACGAATACACTGGGGAATAAATTTCCAGTTGGATGTTAATATAATCATGATAACCAATACATTGAGGAATGAATTGACAGTTGTTTGTAAATATAGGCATGCTAACCAATACACTGGGAAATTAATTTACACTTGTTTGTTAATGTAGTCATGATAACTAATACACTAGGGAATTAATTTACAATTGTCTGTTAAATTGGACATGATACCCAATACACTGGGGAATGAATTTACAGTTCATTGTTAATGTAGTCATGATTACGAAAACAGTGGGGAATAAGTTTACAGCTGTTTGTTAATATCGTCATGATAACCAGTACATTGGGGGAATGAATTTACAGCTGTTTGTTAATATAGTCATGATAACCAGTACATTGGGGGGAATGAATTTACAGTTGATTGTGAATATAGTCATGATCACCAAAACAGTGGGGAATAAGTTTACAGTTGTTTGTTAATATAGTCATGATAACGAATACAATGGGGAATAAATTTACAGTTGTTTGTAAATACATTCAGGCTAACCAATACACTGGGGAATGAATTTACACTTGTTTGTTAATCTTGTCATGATAACTAATACACGAGGGAATTAATTTACAATTGTTTGTTAAATTGGACATGATAACCAATACAATGGGGAATGAATTTACAATTGATTGTTAACATAGTCATTATAACTAATAAACTGGGGAATGAATTTACAGTTCATTGTTATTGTAGTCATGACAACCAATACACTGTGGAATTAATTTACAGTTGTTTGTTAATACAGTCATGATAACCAATACACTGGAGAATGAATTTACAGTTAATTGTTAATGTAGTCATGTTTACTAAAACACTGATGAATGGATTTACAGTTGTTTGTTAATATAGTCATGATAACCAAAACAGTGGTGAATAAATTTACAGTTGTTTGTTATTGTGGTCATGATAACTTATACACTGTGAAATGAATTTACAGTTGATTGTGAATATAGTCATGATCACCAAAACAGTGGGGAATAAGTTTACAGTTGTTCATATAGTAATGATAACCAATACATTGGAGGAATGAGTTTGCAGATGATTGTTAAATTGGACATGATAACTAATACACTGGGGAATTAATTTACAGCTGGTTGTTAATATATTATTGAAAACTAATACACTGGGTAATTAATTTACAGTTGATTGCTAATATAGTCATGATAAACAATACACTGGGGAATGAATTTACAGTTGATTGCTAATATAGTCATGATAAGCAATACACTGGGGAATGAATGTACAGTTTGTTAATGTAGTTATGATAACTAATACACTTAGGAATGAATTTACAGTTGATTGTCAACAGTCATGATCACCAATACACTGGTGGAATGAGTTTACAGTTGACAACATAGTAATGATAACTAATACACTGGGGAAAGAATTTACAGTTGATCGTGAAAATCGTCATGATAAACAATGCACTGCGGAATGAATTTACAGTTGATTATTAATGTAGTCATGATAACCAGTACACTGAGGAATGAATTTACAGCTGTTGGTTAATATAGTCATGATAACCAATGCACTGGGGAATGAGTTTACAGTTGATTGTTCATATAGTCATGATAACGAAAACAGTGGTGAGTGAATTTACAGTTGATTGTTAAATTGGACATGATAACTTATACACTGGTGAATGAATTTTCACTTGTTTGTTAATATCGTCATGATAACCAAGACAGTGAGTAATGAATTTGCAGTTGTTTGTTTCATTGGACTGATAACCAATACACTGGGGAATGAATTACAGTTTGTTAATATAGCCATGATAACCAATACATTGGGGAATGAATTTACACTTGTTTGTTAAATTGGACATGATAACCAATGAACTGGGGTATGAATTTACAGTTCTTTGATCGTATATAGTCATGATAATTCATTCCACAGTGTATTGGTTAACAGTTGTTTTTTTTTAATATCGTCATGAAAACAATACACTGGGGAATGAATTTACCGTTGTTTGTTAATTTAGTCAAAATAACCAATACTTTGGGAATGAATTTACAGTTGTTTGTTAAATTGGATATGATAACCAATGCACTGGGTAATTAATTTACATTTGATTGTTAATGTAGTCATGATAACCAATACACTGGGGAATCAATTTACAGTTGTTTGTTAAATTGGACATGATAACTAATACACTGGGGAATGAATTTACACTTGTTCGTTAATATAGTCATGATTACCAAGACACTGAGGAATGAATTTACAGTTCTTTGTTAATATAGCCATCATAACCAATACACTGGGGGAATGAATTTACAGTTGTTGTTAATATAGTCATGATAACTAACACATTGTTGATTGAAGTTACATTTAATTGTTAATGTGGTCATGATAACTAATACACTGGGTAATTAATTTACACTTGTTTGTTCAATTGGACATGATAACCAAGCCACTGGGGAATGAAGTTACAGTTGTTTGTAAAATTGGGCTGATAACTAATGTACTGGGGAATTAATTTACAGTTGTTTCTTAATATAGTCATGAGAACCATTACACTGGGGAATGAATTTACAGTTGTATGTTCGTATGGTCATGATAACCAACGCACTGGTGATTGAATTTACATTTAATTGTTAATGTAGTCATGATATCTAATACACTGGGTAATTAATTTACACTTGTTTGTTCAATTGGACATGATAACCAAGACACAGGGGAATGAATTTACATTTGATTGTTAAATTGGACATGATAAACAACACAATGAGGAAAAAAAATACAGTTGTTTGTCAATATATTCATGTTAACAAATACACTGGGGAATAAATTTACATTTGATTGTTAACATAGTCATTATAACCAAAATAATGGGGAATGAATTTACACTTGTTTGTTAAATTGGACATGATAACCAATACACTGGGGAGAGAATTTACATTTGATTGTTAATGTAGTCATGATAACCAATACACTGGGGAAAGAATTTACAGTTGATTGTTAATGTAGTCTTGATAACTAATACACTGGGGAATTAATTTACATTTGATTGTTAATTTGGAGATCATAACCAATGCACTGGGGAAAGAATTTCCAGTTGTATGTTAATCTAGCCCTGATAACCAACACACTGGGGAATGAATTTACAGTTGTTTTTTAATGTGGTCATGATAACTAATACACTTGTGATTGAATTTGCAGTTAATTGTTAATGTAGTAATGATAACTTATACAGGGGGGAATTAATTTACAGTTGATTGTTAATGTCACCAAGATAACTAATACAGTGTTGAATGAATTTACAGTTGTTTGTTAATATAGTCATGATAACTAATGCACTGGTGAATGAATTTACAGTTGATTATTAATATAGCCATGGTAACCAATACACTGGGCAATGTATTTATAGTAGTTTGTTAATATAGTCATGATAACTAATACAGTTGGGATTGAACTTACCGTTGCATATCAATATAGCCATGATAACCAATACACCGGGGAATGAATTTACAGTTGTTTGTTAATGTAGCCATGATAACTAATACAGTTCGGAATGAATTTACAGTTGATTGTTAATATTGTCATGATAACCCATACAGTGGGGAATAAATTCACAGTTTTTTGTTAATATAGTCATGATAACAAATACCCTGGAGAATCAATTTACAGTTGATTGTTGATATAGTCATGAAAACCAATATATTGGGGAATGAATTCACAGTTGTATGTCAATATAGTCATGATAACCAATGCAGTGGGGAATGAATTTACAGTTGATTGTTAATGTAGTCATGAAAACCAATATATTGGGGAATGAATTCACAGTTGTATGTTAATATAGTCATGATAACTAATACACTGGGGAATAAATTTCCAGTTGTATCTAAATATAGTCATGATAAGCAATACACTTTGGAATCAATCTGCAGTTGATTGTTAATAAAGTCATGTTAACCATTAACGTGGGGAATCAATTTACAGTTGTTTGTTAAATTGGACATGATAACTAATAAACTGGGGAATGAATTACAGTTGTTTGTTAATATAGCCATGATGACTATTAGACTTGGGAATGAATTTACAGTTGTTTGTTAAGGTAGTCCTGAAAACTAATACACTGGGGAATGAATTTACAGTTGATTGATAATGTAGTCATGATAACCAACACACTGGGGAATCAATTTACAGTTGTTTGTTAAATTGGACATGATAACTAATACACTGGGGAATGAATTTACACTTGTTTGTGAATATAGTCATGATTCCCAAGACACTGAGGAATGAATTTACAGTTGTTTGTTAACATAGCCATCACAACCAATACACTGGGGGAATGAATTTACAGTTGTTGTTAATATTGTCATGATAACTAACACATTGTTGTTTGAATTTACATTTAATTGTTAATGTAGTCATGATAACCAATACACTGGGTAATTAATTTACACTTGTTTGTTCAATTGGACATGATAACCAAGACACTGGGGAATGAATTTACAGTTGTTTGTTCATATAGTCATGAGAACCATTACATTGGGGAATGAATTTACAGTTGTATGTTAATATTGTCATGATAACCAATATAATGGGGAATGAAATTCCAGGTGTATGTTAATTTTGTCATGATAGCCAATACACAGGGGAATTAACCTAAATTTGTTTGTTAATATAGGCATGATAACCAATGCAGTGGGGAATGAATTTACAGTTGATTATTAATATAACCATGGTAACCAATACACTGGGGAATGTATTTATATTAGTTTGTTAATATAGTCATGATAACTAATACAGTTGGGAATGAACTTCCCGTTGCATGTCAATATAGCCATGATAACCAATACACCGGGAAATGAATTTACAGTTGTTAGTTAATGTAGCCATGATAACTAATACAGTTCGGAATGAATTTACAGTTGATTGTTAATATTGTCATGATAACCGACACAGTGGGGAATAAAATCACAGTTGTTTGTTAATATAGTCTTGACAACCATTACCCTGGGGGAATGAATTTACAGTTCTTTGTTAATATATTCATGATAACAAATACCCTGGAGAATCAATTTACAGTTGATTGTTGATATAGTCATGAAAACCAATATATTGGGGAATGAATTCACAGTTGTATGTTAATATAGTCATGATAACCAATGCAGTGGGGAATGAATTTACAGTTGATTGTTAATGTAGTCATGAAAACCAATATATTGGGGAATGAATTCACAGTTGTATGTTAATATAGTCATGATAACCAATACAGTGGGGAATAAATTTCCAGTTGTATCTAAATATAGTCATGATAAGCAATACACTTTGGAATCAATCTGCAGTTGATTGTTAATAAAGTCATGTTAACCATTAACGTGGGGAATCAATTTACAGTTGTTTGTTAAATTGGACATGATAACTAATAAACTGGGGAATGAATCCAGTTGTTTGTTCATATAGCCATGATGACTGTTAGACTTGGGAATGAATTTACAGTTGTTTGTTAAGGTAGTCCTGAAAACTAATACACTGGGGAATGAATTTACAGTTGATTGTTAATGTAGTCATGATAACCAATACACTGGGGAATCAATTTACAGTTGTTTGTTAAATTGGACATGATAACTAATACACTGGGGAATGAATTTACACTTGTTTGTTAACATAGTCATGATTCCCAAAACACTGAGGAATGAATTAACAGTTGTTTGTTAATATAGCCATCACAACCAATACACTGGGGGAATGAATTTACAGTTGTTGTTAATATTGTCATGATAACTAACACATTGTTGTTTGAATTTACATTTAATTGTTAATGTAGTCATGATAACTAATACACTGGGTAATTAATTTACACTTGTTTGTTCAATTGGACATGATAACCAAGACACTGGGGAATGAATTTACAGTTGTTTGTTCATATAGTCATGAGAACCATTACACTGGGGAATGAATTTACAGTTGTATGTTAATATTGTCATGATAACCAATACAATGGGGAATGAAATTCCAGGTGTATGTTAATTTTGTCATGATAGCCAATACACAGGGGAATGAACCTAAATTTGTTTGTTAATATAGGCATGATAACCAATGCAGTGGGGAATGAATTTACAGTTGATTGTTAATGTAGTCATGATAACCATTACACTGGGGAATGAATTTACAGTTGTATGTTCGTATGGTCATGATAACCAATGCACTGGTGATTGAATTTACATTTAATTGTTAATGTAGTCATGATAACTAATACACTGGGTAATTAATTTACACTTGTTTGTTCAATTGGACATGATAACCAAGAAACGGGGGAATGAAGTTACAGTTTATTGTTAAATTGGACATGATAAACAACACAATGAGGAAAAAAAATACAGTTGTTTGTCAATATATTCATGTTAACAAATACACTGGGGAATAAATTTACATTTGATTGTTAACATAGTCATTATAACCAAAATAATGGGGAATGAATTTACACTTGTTTGTTAAATTGGACATGATAACCAATACACTGGGGAGAAAATTTACATTTGATTGTTAATGTAGTCATGATAACCAATACACTGGGGAATTAATTTACAGTTGATTGTTAATGTAGTCATGATAACTAATACACTGGGGAATTAATTTACTTTTGATTGTTAATTTGGACATCATAACCAATGCACTGGGGAAATAATTTCCAGTTGTATGTTAATCTAGCCCTGATAACCAATACACTGGGGAATGAATTTACAGTTGTTTGTTAATGTGGTCATGATAACTAATACACTGGTGATTGAATTTGCAGTTAATTGTTAATATAGTAATGATAACTTATACAGGGGAGAATTAATTTACAGTTGATTGTTAATGTCACCAAGATAACTAATACAGTGTTGAATTAATTTACAGTTGTTTGTTAATATCGTCATGATAAATAATGCACTGGTGAATGAATTTACAGTTGATTATTAATATAGCCATGGTAACCAATACACTGGGGAATGTATTTATAGTTGTTTGTTAATATAGTCATGATAACCAATACACTGTGGAATAAATTACCAGTTGTATCTTAATGTAGTCATGATAAGCAATACACTTTGGAATGAATTTGCAGTTGATTATTAATATAGTCATGATAACCATTACCGTGGGGCAAAAATTTACATTTGTTTGTTAACGTAGTTATGCTAGCGAATACACTGGGGGATGGATTTACACTTGATTATTAAATTGTACATTGTAACAAAAACACTGGTGAATGAATTTACAGTTGTTTGTTAATCTAGTCATGATAACTAATACAATGAGGAATGAATTTACACTTGTTTGTTCTTATCGTCATGATAAGTAATACAATGGGGAATGAATTACAGTTGATTATTAATGTAGTCATGAAAACAAATACAATGGGAATGAATTTGCAGTTGATTGTTAAATTGGTCACGATAACCAATACACTGGGGAATTAATTTACAGTTGTTTGTTAAATTTGACATGATAATTAATACACTGGGGAATGAATTTACACTTGTTTGTTCATCTCGTCAATAAAACTAATGAACTGTGGAATTAACTTACAGTTGATTGTTAATTTGGACATGATAACCAATTCACTGGGGAATGAATTTACAGTTGTTCCTGTTATCATGATAACTAATATACTGGGGAATGAATTTACAGTTGTTTGTTAAATTGGACATGATAACCAATACACTGGGGAAACAATTTACAGTGGATTGTTGAATTGGACATGATAACAAAGACACTGGGGAATGGAAAGACAGTTGTTTGTTAAATTAGACCTGATAACGATTACACAGGGAACTAATTTACGGTTGTTTGTTGATGTAGTCATGATAACTAATACACAGGGGAAAGAAACGACAGCTGTTTGTTCATATCGTCATGATAACGAACACACTGGGGAATGAATTTACAGTTGATTGTTAATATAGTCATGATAACCAATACCGTGGGGAATACATTTACAGTTGTTTGTTCATGTAGTTATGATAGCCAATACAATGGGGAATGAATTTACAGTTGATTATTCAATTGGACATTGTAACAAAAACACTGGTGAATGAATTTACAGTTGTTTGTTAATACAGTCAGGATAACAAATACTCTGGGGAATGAATTACAGTTGTTTGTTAAATTGGACATGATAACCAAGACACTGGGGAATTAATTTACAGTTGATTGTTAAATTGGCCATGATAACTAATACAATGTGGAATGAATTTGCAGTTGTTTGTTCATATAGTCATGATAACCAATACATTGGAGAATGAATTTGCATTTGATTGTTAAATTGGACATGATAACTAATACATTGGGTAATTAATGTACAGTTGATTGTTAATATAGTCATGATAACCAACACAGTGGGGTATGAATTTACATCAGTTAGTTAATGTAGTCACGATAGCCAATACACCGGGGAATGAATTTACAATTGATTGTTAAATTTTACATGATAACCAATGCACTGGGTCATGAATTTACAGTTGCTTGTTAACATTGTCATGATAACCAATACACAGGGGAATGAATTTACAGTTGATTGTTAATATAGTCATGATAACCAAAACAGTGGTGAATAAATTTACAGTTGTTTGTTATTGTGGCCATTATAACTGAGACACTGTGGAATGAATTTACAGTTGATTGTGAATATAGTCATTGTAACCAATACACTGTGGAATGAATTTACAGTTAATTGTTAAATGGGAATTGATAACCAATACACTGGTGAAAGAATTTACATTTGATTGTTATATTGGACATGATAACTATTACCATGGGGAATCAATTTACAGTTGCTTGTTAATGTAGTCATGGTAACTAATACACTGGGGAAATAATTTACAGTAGTTGTTTCTTGATATAGTCATGATAATCAATACACCAGGGAAAACATTTACAATTGCTTGTTAATATAGTCATGATCGCAAATACACTGGCGAAGGAATTTACAGTTGATTTTTAAATTGGACATGAAAACTAAACCTGGGGAATGAATTTACAATTGTTTGTTAATATAGTCATGATAACCAATACACTGAGGAATGAATTTACAGTTGTTTGTTGATATTTTCATGATTTTCAATACACTGGGGAATGAATTACATTTAATTGCTAACATAGTCATGATAATCAATATACTGGGAAATGAAATTACAGTTGATTGTTATTATAGTCACGATAACTATTACACAGGGTAATTAATTTACAGTTGTTTGTTGATATAGTCATGATAATCAGTACACCGGGGAATAAATTTACAGCTGATTGTTAAATTGCACATGATAGCCAATACACTGGGGAATGAATTTACAATTGTTTGTTAAATTGGACATGATAATCAATACAACGGGGAATAAATTTACAGTTGTTAATAGTCATGATCACCAAAATACAGGGTAATGAATTTACAGTTGATTGTGAATGTAGTCATGATAACGAATACACGGGGGAATGAAATTACAATTGTTTGTCAATATAGACATCATAAACAATTCATTGGGGAATGAATTTACAGTTGCTTTTTAAATTGGACATGAGAACGAATACAGTGGTGAATGACTTTACAGTTGATTGTGAATGTAGTCATGTCAACCAATACCTTGGAGAATGAAGTTGCAGTTGCTCGTTAATACAGTTATGATAACCAATACATTGGGGAATTATTTACAGTAGTTTGTTGATGTCGTCATGATAACCAATACACTGGGGAATGAACTTATAGTTGTTTGTTAAATTGGACATGATAACTAATACACAGGGCAATCAATTTACAGTTGATTGTTAATATAGTCATGATAATCAATACATTGGGGAATGAATTTACACTTGATTGTTAATATAGTCATTATAACCAATACACTGGCGAATGAATTTACAGTTGTTTGTTAATATAGTCATGATAACTCATGCACTGGGGAATGAATTTACAGCTGTTTGTTGATATCGTCATGATAGCTCATACACTGGGGAATGAATTTACAGTTGATTGTTGAATTGGACATGATAACGAATACAGTGGGGAATGCATTTACATTTGATTGTTAAATTGGATATGACAACAAATACAGTGGGGAACGAATTTAATTTTGTTTGTTCTTATTGTCATGGTAACCAATACACTGGGGAATGAATTTACAATTGTTTGTTAATATAGTCATAATAACCAATACAAGGGGAAAGAATTTACAGTTGTGTGTTAATATAGTCCTTATAATCAATACACTGTGGAATGAATTTACAGTTGTTTGTTCAAGTAGTCGTGATAGCTAATACACTGGTGAATGAATTTACAGTTGTTTGTTAAAGTAGTCATGTTAAGTAATACAGGGCAATGAATTTACAGTTGATTGTTAACTTAGACATGATAGCTCATACACTGGGGTATGCATCTACAGTTGATTGTTAAATTGGACATGATAACTAATACACTGGGGAATGAATTTGCAGTTGTTTGTCAATACAGTCATGATAACCAGTACACTGTGGAATGAATTACAGTTGATTGTTAAATTGGACATGATAACTTATACACTGTGGAATGAATTTACAGTTGTTTGTTGATATAGTCATGAAAACCAACACAGTGGGGTATGAGTTTACAGTTGTTCGTTAATGTCGTCACGATAGCCATTACACTGGGGAATGAATTTACAATTGATTGTTAAATTGGACATGAGAACAAATGCACTGAGGTATGAATTTACAGTTGTTTGTTAATCTAGTCATGATAACCAATACACTGGGGAATGAATTTACAGTTGATTGTTAATATAGTCATGATAATTAATACAGAGGGGAATAAATTTACAGTTGTGTGTTCATGTAGTCATGATAACCAACACACTGAGGAATGAATTTGGAGTTGATTGTTAAATTGGACATGATAACTAATACACTGTGGAATGAATTTACAGTTGATTGTTAATGTAGTCATGATAACTAATGCAGTGGGGAATGAATTTACTGTTGTTTGTTGATATAATCATGATAACCAAAACACTGTGTCATGAATTTGCAGTTGATTGTTAAAATGCACATGATAATCAATAAACCGGGGAATGAATTTACATTTGTTAATACAGTCATGATAACCAATACATTGGGGAATTAATTTACAGTTGTTTGTTAATGTAGTCATGATAGCCAATACACTGGCGAAGGAATTTACAGTTGATTGTTAAATTGGACATGATAACTAATACATTGGGGAATGAATTTACAGTTGTTTGTTAATATAGTCATGACAGCCAATGCACTGGGGGAATGAAGGAACACATGATTGTCAACATGGACATGATAAACAATACAGTGCGGAATAAATTTGCAGTTGATTGTTAATATTGTCATGATAACGAATACAATAGGGATTGAATTCACAGTTGTTTGTTGATATGCTCATAATAACTAATGCACCGGATAATGAATTTACAGTTGATTGTTAAAATGCACATGATAATCAATAAACCGGGGAATAAATTTACAGTTGTTAATATAGTCATGATAACCATTACATAGGGTAATGAATTTACAGTTGATTTTTAATGTAGTCATGATAACCAATACACTGGGGAGTGAAATTGCAATATTTTGTCAATATAGACATCATAAACAATTCATTGGGGAATGAATTTACAGTTGATTGTTAAATTGAACATGATAACGAACACAGTGGGGAATGACTTTACAATTGATTGTTAATGTAGTCATGACAACCAATACCTTGGAGAATGAAGTTACACTTTCTCGTTAATACATTTATAATAACCAATACATTGGATAATTATTTACAGTAGTTTGTTGATGTCGTCATGATAACCAATACAATGGGGAATGAACTGACCTTTGTTGGTTAATATATTCATGATAACCAGTACACTGGGGAATGAATTTACAATTGTTTGTTAATGTTGTCATGATAACCAATACAGTGTGGAATAAATTTACAACTGTTTGTTCATATAGTCATGATAATCAAAACACTGGGGAATGAATTTACAGTTGATTGTGAATATAGTCATGACAACCAAGACACTGGCGAATGAATTTACAGTTGTTTGTTAATATAGTCATGATAACTAATACACTGGGGAACGAATTTAGAGTTGTTTGTTAATTTGGTCATGATAACTAATCCAGGGGAATGAATTTACAGTTGATTGATAAATTGGACATGATAACGAATACACTGGGCAATGAATTTACAGTTGTTTGTTGATATCGTCATGATAGCTCATACGCTGGGGAATGAATTTACAATTGTTTGGTAATGTAGTCATGATAATCAAAACACTGGGGAATGAATTTACAGTTGATTGTTAAATTGGACATGATAACTAATACACTGTGGAATGAATTCACAGTTGCTTGTTGATGTAGTCATGATAACTAATGCAGTAGGGAAATAATTTACAGTTGTTTGTTCATATAGTCATGATAGCCAATACACTGGCGATGGAAGTTACAGTTAATTGTCAAATTGGACATGATAACCCATACATTGGGGAATTAATTTACAGTTGTTTGTTAATATAATCATGATAACCAAAACACTGTGTCATGAATTTACAGTTGATTTCTAAATTGGACATGATAACTAATACACTGGGGAATGAATTTACACTTGTTAACATAGTCACGATAATCTCTTCATTGGGGAATGAATTTACAATTGATTGTTAAATTGGACATGATAACTAATACACTGGGGAAGGAATTTACAGTTAATTGTTTAATTGGAATTGATACCCAATGCATTGGTGATTGAATTTATCTTTGATTGTTAAATTGGACATAATGACTAATACCCTGGGGAATGAATTTACAGTTGCTGGTTAATGTAGTCATGATAACTAATACACTGGGGAAAGAATTTACAGTTGTTTGCTGATATCGTCATAATAATCAATACACCAGGGAAAAAATTACAATTGCTTGTTAATATACTCATGATAGCCAATACACTGGCGAAGGAATTTACAGTTGATTGTTAAATCGGACATGAAAACTAAAAACTAGGGAATGAATTTATAAGTGTTTGTTGATATAGTCATGATAACCAATGCACTGGGGAATGAATTTACAGTTTCTTAATGTAGTCATGATAACCAATACACTGAGGAATGAATTTACAGTTGATTGTTAAATTGGACATGATAACTAATACACTGGGGAATGAATTTACAGTTGTTTGTTAATATAGTCATGATTTTCAATACACTGGGGAATAAATGTATTGTTGTTTGTTAATATAGTCATGATGTTCAATATACTGGGGAATGAATTTACAGTTGATTGTTATTATATTCACGATAACTATTACACTGGGTAATTAATTTACAGTTGTTTGTTGATATAGTTATGATAATCAGTACACCGGGGAATAAATTTACAGTTGTTTGTTCATATAATCATGATAGCCAGTACACTATGGAATGAATATACAGTTGATTGTAAATTGGACATGATAACTAATACACTGGGTAATGAATTTACAGTAGCTTGTTCATATCGTCATGATAACCAATACATTGGGGAATGAATTTACAGTTGTTTGTTAATATAGTCATGATAGCCAATGCACTGGAGGAATGAAGTAACACACGATTGTCAACATGGACATGATAACCAATACAGTGCGGTATAAATTTACATTTGATTGTTAATATTGTCATGATAATGAATACACTAGGGATTTAATTTACAGTTGTTTGTTGATATACTCATAATAACTAATACACCGGATAATGAATTTACAGTTGACTGTTAAATTGCACATCATAGCCAATACACTGGGGAATCAATTTACAGTTGATTGTTAAATTGGACATGAAAATCAATACACCGGGGAAAAATGTACAGTTATTAATATAGTCATAACCAATACACAGGGTAATGAATTTACAGTTGATTCTTAATGTAGTCATGGTAACCAATGCACTGGGGAATTAAATTGCTATATTTTGTCAATATAGACATCATAAACAATTCATTGGGGAATGAATTTACAGTTGATTGTTAAATTGGACATGATAACTAATACACCGAAGAATGAATTTACATTTGTTTGTTCATATAGTCATGATGTTCAATACACTGGGAAATAAATTGACAGTTGATTGTTAATGTAGTCATGAAAACCACTACACTGGCGAATGAATTTGCAGTTGTTTGTTAATTTAGTCATGATAACTAATACAGGGGAATGAATTTACAGTTGATTGTTAAATTCGACATGATAACGAATACACTGGGGAATGAATTTACAGTTATTAATATGGTCATGATAACTCATACACTGGGGAATGAATTTACATATGTTTGTTGCTATCGTCATGATAGCTCATACACTGCGGTATAAATTTACAGTTGATTGTTAAATTGGACATGATAAACAATACGCTGGGGAATCAATTTACAGTTCATTGTTAAATTGGGCATGATAACGAATACAGTGGGGAATACATTTACATTTGATTGTTAATGTAGTCATGACAACCAATACATTGGATAATGAAGTTACAGTTGTTTGTTGATGTTGTCATGATAACCAACACACTGGGGAATGGATTTACAATTGATTGTTAAATTGGACATGATAACCAATACACTGGGGAATGAATTTACAGTTGTTTCTTACTATAATCATGATAATCAATACACTGGGGATTGAATTTACAGTTGTTAATATGGTCATGATAGCTCATACACTGGGGTATGAATTTACAGTTGATTGTTAAATTGGACATGATAAACAATACGCTGGGGAATCAATGTACAGTTGATTGTTAAATTGGACATGATAACGAATACAGTGGGGAATGCATTTACATTTGATTGTGAATGAAGTCATGATAACCAATACATTGGAGAATGAAGTTACAGTTGCTTGTTAATACAGTTATGACAACCAATACATTGGAGAATGAAGTTACAGTTGTTTGTTGATGTTGTCATGATAACCAATACACTGGGGAACGCATTTACAGTTGTTTGTTAATATCGTCATGATAACCAATAAACTGTGGAATGAATTTAAATGTGTTTGTTCAAATAGTCATGATGACTAATACACTGGTGAATGAATTTACAGTTGTTTGTTAAATTAGTCATGACAACTAATACAGGGGGAATTAATTTGCAGTTGATTGTTAAATTTGACATGATAAATAATACACTCGGGAATGAATTTACAGTTGTTAATCAAGTCATGATATTCAATACACTGGGCAATGAATTTTCAGTTGATTGTTCAGGTTGTAATGATAATCAATACACTGAGTAATGAATTCACAGGTTTTTTAAAATATCGTCATGATAGCCAATACACTGGGGAATGAATTTACAGTTTGTTATTATAGTGATGATAACTAATATACTGTGGAATCAATTTACAGTTGTTTGTTAATATAGTCATGATAACTAATACACTGGGGAATGAATTTACAATTTGTTAATACAGTCATGATAAATACACTGGGGAATGAATTTACAGCTTGTTAATATTGCCATGACAAATACACTGGGGAATGAATTTTTAGTTTAATATAGTCATGATTAATACACTGGGGAATGAATTTACAGTTTGTTAATATAGTGATGATAAATAATAGACTGGGGAATCAATTTACAGTTGTTTGTTAAAATAGTCATGTTAAATAATACACTGGGGAATGAATTTACAGTTGTTTGTTAATATCGTCATGATAACAATACACTCGGGAATGAATTTACAGTTTGTCAATATAGTGATGGTAACTAATACACTGGGGAATCAATTTACATTTGTTTGTTAATATAGTCATGATAACTAATACACTGGGGAGTGAATTCACAGTTTGTTAATATAGTCATGATATCTAATACACTGTGCAATGAATTTAAAGTTGTTTTTTAATATAGTCATGATAACATACACTATTTAATGAATTTACAGTTGTTTGTTGATATAGTCATGACAACAATACACTGAGGAATGAATTTACAGTTGATTGTTAATATAGTCATGATAACAATACGCTGGGGAATGAATTTACAGTTGTTTGTTAATATAGTCATGGTAACAATACGCTGAGGAATGAATTTACAATTGTTTGTTAATATAGTCATGCTAACCTATACACTGGGGAATGGATGAACAATTGTTTGTTAATATGGTCATGATAACAAATACACGGTGGAAAAATGTGCTGTTAATTGTTAAATTATACATGGTAACTGATACATAAGAACATAAGAAATAGGAGCATGTTTAGGATGCGCTCCTCGATCCTGCTCCGCCATTCAATAACATGAGGCCTGATCTTCTTCCTCAACTCCACTTTCCCGCCCATTCCCCATATCACTTGATTGCCCTAGAGTCCAAAAATCTATCGATCTCAGCCTTGAATGTACGCAACGGCTCAGCATCCAGAGCCCGATGGGGTAGAGAATTCCAAATATTCACTACTCTCTGAGTGAATAACTTCCTCCTCATCTCAGTATTATATGGCCAGCCCCTTATCCTGAGCTTATGGCGCCAAGATCTACACTCTCTAGCCAGGGGAAACAGCTTCTCAGCATCTACCCTGTCAAGCCCCATCAGAACCTTACATGTTTCAATGAGATCACCTCTCTTTCGTCTAAAATCCAGATCGTATAGACCCATTCTACTCAATTTTTCCTCACAGGACAATCCGTTCATCCCAGGAATCAATCGAATGAACCTTCGTTGCATTGCCTCTCAGGCAAGTATATCCTTCCTTATACGAGGATTCCGAAACTGTACACAGTACTCTCGATGAGGTCTCATGAAAGCCCTGTACAATTGTCGTAAGACTTCCTTACTCTTGTCCTCCAACCCCCTTGCAATACAAGGTAGAATGCCATTCGCCTTCCTAAATGCTTGCTGCACCGGCATGATAACTTCTTGTGTTTCTTGCATGAAGACACCCAGATCTCTCTGAACACAACATTTCGTGATTTCTTATCATTTAAAAAAAAATCGTTTTTCTATTCTTCCTACCATAGTGAATAACTTCACATTTCCCCACATTAATTTTCATCTGCCACCTTCTTGCCCATTCAACTAACCTGTCGATATCCCTTTGCAGACAATTTGTGTCCTCCTCAGAGCTTACTTTCCCAATTAACTTTGTACCATCAGCGAACTTGGATACATTATACTCGGTCCCTTCATCTAAGTCATTCAAATAGATTGTAAAAAGCTGAGGCCCAAGCACTGATCCTTGCAGCACTCCACTAGTTACAGCCGAACAACCTGAAAATGACCCGCTCATTCCTAATCTCTGTTTTCTTTCCGTTAAACAATCCTCTGTCCATGCTAATATATTAGTTCCAACCCCCAAACGCAAGAGCCATGTTTCTTGAACAAGGAAACACAAATCCCTCTGAGCACCAACATTTAATTTTTCTCACCATTTAAAAAATATTCAATTGCTCTATTCTTCCAACCAAAGCGAATAATCTCACATTCCCCGCATTTTACTCCAACTGCACCCTTCCTGCACATTTCTTGGAATGATTGCCATTGCTTATCTACCATCACATCTCTTAATCTAGTTTCCCAATCAACCTAAGCCAACTCGCCCATCATAACTATGTGATTGGCTTTGATGAAGTTGAAGACTCTAGTTTTGGACTCAAATGCGTCACTCTAGGACTCAATGTGAAATTCTATCATATTATGATCACTCTTCCCTGGAGGATCCCTTACTGTGCGATTATTAATTAATCCTGTGTCATTACACAAGACAAGATCTTAAATAGCCTGTTCCATGGTTGGTTCCATGTAGCATCGTTCCAGGAAACGTTCTCGAATGCATTCCACGAACTCGTCCTCCAAACTACTTTTGCCAATTTGATTTGCCCAGTCTATATGAAGATTAAAGTCCCCCACGATTATTGCAATACCTTTGTTGCAAGCTCCTCTTATTTCTTCATTAATACTCTGTCCAACAGTATAACTACTATTCGTGGGCCTATAAACTACTCCCACAGTGTTTTCTGCCCCTTGTTACTTTTTATTTCCACCCATACTGATTCTACTTCCTTATCTCCCGAGCCAAGATCCTTTCTCACTACTGTCTTTATCTCGTCCTTTATTAACAGGGTTACGCCCGCTCCTTTTCCATTTTGTCTGTCTTTTCCAAAAATCATGTACCCTGTAATACTTTGTTCCCACCCCTGGTCTCCTTGCAACCACTTCTCAGTAATGACAACTAAATCAAACCTATTTATCTCTATTTGTGCCATTGATTTGTCTATCTTGTTACAAATACTTCATGCATTCAGATGAACCACTTTTAGTTTTAATTTTTTGCTCTTTTCCACTGATTTGACCTTATTCACTGATGCACTATTACAATTAAACTCTCTGTACCTCCCTGACACACTATAGCTATCTTTACCCAAATTCCTACACTGCTCTATGGCCTTGACTTTTCGCCATGAATCGAAACCCCTGTCTGCCACACCACACATTTACTCCCTGATCTGTTTGACCCGATGCCAATTTGCTTGTGGCTCAGGTAGTAATCCAGACCTGATTACCTTTGCGGTTTTGCTTATTAATCTGGACCCTCGCTCCTCAAGCTCCCTCAGCAGAACCTCATTCGTTGACCTACCTATGTCGTTGGTTCCTACGTGAACTACGACAACTGGATCCTCCCATCTTTCTCCAAGAGCTGTGTGTTGTCACTGTACATGTGGAATCTGACGTTGTGTTTTCAGATGATGTCTCCGAGGGGCAGCATGTAGATGAGAACTAGGAGGGGGCCAAGGATAGATCCTTGGGGGACTCCAGAGGTAACGGTGCGGGTGTGCGAAGAGAAGTCATTGCCGGCGATTCTCTGCCTATAACTGGATCGATAAGAATGGAACCAGGCGAGCGCATTCCCACCCAGCTGGGCGATGGACGAGAGGCGTTGGAGGTGGGTGGTGTGTTCTATCGTGCAAAAGGCTGCAGACAGGTCGAGAAGGATGAGGAGGGATAGTTTACCACGGTCATAGTCACATAGGATGTCATGTGTGAATTTGATAAGGGCCTTTTCAGCACTGTTTCTGTAACGTTTCAGAAACAGAAAAATCGACTGGTTCAAACTCAGATCCGAAGATTGGTCGGGTCTGACATGCAGATTGGAGGATCTGCGATTTAGTTTTGAGAAACGTTTATTCAATAGATAAAATAGAAGCGCAAAATACACGGCTGAAGCGTTTGCAACCATCTTCAGCCAGAATTGCCGAGTGGATGATCCATCTCGGCGTGTTCCCGATATCCCCACCATCACAGAAGCTAGTCTTCAGACAATTCGATTCATTCCACATGATATCAAGAAACGGCGGAGAGCACTGGATACAACAAAGGCTATGGGCCCCGACAACATCCCTGCTGCAGTGCTGAGGACTTGTGCTCCAGAACTAGCCGCACCTCCAGCCAAATTGTTCATAGACAGCAACAACACTGGCATCTACCCGACAATGTGGAAAATTGCCTCGGTATGTCCAGTCCACAAAATGGAGGTCAAATCCAATCCGGACAATTACCGCCCCATCAGTCCACTGTCAATCATGAGCAAAGTGACGGAAGGTATCATCGACAGTGCTAGCAAGCGGCACTTACTCACCAATAACCTGCTCACCGATGCTCAGTTTGGGTTCCGCCAGGACCACTCGGCTCCAGACCTCATCACAGCCTCGGTCTAAACATGGAAAAAAGAGCTTAATTCCAGAGGTGAGTTGAGAGTGAATGCCCTTGCTATCAAGGCAGCATTTGACCGACTGTGGCACGAAGGAGCCCGAGTAAAATTGAAGTCAATGTGAATTAAGGGGAAAACTCTCCAGTGGCTGGAGTCATACCTCGCAAAAAGGAAGATGGTAGTGGTTGTTGGAGGCCAATCATCTCAGCCCTAGGATATTGCTGCAGGAGTTCCTCAGGGCAGTGTCCCAGGCCCAACCATCTTCAGCTGTTTCATCAATGACCTGCCCTCCATCATAAGGTCAGAAATGGGGATGTTCGCTAATGATTGCACAGTGTTCAGTTCCGTTCGCAACCCCTCAGAAAAAAAAGCAGTCCATGCCCGAATGCACTAAAACCGGAATAACCGACAGACTTCGGCTGAAAAGCGGCAAGTTACATTTGCACCAGACAAGTGCCAGGCAATGACCATCTCCAACAAGAGAGTCTAACCACCTCCCCTTGACATTCAATCGCCGAATCCCCCACCATCAACATCGTGGGGTTCACCATTGACCAGAAACTTAACTGGACCAGCCATATAAATACTGTGGCTGCAAGAGCAGGTCAGAGGCTGGGTATTCTGCGGAGAGTGACTCACCTCCTGACTCCCCAAAGCCTTTCCACCATCTACAAGGCACAAGTCAGGAGAGTGATGGAATACTCTCCACTTGCCTGGATGAGTACAGCAGCAATAAATCTCAAGAAGCTCGACATCATCCATGACAAAACAGCCCGCTTCATTGGCACCCCATCCACCACCCGAAACATTCACTCCCTTCACCATCGGCGCACAGTGACTGCAGTGTGTACCATCTGCAGGATGCACTGCAGCAACTCGCCAAGGCTTCTTCAACAGCACCTCCCAAACCCACGACCTCTACCACCGAGAAGGACAAGAACAGCAGGCACTTGGGAACAACACCACCTGCACGTTCCCCTCCAAGTCACACACCATCCTGACTTGGAAATATATCGCCGTTACTTCATCGTCGCTGGGTCAATATCCTGGAACTCCCTTCCTAACAGCACTGTGGGAGAACCGTCACCACACGGACTGCAGCGGTTCAAGAAGCCAGGTCAGCACCAACTTCTAAAGGGCAATTAGGGATGGGCAATGAATGCTAGCCTTGCCAACGACACCCACATCCTATGGACGAATAAAAAAACAGTTATTAAACATAACAACGAGATCTGCACCTGTGTTTTATCTGTGCAATTTCTGATCTCCATTCAGACCTGTATCTGTGTTTCACTTTATATTTCCTGTCCTCTGTACAGTTTGTTTCTTTCCCAGTGAGGAGTGGTACTCTGTAATAAATGTCCCACTGCTGTGTTGACACAAAATGGTGGCCCTGAATAAACACAAAATTGAGACATACACCTGTAAAAAAATCAGTGCCTTTACATTTCAACAAAATGCCCCTCTCAGTGTGTCTCGCCTTCTCTGTACTTTACGGCCCATGTATGGAACAGTGACAACTCCTGGACATGTACAGCACACATTGGGTAACAGGGAACCATTCACTCCCACCCTGAACCGAAAACAAAATGTCTGCCAGCAAGGCTTACTGAGGGGCAAGGCGGCCATCATACTCAGGGGCAATGCGGCCATCTTACTGAGAGGCAAGGCGGCCATCATACTGAGGGGCAATGCGGCCATCATACTATGGGGCAAGCTGGCTATCATACTGAGGGGCGAAGGCCATAAAAATGCAAACATTTCTCGAGGAATAGAATTGAAAAGCAGAGATATTATGTTGAACTTGTACAGGAGCTTGGTTAGACCAGTCTATGTGAAATGTAATTAAATCAGATAATGCTGGACACACACAACATGTCAGGCAGCCTCTGTGGAGAGAGAGACAGTCTTAACATTTCAGGTCTGTGAACAGTTCTGGTCTCCATATTATAAAAACGATACACGGTCACTGGAGAAGGTGCAAAAAATGATTCACTGGAATGATACCAGAACTGAGAGGTTATAAATATCAGGAAAGACTGAACAGGCTGGGTATTTTTATTCTAGAGAAGAGAAGGCTGAGGAGTGCCCTAATAGAGGTATTTACAATTAGGAAGGGGTTTGATATGTTAGAGGTAGGGAAGATGTTTCCACTTGTGGGGCGTCCAAAACTTGGGGTCATCAATATAAAATAGTCACTAATAAACCCAATAAGGAATTCAGGAGAAACATTTTAACCATGAGAGTGGATGGAATTTTGGAACTTGCTCCTACCTGGAGTAGTTGAGGCGAATAGTAGAGATGTATTTAAGGGGAAGCTGGATAAGTACACGAGGGAGAGAGGAACAGAAGGATATTCTGAAAGAGTTCGATGAAGTTAGGAGGAGGCTCGTGTGGAGCATATACACCGGAGTGGAACAGTTGGGCCGAATGGCCTGTTTTTGTTTAAGATTTAAGTCTCGTCTTTTCTATTCCCATGGAAATAATCCTGTTTTTTCAAGTCTTTCCAAATAAGTTTCCCTTCCCTGGCCTCATTCGAATGAATCTACATTGTGCTCTCCCTATGGCTTTAATGTTGTTTCTATAATGGGACACCGAAACCGCTCTGGAACTATGTGGTTTAACCGAATAGAATAACGAATAAATCTTCATCATTATCATCAGTCCCAGGGAGCAGTAAAACGGGTTATAATCAAAGAGTAAAAAGACAAATAACTAATAAATCTTCATCCTAGTCAGTGTTGCTTGTCTCCTATTAGATCAAGGATGCCCTAAAGGATCCCTCACGGTTGTACAAACCGATTTCAATGCGATGCCTGAACATAAACCAAGTTATGTTGTTCGAACAAAACTGTGTCCACGAGCAGTTTCCAATGTTTATTTATGTGAGCAAGTCTGTCTCTGATATAAATCTCTTTCTGGTACAAGAATATGATCCCAGAAACTACTTTTGCTCATACAGTGGACAAATAATGAACCCATTCCAAAGAAAGTTAACAACAACTTGCATTCCCAGACCGCCTTTAATGGAATAAACATTCCCAAGCGGATTCACGAAGAAGTAAAAGGAATAAGAAGATATCAGGAGGACTGGCGAAAACCTTGGTCAAAGAGTGGGTTTATGGAGGATGTAAAAGGAGGAGAAGTAAATGGAGAATCGGAGGGGATATGATTGGTTTTCAAGAGTAGAATTTCGACGACCCCTGACCAAGGAAGGAAATAGTCGGAAGGATGGCAAAAGCTTGGAGCAAGAGATGGGTTTCTTGGAAGGTCTGAAAGAAGGAAAGAACTTGCTTTTATATAGCGCCGTTCTTGACCTCGGGACGTCCCTGAACAGTCAATGAAGTACATTGTTAAGAGTAGTCGCTGTGTTAATGTTGGAAACGTGGCAGCCAATTTGCGCACATCAAGCTCCCATACACTGCAATGAGATAAATGGCCAGAAAGTCGGTTTTATAAACATTGGTTGAGGGGTAAGTATTGGCCAGGACACTGGAAGGAACTCCCCTGCTCATTTTCGAATATTGCTGTCGGAACTTTTACATCTACCTGAGAGGGCAGATGGACCCTCGGCTTAAAGTATCCTACCGTCGGCACCTTCGACAGTACAGCGCTCCCAGAGTACTGCCCGTCCGACAGTACTGCACTCTTTTGGCACTGACCATCCAGCAGTGCGCCAGTCCCTCAGTACCGACCCTCCGACAGTGCAGCACTCCCTCACTGCTGACCCTCAGACAGTACTGTGCTGCCTCAATATTGACCATTCGACAACACAGCACTCCCTCAGTACTGACCCTCCGAGAGTAATGTGCTCCCTCAGTACTGACCCTCCGAGAGTAATGTGCTCCCTCAGTAGTGACCCTCCGATAGTCGAGTGCTCCCTCAGGACTGCACTGCAGTGTCAGCCGGGATTATATGTTCAAGTCTCTGGAATTAGACTTCAATGCACAGACTTCTATCTCACAGGTGAGACTGCTACCACTGAGCCACGTCTGACACGTGAAAGGAGGAATGGAGATGGAGGGGCACAGGGAGGGCATTCAGGAGCGTGGATATGGCTGAAGGCACGACTGTCAGAAGTGGGACAAATGGACTGCAGATGCACAAGCGGCCAGAGGTGGAGGAGCAGAATGTTTGGGAGGGGCTGTTGGAACTGGTACTTTATAGAGATAGGGAGGGGTGCAGCCCTGATGGATTCAAGTGTGAGAAAGAATAAAAATAAACTAAAGGCTGAGGAGGTTGGAATCCAAAGCAAGTCATTAAGGGCTTGAGTGATTGGTGAGTGACTCACCAATGAAAAAAACAGGGGTGAGGATGGAATCCCTGGCAAGGATGTGGAGATTGTGGGGCCAAAGATCATGACTTCCCAATTTTTAACTGGAGGAACTGATGGCTCATCTAAAACAGAATGTGGGTCTGACAACACAAAGATATTGGAAGGGTCAAGAGAGGCGGTGGTTTTGTCAGCGTCCATCTGAAAGCTGGTCCATGTCTGTGGACTGTGTCACCAAAGGGCAGCATGTGGATGAGGAAGAGGAGGGAGCCAAGGATTGAACCTTGAGAAACATCAGAGATAACGGTGATAGGGTGGGAAGAGAAGCTTCTCCTGGCTCTGATCAGATAGGTGAGTGGAACCAAGTGAGGGTCGTCCCAGCAAAAGAGGCCAGTGTCCGATGAATGAGATGGTGATGGGTGGGTTGTCTGTAGATATGGAAATGGGGAGGGTTTTAAACCCAAGGATGAGAATTTTAAATTTAATGAATATGGAACTGGGAGCCAGTGAAGGTCAGTGAGTCCGAGCAGTGCCTGGTGCTGATGGACACGGACAAGAGTTTTGGACGAGCTCACGTTTATAGAAGGTGGGGATTGGGTGACCGGTCAGGAGTGCATTGGAGGAATGGAGTCTGGAGGGTACAGAGGCATTGATGAGGGTTCCAATGGAAATGGGCTGAGGAAGGAATGGAGGCGGGTGAGGGAATCACGGGGCCGTTGTGATGGAGTTCAAATCGGGTCATTAGCTGAGCTCAGTGTTAAACGGGACCAATTTAACTGGAGCCGTGAACCAATGTAGAATAAACGGGTAAACATCTGCAGTAAAATAGCGGAGAGAGGAATGTCAATGGGACACGTTCAGTGTTCGTCCCCGAACATCACCCACAGTCATTTCTAGGCTGCAATCCTCAACCTGCCCTTTAACTGTCCTCGTGTCAGAGACTCACAATTCATATTTTAACTGGGAAACTGCAGGAACAGAGTGAAACGGGTCTGCTTGTGTCCCTGGATTCAGTGCACACTGCGGAGACATCGGTCTAAATTATAAATGAAACACCAGGAGTGAACATGGTCAATATAGTTCTATAAAAGCTGCAAATGCAGCCGTTTATTATTGTTGGATCAGTCCTGTATGAGAACAGATTTAAACTTTATTCCTGAGAGAGGTCTGATTAAGAAATATCGTGGACTTTGTGCTGTTTGTGTTTTATTCACCACATTATTTACAGCGGAGTCAAAACTGCTGATATAATGTGTTTGTTAAACTGACTGTAATTAATAGCAATGATCAGGTGTATAACCGTGTCAGTGGAGACTTATCCCCTGTATAAATCAGGGCTTGTTGGAATGGATCACCTCAGAGTGCCTGCCGGAGCTGTGGTTTCCAGGCCAACAGAAGTCAGTGCTTCTCACAGAAATGGGATATCCAGTAATCTATCAGATAGAAGACATCTATTATCCTGTTCTTGCAGCGGTTGGAGTTCCTGGTAAGCCGTTATCCCAGCTCTTAATGACGTAAATCAGTGTTGACTCTGCTGCTGTACTTGGCATATGATTTTTTCTCCTTCCGCGTTTAACACAGTCACCTGTTCAGTTCTATCGGTAGAATGATAGAATATGTTCAGTCTCTGCTCTTTCGTTCTTGTCAGAGCTGAATTATATCCATAATGACCCTTTTCTATCCAACCCTGGCATTGATACTGGATTATTCTCTGTACTGAATGTTGTGTTGAATAATGGTATGTCCTTAGCTTCCAAATGTTCGATCTTGTAGGAATTACATTATATCTGTAATGACTTTGCATATACAAAGCTGGCAATGTTACTGGATTATTCTCTGTACTGAATGTATTGGAATCAGGTGTTTGGGCTAAGAATTGGTATCAGACCATCAGGAGCTGATAACAGTTTCTTGTTGTGTAACTAACCTGTCCTGGAATATGTTTTCATCAATGTGTTTTCAGTGATTGATAATGAGACAGCTCAAGGTCTCAGTGTTACAAGGAGGCAGTGTAGCGTCCTCCCTTCCCAATAACATGCTTCAGTTTAACTGAGATTTCAATGTATTTATTGGTGATCACTGTTATGAAATATTATTTCATTATGTGTGTATCTGACGCCGCTTCAGATGGCTGGTTACTGAACTGAGTTTGCTGCTGAATCTTTCACATCTCCTTCTCTGCTTCACTGTGGATGAATTCATTGACTGTCACTGGATTTCATTGTAAAATGAAAAGTTTGGTTGTTATGTTATCTCAATTTGCATCGTGTCTGTTGGAATCAGGAGCCCATCTGTGTATCTGTAGAATATAAGTGTGATTTTGGCGTTTTGTTAATTGAACAATCCCGCCATCTATCACTTTACTTTATAATTACAGGAGAAGGAATCTCAATTATTGTGAGATCTGTCTGGGAGAGGGATTCGATTCTGTTTATTCCATGATTTGTAGATGAAGTGAACAGTGTAGGTGAACAGGTGGAGAGTTGGATGATCTGTAGACATATTAAACTATTCCACAGAGGCTTCACTATTTAACAAAATAATACTGAGAATAGAATCGGTGGAACACGTGGCTGGTGAACAGATTGCAGGCACAGGATGATAGGATTTAATCCGATATGAAAATGGAGTTGAGAAAGAGAGTAGAGTGAGTGATAGAGAGTGTGACTGAGAGGGAAAGCGAGAGGCTTTCATCCGAAAGAACTGCTGAAACTTCCAGTACAATTAAACAGAGAAAATGTGATTTGAAAGTGTTATTATGATGTGGTCAGATTGGGTGAGTTTTTATTGTGGGACTCGCTCCTCATGTTTATATCCCTGTCAGGTCCTCAGTCTGTTTTTGTGAATGTTCCTTGTCTTCCAACTTAACACGAAATATAATTCAAATTTACTTCAAGAGTAGAATCAGTAATTTATTGATCGTGATGAATTATGAGGATGCTGTGTTTTCAAAGCTCGGCTGAATTCAATAAACAACAAGTTTGATATAATTAATACCCAACAACGGTTGCCTGACACCAATAACAACTGAAATGAACTGTTCAATGTGCTAGTTGGATTGTGTTAGTGGGACCTATAGATTAGATTTCCTCTAACACTCTGCTGCAGTCTCTCCCTGCTAATCCCAGCCTCTCCTCCCATTGCACCGAATCCTCTGTCTGCTCATCCGTTCCTTCAGTTTATCCCAGTTCCCAAATTATCTGCTCCTGTCTCCCCTCCAGCTCCTACATTTCCTTTTCCTTGTCTCCCTCCCAATCTCACTCACTGGGACGTTCTTCAGCCGCCTTTCCCGTTTAGTGCCAGCCCCTGTCAGCTCTCTTAAACCAGAGCAACAATCCAGATGTACCTCTCTTTGTCCCCTCACCTTCCTGATCCTTCCCTCTCTTTCCCGTCAGTCTGGAGCCCAAATCCGGCTTTAATCCGCTGGATTCCCCGAAAGCGCTGCCCAGGTCAATCAATCACTTTCCACCCATCGATGCTGCAACAAAGCTGGAAATTTCACCCCAGATCCTCTCAAACTGCTTCTTTGTCTTCAGGTCTGATCAGTAATTACTCTGCTTCATTTTCTCACCCTTACAGTTAACTTGGTGGCGATTGTGATCCTGTCCCGAGGAAAGTGCGGTCTCTCCAAATGTATCAGTGCCTACATGGTGGGAATGGCAGTGGCCGATCTCATGGTCGTTATCGTTGGAGTGATACTGAATTGGATTGGTAAGATTTATTTCCCAGGTTCATTCCTGAACATTACTCCCGTGTGTAGTTTTATTGCCTCCTTGAATGCTGCAGCCACGGTTGTTTCTGTCTGGCTCACAGTCGCTTTCACCTTTGATCGATTTGTGGCCATTTGTTGTGAGAAGCTGAAAACTAAATATTGCACCGAGAGAACAGCGGCTCTGGTTCTGGGAACAGTGAGTGTGCTGGGGTGTTTGGAGAGTCTCCCCTGGTACTTTATATATAATCCTTACTATACAATTGATAATGTTCCCTGGTTTTGTGAAATTAAACCGAGCTTCCATACTTCCCCCGCATGGATCGTATTTGACATGGGTCACCTCATTTTAACCCCTTGTGTCCCGTTCTGTCTGATTTTTCTGCTCAATGTTCTGACAGTCAGGCGTATTTTTATGTCCAGTCGAGTCCGCAGGGGACTCCGGGGCCGCAGCAATGGAGAGAATCAGAGTGATCCAGAGATGGAGAACAGAAAGAAATCCATCATTTTACTCTTCAGTGTATCGAGCAGTTTTATACTGTTGTGGCTGACACATGTTGTATTTTTCATTTATCTGCGAATTGCAGATATTCGGCCTCATTACTCCGCCACTGATCCTTTTTATATCACAGATCACACAGCAAAGATGCTGCAGCTTCTCAGTTCCTGCACAAACACGTGTATTTATGTACTGACCCAGACTAAATTCAGAGAGGAGCTGAAGAACGCGGTGAAATACCCACTCAATCTAATTGTTAAATTAGTGAAATCCTAGAAAGAGCTGAAGGGTTTCAAGCACTAGAACTAAATCCCATTTCATACTCCATCCCCTACACTTCCCGGGGATGGAAAGTACATTTTATATTAGCAATACAGAGCCATTAAATGATCTTTAGTCTGATTCTGAGATTCAATTTTATTGATAATCTGACCAATTGAGGCAGGATTTATTTTGCAGACTGAACATGCATTTTTGCTCGAAATGACGGCACTAAAGAGCTCAGCTGGACTTCAACTAAATGGCCGTCCAGCAAAATTTGCAACGCTGGGAATCAAAGTAGCTGCTGTGGGCATGATCAGAATGAGTGCACTCCACATAAATGTATGGGGAGAGAGAGAGAGAGAGAGGGATAGAGAGTGGGAGGGAATGAGGGAGCGAGAGAGAGAAAAGACAGAGAGATGGAGACAGAGGGAGAAGGAGGGAGACTGAGACAGGGGGAGATACGGAGAGGGAGAGAAAGGGGGAGAGATAGTGACAGAGAGACATAGAGAAACACAGCGGAAAAGATTGAGAGAGAGGGATAGTGATTTGGAGAGCGAGAGAGAGACAGGGAGTGAGAGCTCGAAGCAGAGAGAGAGGCAGAGAGCGGCACAGTGACAAAGTGAGAGAGAAAAAGAGAGAAAGAGAGGAATATCGTGGGACAGAGACAGAAAAAGAGAGAAAGACAGAGAGCGGGACAGAGAGACAGATAGATACAGAGAGAGACAGAGGGAGAGAGACGGGAAGAGGAGGGGACAGAGAGAGAACACAGGAACAATATAAATATAATGATTTAATAGTGCAGAAAATTAAAAAAAAATTACATAAAAGGGAGAGGATGTGTGCGTGTGTGTGAGAGAGATAGAAACAAAGAGGGGTAGAGACAGAGTGTACACAGAGTGGGAGATAAATAAAGAGAGTTTGTAAGACAGGAGATAAAAATAAAGAGAGAAAGAAGGAGTGAAAGAAAGCATCTATATATATATATATATATATATATATGTATAATGAGAGAGATCAAGCAGACATTGATGGAACGAGAGAGAGAGAGAATGACAAAGAAGTACAAAGTGATGGAAGCAGAAGTGGAAATAACAAATTAGAAAAACAGGCAGAAAATAAATAGAGACAAACGACATAAACAGAGAACAGACACAATGAAAGAAGGACAAACATATACAGTGACAGGAGTGTAGTGACAGGAGTGAAAATAGAACACAGGAAGCATTAAATATCCAAAAAAACTGTGCAATCAGCCTGGAGTGTGTGAGAGTGCTGACCAGCAGAACAGCAGCAGATGAAGCAGGCCAGACATTTCATGTTTGTTCTGGGGTATCACTCTTGTGGATTTAATTTTGACATTTCTAAGGGTGATGCCTGGAGGCTGCACAATAAAGTCACTCAGTCTTGTGTACCTGACCCTGACCATTACTTACTGCAGGAGTTTCCCAGCTGCTCTGTGTAGTAAATATTCATCTGATAAACGAAAGCCTGAGACTAAATCCGCTTCAGCATGTCTGAAGGAAATGGACTCTTAAAATGATTGTTAATGACACATTGTAAAAGATCACACAGCAGTGGATTGATCACCATAGCAACAAGAACGATTCCAGGAGGGCGAGACGTCGTTTGAACGCCTGCCGACTTAAATTGGTTACGTTGTGGACACTGAGGGAATACAAGTGAAGTGTCAATCAATCGTGGGTTGTATTTGTAGGAACCTATTGTTGATGAGCCACCGTCCCAGAGGTGTTGTTCTGTGTAGAAACGGTCTTTGATTGGAGAGAGACACTGATCCACCAGAACTGCTCCAACCTCCCCTTTCGCTTCCTGTCAGCACCACCTCACCTGGAATCTTCCTGACTGCTCGATACCTCACAGCTTGATGCCACGATGCAGGTTTACAGATTGCCTGTGAAGCCGATGACCTGGATACAAGAGAAAGCGACGCTGCACTACAACGGTAGCCATCAAAATACCCGGGATCTTCCGGGCAAGCTTGAGCCAACCATCAGTATAAAACTTTCGTGATGGGCTTAGTCTAAGATCGACATTTGATTTCCAAACGGTTACGCATTTTATGGAATTCAGCATGTGTTGTTTTATTGTGGTTAAAACAATTCTAAATCGGGCATAAACCCAAGGTGTTGTTTAAATTGTAATATCAATGTTTCCAGTGTATTAATAATAATAAATGATTGTTTTCTTTATAACGCCATGGTTTGTGCCTGAAGTTTCTTTAGGAAAAAGAACTCATCAAGTTAAATGTAAAATTAAACCTCATGGAGATAAAAAGTCATTGCCCCAAATTAAAATGTAAAATCACTTTGCACCTTTTTGCTCCTCCATCTGGACCATGTGTAACTTTCCCAGTGAGCTGCTGGATTCTGCAATAAATCACAGTGTACTCTTAACCCTTCTGCTGTGTTACTAAACTGGACAGGATCCTGCAGCACTCTCCTGCTCTGTTACTGTTACAAATACTATTATTGTTTCAGATTAAAGAGCGAAGGTAAAGTTCGTTCACCTTTTTGTCCCCTGTTCCAGGAACAGAAGAGAAAACGAACTCAGGGCAGTTTGGACCCTGCAGCAAATATTGACCAGGACAGACAGTCACACCGGCACCTTTTAGGGGGAATGAGTGAGTGGCAAAGCAGTAGAGAAAACCCTGCAAACTTGTATTGGAGAAAGAGTGAAACAACATGCGCTCTTCAGTCTGTCCCGAGTGTCTCTCTCCCTCTCTCTCGCAACTTTCCTCTCTTCTCTTTAGATTCTCTGCTTTGTAACTGGGGATTTTTTCAATGGTGTTTGCTGAGAGATTGCATGTGGAACGGAATGAGTGTGAGTAAGTGTGAGTGTGAGGGAGCTCTGTGCTCTCGCTGTGACATTTTAATCTCTTGTTTTGATTTTAATCAATTCCTTATTTCTCTCTCTCCAGTGGATTATTTTTGTGGAAATGCCGTAACACGAAAATGTGGAAAGAGAAATTTTGGGAGGAAGAGGAATCCTTGGAGAAGAAGCTTTCTCTCCACAGGGGACTGACCGAGGCCTTCACCACAGGCTGCACCCAATGGGGCTCACGTGAGTTGTGTCTGAGTTACTGTGGGATCACTGGGCCACTGTAGTGTTACTTGGTCATCGTGTGATAACTGTGGGACACTGTGGGATCACTGGGATCACTGTGGGTTCATAGCGGAATCACTGGGTCACTGTGGGATCACCGTGTCATTGTCGAATCACTTTGAGACTCTGTGGGGTCACTGACACACTGTGGGATGACTGGGGCACAGTGGGATCACTGGATCAATGTGGGAAACTGTGGAATCACTCGGACACTGTGGGATCACTGTGATACAGTGGGGTACTGTGGGATCACTGGGAAACTGTGGGATCACTGGGACATTGGGTGATCTCTGTAGGACATTGAGGGATCACTTGGACACTGGGATCTCTGAGTCACCGTGGCCTCCTTCTGTTCCTATGTAACAGTCTGAAGGGGCTAAAAGGCCTCCCCCTGTTCTAATATAACAGTCTTGAGGGGCTGATTGGCCTCCTGTTCCTGTGTAACAGCTTTGAGGGGCTGAATGGCCTCATCCTGTTCCTACTTAACCGGCTCGAGGGGCTGAATGGTCTCGTCCTTTTCCAGTGTAATAGGCTCGAGGGGCTGAATGGCCTTCAGTTCCTATCTAACAGGCTCGATGGGCTGAAAGGCCTCCTCCTGTTCGCATCTAACAGGCTTGAGGGGCTGATTGGCTTCATCTTGTAACAGTCCCTAGGGGCTGAATGGTGGCCTCCTCTTCCAGTGTGACAGGCTCGAGGGGCTGAATGGCCTCTTCCTGATTCTGTGTAACAGCCTTAAGGGCTGAATGGCCTCCACATGTTCCTATGTAACAGGCTTGATGGGCTGAATGGCCTCCTGTTCCTGTGTAACAGCCTTGAGGGGCTGAATGGGCTCCTCCGGTTCCTGCATAACAGACTTGAGGGGCTGAATGGCCTCCTCCTGATCCTACACAACAGGCTCGAGTGGCTGAATGGCCCTGGCCTTTTCCAGTTTAATTGGCTCGAGGGGCTGAATGATCTTCAGTTCCTGCAAACAGGTTCGAGGGGCTGAATGGCATCCTCCTGTACCTACCTAACAGAGTTGATGGGCTGATTGGCCTCATCCTGCTCCTGTTTAACAAGCCCTAAGGGCTGAATGGACTCTTCCTGTTGCTATGTGACAGGCTCGAGGGGATAAATGGCCTCCTCCTGTTCGTGTGTAACAGCCACGAGGTGCTGAATGGCCTTGTCCTGTTCCCGTGTAACAGACTTGAGGGGCTGAATGGCCCCCTCCTGATCCTACTTAACAGGCTCGAGAGGCTGAATGGCCTCATGCTTTTGCAATGTAATAGGTTCGAGTGGCGGAATGGTCTCCGCCTGTTCCTATCTAACAGGGTTGATGGACTGATTGGCCTGTTCCTGTTCCTGTGTAATAGGCTCTCAGGGGTGAATGGCCTCCTCCTGTCTCTGTGTAATAGGCTCTAAGGGGTGAATGGCCTCCTCCTGTTCCTGTACAACAAGCTCGAGGGGATGAATGGCCTACTCCTGTTCTTGTACAACAAGCTCGAGGGGATGAATGGCCTCCTCCTGTTCCTGTACAACAAGCTCGAGGGGATGATTGGCATCCTCCTGTTCCTATGTCAAAGGCTCAAAGCGATGAATGGCCTGCTTCTGCTCATAAGTATGTAAGAAATCGCAACAGGAGTAGGTCATACGGCCCTCGAGCCTGCTCCGCCATTGTGATCATGGCTGATCTTCAATCTCAACTCCACTTTCCCGCCCAAGCCCCATATTCCTTGATTCTCCAAGAGTCCAGCAATCTACCGATTTCAGCCTTGAATAACTCAGCATCCACAGCCCTATGGGGTAGAGAATTCCAAATATTCACGACCCTCTGAGTGAAGAAGTTCCTCCTCATCTCAGTCCTAAATGGCCCACCCCTTATCCTGAGACTATGCCCCCTAGATCTAGACTCTCCAGCCAGGGGAAATAGCCTCTCAGCATCTACCCTGTCAAGCCCCCTCAGAAACTTATGATTCAATGAGATCACCTCTCATTCTTCCAAACTCCAGAGAGTATAGGCCCATTCTACGCAATCTCTCCTCACAGGACATAAGAACATAAGACATAGGAGCAGGAGTAGGCCATCCGGCCCCTCGAGCCTGCTCCATCATTCAACTGAATTCCACTGATCTTCTACTCAACGCCATTTTACTGCATTATCCCCATATCCCTTGATGCCTTTAATATCTAGAAATCTATCGCTCTCTGTTTTGAATGGACAACCCTCTCATCCCAGAAATTAATCTCGTTACACTGCCTCCAAGGCAAGTACATCCTTCCTTAGATAAGGGGACCAAAACTGTACGCAGTACTCCAGGTGAGTTCTCACCAAAGCCCTGTACAATTGCAGCAAGACTTTGTTAGTCTTGTACTCCAAACCGCTTGCAATAAAGATCAACATTGCATTTGCCTTCCTAATTGCTAGCTGTACTTGAATGCTAACTTTCTGTGTTTCTTTTAACGGGCTTTACTCTGTATCTAACCCGTAATGTAACTGCCCTGGGAGTGTTTGAAAGGACAGTGTAGAGGGAGCTTTGCTCTAGATCTAAGCCATGCTGTACCTGCCCTGCGAGTGTTTGCCGGGACAGTGTAGAGGCAGCATTACTCTGCATCTAACCAATGCTGTATCTGCCCTGGGAGAGTTTGATGGGACAGTGTAGAGGGAGCTTTAGTCTGTATCTAACAAGGACTGTAGATGTCCACGGATTTTTTGATGGGACAGTGCAGAGAGAGCTTTACACTGCATTTTACCCGTCCTGTGGGAGTAGTTTATAATGCTCCTATCAGTACTTGTAGTGTTTGACAGAGTATAAATCAGGAAATTAGAGGGGCATGTAACAAAGGCAATGCAGTAATCGTGGGGGACTTTAATCTTCATATAGAATGGGCAAACCAAATTGGCAAAAGTAGTTTGGAGGACGATTTCATGGAATGCATTCGAGATAGTTCTTTAGAACAATATGTCGAGGAACCGACAAGGGAACAGGTTATTTTAGATCTAATATTGTGTAATGTCAGTGTTAATTAGTAATCTTAGAGTTAAGTATCCTCTGGGACACAGTGATCATAATATGATAGGATTTCATATTGAGTTTGAGAGTGATGGAGTTAAATCCGAAACGAGGGTCTTAAATTTAAACAAAGCCAACTACTTTGTTCCGAGGGGCGAGTTGGCTCAGGTAGATTGGGAAATTAGATTAAAAGATATGACAGCAGATAATCAGTGCCCAACATTTCAAGAAATAATTCATAATTCCCAATGAATATACATTCCCTTGAGGAATAACAACGAGATGAGAAAAAATCATCCAACCGTGGCTAACTAGAGAAGTTCAGGATAGTATTAGTTTAAAGAAGAGACATACAATGTTGCCAAAAAGAGTAGTTAGCCTGAAGATTGGGAAAGTTTTAGAAATCAGCAAAGGATGACCAAGAAATTGATAAAGAGGGAGAAAATTGAATATGCAAGTAAACTAGCAAGAAATATAAAAACATATTGTAAGAGCTTCTACAAGTATGTAAAAAGGAAGAGATTAGCGAAGGTAAACGTTGGTCCCTTAGAGGCTGAGACGAGAGAAAGTATAATGGGAATAATTTCAAAATTTGTCGATAACACAAAGCTTGCAAGTGTAATAAACAGTGAGGAGGATAGTAATAGACTTCAAGAGGACATAGACAGGCTGATGTAATGGACGGACACATGGAACATGAAATTTAACGCAGAGAAGTGATACATTTTAGCAGGAAGAATGAGGAGAGGCAATGTAAACTAAATGGTGCAATTCTAAATGGGGTGCAGGAATAGAGAGACCTGGGGGTGTATGTACACAAATCTATGAAGGTTGCAGGACAGGTTTAGAAACCGTTTTAAAATTGTACAGGATTCTGGGCTTCACAAGTAGAGGCATAGAGTATAAAAACAAGGAGGTTGTTTACATTGTAACAGGAGGAGGCCAGTCAGCTCCTCGAGCCTGTTATACAGGAACAAGTGGAGGCCATTCGGATCGTCGAGACTGTTGGACTGCAACAGGAGGAGTCCATTCAGCCCGTCGACCCTGTTACAGAGGAACAGGATGAGGCCATTTAGCCCCTCAAGTCCTATTGCGCAGTAACAGAAGGAGGCCATTCAGCCCCTCAAGTCCGTTACACAGGAACAGGAGGAGGCAATTCAGCCGCTCGAGCCTGTTACACATGAACAGGAGGAGGCCATTCAGCCCCTCGTGCCTGTTACATAGGAGCAGGACGAGGCCGTTCAGCCCCTCGAGCCAGTTATTCAGGAACAGGAGGCGGCCATTCAGCCCTCGAGCCTGTTGTACAAGATTTGGAGGAGGGCAATCAGCCTGTCGAGCCTGTTGCCCAGTATCGGGAGAAAGCCGTTCAGCCACTCCATCCGGTTAAACAGGAAGGTGAAGAGGCCGTTCAGACCCTCAAGCCTGTTACACAAGAAGAGGAGGAGGCCATTCCGCGACTGGAATATGTTTCGTAGAAACAGGAGGAGGCCATTAAGACCCTCAGGCCTGTAACACAGGAACAGAAAAAGGCCATTCAGTGCGTCGAGCCTGTTACGCTGTAACAGCAGGGGACCAATCAGTCCCTTGAGCCTTTAATTCAAGAACAGGAGGAGGCCATTCAGCCCCTCGAGCCTTTTACAAATGAACTGGAGGAGGCCATTCGGCCTGTTACACGTGAAAAGGAGGAGGCCTTTCAGACTCCAGAGCCTGTTACTTAGGAACAGGAGGAAGCCATTCAGCCCCTCGAGCCTGTTACATAGTAACAGAAGGAGGCCTTTCGGCCCCTCGAGTCTGGAACGCACTTGCTGAAAGGAACATTCAAAAGGTGATTGGACATGTACTTGAAGAGAATTAATTTGCAGGGTGATGGCGATAAAATTGTCAGTAATAGTGTTATTAATAAACACTGCACATTATTATTAGTATCAGTAATAGTGTTAATAAAAAACACTGTACATTATTAATGATATCAGTAATAGTGTTATTAATAAACACTGTACATTATTATTAGTATCAGTAATAGTGTTAATAACAAACACTGGACATTATTAATGATATCAGTAATAGTGTTATTAATAAACACTGTACATTATTCATGGTCTCAGTAATAGTGTTATTAATGAACAGTGTACATTATTAATGGTATCAGTAATAGTGTTATTAATAAACATTGGGGACTTACCCTGATTCCTGTTATTTCTCCATCTCTCTGATCCCCAGTACATGGCATGTCCGTCTCACAGATTCGTGTCCCAAGGATCTCTTCTCCAAACTCAGTACAAACCAGTCACTGACGCTTCTGGATCTGAGTAATAATAAACTGGGAGATACAGGAGTGAAACTATTGTCTGCGGCTTTGCGGACCCCGGACTGCAAAAATATAGAAATTGCAATAACTACCAGACTGTGTGAGATTGTGTTTATAATAACTGGATGACTAACAGTGTACATTAATATTAGTATCAGTAATAGGTTATGAATAAACACTGCACATTAATATTATCAGTAATAGTGTTATTAATAACCACTGTACATTATTATTAGTATCAGTAACAGTGTTATTAATAAACAATGTACATTATTATTGTTATCAGTAATAGTATTATTAATAAATTCTGTACATTATTATTAGTATCAGTAAGCGTTATTAATAAACACTGCACATTATTATTAGTATTAGTAATAGTGTTACTTATAAACTACATTATTATTAGGATCAGTAATAGAGTTATTAATAAATGCTGTACATTATTATTATCAGTAATAGTGTTATTCATAAATGCTGTACATTATTATCAGTAATGGTGTTATGAATAAACACTGCACGTTAATATTATCAACAATAATGTTATTAATAAACACTGTACATTATTATTAGTATCAGTAAGTGTTATTAATAAACACTGTACATTATTATTAGTATCAGTAATAGTGTTACTAACAAACTACATTATTATTAGTGTCAGTAATTGTGTTATTAAAAAATACTGTACATTGTTATCATCAGTAATAGTGTTATTAATAAATGCTCTACATTATCAGTAATATTGTTATTAATAAACACTGTACATTATTATTAGTATCAGTAATAGTGTTATTAATAAACATTGGGGAATTACCCTGATTCCAGTTATTTCTCTCTCTTTCTGATCCCCAGTCTGTACAATGTCGGTCTCACAGATTCTTGGACCGATGATCTCTCCTCCACTCTCAGTGCAAACCGGTCACTGACGGATCTGAACGTGGGATCAAACTCCTTCACAGACCGATCTGTCCCCGCTCTCCGCTCCCTCATACTGACCTGCAAGAGACTGAAGTGGATCTGGTGAGTGTTTGTGATAATGTTTAATATAATAAATAAAATATCAATGGGATTCAGTCCCTTTTATGGGTAATATTTGTCTGTAATTATGATTGAAATATTAACCCCAGTCTCCCTGTTATTTACACTGTTGTTCAATCTGTTTATTTCCTGTTTCATGTTTAATCTGTTTCAGGCTGTGGGGGAATCAGTTCAGATTACAGGGAAAGAGACACCTGGAGTCACTGCGGGAATCCAGACCCGGACTGAGAGTGGGAGTGTGAACATTTCAATTTATAACCATTCCTGGTCTCATTATATGAACATTTCAATTTATAACCATTCCTGGTCTCATTATATGAACATTTCAATTGATAACCATTCCTGGTCTCATGATTTGAACATTTCAATTTATAACCATTCCTGGTCTCATGATATGAACATTTCAATTTATAACCATTCCTGGTCTCATTATATGAACATTTCAATTTATAACCATTCCTGGTCTCATGATTTGAACATTTCAATTTATAACCATTCCTGGTCTCATTATATGAACATTTCAATTTATAACCATTCCTGGTCTCATTATAAGAACATTTCAATTTATAACCATTCCTGGTCTCATTATATGAACATTTCAATTTATAACCATTCCTGGTCTCATTATATGAACATTTCAATTTATAACCATTCCTGGTCTCATTATATGAACATTTCAATTTATAACCATTCCTGGTCTAATTATTTGAACATTTCAATTTATAACCATTGCCGGTCTCATGATATGAATATTTTTGGCCGATTCGCTGACCCTCCCCTTTAATCGGCCGCGCTCCAGGTTCAAATCCGAACGGCCCCTTTAACGGTTTCCAGCTCGAGCTGAGCGAGCGCCGTCTCCCATTGTGACGTCAGAGGCCCAGCGACAGGGTCACGAGACTCAGTCACCCGGTCCCACAGCGCTGATTCTGCCGGATATCCGGGGCTGGATGGTCCCCAATGGGGCACTGGGTCAATGTACAGACAGGAAGGGGCCAGGGTGGGGCTCAGTCTGGGCTGCAGTGGGACACTGGGTCAATGTACAGACAGGAAGGGCCCAGGATGGAGCTCAGTCTGGGCTGCAGTGGGACACTGGGTCAATGTACAGAGAGGAAGGGCCCAGGATGGAGCTCAGTCGGGGCTGCAGTGGGACACTGGGTCAATGCACAGACAGGAAGGGCCCAGGGTGGGGCTCAGTCTGGGCTGCAGTGGGACACTGGGTCAATGTACAGACAGGAAGGGCCCAGAGTGGGGCTCAGTCTGGGCTGCAGTGGGACACTGGGTCAATGCACAGACAGGAAGGGCCCAGGGTGGGGCTCAGTCTGGGCTGCAGTGGGACACTGGGTCAATGCACAGACAGGAAGGGCCCAGGGTGGGGCTCAGTCTGGGCTGCAGTGGGACACTGGGTCAATGCACAGACAGGAAGGGCCCAGGGTGGGGCTCAGTCTGGGCTGCAGTGGGACACTGGGTCAATGTACAGACAGGAAGGGCCCAGTGTGGTGCTCAGTCTGGGCTGCAGTGGGACACTGGGTCAATGTACAGACAGGAAGGGCCCAGGGTGGGGCTCAGTCTGGGCTGCAGTGAGACACTGGGTCAATGTACAGACAGGAAGGGCCCAGGGTGGGGCTCAGTCTGGGCTGCAGTGGGACACTGGTCAATGTACAGAGAGGAAGGGCCCAGGGTGGGGCTCAGTCTGGGCTGCAGTGGGACACTGGGTCAATGTACAGACAGGAAGGGCCCAGGGTGGGGCTCAGTCTGTGCTGCAGTGGGACACTGGTCAATGTACAGACAGGAAGGGCCCAGGGTGGGGCTCAGTCTGGGCTGCAGTGGGACACTGGGTCAATGTACATACAGGAGGGGCCCAGGGTGGGGCTCAGTCTGGGCTGCAGTGGGACACTGGGTCAATGCACAGACAGGAAGGGCCCAGGGTGGGGCTCAGTCTGGGCTGCAGTGGGACACTGGGTCAATGCACAGACAGGAAGGGTCCAGGGTGGGGCTCAGTCTGGGCTGCAGTGGGACACTGGGTCAATGTACAGACAGGAAGGGCCCAGAGTGGGACTCAGTCTGGGCTGCAGTGGGACACTGGGTCAATGCACAGACAGGAAGGGTCCAGGGTGGGGCTCAGTCTGGGCTGCAGTGGGACACTGGATCAATGTACAGACAGGAAGGGCCCACGGTGGGGCTCAGTCTGGGCTGCAGTGGGACACTGGGTCAATGCACAGACAGGAAGGGTCCAGGGTGGGGCTCAGTCTGGGCTGCAGTGGGACACTGGGTCAATGTACAGACAGGAAGGGCCCAGAGTGGGACTCAGTCTGGGCTGCAGTGGGACACTGGGTCAATGTACAGACAGGAAGGGCCCAGGGTGGGGCTCAGTCTGGGCTGCAGTGGGACACTGGGTCAATGTACAGACAGGAAGGGCCCAGGGTGGGGCTCAGTCTGGGCTGCAGTGGGACACTGGGTCAATGCACAGACAGGAAGGGCCCAGGGTGGGGCTCAGTCTGGGCTGCAGTGGGACACTGGGTCAATGTACAGACAGGAAGGGCCCAGGGTGGGGCTCAGTCTGGGCTGCAGTGGGACACTGGGTCAATGTACAGACAGGAAGGGCCCAGGGTGGGGCTCAGTCTGGGCTGCAGTGGGGCACTGGGTCAATGTACAGACAGGAAGGGCCCAGGGTGGGGCTCAGTCTGGGCTGCAGTGGGACACTGGGTCAATGTACAGACAGGAAGGGCCCAGAGTGGGGCTCAGTCTGGGCTGCAGTGGGACACTGGGCCAATGTACAGACAGGAAGGGCCCAGGGTGGGGCTCAGTCTGGGCTGCAGTGGGACACTGGGTCAATGTACAGACATGAAGGGTCCAGGGTGGGGCTCAGTCTGGGCTGCAGTGGGACACTGGGTCAATGTACAGACAGGAAGGGCCCAGGGTGGGGCTCAGTCTGGGCTGCAGTGGGACACTGGGTCAATGTACAGACAGGAAGGGCCCAGGGTGGGGCTAAGTCTGGGCTGCAGTGGTACACTGGGTCAATGTACAGACAGGAAGGGTCCAGGGTGGGGCTCAGTCTGGGCTGGAGTGGGGCACTGGGTCAATGTACAGACAGGAAGGGCCCAGGCTGGGGCTCAGTCTGGGCTGCAGTGGGACACTGTGTCAATGTACAGACAGGAAGGGCCCAGGGTGGGGCTCAGTCTGGGCTGCAGTGGGACACTGGTTCAATGTGCAGAGAGGAAGGGCCCAGGGTGGGGCTCAGTCTGGGCAGCAGTGGGACACTGGGTCAATGTACAGACAGGAAGGGCCCAGGGTGGGGCTCAGTCTGGGCTGCAGTGGGACACTGGGTCAATGTACAGACAGGAAGGGCCCAGGATGGGGCTCATTCTGGGCTGCAGTGGGACACTGGGTCAATGTACAGACAGGAAGGGCCCAGGGTGTGGCTCAGTCTGGGCTGCAGTGGGACACTGGGTCAATGTACAGACAGGAAGGGCCCAGGGTGGGGCTCAGTCTGGGCTGCAGTGGGGCACTGGGTCAATGTACAGACAGGAAGGGCCCAGGGTGGGGCTCAGTCTGGGCTGCAGTGGGACACTGGGTCAATGTACAGACAGGAAGGGCCCAGAGTGGGGCTCAGTCTGGGCTGCAGTGGGACACTGGGTCAATGTACAGACAGGAAGGGCCCAGGGTGGGGCTCAGTCTGGGCTGCAGTGGGACACTGGGTCAATGCACAGACAGGAAATGTCCAGGGTGGGGCTCAGTCTGGGCTGCAGTGGGACACTGGGCCAATGTACAGACAGGAAGGGCCCAGGGTGGGGCTCAGTCTGGGCTGCAGTGGGACACTGGGTCAATGTACAGACATGAAGGGCCCAGGGTGGGGCTCAGTCTGGGCTGCAGTGGGACACTGGGTCAATGTACAGACAGGAAGGGCCCAGGGTGGGGCTCAGTCTGGGCTGCAGTGGGACACTGGGTCAATGTACAGACAGGAAGGGCCCAGGGTGGGGCTAAGTCTGGGCTGCAGTGGGACACTGGGTCAATGTACAGACAGGAAGGGTCCAGGGTGGGGCTCAGTCTGGGCTGGAGTGGGGCACTGGGTCAATGTACAGACAGGAAGGGCCCAGGGTGGGGCTCAGTCTGGGCTGCAGTGGGACACTGTGTCAATGTACAGACAGGAAGGGCCCAGGGTGGGGCTCAGTCTGTGCTGCAGTGGGACACTGGTTCAATGTGCAGAGAGGAAGGGCCCAGGGTGGGGCTCAGTCTGGGCAGCAGTGGGACACTGGGTCAATGTACAGACAGGAAGGGCCCAGGGTGGGGCTCAGTCTGGGCTGCAGTGGGACACTGGGTCAATGTACAGACAGGAAGGGCCCAGGATGGGGCTCATTCTGGGCTGCAGTGGGACACTGGGTCAATGTATAGACAGGAAGGGCCCAGGGTGTGGCTCAGTCTGGGCTGCAGTGGGACACTCGGTCAATGTACAGACAGGAAGGGCCCAGGATGGGGCTCATTCTGGGCTGCAGTGGGACACTGGGTCAATGTACAGACAGGAAGGGCCCAGGGTGGGGCTCAGTCTGGGCTGCAGTGGGACACTCGGTCAATGTTGGATCAATGTTCATCGGAACACCAGGGGCTCCCCATGTCTTCTTGTGTTCGTGTTGCTGGATCTGTTCCGTCCACTAAAATGGGCAGAGGGGTCCATCTCATCGTTAAAAGCAACAGTCAATTGAAAATAAAATCAGTCAGAGTAGAAAACGAGCTGCCAATTCACTATCGCCCGTTTTGCTCTCACGCGCTGGGTGATTTTTTTCTCTCCTCGATTCCTTAGGCTGGCGATCTTGTGGGGTAAATTGTCAGATATCTAAATACTGAATCCTAAATAAGTCTCACCAATCTGCAGTCGTGTCAGACACTGATCTGAACTATAATGTGATAATCAGTGATCCAGCTAATGCTGAATTACGGTGATACTCTCAGCTACTTTTACAATCGGTTATTCATTGTTTTAAGTATCTGCCTATTAATTATGTTTTTAAATTCTCAGATGGCCCTGTCTACAACTGTTTATATGTATTATTATTGGTATACTCAAAGTTTAAATAATGATAATTATGAATTCCAAGTCAATAAATCGCTGTTGTGCATGATTTTCCCTCTGCCTTCTTTGAAGATTTGGTCAGAAAGTGTTAATCCATTCACTCAGCAGTTTGTGGGGATCCGAATTAATGGTCGGTGAGGTGAACTCATCCAATCTGAGCTGGGAGATCGAAGACAGTTCAGCGAGCAATATTAGGCATCATTCACTTCTCGACATGGGTCACAATCGAACAGGAACATGTTAAACCGAGGCCCCAAAACCAGGGCCCAGAGAAGAAATTAAACCCCAGGGCAGTGAACAGACAGAACTGACGTGGGCCCTGTTTGGGTGCAGCCTGAGCAGGAGACCTCGGTTGGTCCCCTCTGGGGAATGCCTCAATTGGTCGCCTCCAGGTGAGGCATTGGTCCATCCCCTGTAGTGGGGGCCGCGGCCGGTCCCTTCTCAGGCAGACAATGGGCACCACCACAACAACAACGATAGCAACAACAACTTGTACTCATAATATGAATATATATATATATATATATATATAGATATGTGTGTATTGACACACGACCAGCACATCGGCATCTTGGACAAAATGGCGGCAAGTACAGCGGCCATCTTGGACAAAATGGCGGCAAGTACGGCTACCATCTTGGAAAAATGGCAAAAAAAATGCGCAGAGTGTCCCCAGTGATACCACAGTGATCCCACAGTGCACGCAGTCACCCAAGACTGCTCCGAGACTGCACCCAGGGATCCCACAGTGCACGCAGTCACCCAAGACTGCTCCGAGACTGCACCCAGGGATCCCACAGTGCACGCAGTCACCCCAGACTGATCCCAGGCTGCACCCAGGAATCCCACAGTGCACGCAGTCACCCCAGACTGCTCCGAGACTGCACCCAGGAATCCTAGAGTGCACGCAGTCACCCCAGACTGATCCGAGACTGCACCCAGGAATCCCACAGTGCATGCAGTCACCCCAGACTGCTCCGAGACTGCACCCAGGAATCCTAGAGTGCACGCAGTCACCCCAGACTGATCCGAGACTGCACCCAGGAATCACACAGTGCACGCAGTCACCCCAGACTGCTCCGAGACTGCACCCAGGAATCCTAGAGTGCACGCAGTCACCCCAGACTGATCCCAGACTGCACCCAGGAATCCTAGAGTGCACGCAGTCACCCCAGACTGATCCGAGACTGCACCCAGGAATCACACAGTGCACGCAGTCACCCCAGACTGCTCCGAGACTGCACCCAGGAATCCCACAGTGCACGAAGTCACCCCAGACTGATCCCAGACTGCACCCAGGAATCACACAGTGCACGCAGTCACCCCAGACTGATGCCAGACTGCACCCAGGAATCCCACAGTGCATGCAGTCACCCCAGACTGATCCCAGACTGCACCCAGGAATCCCACAGTGCACGCAGTCACCCCAGACTGATGCCAGACTGCACCCAGGAATCCTACAGTGCACGCAGTCACCCCAGACTGATCCCAGACTGCACTCAGGAATCCCACAATGCACGCAGTCACCCCAGACTGCTCCAAGACTGCACCCAGGAATCCCACAGTGAACGCAGTCACCCCAGACTGATCCGAGACTGCACCCAGTAATCCCACATTGCATGCAGTCACCCCAGACTGAACCGAGACTGCACCCAGGAATTCCACAGTGCATGCAGTCACCCCAGACTGATCCCAGACTGCACCCAGGAATTCTACAGTGCATGCAGTCACCCCAGACTGATCCCAGACTGGACCCAGGAATTCTACAGTGCATGCAGTCACACCAGACTGATCCCAGACTGCACCCAGGGTTCCTACAGCGCACGCAGTCAACCCAGACAGATCCCAGACTGCACACAGGAATCCTACAGTGCATGCAGTCACACCAGACTGATCCCAGACTGCACCCAGGAATCCTGCAGTGCACGCAGTCACCCCAGACTGATCCCAGACTGCACCCAGGGATCGTAAAGTGCATGCAGTCACCCAGACTGATCCCAGACTGCACCCATGGATACTACAGTGCACGCATTCACCCCAGACTGATCCCAGACTGCAGCATGGATCCGACAGTGCACACAGTCACCACAGACTGATCGCACACTGCACACAAGGATCCTACACTGCACCCAGTCACCCCAGATTGATCCCAGACTGCACCCAAGGATCCCAGGATGCACCCAGTCACCCCAGACTGATCCCAGACTGCACCCAGGAATCCTACAGTGCACGCAGTCACCCCAGACTGATCCCAGACTGCACCCAGTGATCCTACACTGCACCCAGTCACTCCAGACTGATCCCAGACTGCAGCCACGGATGCCACAGTGCACGCAGTCACCCCTGACCTGTCCCAGACTGCACCCAGGGATCCCAGAGTGCACCCAGATACCCCGACTGATCCCAGACTGCAACCAGGAAATCTACAGTGCACGCAGTTTCTACAGATTGATCCCAGACTGCACCCAGGAATCCAACACTGCAAGCAGTCACCCCAGACTGATCCCAGACTGCACCCAGGGATCCTGCAGTGCACGCAGTCACCCCAGACTAATCCCAGACTGCACCCATGGATCCTACAGTGCACTCAGTCACCCCAGACTGATCCCAGACTGCAACCAGTAAACTTACATGCACCCAGTCACTCCAGACTGATCCCAGACTGCACCCAGGAATCCTAAAGTGCACGCAGTCACCCCAGACGGATCCCAGACTGCACCCAGTGATCCTACAGTGCACGCAGACACCCCAGACTGCATCCAGGAATCCTGCAGTGCACGCAGTCACCCCAGACTTATCCCAGGAATCCGACAGTGCACGCAGTCAACCCAGACTGATCCCAGACTGCACCCAGGGATTCTACAGTGCACGCAGTCACGCCAGACTGATCCCAGACTGCACCCAGGGATTCTACAGTGCACCCATTCACCGCAGACTGATCCCAGACTGCACCCAGGAATCCTACATTGCACGCAGTCACGCCAGACTGATCCCAGACTGCACCCAGGAATCCTACAGTGCATGCAGTCACCCCAGACTGATCCCAGACTGCACCCAGTGACCCGACAGTGCATGCAGTCACCGCAGTCTGGTTCTGGGTGCAGTCTGGTCCCAGACTGCAACCCGGAATCCGACAGTGCATGCAGTCACCCCAGACTAATCTCAGACTGCACCCATGGATCCAACAGTGCACCCAGTCACCCCAGACTGCACCCAGGAATCCGACAGTGCACGCAGTCACCCCAGACTGGTCCCAGACTGCATCAAGGTAAACAACATGCACGCAGTCACCCCAGACTGATCCCAGACTGCACCCACGGATCCTACAGTGCACCCATTCAGCCGAAACTGATCCCAGACTGCACCCTGCAATCCTACAGTGCACGCAGTCACCCCAGACTGATCCCAGACTGCACCCAGGGATACAACAGTGCACGCAGTTACGCCAGACTGATCCCAGACTGCACCCAGGGATCGTAAACTGCACGCAGTCACCCCTGACTGATCCCAGACTGCACCCAGGGATACAACAGTGCACGCAGTTACCCCAGACTGATCCCAGACTGCACCCAGGGATCGTCAACTGCACGCAGTCACGCCAGACTGATCTCAGACTGCACCCAGGGATACTACAGAGCAGGCAGTCACCCCAGACTGATCCCAGACTGCACGCAGGAAAACGACAGTGTACCCAGTCATCACAGTCTGATCCCAGACTGCACCCAGGGATCCTGAAGTGCACTCAGTCACGACAGACTGCACCCATGGATCCAACAGTGCACGCAATCAACCCAGACTGATCCCAGACTGACCCCAGGGATCATACCGTGCACGCAGTCGCCCCAGACTGATCCCATACTGCACCCAGGAATCCTACAGTGCAAGCAGTCACAGCAGACTGATCCCAGACTGCACCCAGCAATACTACAGAGCACGCAGTCACCCCAGACTGATCCAAGACTGCACCCAGGGATCCTGCAGTGCATGCAGTCACCCCAGACTGATCCCAGACTGCAGCCAGGAATCGTACAGTGCACGCAGTCACCCCAGACTGAACTCAGACTGCACCAATGAATCCTACAGTGCACGCAGTCACCCCAGACTGATCCCAGACTGCACACATGGAACCTATAGTGCACCCATTCACCACACAATGCTCCCAGACAGCACCCAGCAAACCTACAATGCACCCAGTCAACCCAGACTGATCCCAGACTGCACCAAGGAATCCTGCAGTGCACGCTTTCATCCCAGACTGGTCCCAGACTGCACCCAGGAAACCTACAGTGCACGCAGTCACCCCAGACTGCACCCAGCAATCCAACAGTGCACGCAGTCACCCCAGACTGATCCCAGACTGCACCCAGGGATCCTACAGTGCACGCATTCACCCCAGACTGATCCCAGACTGCACCCAGGAATCCAACATTGCACGCAGTCACCCCAGACTGATCCCAGACTGCACCCAGGGATCCTACATTGCACGCAGTCACCCCAGACTGATCACAGACTGCACCCAGTGATCCTACAGTGCACACAGTCACTCCAGACTGAGCCCTGACTGCACACAGGGATCCAACAGTGCACGCAGTAAACCCAGACAGATCCCATACTGCACCCGGGGATCCTGCAATGCACGCAGTCAACCCAGACTGATCTCAGACTGCACCCACGGATCCTACAGTGCACCCAGTCACCCCAGACTGATCCCAGACAGCACCCAGGGATCACAGACTGCACCCAGTCACCCGAGACTGATCGCAGACTGCACCCAGGGATCCAACTGTGCACGCAGTCCCCCCAGACTGAACCCTGACTGCACCCAGGGATCGTACAGTGCACGCAGTCACCCCAGACTGATCCCAGACTGCACCCAGGAAACCTACAGTGCATGCAGTCACACCAGACTAATCCCAGGCTGCACCCAGGGATCCGACTGTGTATGCATTCACCCCAGGCTGATCCCAGACTGCACCCAGGGATCCTATATGCACCCAAACACTCTCGAATGATCCCAGACTGCACGCAGGGATCCCAGAATGCATCCAGTCACGCCAGACTGATCGCAGACTGCACCCAGGGATCCAACAGTGCACGCAGTCACCCCAGACTGATCCCTGCCTGCACCCAGGGATCGTACAGTGCACGCAGTCACCCCAGACTGATCCCAGACTGCACCCAGGAAACCTACAGTGCACGCAGTCACACCAGACTGATCCCAGGCTGCACGCAGGGATCCTACTATGTACATATTCACCCCAGACTGATCCCAGACTGCACCCAGGGATCCTACAGTGCACGCAGTCACACCAGACTGATCCCAGACTGCAACAGCAATCCTACAGTGCACGCTGTCACCCCAGACTGATCCCAGACTGCACCCATGGAACCTGCAGTGCACGCAGTCACCCCAGACTGATTACAGACTGCACCCAGCGATCCTGCAGTGCACACAGTCACCCCAGACTGATACCACACTGCTCCCAGGAATCATTCATTGCACGCAGTCTCCCCAGACTGATCCCAGACGGCACACAGGGATCCTGCAGTGCACGCAGTCACACCAGACTGCACCCAGGGATTCTACAGTGCACACAGTCACTCCAGACTGAGCACAGACTGGACACAGGGATCCTACAGTGCACGCAGTAACCCCAGACTGATCCCAGACTGCACCCAGGAATACTACATTGCACGCAGTCACCCCAGACAGATCCCAAACTGCACCCAGGGATCCTGCAATGCACGCAGTCATCCCAGACTGATCCCAGACTGCACCCAGGGATCCAAAAGTGCACGCAGTCACCCCAGAATGATCCCAGACTGCACCCAGGGATCCTGCAGTGCACACAGTCACCCCAGATTGATCCCAGACTGCACCCAGTGATCCCAGAGTGCACCCAGTCATCCCAGACTGATCCCAGACTGCACCCAGGGATCGGAAAGTGCACGCAGTCACCCCAGACTGATCCCAGACTGCACCCAGGAAACCTACAGCGCACGCAGTCACACCAGACTAATCCCAGGCTGCACCCAGGGATCCGACTGTGTACGCATTCACCCCAGGCTGATCCCAGACTGCACCCAGGAAACCTACATTGCAAGCAGTCACACCAGACTGATCGCAGACTGCACACAGGGATCCTACTATGCACGCAGTCACACCAGACAGATCCCAGACTACACCCAGGGATCCTAGAGTGCACCCAGTCACCCCAGACAGATCCCAGACTGCACCCAGGGATCCCACAGTGCACGCAGTCACCCCAGACCTGTCCCAGACTGCTCCTAGCGATTCCAGCGTGCACCAAGTCACACCGACTGATCCCGGACTGCACCCAGGAAATCTACAGTGCAGGCAGTAACCCAGATTGATCCCAGACTGCACCCAGGGATCCTAAAGTGCACGCAGTCAACCCAAACTGATCCCAGACTGCACCCAGGGATCCTACATTGCACGCAGTCACCCCAGACTGCACCCAGAAATCCTGCAATGCACGCAGTCACCCCAGACTGATCCCAGACTGCACCCAGGGAACGTAAGTGCACGCAGTCACCCCAGACTGATCCCAGACTGCACCCAGGGATCCTACACTGCAAGCAGTCACACCAGACTGCACCCAGACTGCACCCAGGGATCCTACAGTGCACGCAGTAACCCCAGTCTTCGCCCAGACTGCACCCATGGATGCTACTGTGCACGCAGTCACCCCAGACTGATCCCAGACTGCAACCAGTGATCCTACAGTGCATGCAGTCACCACAGACTGATCGCAGACTGCACCCAGGAATCCTGCAGTGCACGCAGTCACCCCAGACTGATCCCTGACTGCACCCAGGGATCCGACAGTGCAAGCAGTCACCCCAGACTGATCCCCGACTGGTCCCAGGAATCCTACGTTGCACACAGTCACCCGAGACTGATCCCAGACTGCAGCCAGGGATCCTACAGTGCACGCAGCCACCCCAGACTGATCCCAGACTGCACCCAGGGATCCTACAGTGCACGCAGTCAACCCAGACTGATCCCAGACTGCACCCATGGACCCTACAGTGCACGCAGTCATCCCAGACTGATCCCAGACAGCAGCCACGGATCTTACAGTGCAATCAGTCACCCCAGACTGATCCCAGACAACACCCAGGAATCCTACAGTGCAGGCAATAATGCCAGACTAATCCCAGACTGCACCCATGGATCCTACAGTGCACGCAGTCACCCCAGACTGATCCCAGACGGCACCCAGGAACCCGACAGTGCACGCAATCACCACACACTGATCCCAGACTGCACACAGGAAACTTGCAGTGCACGCAGTCACCCCAGACTGATCCCAGACTGAACCCAGGATTCCTACAGAGCACGCAGTCACCCCAGACTGATCCAAGACTGCACCCAGGGATCCTGCACTGCACGCAGTCACCCCAGACTGATCCCAGACTGCACCCAGGGATCCTACATTGCACGCAGTCACCCCAGACTGATCACAGACTGCACCCAGTGATCCTACAGTGCACACAGTCACTCCAGACTGAGCCCTGACTGCACACAGGGATCCAACAGTGCACGCAGTAAACCCAGACAGATCCCATACTGCACCCGGGGATCCTGCAATGCACGCAGTCAACCCAGACTGATCTCAGACTGCACCCACGGATCCTACAGTGCACCCAGTCACCCCAGACTGATCCCAGACAGCACCCAGGGATCACAGACTGCACCCAGTCACCCGAGACTGATCGCAGACTGCACCCAGGGATCCAACTGTGCACGCAGTCCCCCCAGACTGAACCCTGACTGCACCCAGGGATCGTACAGTGCACGCAGTCACCCCAGACTGATCCCAGACTGCACCCAGGAAACCTACAGTGCACGCAGTCACACCAGACTAATCCCAGGCTGCACCCAGGGATCCGACTGTGTATGCATTCACCCCAGGCTGATCCCAGACTGCACCCAGGGATCCTATATGCACCCAAACACTCTCGAATGATCCCAGACTGCACGCAGGGATCCCAGAATGCATCCAGTCACGCCAGACTGATCGCAGACTGCACCCAGGGATCCAACAGTGCACGCAGTCACCCCAGACTGATCCCTGCCTGCACCCAGGGATCGTACAGTGCACGCAGTCACCCCAGACTGATCCCAGACTGCACCCAGGAAACCTACAGTGCACGCAGTCACACCAGACTGATCCCAGGCTGCACGCAGGGATCCTACTATGTACATATTCACCCCAGACTGATCCCAGACTGCACCCAGGGATCCTACAGTGCACGCAGTCACACCAGACTGATCCCAGACTGCAACAGCAATCCTACAGTGCACGCTGTCACCCCAGACTGATCCCAGACTGCACCCATGGAACCTGCAGTGCACGCAGTCACCCCAGACTGATTACAGACTGCACCCAGCGATCCTGCAGTGCACACAGTCACCCCAGACTGATACCACACTGCTCCCAGGAATCATTCATTGCACGCAGTCTCCCCAGACTGATCCCAGACGGCACACAGGGATCCTGCAGTGCACGCAGTCACACCAGACTGCACCCAGGGATTCTACAGTGCACACAGTCACCCCAGACTGAGCACAGACTGGACACAGGGATCCTACAGTGCACGCAGTAACCCCAGACTGATCTCAGACTGCACCCAGGAATACTTCATTGCACGCAGTCACCCCAGACAGATCCCAAACTGCACCCAGGGATCCTGCAATGCACGCAGTCACCACAGACTGATCCCAGACTGCACCCAGGGAACGTAAGTGCACGCAGTCACCCCAGACTGATCCCAGACTGCACCCAGGGATCCTACACTGCAAGCAGTCACACCAGACTGCACCCAGACTGCACCCAGGGATCCTACAGTGCACGCAGTAACCCCAGTCTTCGCCCAGACTGCACCCATGGATGCTACTGTGCACGCAGTCACCCCAGACTGATCCCAGACTGCACCCAGTGATCCTACAGTGCATGCAGTCACCACAGACTGATCGCAGACTGCACCCAGGAATCCTGCAGTGCACGCAGTCACCCCAGACTGATCCCTGACTGCACCCAGGGATCCGACAGTGCAAGCAGTCACCCCAGACTGATCCCCGACTGGTCCCAGGAATCCTACGTTGCACACAGTCACCCGAGACTGATCCCAGACTGCAGCCAGGGATCCTACAGTGCACGCAGCCACCCCAGACTGATCCCAGACTGCACCCAGGGATCCTACAGTGCACGCAGTCAACCCAGACTGATCCCAGACTGCACCCATGGACCCTACAGTGCACGCAGTCATCCCAGACTGATCCCAGACAGCAGCCACGGATCTTACAGTGCAATCAGTCACCCCAGACTGATCCCAGACAACACCCAGGAATCCGACAGTGCAGGCAATAATGCCAGACTAATCCCAGACTGCACCCATGGATCCTACAGTGCACGCAGTCACCCCAGACTGATCCCAGACGGCACCCAGGAACCCGACAGTGCACGCAATCACCACACACTGATCCCAGACTGCACACAGGAAACTTGCAGTGCACGCAGTCACCCCAGACTGATCCCAGACTGAACCCAGGATTCCTACAGAGCACGCAGTCACCCCAGACTGATCCAAGACTGCACCCAGGGATCCTGCACTGCACGCAGTCACCCCAGACTGATCCCATACTCCACCCAGGGATCCCAGATTGCACCCAGTCTCGCCAGACTGATCCCAGACTGCACCCAGGAATTCTACAGTGCACGCAGTCACCGCAGACTGATCCCAGTCTGCACCCAGGGATCGTACAGTGCACGCAGTCTCCCCAGACTGATCCCAGACTGCACCCAGGGATCCAACAGTGCACTCAGTAACCCCAGACTGATCCCAGACTGCACCCATGAATCCTACATTGCAGGCAGTCACCCAAGACTGATCCCAGACTGCACCCAGGGATCCTACTCTGCACGCAGTCACCCCAGACTGATCCCAGACTGCTCCCAGGAATCCTACTTTGCCCGCAGTCACCCCAGACTGATCCCAGACTGCACCCAGGGATCCTACAGTGCACGCAGTTACCCCAGACTGATCCCAGACTGCACCCAGGGATCCTACAGTGCACGCAGTCAACCCAGACTGATCCCAGACTGCACCCAGGGATCCTGCAGTGCAAGCAGTCATCCCAGACTGATCCCAGAATGCAGCCACGGATTCTCCAGTGCACGCAGTCATCCCAGACTGATCCCAGACTGCACCCAGTAAACCGACATGCACCCAGTCACCCCAGACTTATCCCAGACGGCTCCCAGGAACCCGAAAGTGCAGGCAATCACCCAAACTGATCCCAGACTGCACCCAGGAAACCTGCAGTGCACGCAGTCACCCCAGACTGATCCCAGACTGCACCCAGGAATACTTCAGAGCACGCAGTCACCCCAGACTGATCCCAGACTGCACCCAGGGATCCTGCACTGCACGCAGTCACCCCGGACTGATCCCAGACTGCACCCAGGGATCCCAGAGTGCACCCAGTCTCGCCAGACTGATCCCAGACTGCACCCAGGGATCGCACAGTCCACGCAGTCTCCCCAAACTGATCCCAGTCTGCACCCAGGGATCGTACAGTGCACGCAGTCTCCCCAGACTGATCCCAGACTGCACCCAGGGATCCTACAGTGCACTCAGTAACCCGAGACTGATCCCAGACTGCACCCATGAATCCTACGTTGCACGCAGTCACCCCAGACTGATCACAGACTGAACCCAGGGATCCCAGAGTGCACACAGTCACCCCAGACTGATCCCAGACTGCACCCATGGATCCCAGATTGCACGCAGTCACCCAGACTGATCCCAGACTGAACCCAGGGATTCCAGAGTGCACCAAGTCATCCCAGACTGATTCCAAACTGCAGCCAGGAAATCTACAGTGCACGCAGTCACCCCAGACTGATCCCAGACTGCACCCAGGGAACGTAAGTGCACGCAGTCACCCCAGACTGATCCCAGACTGCACCCAGGGATCCTACACTGCAAGCAGTCACACCAGACTGCACTCAGACTGCACCCAGGGATCCTACAGTGCACGCAGTAACCCCAGTCTTCGCCCAAACTGCACCCATGGATGCTACAGTGCACGCAGTCACCCCAGACTGATCCCAGACTGCACCCAGTGATCCTACAGTGCACGCAGTCACCACAGACTGATCGCAGACAGCACCCAGGAATCCTGCAGTGCACGCAGTCACCCCAGACTGATCCCTGACTGCACCCAGGGATCCTACGTTGCACAAAGTCACCCCAGACTGATCCCAGACTGCAACCAGGGATCCTACATTGCACGCAGCCACCCCAGACTGATCCCAGACTGCACCCAGGGATCCTACGTTGCACAAAGTCACCCCAGACTGATCCCAGACTGCAACCAGGGATCCTACAGTTTACGCAGCCACCCCAGACTGATCCCAGACTGCACCCAGGGATCCTACAGTGCACGCAGTCAACCCAGACTGATCCCAGACTGCACCCATGGCCCCCACATTGCACGCAGTCATCCCAGACTGATCCCAGACAGCAGCCACGGATCCTACAGTGCACCCAGTCACCCCAGACTGATACCAGACAACACCCAGGAATCCTACAGTGCAGGCAATAATCCCAGACTAATCCCAGACTGCACCCATGGATCCTACAGTGCACGCAGTCACCCCAGACTTATCCCAGACGGCACCCAGGAACCCGACAGTGCACGCAATCACCCCACACTGATCCCAGACTGCACACAGGAAACTTGCAGTGCACGCAGTCACCCCAGACTGATCCCAGACTGAACCCAGGATTCCTACAGAGCACGCAGTCACCCCAGACTGATCCCAGACTGCACCCAGGGATCCTGCACTGCACGCAGTCACCCCAGACTGATCCCATACTCCACCCAGGGATCCCAGATTGCACCCAGTCTCGCCAGACTGATCCCAGACTGCACCCAGGAATTCTACAGTGCACGCAGTCACCCCAGACTGATCCCAGTCTGCACCCAGGGATCGTACAGTGCACGCAGTCTCCCCAGACTGATCCCAGACTGCACCCAGGGATCCTACAGTGCACTCAGTAACCCCAGACTGATCCCAGACTGCACCCATGAATCCTACATTGCAGGCAGTCACCCAAGACTGATCCCAGACTGCACCCAGGGATCCTACTCTGCACGCAGTCACCCCAGACTGATCCCAGACTGCTCCCAGGAATCCTACTTTGCCCGCAGTCACCCCAGACTGATCCCAGACTGCACCCAGGGATCCTACAGTGCACGCAGTCACCCCAGACTGATCCCAGACTGCACCCAGGGATCCTACAGTGCACGCAGTCAACCCAGACTGATCCCAGACTGCACCCAGGGATCCTACAGTGCAAGCAGTCATCCCAGACTGATCCCAGAATGAAGCCACGGATTCTCCAGTGCACGCAGTCATCCCAGACTGATCCCAGACTGCACCCAGTAAACCGACATGCACCCAGTCACCCCAGACTTATCCCAGACGGCACCCAGGAACCCGACAGTGCACGCAATCACCCAAACTGATCCCAGACTGCACCCAGGAAACCTGCAGTGCACGCAGTCACCCCAGACTGATCCCAGACTGCACCCAGGAATACTACAGAGCACGCAGTCACCCCAGACTGATCCCAGACTGCACTCAGGGATCCTGCACTGCACGCAGTCACCCCGGACTGATCCCAGACTGCACCCAGGGATCCCAGAGTGCACCCAGTCTCGCCAGACTGATCCCAGACTGCACCCAGGGATCGCACAGTCCACGCAGTCTCCCCAGACTGATCCCAGTCTGCACCCAGGGATCGTACAGTGCACGCAGTCTCCCCAGACTGATCCCAGACTGCACCCAGGGATCCTACAGTGCACTCAGTAACCCGAGACTGATCCCAGACTGCACCCATGAATCCTACGTTGCACGCAGTCACCCCAGACTGATCACAGACTGAACCCAGGGATCCCAGAGTGCACGCAGTCACCCCAGACTGATCCCAGACTGCACCCATGGATCCCAGATTGCACGCAGTCACCCAGACTGATCCCAGACTGAACCCAGGGATTCCAGAGTGCGCCAAGTCATCCCAGACTGATTCCAAACTGCAGCCAGGAAATCTACAGTGCACGCAGTCACCCCAGACTGATCCCAGACTGCACCCTGGGATCGGACAGTGCACGCAGTCACCGCAGACTGATCACAGACTGCACCCAGGGATCCTGGAGTGCACGCAGTCACCCCAGACTGATCCCAGACTGCACCCAGGGATCCCAGATTGCACCCAGTCTCGCCAGACTGATCCCAGACTGCACATAGGAATTCAACAGTGCACGCAGTCACCGCAGACTGATCACAGACTGCACCCAGGGATCCCAGAGTGCACGCAGTCTACCCTGACTGATCCCAAACTGCACCCAGGGATCATACAGAGCACGCAGTCATCCCAGAATGATCCCAGACTGCACCCAGGGGTCCGGCAGAGCACGCAGTCACCCCAGAATGATCCCAGACTGCACCCAGGGATCCTGCAGTGCACCCAGTCACGCCAGACTGATCCCAGACTGCACCCAGGGTTCCCAGTGTGCACGCAGTCCATCTGGACTGATCCCAGACTGCACCCAGGGATCCTAAAATGCACCCAGTCAACCCAGACTGATCTAAGACTGCACCCAGGGATCCCAGAGTGCACCCAGTCACGCCAGACTGATCCCAGACTGCATCCTGGAATTCTACAGTTCACGCAGTCACTCCTGACTGAACCCAGACTGCACCCAGGGATCGAACAGTGCATGCAGTCTCCCCAGACTGATCCCAGACTGCACCCAGGGATCCGACAGTGCACTCAGTCTCCCCAGACTGATCCCAGTCTGCACCCAGGGATCGTACAGTGCACGCAGTCTCCCCAGACTGATCACAGACTGCACCCAGGGATCCTACAGTGCACTCAGTAACCCCAGACTGATCCCAGACAGCACCCAGGAAACCGGCAGTGCACGCAGTCACCCCAGACTGATCCCAGACTGCACCCAGGAATCCTACAGAGCACGCAGTCACCCCAGACTGATCCAAGACTGCACCCAGGGATACTGCACTGCACGCAGTCAACCCAGACTGACCCCAGACTGTACCCAGGGTTTCCAGTGTGCACGCAGTCCACCTGGACGGATCCCAGACTGCACCCAGTGATCCTACAGTGCACGCAGTCACCCCAGACTGCACCCAGGAATCCTGCAATGCACGCAGTCACCCCAGACTGATCCCAGACTGCACCCAGGGAACGTAAGTGCACGCAGTCACCCCAGACTGATCCCAGACTGCAGCCAGGAAATCTACAGTGCACGCAGTCACCCCAGACTGATCCCAGACTGCACCCTGGGATCGGACAGTGCACGCAGTCACCGCAGACTGATCACAGACTGCACCCAGGAATCCTGGAGTGCACGCAGTCACCCCAGACTGATCCCAGACTGCACCCAGGGTTCCCAGAGTGCACCCAGTCTCGCCAGACTGATCCCAGACTGCACATAGGAATTCAACAGTGCACGCAGTCACCCCAGACTGATGCCAGACTGCACCCAGGGATCCCAGAGTGCACGCAGTCTACCCAGACTGATTCCAGACTGCACCCAGGGATCATACAGAGCACGCAGTCACCCCAGAATGATCCCAGACTGCACCCAGGGATCCGACAGAGCACGCAGTCACCCCAGAATGATCCCAGACTGCACCCAGGGATCCGACAGAGCACGCAGTCACCCCAGAATGATCCCAGACTGCACCCAGGATTCCTGCAGTGCACCCAGTCACGCCAGACTGATCCCAGACTGCACCCTGGAATTCTACAGTTCACGCAGTCACTCCTGACTGAACCCAGACTGCACCCAGGGATCGAACAGTGCATGCAGTCTCCCCAGACTGATCCCAGACTGCACCCAGGGATCCGACAGTGCACTCAGTAACCCCAGACTGATCCCAGACTGCACCCATGAATCCTACAGTGCAGGCAGTAAACCCAGACTGATCCCAGACTGCACCCAGGGATCGCACAGTGCACACAGTCTCCCCAGACTGATCCCAGTCTGCACCCAGGGATCGTACAGTGCACGCAGTCTCCCCAGACTGATCCCAGACTGCACCCGGGTATCCTACAGTGCACTCAGTAACCCCAGACTGATCCCAGACTGCACCCAGGAAACCGGCAGTGCACGCAGTCACCCCAGACTGATCCCAGACTGCACCCAGGAATCCTACAGAGCACGCAGTCACCCCAGACTGATCCAAGACTGCAACCAGGGATACTGCACTGCACGCAGTCAGCCCAGACTGATCCCAGACTTCACCCAGGGTTCCCAGTGTGCACGCAGTCCATCTGGACTGATCCCAGACTGCACCCAGGGATCCTAAAATGCACCCAGTCAACCCAGACTGATCTAAGACTGCACCCAGGGATCCCAGAGTGCACCCAGTCACGCCAGACTGATCCCAGACTGCACCCTGGAATTCTACAGTTCACGCAGTCACTCCTGACTGAACCCAGACTGCACCCAGGGATCGAACAGTCCATGCAGTCTCCCCAGACTGATCCCAGACTGCACCCAGGAATCCTACAGAGCACGCAGTCACCCCAGACTGATCCAAGACTGCACCCAGAGATACTGCACTGCACGCAGTCAACCCAGACTGACCCCAGACTGCACCCAGGGTTCCCAGTGTGCACGCAGTCCATCTGGACTGATCCCAGACTGCACCCAGGGATCCTAAAATGCACCCAGTCAACCCAGACTGATCTAAGACTGCACCCAGGGATCCCAGAGTGCACCCAGTCACGCCAGACTGATCCCAGACTGCATCCTGGAATTCTACAGTTCACGCAGTCACTCCTGACTGAACCCAGACTGCACCCAGGGATCGAACAGTGCATGCAGTCTCCCCAGACTGATCCAAGACTGCACCCAGAGATACTGCACTGCATGCAGTCTCCCCAGACTGATCCCAGACTGCACCCAGGGATCCGTCAGAGCACTCAGTGACCCCAGACTGATCCCAGACTGCACCCATGAATCCTACATTGCAGGCAGTAACCCCAGACTGATCCCAGACTGCACCCAGGGATCGTACAGTGCACGCAGTCTCCGAAGACTGATCCCAGACTGCACCCAGGGATCCTACAGTGCACTCAGTAACCCCAGACTGATCCCAGACTGCACCGAGGAAACCGGCAGTGCACGCAGTCACCCCAGACTGATCCCAGACTGCATCCAGGAATCCTACAGAGCACGCAGTCACCCCAGACTGATCCAAGACTGCACCCAGAGATACTGCACTGCACGCAGTCAACCCAGACTGACCCCAGACTGCACCCAGGGTTCCCAGTGTGCACGCAGTCCACCTGGACGGATCCCAGACTGCACCCAGTGATACTACAGTGCACGCAGTCAACCCAGACTGCACCCAGGAATCCTGCAATGCACGCAGTCACCCCAGACTGATCCCAGACTGCACCCAGGGATCCGACACTGCAAGCAGTCACACCAGACTGCACCCAGACTGCACCCAAGGATCCTACAGTGCACGCAGTAAAGCCAGTCTTTCCCCAGACTGCACCCATGGATGCTACAGTGCACGCAGTCACCCCAGACGGATCCCAGACTGCACCCAGTGATCCTACAGTGCAGGCAGTAACCCCAGACTGATCCCAGACTGCACCCAGGGATCGCACAGTGCACACAGTCTCCCCAGACTGATCCCAGTCTGCACCCAGGGATTGTACAGTGCACGCAGTCTCCCCAGACTGATCCCAAACTGCACCCGGGTATCCTACAGTGCACTCAGTAACCCCAGACTGATCCCAGACTGCACCCAGGAAACCGGCAGTGCACACAGTCACCCCAGACTGATCCCAGACTGCACCCAGGAATCCTACAGAGCACGCAGTCACCCCAGACTGATCCAAGACTGCAACCAGGGATACTGCACTGCACGCAGTCAACCCAGACTGATCCCAGACTTCACCCAGGGTTCCCAGTGTGCACGCAGTCCATCTGGACTGATCCCAGACTGCACCCAGGGATCCTAAAATGCACCCAGTCAACCCAGACTGATCTAAGACTGCACCCAGGGATCCCAGAGTGCACCCAGTCACGCCAGACTGATCCCAGACTGCACCCTGGAATTCTACAGTTCACGCAGTCACTCCTGACTGAACCCAGACTGCACCCAGGGATCGAACAGTGCATGCAGTCTCCCCAGACTGATCCCAGACTGCACCCAGGAATCCTACAGTGCACGCAGTCACCCAAGACTGATCCCAGACTGCTCCCAGGAATCCTACTTTGCACACAGTCACCCCAGACTGATCCCAGACTGCAACCAGGGATCCTACAGTGCACGCAGTCTCCCCAGACTGATCCCAGACTGCACCCAGGGATCCTACAGTGCACTCAGTAACCCCAGACTTATCCCAGACTGCACCCAGGGATACCAGATTGCACCCAGTTTCGCCAGACTGATCCCAGACTGCGCCCAGGAATTCTACAGTGCACGCAGTCTCCCCAGACTGATCCCAGTCTGCACCCAGGGATCGGACAGTGCACGCAGTCACCCCAGACTGATCTCAGACTGCACCCAGGGATCCTGGAGTGCACGCAGTCACCACAGACTGATCCCAGACTGCACCCAGGGATCGGACAGTGCACGCAGTCACCCCAGACTGATCGCAGACTGCAGCCACGGATCCAACAGTGCACCCAGTCACCCCAGACTGATCCCAGACTGCACCCATGGATCCCAGACTGCACCAAGTCACCCAGACTGATCGCAGACTGCAACCATGAAGCCTACAGTGCACGCAGTAACCCGAGACTGATCCCAGACTGCACTCAGGGAGCCTGCAGTGCACGCAGTCACCCCAGACTGATCCCAGACTGCACCCAGTGATCCTACAGTGCACGCAGTCCCCCCAGACTGCACCCAGGAATCTTGCAATGCACGCAGTCACCCCAGACTGATCCCAGACTGCACCCAGGGAACGTAAGTGCACGCAGTCACCCCAGACTGAACCCAGACTGCACCCAGGGATCCTACAGTGCACGCAGTCACCCCAGACTGATCCCAGACTGCACCCAGTGATCCTACAGTGCACGCAGTCACCCCAGACTGATCCCAGACGGCACCCAGGAATCCTGCAGTGCACGCAGTCACCCCAGACTGATCCCAGACTGCACCCAGGGATCCTACAGTGCACGCAGTCATCCCAGACTGATCCCAGACTGCACCCAGTGATCCTACAGTGCACGCAGTCACCCCAGACTGATCCCAGACGGCACCCAGGAATCCTGCAGTGCACGCAGTCACCCCAGACTGATCCCAGACTGCACCCAGGGATCGAACAGTGCATGCAGTCTCCCCAGACTGATCCCAGACTGCACCCAGGGATCCGACAGTGCACTCAGTGACCCCAGACTGATCCCAGACTGCACCCATGAATCCTACAGTGCAGGCAGTAACCCCAGACTGATCCCAGACTGCACCCAGGGATCGCACAGTGCACACAGTCTCCCCAGACTGATCCCAGTCTGCACCCAGGGATCGTACAGTGCACGCAGTCTCCCCAGACTGATCCCAGACTGCACCCAGGGATCCTACAGTGCACTCAGTAACCCCAGACTGATCCCAGACTGCACCCAGGAAACCGGCAGTGCACGCAGTCACCCCAGACTGATCCCAGACTGCACCCAGGAATCCTACAGAGCATGCAGTCACCCCAGACTGATCCAAGACTGCACCCAGGGATACTGCACTGCACGCAGTCAACCCAGACTGACCCCAGACTGCACCCAGGGTTTCCAGTGTGCACGCAGTCCACCTGGACGGATCCCAGACTGCACCCAGTGATCCTACAGTGCACGCAGTCACCCCAGACTGCACCCAGGAATCCTGCAATGCACGCAGTCACCCCAGACTGATCCCAGACTGCACCCAGGGAACGTAAGTGCACGCAGTCACCCCAGACTGATCCCAGACTGCAGCCAGGAAATCTACAGTGCACGCAGTCACCCCAGACTGATCCCAGACTGCACCCTGGGATCGGACAGTGCACGCAGTCACCGCAGACTGATCACAGACTGCACCCAGGGATCCTGGAGTGCACGCAGTCACCCCAGACTGATCCCAGACTGCACCCAGGGTTCCCAGAGTGCACCCAGTCTCGCCAGACTGATCCCAGACTTCACATAGGAATTCAACAGTGCACGCAGTCACCCCAGACTGATCCCAGACTGCACCCAGGGATCCCAGAGTGCACGCAGTCTACCCAGACTGATCCCAGACTGCACCCAGGGATCATACAGAGCACGCAGTCACCCCAGAATGATCCCAGACTGCACCCAGGGATCCGACAGAGCACGCAGTCACCCCAGAATGATCCCAGACTGCACCCAGGGATCCGACAGAGCACGCAGTCACCCCAGAATGATCCCAGACTGCACCCAGGATTCCTGCAGTGCACCCAGTCACGCCAGACTGATCCCAGACTGCACCCTGGAATTCTACAGTTCACGCAGTCACTCCTGACTGAACCCAGACTGCACCCAGGGATCGAACAGTGCATGCAGTCTCCCCAGACTGATCCCAGACTGCACCCAGGGATCCGACAGTGCACTCAGTAACCCCAGACTGATCCCAGACTGCACCCATGAATCCTACAGTGCAGGCAGTAACCCCAGACTGATCCCAGACTGCACCCAGGGATTGCACAGTGCACACAGTCTCCCCAGACTGATCCCAGTCTGCACCCAGGGATCGTACAGTGCACGCAGTCTCCCCAGACTGATCCCAAACTGCACCCGGGTATCCTACAGTGCACTCAGTAACCCCAGACTGATCCCAGACTGCACCCAGGAAACCGGCAGTGCACGCAGTCACCCCAGACTGATCCCAGACTGCACCCAGGAATCCTACAGAGCACGCAGTCACCCCAGACTGATCCAAGACTGCAACCAGGGATACTGCACTGCACGCAGTCAACCCAGACTGATCCCAGACTTCACCCAGGGTTCCCAGTGTGCACGCAGTCCATCTGGACTGATCCCAGACTGCACCCAGGGATCCTAAAATGCACCCAGTCAACCCAGACTGATCTAAGACTGCACCCAGGGATCCCAGAGTGCACCCAGTCACGCCAGACTGATCCCAGACTGCACCCTGGAATTCTACAGTTCACGCAGTCACTCCTGACTGAACCCAGACTGCACCCAGGGATCGAACAGTGCATGCAGTCTCCCCAGACTGATCCCAGACTGCACCCAGGAATCCTACAGAGCACGCAGTCACCCCAGACTGATCCAAGACTGCACCCAGAGATACTGCACTGCACGCAGTCAACCCAGACTGACCCCAGACTGCACCCAGGGTTCCCAGTGTGCACGCAGTCCATCTGGACTGATCCCAGACTGCACCCAGGGATCCTAAAATGCACCCAGTCAACCCAGACTGATCTAAGACTGCACCCAGGGATCCCAGAGTGCACCCAGTCACGCCAGACTGATCCCAGACTGCATCCTGGAATTCTACAGTTCACGCAGTCACTCCTGACTGAACCCAGACTGCACCCAGGGATCGAACAGTGCATGCAGTCTCCCCAGACTGATCCAAGACTGCACCCAGAGATACTGCACTGCATGCAGTCTCCCCAGACTGATCCCAGACTGCACCCAGGGATCCGTCAGTGCACTCAGTGACCCCAGACTGATCCCAGACTGCACCCATGAATCCTACATTGCAGGCAGTAACCCCAGACTGATCCCAGACTGCACCCAGGGATCGTACAGTGCACGCAGTCTCCGAAGACTGATCCCAGACTGCACCCAGGGATCCTACAGTGCACTCAGTAACCCCAGGCTGATCCCAGACTGCACCGAGGAAACCGGCAGTGCACGCAGTCACCCCAGACTGATCCCAGACTGCACCCAGGAATCCTACAGAGCACGCAGTCACCCCAGACTGATCCAAGACTGCACCCAGAGATACTGCACTGCACGCAGTCAACCCAGACTGACCCCAGACTGCACCCAGGGTTCCCAGTGTGCACGCAGTCCACCTGGAAGGATCCCAGACTGCACCCAGTGATACTACAGTGCACGCAGTCAACCCAGACTGCACCCAGGAATCCTGCAATGCACGCAGTCACCCCAGACTGATCCCAGACTGCACCCAGGGAACGTAAGTGCACGCAGTCACCCCAGACTGATCCCAGACTGCACCCAGGGATCCGACACTGCAAGCAGTCACACCATACTGCACCCAGACTGCACCCAAGGATCCTACAGTGCACGCAGTAAAGCCAGTCTTTCCCCAGACTGCACCCATGGATGCTACAGTGCACGCAGTCACCCCAGACGGATCCCAGACTGCACCCAGTGATCCTACAGTGCACGCAGTCACCACAGACTGATCACAGACTGCACCCAGGAATCCTGCAGTGCACGCAGTCACCCCAGACTGATCCCAGACTGCACCCAGGGATCCTACAGTGCACGCAGTCATCCCAGACTGATCCCAGACTGCACCCAGGGATCCTACAGTGCACGCAGTCACCCAAGACTGATCCCAGACTGCTCCCAGGAATCCTACTTTGCACACAGTCACCCCAGACTGATCCCAGACTGCAACCAGGGATCCTACAGTGCACGCAGTCTCCCCAGACTGATCCCAGACTGCACCCAGGGATCCTACAGTGCACTCAGTAACCCCAGACTTATCCCAGACTGCACCCAGGGATACCAGATTGCACCCAGTTTCGCCAGACTGATCCCAGACTGCGCCCAGGAATTCTACAGTGCACGCAGTCTCCCCAGACTGATCCCAGTCTGCACCCAGGGATCGGACAGTGCACGCAGTCACCCCAGACTGATCTCAGACTGCACCCAGGGATCCTGGAGTGCACGCAGTCACCACAGATTGATCCCAGACTGCACCCAGGGATCGGACAGTGCACGCAGTCACCCCAGACTGATCGCAGACTGCAGCCACGGATCCAACAGTGCACCCAGTCACCCCAGACTGATCCCAGACTGCACCCATGGATCCCAGACTGCACCAAGTCACCCAGACTGATCGCAGACTGCAACCATGAAGCCTACAGTGCACGCAGTAACCCGAGACTGATCCCAGACTGCACTCAGGGAGCCCGCAGTGCACGCAGTCACCCCAGACTGATCCCAGACTGCACCCAGTGATCCTACAGTGCACGCAGTCCCCCCAGACTGCACCCAGGAATCTTGCAATGCACGCAGTCACCCCAGACTGATCCCAGACTGCACCCAGGGAACGTAAGTGCACGCAGTCTCCCCAGACTGATCCCAGTCTGCACCCAGGGATCGTACAGTGAACGCAGTCTCCCCAGACTGATCCCAGACTGCACCCAGGAACCCGACAGTGCACTCAATCAACCCACACAGATCCCAGACTGCGCCCAGGAAACCTGCAGTGCACGCAGTCACCCCAGACTGATCCCAGACTGCACCCAGGGATCCTGCAGTGCACGCAGTCATCCCAGACTGATCCCAGAATGCAGCGACGGATCCTACAGTGCAGCCAGTCACCCCAGACTGATCCCAGACAACACCCAGGAATCCTACAGTGCAGGCAATAATCCCAGACTAATACCAGACTGCACCCATGGATCCTACAGTGCACACAGTCACCCCAGACTGCACCCAGTAATCCTACATGCACCCAGTCATGCCAGACTGATCCCAGACGGCACCCAGGAACCCGACAGTGCACGCAATCAACCCACACAGATCCCAGACTACGCCCAGGAAACCTGCAGTGCACGCAGTCACCCCAGACTGATCCCAGACTGCACCCAGGGATCCTGCACTGCACGCAGTCACCCCAGACTGATCCCAGACTGCACCCAGGGATACCAGAGTGCACCCAGTCTCGCCAGACTGATCCCAGACTGTACCCAGGAATTCTACAGTGCACGCAGTCACCCCAGACTGAACCCAGACTGCACCCAGGGATCGCACAGTCCACGCAGTCTCCCCAGACTGATCCCAGTCTGCACCCAGGGATCGTACAGTGCACGCAGTCTCCCCAGACTGATCCCAGACTGCATCCAGGGAACCGACAGTGCACTCAGAAACCCCAGACTGATCCCAGACTGCACCCATGAATCCTACATTGCAGGTAGTCACCCCAGACTGATCACAGACTGAACCCAGGGATCCCAGAGTGCACGCAGTCACCCCAGACTGATCCCAGACTGCACCCGGGGATCCCAGATTGCACGCAGTCACCCAGACTGATCGCAGACTGAACCCAGGGATTCCAGAGTGCCCCAAGTCATCCCAGACTGAACCCAAACTGCAGCCAGGAAATCTACAGTGCACGCAGTCACCCCAGACTGATCCCAGACTGCACCCAGGTATTCCAGAATGCACCTAGTCACCACATTGTGATCCCAGACTGCACCCAGTGATCCTACAGTGCACGCAGTCACCCCAGACTGATCCCAGACTGCACCCAGGGATCCCAGATTGCACGCAGTCTACCCAGACTGATCCCAGACTGCACCCAGGGATCATACAGAGCACGGAGTCACCCCAGAATGATCCCAGACTGCAGCCACGGATCCTACAGTGCACCAAGTCACCCCAGACTGATCCCAGACTGCATCCAGGAATCCTGCAGTGCACGCAGTCACCCCAGACTGATCCCAGACTGCACCCAGGGAGCCTACAGTGCACGCAGTCACCCCAGACTTATCCCAGACTGCACCCAGTGATCCTACAGTGCACGCAGTCACCCCAGACTGCACCCAGGAATCCTGCAATGCACGCAGTCACCCCAGACTGATCCCAGACTGCACCCAGGGAACGTAAGTGCACGCAGTCACCCCAGACTGATCCCAGACTGCACCCAGGGATCCTACACTGCACGCAGTCACACCAGACTGCTCCCAGACTACACCCAGGGATCCTACAGTGCACGCAGTAACCCCAGTCTATCCCCAGACTTCACCCATGAATCCTACAGTGCACGCAGTCACCCCAGACTGATCCCAGACTGCACCCAGGGATCGCACAGTCCACGCAGTCTCCCCAGACTGATCCCAGTCTGCACCCAGGGATCGTACAGTGCACGCAGTCTACCCAGACTCATCCCAGACTGCACCCAGGGATCCCACATTGCACTCAATAACCCCAGATTGATCCCAGACTGCACCCATGAATCCTACCTTGCAGGCAGTCACCCCAGACTGATCCCAGACTGCACCCAGTGATCCTACTGTGCACGCAGTCACCCCAGACTGATCACAGACTGAACCCAGGGATCCCAGAGTGCACGCAGTCACCCCAGACTGATCCCAGACTGCACCCGGGGATCCCAGATTGCACGCAGTCACCCAGACTGATCCCAGACTGAACCCAGGGATTCCAGAGTGCACCAAGTCATCCCAGACTGATTCCAAACTGCAGCCAGGAAATCTAAAGTGCACGCAGTCACCCCAGACTGATCCCAGACTGCACCCATGGATCGGACAGTGCACGCAGTCACCGCAGACTGATCCCAGACTGCACCCAGGGATCCTGGAGTGCACGCAGTCACCCCAGACTGATCCCAGACTGCACCCAGGGATACCAGAGTGCACCCAGTCTCGCCAGACTTATCCCAGACTGCACCCAGGAATTCTACAGTGCACGCAGTCACCCCAGACTGATCCCAGACTGCACCCAGGGATCGCACAGTCCACGCAGTCTCCCCAGACTGATCCCAGACTGCACCCAGGGATCCTACAGTGCATGCAGTCATCCCAGACTGATCCCAGACTGCACCCAGGGATCCTACAGTGCACGCAGTCACCCCAGACTGATCCCAGACTGCTCCCAGGAATCCTAATTTGCACGCAGTCACCCCAGACTGATCCCAGACTGCACCCAGGGATCCTACAGTGCACGCAGTCATCCCAGACTGATCCCAGACTGCAGCCACGGATCCTACAGTGCACCCAGTCACCCCAGACTGATCCTAGACAACACCCAGGAATCCTACAGTGCAGGCAATAACCCCAGACTAATCCCAGACTGCACCGATGGATCCTACAGTGCACGCAGTCACCAAAGACTGATCCCAGACGGCACCCAGGAACCCGAAAGTGCACGCAATCACCCCACACTGATCCCAGACTGCACCCAGGAAACCTGCAATGCACGCAGCAACCCCAGACTGACCCCAGACTGCACCCAGGGATCCTGCACTGCACGCAGTCAACTCAGACTGATCCCAGACTGCACCCAGGGATCCCAGAGCGCACCCAGTCTCGCCAGACTGATCCCAGACTGCACCCAGGAATTCGACAGTGCACGCAGTCAACCCAGACTGATCCCAGACTGCACCCAGGGATCTTTTTTATTGGTATGCGTAAACAGTTTTATTAATAAACAATGTGCATTATTATTGGTGTCAGTAATAGTGTTATTAATAAACACTGGGAGTTTACCCTGATTCCTAATATTTCTCTCTCTCTGATCCACAGTCTGGATGGTGTCGGTCTCACAGATTCTTGTATCGAGGATCTTGTCTCCGCTCTCAGTATAATCTGGTCGCTGACGGATCTGATCCTGGGATCAAACTCCTTCACAGACCGATCTGTCCCCGCTCTCTGCTCCCTCACACTGATCCGCAGGAGTCTGGAGCGGATCTGGTGAGTGTTTGTGTTAATGTTTAATGTAATAAATAAAATATCAATGGGATTCAGTCCCTTTTATTGGTAATATTTGTCTGTAATTATTATTGAAATATTAACCCCAGTCTCCCTGTTATTTACACTGTTGTTCAATCTGTTTATTTCATGTTTAATCTTCAATCTGTTTCAGGCTGTGGGGGAATCGGTTCAGTCAAAACGGAAAGAGACACCTGGAGTCACTGCAGGGAATCCAGACACGGACTGAGTGTGAGAGTGTGAACATTTCAATTCATAACCATTGCTGGTCTCATGATATGAACATTTTTGGCCGATTCTCTGTCCCTCCCCTTTAACCGGCCGCGCTCCAGGTTTCCAGCTCGAGCTGAGCGAGCGTCGTCTCCCATTGTGACGTCAGAGGCCCAGCGACAGGGTCACGAGACTCAGTCACCCGGTCCCCCAGCGCTGATTCTGCCGGATATCCGGGGCTGGATGGTCCCCAATGGGGCACTGGGTCAATGTACAGACAGGAAGGGCACAGGGTGGGGCTCAGTCTGGGCTGCAGTGGGACACTGGGTCAATGTACAGACAGGAAGGTCCCTGGGTGGGGCTCAGTCTGGGCTGCAGTGGGGCATTGGCTCAAAGTACAGACAGGAAGGGCACAGGGTGGGCACAGTCTGGGCTGCAGTGGGACAGTGGGTCAATGTACAGACAGGAAAGGCCCAGGGTGGTGCTCAGCCTGAGCTGCAGTGGGACACTGGTCAATGTGCAGACAGGACGGGCCCAGGGTGGTGCTCAGTCTAAGCTGCAGTGGGACACTGGTTGAATGCATAGACAGAGTGGGCCCAGGGTGGGGATCAGTCTGGGCTGTAGTGGGACAATGGAACAATGTGCAGACACGGCGAGCACAGAGTGGAGCACAGTCTGGGCTGTCGTGAGGCACTGGGTCAATGTACAGACAGGAAGAGTCCAGGGTAACAAGTATCTCCATGTACAGTGTGTGTCTCTTCCACTGAGGAGTCGGACTCTGCAACAAGTGACCCGACATCCCTCCAAAATCTCTGCTGTCCAACAATTCTGGCCTCTTGCACATCCCCCACTGCCATTGCTGCACCATTGGCGGCCGTGCCTTTTGCTGTCTCGGCCCTAAGCTCTGGAATTCCCTCCAAAAACCTCTCCGCCTCTCTCTTCTCCTTTTAGACGCTCCTTAACACTGACCTCTTCAACCAAGCTTTTGGTCACTTGTCCTAATACCTCCTTGTGAGGCTCGGTGTCACATCAATCGCTCATGTGAAGCGCCCTGTGACGTTTTACTGCGAAATATAAATGTATGTTGTTGTCTGTGTGCTGTGTTAATAAAACTCCACCGCTTACTTCAGCTCAGGCCTGTTCTCGTTATTATTTTTCAATTATGTTAGTGTTTTAAAATATTTAGTAAAGGATTCTGGAAATTGCATCCCACCTCCTCCAAGGGGCATCACAGACATGATTGTTTGGTTTAGTGAACTGTGTGTGTGTCTTTGTGCATGGGTGTGCGTGTGGATATGCAGTTTACACAAAATGGTGAGACGGACTGTGAGCAAAAAAGCTCAGCTGGGAACCCATAAAATCTCCTCCCGACATGCAACGCAAAATGGCCGCCATGTACCTGCACCTGGCCGACGTGAACCTGCCGCAAAATCACAGAATGATACATCACAAAAGGAAGCCATTCGGCACATCTTGCCGGTGTCGGCTCTTTTAAAAAGCTAACCAGACAGTCCCATTACCCTGATCTCTCCCCATGGCCAACACATTTTTCCTTTGCTCGTAATTATCGAATTCCCTTTTGAAACTTACTATTGAATCTGCTTCCATCTCCCTTTCAGGCAGTGAATTGCAGATCATTACGACTCGCTGCATAAAGAAATAATCCTTCCTCATGTCACCTCTGGCTCTTATGACAATTATTTTGAATCTGTGTCCTCTGGTTACCGACCCCCTGCCACTGGAAACAGTTTCTCCTTATTTACTCCATCAAAACACCTCAAATAGCCGCTCTGTTCCCTAAAAGTTGTCACATCTCTCCGAAACACAAGCATCGTTTTGAAATTATAACAAACCCTCGAATCCCGTACAGGGGTTCACGTTTCCGACTTTAATCCCCTCGGCCCCTGTTTGTCTCACACTGGGTTAACGTGTTTGTATAACATTGCATGCCGGGCTACTTTAACCCCAGGATTTAACCTGGTTAAATCACAACGGTCACAATCGAACAGGCACATTTTGAACCAAGGCCCCAAAACCAGGACCCAGAGAGGAAATTAAACCCCAGGGCAATAAACAGACTGAACTCACGTGGGCCCTGTTTGGGTGCAACCTGTGGAGGAGGCGTCGCTCGGTCCCACCTGGAGGAGTCCTCGACTGGTCCCTTCTGGAGGAGGCCTCGGTCGGTCCACTCTGGGGGAGGCATTGGTCACCCAGAGTGATCCCAGAGTTCAAGTCTTTATATTTACACCACCACAACTACGAATACAACAACAACTACTTGCATTAGTACCGAAGCCATCTTGGACAAATTGGCGACGAGTACGTCAGTCATCTTGTTGGAAATGGCGGTAAATACCGCAAAATGTCCCATTGAACCTGCAGTGAATCCAGTGTGCACCTAGCAAACCCAGAGTGCAACCAATCACCCGAGATTGATCGCAGAGTGTACCCAGGGATCCCAGATTGCACCTGGTTACCCCAGAGTGATCCCAGGGTGCACCCAGGGAGCCTAGCGTGCACCCTCCCACCCCAGAGTGCACCCAATGATCCCAGAGAGCGCCCAGACACATCAGAATGATCTCAGAGTGGCAATCTTTTTTATTTAAACCACCACCATAACAACTACTACGACTACAACAACAACGTGAATTTATATTACATATTATATATGTGTATTTACACAAGGCCAGCATGACGGCAGGTATGGCAGCCATCTTGAACAAAATGGGCGCAAGTACGGCGACTGTCTTGGACAAAAGGGCGGCAAACACAGCGGCCATCTTGGGCAAAATGGGCGCAAATGCAGCGGACATCTTGGACAAAATGGCGGAAAGCACGGCGGCCATCTTGGACAAATGACGGAAAGTAAGGTGGCCTCTTCAACGATTACGGCAGCCATCATGAGCTAAATAGCGGCAAGTTTCTTATGGCTGTTCGACAGGAACAGAAGGAGGCCATTCAGCCCCTCAAGCCTGTTACACAGTTAGAGGAGGCCATTCAGCCCCTCAAGGCTGTTACACAGGAAAAGGGGGAGGCCATTCAGCCCCTCGAGCATGTTACATAGGAACAAGAGGAGGACATTCAGTCCCACGAGCCTGTTGCATACGAACAGGAGTAGACCATTCAGATCCTCAAGCCTGTCCGCCATTCAATTAGATCATGGCTGATCTGTATCTTAACTCCATCTACCCGCCTTGGTTCCTTAATCCTTCATACCTTTGCCGAAAAAAAATCGATCAATCTCCGTTTTGAAATTTCGGATTGACCCCCCGCCTCAACAGACTTTTGGGGGAGAGAGTTCCACATTTCCACTCCCCTTTGTGTGAAGAAGTATTTCCAGACATCACCCCTGAACGGCCGAGCTCTAATTTTAAGGTTATGTTCACTTGTTCTGGAGTCCCCCACCAGAGGAAGTAGTTTCTCTCTATTTACCCTATCATCTTTAGTCATTTAGTCATCTTAAACACCTCAATTAGATCATCCCTTAATCTTCTATACAAGCCTAGTCCATGCAACCTGTCCTCATAATTTACCCCTTTTAGCCCGGAACTATTGACCGGTTTGCCGAACATCAGTGGTAGAGAAAATGTTGGAGTCGATTATAAAGAATGTGATAACAGGACATTTAGAAAATATCAAGGGGATTAGACAATGTCAACATGGATTTATGAAAGGGAAATCATGTTTGACAAATCCACTGGAGATTTTTGAGGATTTTTGGTTGAATAGATAAGGGAGAAACAGTGGATGTGGTTTATTTGGATTTCCAGAAAACCTTTGATGAAGTCCCACATAAGAGGTTACTGTGCAAAATTAAAGCACATGGGATTGGCGGTAATATACTAGCATGTATTGAAAATTGGTTAACAAACAGTAAACAGAGAGTAGGAATAAATGGGTCATTTTCGGGGTGGCAGGCAGTGACTCGAGTGTTACCGCAGGGGTCAGTGCTTGCGGTCCAGCTATTCACAACATGTATTAATGATTGGATGATGGAACCAAATGTAATATTTCCAAGTTGCTGATGACACAAAACTAGGTGGGATCGTGAGTTGTGAGGAGTTTGCAAAGAGGCTTCATGTCGATTTAGTCAAGTTGAGTGAGTGGGCAAATACATGGAAGATGCAGTATAATATTATTAACTTCGGAAGGAAAAACAGAAAGGCAGAGTATTATTTAAATGGTGATAGATTGGGAAATGTTGCTGCACAAAGGGACCTGGGTGTCCTTGTACACCAGTCACTGAAAGCAAACATGCAGGTGCAGCAAGCAGTTAGGAAGGCAAATGGTATGTTGGCCTTCATTGCAAGAGGATTTGAGTACAGAAGCAAGGATATTTTACTGCAGTTATACAGGGCTTGGTGAGACCACACCTGGAGTATTGCGTGCAGTTTTGGTCTCTTTACCTAAGAAAGGATATACTTGCCTTAGAGGGAATGCAGCGAAGGTTCAACCGACTGAACCCTGGGGCTGGCAGCACTATCGTATGAGGAGAGATTGGGTCGACAAGGCCTGTGTTCACTAGAGTTTTGCAGAATGAGAGGGGATCTCATTGAAAGGTATGGAATTCTGACTGGGCTAGATAGACTGGATGCAGGGAGGAAGTTTCCCCTGGCTGGGGAGTCCAGAACGAGGGGTCACAGTCTCAGGATACGGGGAAGGACATTCTGGACTGAGATGAGGAGAAATTTCTTCACTCAGCGGGTGGTGAACCAATGGAACTCTCGACCACAGAAGGCTATGAATGCCAAGTAACTGAATATATTTAAGAAGGGGCTGGATAGATTTCCAGACACAAAAAATATCATGGAGTAGGAGAGAGAGCGGGAATATGGTATTGAAATAGAGGATCAGCTGTGATCATATTGAATGGCGGAGCAGGCTCGAAGGGCCGAATGGCCTACTCCTTCTCCTATTTTCTCTGTTTCCATGTTACTAGATCAAACCTATTTATCTCTATTTATGCCATTAATTCGTCTATCTTGTTCCGAATGCTTCATATATTCAGATAAAGAGCCTTTAATTTTAACTTCTTGCTATTTTCCCCTGATTTGACCTTATTCACTGAGGTACAATTCCCGTTACACTCTCTGTCCCTTCCTCACACACTCTGCTTAGCTTTACCCAAACCGCTACACTGCTCTCTGGCCTTTAGGTTTATAAATGTAACCTAACTCGAACCTTCCCCCTCTCTTTTTAGTTTAAAGCCCTATCTACCGCCCTGCTTATTCAATTCGCGAGCACACTGGTCCCAGTCCTGTTTAAATGGAGCCGGTCCCAACGGAACAGCTCCCTCTTTTCTCAGTACTGATGTCAGTGCCCTATGAATCGAAACCCCTGTCTCCCACACCACTCTTTGAGCCACGCACTTAATTCTGTGATCTTCTTGACTGTGTCCCAAATTGTCCGTGGCTCAGGTAGTAATCCAGAGATTATTACCTTTGAGGCTCTTGTTGTTAATTTAGACTCATTGGGGTAGATTAGGACTTCGTGCGATAGTGTAAAACGGGTGATAGCGAATAAGCAGCCGGTTTTACCTCTCTCCCCATTTTTATTTCTATTGAATTCAATGAAATGAAGATTGGAAAGATGTAAAAGGGACTGTCGATTCACTCTCACACATTTTACAATATCACAATATATCACAATGTTCCCATTGATGGAGATCGATTGCTGTGATTAATCACCAACTCCATTAGCATTGTATCACACTGGATGGACCTTGCTCATTTTATGTCCCCAAATTCTTATGTTCTTATGTTCTCCCTTTCAGGGTGATATTTATATATAATTCTCTTTTAATCTCCACTTGCTGTCCCCTGCACCCTAATATTCCACATTTGCTCCCTGAGGAGAGTTTAATTTTGAAGTCCTTGTTTATTCCCAGTATTTGTCCCTTTCTGCATGTTTTCCCTCACCACCTGCTATCATGATTTTCCTGTTTAAATCTGTATTCCCACTTTCAGACCCGATCTCCGTGTTTTCCTTGTGCTCCCCTAGAAGTCATTTTTAGATTTAAATCTTTGCTGATTCCCAGTCTCTGATCCTTTATTCACTCTCTTCTTCCTGAGGTGATGTACATATTAATAGCTGTTCATTCGTAATTTCATTCCCTCTCTGTGCCTTATTCCCAGTCTCTCTCCTGAAGTGTCCATGGTCAGTTTCAGTCTCTCTCCAAATGTTATTTCTTTTTCCCTGCCTTTGGTGTTTGATATCTTTTTTATGTTTATTCCCTGGTTTCAGAGCGTCTCTCCATGTTTCCTCTCCCTCCTTCCTGGGGAGGTTTATTTTATATTTAAACCTCTGTACCCATGTGTAGCATTGTGCATAATATAATAAGAAAAATAGGTTAAGAATAAAAAAGTCAGTATTAATGTATTATGAGAATGGATTTTGTGTGATAGAGGCGACACGTGATTTAGTTTAGGTCTTTTGGATTCCGCAGAGGAAGGCAAAGTAGGGAGAAGGAGTCAGGTTAATGCAATTTAATGAAGCATCAAAGGGTTTGTGTAAAATTATAGCTAGTTTGTAGAAAAACTGTCTACGTTCCAGCTGTTATTATGCTATTAAATTGTGATGTTCATCAACATGCAAAATTGTCTCATCTTCTACACGAACAAAACACAAATGTACACGTTACAGATTAAGAAAATAATAAAGGTATTTATGATGGTTCATAGCAATTTACAGATGATTAAACATTTGAAGTAAACGCAACAAATTAGTTTGCACTTTTTATTTATATTTGACAATGCATTAATTGTTCTGCAAAGTGCAGAGCCCTGATCTTGAACAAAATGGCAGGCAATAAGTTAGCCATCTTACAGAGGCGCAAGACAGCCATGCAGCTTAATCAAAATGGCTGCTCTTAGCCTGAAACAAAATGGCCACCAGGAAGGCAGCCATCTTATTGAGGGGCAAGGCGGAGCTTGTTGTGGTGAGAGACACGGAGAGGGTTCATTTCCTTTCCTGTTAAACCACTGTTGATCTATAGTTAAAGATACAAACGGAGTGAGACTGGCACTAGCTGGTGTTTAACACAAAGACAGCGTTGCAGTGAGGGAACTAAACACCAAAATGTGAACTTCTGCGGAAAAAATGGATTAACATTTGGTTATTCCTACAATTGTGTAGAGAATGCCAATCTAACTTCTATTAAATAAATCAGAATAAAATTGGACTCAATCTGAATGTAGTTCTGATCTGGGATTTGGTTCATTTCTCCATTATTCATATTTTTCTTTAATCTGAAACAATAACAGTATTTGTAACAGTAACAGATCAGGAGAGTGCTGCAGGACCCTGTCGAGATTGTGATAAATACTTTTGTAGTGTAGCGTGAATTTCTCTTGTAGCCAGTTCATGTGCTTCACAGGCAATCTGTAAACGTACATCGAGGCATCAAGCCGGGAGGTAGCGAGCAGTCAGGAAGATTCCAGGTGCTGCGAGGAAGCGAAAGCTGAGGTTGGAGTAGTCATGTTGGATCTGTGTCTCTCCCCACTCAACTTCTGCCCCGATCTAAAGACCTTATTAACACAGAATCACACCTCTGGGACGGTGTCTTGTCAACAACAGGTTCCGACAAATACAACCCACGATTGATTGACACTTCACTTGTTTTCTCTCAGTGTCCACAACGTAACTAAGTTAAGGCGGCAGATTTTCAAACCACCTCTAGCCCTCCTTGAATCGTACTTATTGCTATGGATATTGTTTGTATCCCCTGCCGTGTGGTCATTCACGATGTGTCATTAACAGTCCTTTTAACAGGCTTTCCACCTTTTAACCGTCCTTTTCCTTCAGACATGCTGAAGCCGATTTAGTCTCAGGCTTTCGTTTATCAGATGAATGTTTACTACACAGTGCAGCTGCAATTGTCAGGGTCAGGGACACAAGACTGAGTGACTTTATTGTGCAGCCTCCAGGCTTCACCTTGAGAAATATCACACGTTAAATCCACAAGAGTGTTACCCCAGAACAAACATGAACTGTCTGGCCTGCTTCATCTGCTGTTCTTCTGCTGGTCAGCGCTCTCACACACTCCAGGCTGATTACAAAGTTTGTTTGGTTATTTCTGTGTTCTATTCTCACTCCTGTCTCCACCCTCCTATCTCTTTATATGTTTGTCCGTCTTTCATTGTGTCTGTTCTCTGTTTATATCGTTTGTCTCTGTTTATTTTCTGTCTGTTTTTCTGTCTTGTTATTTCCACTTCTACTTCCATCACTTTGTAATTCTTTGTCAGTCTCTCTCTATCTCGTCCCATCAATGTCTGCTTGGTCTCTCATTATATATTAATCATTATACTTCTTTTTCCCTGTGTTTTTTTTTTCTCACTGTCCCCTCCTCTCTCCGCCTCCCTCTATCCCTCCGTCTCTCTGTTTCTCTCTCTCTCCCTCCCTCTGTCTCTCTCTCTCTCTCTCTCGCTCTGTCTTTCTCACTTTCTCTTTGTCGCTGTACCACTATCTCCCTCTCTTTCTCTCTGTTTCTCTCTGTCTCTATATCACTATCCCAGTCTCTCTCTCACTCCTTAACCCTGTGTGTTTCTCTCTGTCTCCATGTCACTCACTCTCCCCCCTCTCTTTCCCTCTCTGCATCTCTCCGTGTCTCAGTCTCTCTCCCTATCCCTCTTTCCCCATCTCTCTGTCTTTTATTCTCTCCCTCACTCTCTCCCCATCTCTTTCCCTCTTCATTTATGTGGAGTGCCCCCATGCTGATCTGGCCTGCAGCAGTTAATTTGATTCCCAGCTTTGCAAATTTTGCTGGACGGACATTTATTTGAAGTACAGCTGAGATCTCTCGTGCCGTCATATCGAGCAAAAATGCATGTGTCGCGTGCAGAATAAACCCTGCCTCAAAAGTTCAGATTATCAACAAAATATAATATCAGAAGCATATTTCAGATCATTTAATGGTTCTGTGCTGCAAAATAAAATGTACTCTCCGTCCCCCGGGAAGTGTAGGGGATGGAGTATGAAATGGGACTTAGTTCTAGTGCTTGAAACCCTTCAGCTCTTTCGATGATTTCACTAATTTAACAATTAGATTGAGTGGGTATTTCACCGCGTTCTTCAGCTCCTCTCTGAATTTAGTCTGGGTCAGGACATAAATACACGTGTTTGTGCAGGAACTGAGAAGCTGCAGCATCTTTGCTGTGTGTTCTGTGAGAAAAAAAGGATCAGTGTAGGAGTGAAAATACCGAATGTCTGCAATTCGCAGATAAATTAAAAACACAACCTTTGTCAGCCACAACAGTATAAAACTGCCCGATATACTGAAGAGTAAAATTATGGATTTCTTTCGGTTCTCCATCTCTGGATCACTCTGATTCTCTCCATTGCTGCGGCCCCGGAGTCCCCTGCGGACTCGACTGGATATTAAAATACGCCTGACAGTCGGAACATTGAACAGCAAAATCAGACAGCACGGTACACAAGGTGTTAAAATAAGGTGAAACATCTCAAATGCGGACCATGCGGGAGAAGTACGAAAGCTCGATTTAATCACACAAAACCAGGGAACATGATCAATTATATCACCAGGTTCATATGCAAAATACCAGGGGACACTCTGTAAACAGCCCAGCACACTCACTGTTCCCAGAACCACAGCCGCCGTTCTCTCGGTGCAATATTTAGTTTTCAGCTTCTCACAACAAATGGCCACAAATCGATCAAAGGTGAAAGCGACTGTGAACCAGACAGAAACCCCCGTGGCTGCTTCACTCAAAAAGATAATAAAACTACACACGGGAGTAATGAGCAGGAATGAATCTCTGAAATAAATCATACCAATCCAATTCAATATCACACCAATGATAACGACCAGGAGATCGCCCACTGCCATTCCCACCAGGTAGCGACTGATACATTTGGAGAGACCGCACTTTCCTCGGGACAGGATCACAATCGCCACCAAGTTAACTGTAAGAGAGAGAAAAGGAAGCAGAGAAATTACTGATCAGACCTGGAGCCAAAGAAGCAGTTTGAGAGGATCCGGAGTGAAATTTCCAGCTGTGTTGCTGCATCGAAGGGTGGAAAATGATTCATTGACCAGGGCAGCGCTTTCGGGCAGAGAGATGTTTTTAAACACAATGATCAATAATGGATTGGGAGTTGGATACAGAAAATGAATAAAGTGAGCACCGGATCCACTGGAAGGGCTGAGTGAGGGCACAGTGCCGGTGGGGAAGGGAGAAGGGATTTTACACACCGGTAATCCAGCGGTTTAAAGTAGATTATGGCTCCAGACGGAGAGGAAAGAGAGGGAAAGGTCGGCAATGTGAGGGGACGGTGCTGTGGGCTGGGGGGGGGGGGTGAAGCTGTTTTTTTGCTCTGGCTTAAGGGATCCCACAGGGGCTGGCAGTAACGCGGCTGAAGACCGTCCCAGTGAGTGCGATTGGGAGTGAGACAAGGAAAAGGACATCTCGGAGCTGGAGGGGAGTCAGGAGCAGATAATTTGGAAACTTGGTAAACTGAAGGAAGGGATGAGGAAACAGAGGATTCAATGCAATGCGAGGTGAGGCTGGGTTTCAGAGGGAGAGACTGCAGCAGAGTGTTAGAGGAAATCTAATCTATAGGCCCCACTAACACAATCCAACAAATACATTCAACAATTAATTTATCTGGTTGTTGGTGTCAGTGAAGCTGTGTTGGGTATTAATTATATCAACCTCGTTGTTTATTGAATTCAGAACAGCTTTAAAAATACAGTATATGAATAGTTCATCACGATCAATAAGTCACTGATTTTATTCTTGATGTAAATTTTAATTATATTTAGTGTTAAGTTGGAAAACAAGGAACATTCACAAAAAAACAGACTGAGGACCTGACAGGGATATTACCATGAGGAGCGAGTCCCACAATAAAAACTCACCCAATCTGACCAAAACGTAATAAAACTTTCAAATAATATTTTCAATGTTTAATTGTACTGGAAGTTTCAGCAGTTCATTCTGATGAATTATTCACACCACAGCCTCTTGCTTTCCCTTTCAGTCGCCCTCTCAATCACTCACTCTACTCTCTTTCACAAGTCCATTTCCATATCCGATTAAATCCTATCATCCTGTGCCTGCATTCTGTTCACCAGCCCCGTGTTTCACCGATCCTATTCTCAGTGTTCGTTTGTTAAATAGTGAAGCCTCTGTGGAATAGTTTAATATTTCTACAGATCATTCAATTCTCCACCTGTTCACCGACGCTGTTCACGTCATCTGCAAATCATGGAATAAACCGAATCGAATGCCTCTCCCAGGGAGATCTCACAATAATTGAGATTCCTTCTCCTGTAATTATAAAGTAAAGTGATAGATGGCGGGATTGTTCAATTAACAAAACGCTAAAGTCACACTTATAATCTGCAGATAAATAGAAGGATTCTTGATTCCAACAGACACGGTGTAAATTGAGACAGCATAACATGAAAACAGTTCATTTTACAATGAAGTCCAGTGACAGTCAGTGAATTCATCCACAGTGAAGCAGAGAAGGAGATGTGAAAGAGTCAGCAGCAAACTCTGTTCAGTAACCAGACATCTGAAGCGGCGTCGGATACACAGATAATGAAATAATATTTCATAACAGTGAACACGAATAAATACATTGAAATCTCAGTTAAACTGAAGCATATTATTGGGGAGGGAGGACATTGCACTGCCTCCTTGTAACACTGAAACCGTGAGATGTCTCATTATCAATCACTGAAAACACATTGATGAAAACATATTCCAGGACAGGTCAGTTCCACGACATGAAACTGTTAACAGCTCCTGATGGTCTGATACCAGCTCTTCGCGCAAACACCTGATTCCAATACATTCAGTACAGAGAATAATCCATTAACAATGCCAGGGTTGGATATAAAAGGGTCATTATGGATATAATTCAACTCCTACAAGACCGAGAGAGCAGAGACTGAACACATTCCATCATCCAACCGATAGAACAGAACAGGTGACTGTGTTAAACGCGGTGGTAGAAAAAAATCATATGCCAAGTACAGCAGCAGAGTCAACGCTGATTTACACCATTAACAGATGAGATAACGGCTTACCTGGAACTCCAACCGCTGAAAGAACAGGATAATAAATGTCTTCTATCTGAAATATTACTGGATATCCCATTTCTGTGAGAAGCACTGACTTCTGTTGGCCTGGAAATCACAACTCCGGCAGGCACTCTGAGCTGATCCATTCCAACAAGCCCTGATTTATACAGGGGATAAGTCTCCACTGACACGGTTATACTCCTGATCATTGTTATTAGTTACAGTGCCTTGAACAAACACATTATATCAGCAGCTTTGACTATGATGTAAATAATGTGGTGGATATAATACGAACATCTCAAAAAACAGGATATTATCTTAATCAGACCTCTCTCAGGAATAAAGTTGAAATCTGTTCTCATACCGGATCGATCCAATAATAATGAGCGGCTTCATTTACAATTTTTATACAATTGTATTGACCATGTTCACTCCTGGTGATTCATTTGTAAATATTACCGATTCTCCACACTGTAGACTGAATCCAGGGACACAAGCTGTGGCTGCAGTGTGTACCATGCACAGGATGCACTGCAGCAACTCGCCAAGGCTTCTTCGACAGCACCTCCCAAACCCACGACCTCTGCCACCTAGACGGACAAGAGCAGCAGGCACATGGGAACAACACCACCTGCACGTTCCCCTCCAAGTCACTCACCATCCCGACTTGGAAATATATCGCCGTTCCTTCATCGTCGCTGGGTCAAAGTCCTGGAAATCCCTTCCGAACAGCACTGTGGGAGAACCGTCACCAAATGGACTGCAGCGGTTCAAGAAAGCGGCTCACCACCACCTTCTCAAGGGCAATTAGGGATGGGCAATAAATGGTGGCCTCGCCAGCGACGCCCACATCCCATGAACGAATAAAAAAAAGCAGAACCGTTTCACTCTGTTCCTGCAGTTTCCCAGTTAAAATATGAATTGTGAGTCTCTGACACGAGGACAGTTAAAGGGCAGGTTGAGGATTGCAGCCTCGAAATGACTGTGGGTGATATTAGGGGACGGACACTGAACGTTTCCCATTGACATTCCTCTCTCCACTATTTTACTGCAGATATTTACCCGTTTATTCTACATCGGTTTACGGCTCCAGTAAAACTGGCCACGTGTAACACCGAGCTCAGCTCATGACCCGATTTGACCTCCTTCACAAAGGCCCCGTGATTCCCTCACCCGCATCCATTCCTTCCTCAGCCCATTTCCATTGAAACCCTCATCAATGCCTCTGTCCCCTCCAGGCGCCATTCCTCCAATGCACTCCTGGCTGGACACCCAACCTCCACCTTCCATAAACGTGAGCTCGTCCAAAACTCTGTTGTCCGTGTCCAACCAGCACTAGGTCCTGCTAGGCCTCACTGACCCTCACTGGCTCCCAGTTCCATATCACTTAAATTTAAAGTTCTCATCCTTGGGTTTAAATCCCTCCATGGCCCACCCCTTCCCATCGCCATACATGCAGCAAACCCACCAATGGCCTCCTCATTCATTAGTTTTGGCCTCTTTTTCTGGGACTGCCCTCACTTGGTTCCCACTCACCTATCTGATCAGAGCCAGGAGAAACTTCTCTTCCCACCCTATCACCGTTATCTCTGATGTTTCTAAAGGTTCAATCCTTGGCTCCCTCCTCTTCCTCATCTACATGCTGCCCTTTGGCGACACAGTCCGTAGACACGGACCAGCTTTCAGATGGACGCTGACAAAACCACCGCCTCTCTTGACCCTTCGTGCAGGAACAGAGAGATCTGGGATTATATGTGCACAAATCGTTGAAGCTGGCAAGGCAGGTTGAGAAAGGAGTTAAAAAATCATACGGGATCGTGGGCTTTATAAATAGAGGCAAACAGCACAAAAGCAAGGATGTCATGATGAACCTTTATAAAACACTGGTTCGGCCACAATTAGAGTATTGTGTCCAGTTCTGGGCACGGCACTTCAGGAAAAATGTGAATGCCTTCGAGAAGGTGCAAAAGAAATTTACCAGAATGATTCCCGGGATGAGGTACTTTAGTTACGTGAATAGATTGGAGAAGCTGGGGTTATTCTCCTTGGAGCAGAGAATGTTGAGAGGAGATTTGAGAGAGTTGTTCAAAATCATGAAGGTTGTAGATAGAGCTTAGATAGACAGAAACTGTTCCCATTGGCGGAAGGTTCAAGAATCAGAGGACATCAATTTAAGGAGATTGGCAAAAGAACCAAAGATGACACGAGTAAAAACGTTTTTACACAGCGAGTGGTTAGGATCTGGAATACACTGCCCGAGAGGGTGGCGGAAGCAGATTCAATCATGGCCTTCAAAAGGGAACTGGATAAGTACTTGAAAGGAAACAATTGCAGGACAACGGAGAAAGAGCGGAGGAGTCGAACCAGCTGGATTGCTCTTGCATAGAGCAGGCACATATTCGATGGACCGAATGGCCTCCTTATGTGCAGTAACCTTTCTATGATTCTATGACTCCAATGTTTTTGTATTTGTCAGACACACATTCTGTTTTAGATTAGACACAATCTCCTTCAATTAAAAATTGGGAAGTCCGAGCCACATATTCCATCCCACCCCCGGCGTTTTCATTGGTGAGTCGCTCACCACTCCGGTCCTCCACTTCTGGCAACTTGTGCATCCACAGTCCATTTTTTCCTACTTTTGACAGCTGTGCCTTCAGCCATATCCACGCTCCAGTGTGGTCTCCGTAAGCCCCTCTATCTCCCTCTCCCCGTTTCAGGCATCAGCCGTTGCTCAGTGGTACAACTCTCACCTGTGACTCAGAAGGTTATGAGTTCAAGTCCCACTCCAGAAACCTGAACACATAATCCAGGCTGACACTGAGGGAGCGCAGTGCTGTCGGAGGGTCAGTACTGAGGGGACACTGTGCTATCGGATGGTCATTACTGAGGGAGCACTGTGCTGTCGAATGGTCATAAGAACGTGAGGAATAAGGAGCAGGTGTCGGCCATACGGCCCCTCGGGCCTGCTCTGCCATTCAATCAGATCACAGCTGATCTTCGAACTCAATTCCACTTTCCCGGCCGATCCACATATCCCGTGATTCCTTTAGAGTCCAAATGTTCATCGATCTCAGCCTTGAATATGCTAAACGATTCAGCATCCACAGTCGTCTGGGGTAGAGAATTCCAAACATTCACAAACCTCTGAGTGAAGAAATTCCTCCTCATCTCAGTCCGAAATCGCCCAACATTTATCCTGAGACTATGACCCAAGGTTCTGGACTCTCCAGCCAGGAGAAACAGACTCTCTGCATCTACCCTGTCAAGCCCTCTAAGAATGATATGAGTTTCAATTAGGTCACCTCTCATTCTTCTAATCTAGAGAATACGTGCCTGTTCTTCTCAATCTCTCCTCATATGACAGCCCTCTCTTCCCAGGAATCAATCTAGTTAAAATTCGTTGCGCTGCCCCGAAGGCAAGTGTATCCTTCCTTAGATAGGAGACCAAAACTGTACACAGTACTCCAGGTGTGGTCTCACCAAATCCCTGTACAATTATCGCAAAACTTCCTTACTCTTGTACTCCAACCCCCTTGCAATAAATGCCGACATACCATTTGCCTTCCTAATTGCTTGCTGTACCTGTATGTTAACTTTCTGTTTTGTGGCGGAGGTCCACCAAATCTCTCAGAACACCAACATTTAATAGTTTCTCACCAATTAAAACATATTCCGTTTTTCTATTCTTTCTACCAAAGTGAATAACCTCACATTTCCTCACATTATACTCCATCTGCCACCTTCTTGCCCATTCACTTTGACGAACCGGATTCTTTACCCCTCAGTCTGTTGCAGGAAACATTGAGTCGAATACACCTTTAAAGTTCAACACAAGTTTAATAGCAGGACTCAGTCTGTAGCTTCGATTCAGACTCCTGAGGGAGTCCGGACGAACCTAACAGAATATGAAAACAAAGATATATACAACAATCCATACCTTTATACAGATCAATAGGGGTTGGAACATTGTTAACACAAGGGTCAGCACCAATAATAAGCTGGGCATAGGTTGGCCATGAGAGGTTACATGATTTCAAGCCAATCCCAGGTATCCCATGGCCTGATCATGCCGCAGTGACAGACACTGATGGATGTATCCTGTTCTTCTCACTAGGAATGTCCTTTTGGTCTTGCTAAGCTGTGACCAATCTTGATTAGCTCGCAACATGGAGACACTCAGACCAGACCCTGAAACACATCAAAGACTTCTACATTGATAAGACAATGCAGGCCTGCTGACTACACAACATATGGCCTAGCAGGGGGGCCACCTGTACCAATCTCAGTTACTAACTAATTAACCCTTTCCTAACCATTTTGCATTCTGCTCCTTTGCCACGTAGGCGTTTTAATACTTTACTGAAAACTGACTACAAAGGCATTTCATTAAAGGGGCACTACGTATAAATTCTCATCCCCCCCTTTTATCATTCCATGATAACTAATTTTCGCTCACTCAGCAGTTCTGCCTGAGCAGAGTCTCATACTCGAATTTGTTCCATTGCTACCTGACAGCAAATTTTGACGTAAGCAACGATCAGGCCAAAAGTAAATATTGCTACAATTAGATTAATTAGTCCGTGCATCAAATACGATCCCAATGAGCCACTGAGAAGCCATTCTAACCAACCTTCTCCTGAGGTTTGGTGTAATTTTGTTACAGCTTTCTGTATATGCTCAGCCAGATTAGTTATATTTTCCGAGTTATCTGGTATGCAGGTGCAGCATTCTGATCCAATCAGTGCACATGTTCCCCCTTTTGCGGCTAACAGGTAGTCTAGAGCCATGCGATTCTGCAAGGCCACTGTCCGAATGGCTATCATTTCTGCATTAATATCCTTCATGCTACTGCAGTTTCATTGGCTACATCCTCTAATACCGAAGCCACCTGCCGAATTTCCTTGATTGTCCTGGCTACCCCATACCCGGGAAACAAAATAGCGAAATATCGCTCCGTTTCTGTAATTGCCCTTTTTGGCCTATAATGGTGGTGATCCGCTAGGGAAGGCAAGTCATAAACATATGGTACTACATTTCCGAAATAGCAGGACCCGATCCAGTTCTGAGGCAACCATGGGTATGCCTTATGGCCGCATATGAAATATGTCTCATTATATGCAGTTACATTTCCCTCTTTAGCCATATATATAAAAGGCTGAGAGTCAAGGTGATTACACGGCAACCCACTGGTTTTATTAAGCGTTGGGGCCCACTGGCCCTGGAACATGCCCTGAGTAGTCAGGTTGACTATGGGCGGTAGCCAATAGTGGGTGGTGCTGCAATCACTATGTCCCATAAAAGGGCCATTATTTGGGGCATTCTTATTCCAACATATCGTCCCGTTTGGTCTAGACGTGTTGGTCAAGAGCAGGAACGGGGGCTTATGGGCTTGATTTTAATTAGGCTGGTACCATCCTCTAAACTCATTAAGACTATACCCCGCTGATGCCCATTCTATTGTTTCCGGGGTTCCTATCGCATTTCCCGAATTGTTTAGTCTTATGACCCATTCCGCAGATTCATGGGACGTAAAGGGAATCGGCTTTAAAGGGATACCTCCCTTGGAATGGATAGGAATGTGGGAACACACCCAACAGCTAGAGATACCCTGCCGTTTGGCATACACATAACTCATGTACAGGAAGGTGTTAACGTGCAGTTCGCGCTTTTGGAGTTGGAGATCTCTCTTACATCTCTGTAGCAGAGAACCCTCTAATCTTAGATAGTTAAAAATCTCTATGGGGGCTAACCCATTACGCTTTCTCCCTTGGTTAAATCTCAGGTACCGAACATACCTCTGTGTATCTCTCTCTTGTTTACGCAGCTCAGGGGTCTTTTCCCCTTCACGTTTACAAACATAATCATATTTGCACTCAGTCCAATAACAAGGTATTCGTCCATGCGATATTCCGAACTCTATCGAGCGGCGGGGCTGCCTCAGGAGCCCGGCGCATCCGTCTGTCCAGGTGATGTTCCACCTTCCGAATCCGTCTGGGTCATTATCATTACATCGAAGTACGTCTCCTTTGCATAGGTGGTGTATGTGCTGAGGCTGGTCCCGTCGACATGTTCTCTCTTTGGTTACTCCCAGTGTCAGCAAGAGTTCAAGGCAGAAGATCCAAGGGAAGACTTTCATAACTGGTCACGATACCTATATAGGGAAGATTTCTTAGAAGAAAAGAGAAGTTAGCATTTTAAGTTTGAGACGTGGGACTGATAGTTTTACAGTGGTGGAGGTGAACCCAAGCACTCTTCCCCTCTACCTTCACAGCGGTAGGGGTGGTGAGTAGAACCTGATAGGGCCCCTCCCAACGAGGTTCCAGTCCTTTCCTTGTCCAATTCCTGATTAACACGTACGTTCCCGGTTCAATTTTAGATGGACTGGCTATAGGAGGAAGTTCGACGTAGGCAGCTCGTACCCGAGAGTGGAGGCTTCTCAATGCCTTAGTTAATGACAAAATATAATTAGTCATTTCTGTCGTCATGTGGTGAAAGTGGACAGTTTTCGGAACATTTTGATTCCACGGGGTCATGAGGGGTCTCCCGCATATAATTTCAGCAGGACTTAACCGTCCTACCCCAGCCGGGGTAGCACGTATCTGAAATAAGGCGATAGGAAGAAGTTTAAGCCAAGTAGTACCAGTCTCTGCCTGCAGTTTAGCCAGTTTATATTTCAAAGTCTGATTAGCTCGTTCGACCAACCCAGCGGCCTGTGGCCTGTAGGCACAGTGTAACTGTTGTTTAATGCCCATTTGGGTGCAGAATTCCTTGTTCACCTGACCCACAAAATGAGGGCCGTTATCTGAACTCAATTGATTTGGGATTCCGTATCTAGGGATGATCTCTTTCATCAGAACTTTTACAACAGTGGAGGCTTTGTTATCTGTTGTCGGATAGGCCTCTATCCATTTACTAAATACATCAACAATAACTAGGACATATTTATAACCCTGACATCTTTGCAACTCAATGAAGTCCATCTGGAGGGTCTCAAAGGGACCTTCCGGCAAAGGGGTCGTTCCCCATTCGCAAGGCACCCCCTTCCCAGGGTTGTATTGTTGACAAATGAGACAGCGACTGCTAATACTCTGGGCTAGGGCTTGCAACCTAGGATGCCACCAAGTGGCCAGCAGCGTACCACTAACAGCTTTGGCACCACAATGAGTTGCAAAGTGTACACATTCAATAACCCATACTGCTAATTCATCTGACATACAGGTCTGCCCCACAGGGGTAACCCATAATTTAGATTCACAGTCATAAGTACAACCAAGTTGTTTCCACAATTGTTTATCACAGTCAGGAGCGTCCTCCTGTAATTTAATGACGTCTTGGATGGTTGGCATTGGCTTTTCAGAGGGGGACTTGTTCTGTTTTGCGCTTTTAGTCTGATTCATCATTCTAGTGACAACCACCCTCTGTGTCTGGGACGCTTCCTTAGCTTCCTGATCAGCATATCTATTCCTTATATCTACTGGGGTCTGTCCTGTCGTGAGGGCGGAGCATTTTATAACTGAAATCTGTCTTGGTCGCATAAGGGCTTGTAACAAATCTGAGACTAACTTCTGATGGGAAATCTGAGTGCCTGCAGAAGTCAGAAACCCTCTGTTTTTCCATAACTGTCCAAAATCGTGAACTGCTCCGAAAGCCGATCTCGAATCAGTATACACATTAACCCTTTGGTCTTTTCCGAGGACACAAGCTCTTTTCAGTGCAAACAGCTCCGCCTGTTGGGCAGAATATGGAAATTCAAAAGCAGCAGATTCGACAGTTTCACCGTCCTGGTCCAGGATTGCATATCCAGAAAGTTTCTCTCCAAATGAACCAATAGAGGCACTCGCATCTACGTACATAGTTATGTCCGGATCCTTAATTGGGACATCAGATAGATCGTCTCTGACAGAAGTGTCTTCCTTAATTAAAGATAAACAATCGTGTCCTGGGTCAGTCTGTTCAAGGGGTGGCTCTGTGAGAAAACATGCTGGGTTGATGGTAGTACAATGTTTAAATTGCAGCTTAGGATTATTCAACAGATATATCTCATACTTATTTTGTCGAGCCATGGTAAGATGTTGAGTCTGCAGCTGGCCCAATAATGCGGTTACCGAGTGAGAACTGTATACTGTAATGTCCTGTTGTAAAGTCAGATTAGCAGCCGACTGTAGGCTATTGTAAATGGCCGTTAAAATCTGAGTACAAACTGGATGTCCTAGTGCTACTGGATCTAACTTCGAGGAGTAGTACGCTACCAGTCTATGCTTGTCTCCATGTTTTTGAGTTAAAACAGCAGTTGAGCAATCAGTGACGATAGTACAGTACAACTGAAATGGTCTGTCATTCAGCGTCTCCCCAATGCGGGTACTTGTGACAAAGCTTCCTATAATCTCTTTTTTTTTATTCGTTCACGGGATGTGGGCGTCGCTGGCAAGGCCAGCATTTATTGCCCATCCCTAATTTCCCTTGAGAAGGTGGTGGTGAGCCGCTTTCTTGAACCGCTACATTTCGTGTGGTGACGGTTCTCCCACAGTGCTGTTAGGAAGGGAGTTCCAAGATTTTGACCCAGCGACAATGAAGGAACGGCGATATATTTCCAAATCGGGATGGTGTGTGCCTTGGAGGGGAACATGCAGGTGGTGTTGTTCCCATGTGCCTGCTGCTCTTGTCCTTCTAGGTGGTAGAGGTCGCGGGTTTGGGAGGTGCTGTCGAAGAAGCCTTGGCGAGTTGCTGCAGTGCATCCTGTGGATGGTGCACACTGCAGCCACAGTGCGCCGGTGGTGAAGGGAGTGAATGTTTAGGGTGGTGGATGGGGTGCCAATCAAGCGGGCTGCTTTATCTTGGATGGTGTCGAGCTTCTTGAGTGTTTTGGAGCTGCACTCATCCAAGCAAGTGGAGAGTATTCCATCACACTCCTGACTTGTGCCTTTTAGATGGTGGAAAGGCTTTGGGGAGTCAGGAGGTGAGTCACTCGCCGCAGAATACCCAGCCTCTGACCTGCTCTCGTAGCCACAGTATTTATATGGCTGGTCCAGTTAAGTTTCTGGTCAATGGTGACCCCCAGGATGTTGATGGTTGGGGTTTCGGCGATGGTAATGCCGTTGAATGTAAAGGGGAGGTGGGTAGACTCTCTTGTTGGAGATGGTCATTGCCTGGCACTTGTCTGTCGCGAATGTTACTTGCCACTTATGAGCCCAAGCTTGGATGTTGTCCAGGTCTTGCTGCATGCGGGCTCGGACTGCTTCATTATTTGAGGGGTTGCGAATGGAACTGAACACTGTGCAGTCATCAGCGAACATCCCCACTTCTGACCTTGTGATGGAGGGAAGGTCATTGATGAAGCAGCTGAAGATGGTTGGGCCGAGGACACTGCCCTGAGGAACTCCTGCAGCAATGTCCTGGGGCTGAGATGATTGACCTCCCACAACCACTACCATCTTCCTTTGTGCTAGGTATAACTCCAGCCACTGGAGAGTTTTCCCCCTGATTCCCATTGACTTCAATTTTACTAGGGCTCCTTGTGCCACACTCGGTCAAATGCTGCCTTGATGTCAAGGGCAGTCACTCTCACCTCACCTCTGGAATTCAGCTCTTTTGTCCATGTTTGGACCAAGGCTGTAATGAGGTCTGGAGCCGAGTGGTCCTGGCGGAACCCAAACTGAGCATCGGTGAGCAGGTTATTGGTGAGTAAGTGCCGCTTGATAGCACTGTCGACGACACCTTCCATCACTTTGCTGATGATTGAGAGTAGACTGATGGGGCGGTAATTGGCCGGATTGGATTTGTCCTGCTTTTTGTGAACAGGACATACCTGGGCAATTTTCCACATTGTCGGGTAGATGCCAGTGTTGTAGCTGTACTGGAACAGCTTGGCTAGAGGCGCAGCTAGTTCTGGAGCACAAGTCTTCAGCACGACAGCTGGGATGTTGTCGGGGCCCATAGCCTTTGTTGTATCCAGTGCACTCAGCCGTTTCTTGATATTACGTGGAGTGAATCGAATTGGCCGAAGACTGGCTTCCATGGTGGTGGGGATATCGGGAGGAGGCCGAGATGGATCATCCACTCGGCACTTCTGGCTGAAGATGGTTGCAAACGCTTCAGCCTTGTCTTTTCCACTCACGTGCTGGACTCCGCCATCATTGAGGATGGGGATGTTTGCAGAGCCTCCTCCTCCCGTTAGTTGTTTAATTGTCCACCACCATTCACGACTGGATGTGGCAGGACTGAAGAGCTTTGATCTGATCCGTTGGTTGTGGAATCGCTTAGCTCTGTCTATAGCATGTTGCTTCTGCTGTTTAGCATCCATGTTGTCCTGAGTTGTAGCTTCACACCTCATTTTTAGGTACGCCTGGTGCTGCTCCTGGCATGCTCTTCTACACTCCTCATTGAACCAGGGTTGATCCCCTGGCTTGTTGGTAATGGTGGAGTGAGGAATATGCCGGTCCATGAGGTTACAGATTGTGCTGGAATAGAATTCTGCTGCTGATGATGGCCCACAGCGCCTCATAGATGCCAAGTTTTGAGCTGCCAGATCTGTTCTGAATCTGTCCCATTTTGCACGGTCGTAGTGTCACACAACACGTTGGATGGTGTCCTCAGTGCGAAGACGGGACTTCATCTCCACGAGGTCACTCCTACCAATACTGTCATGCACAGATGCATTTGCGACAGGTAGATTGGTGAGGACGAGGTCAAGGAAATTGTTCCCTCGTGTTGGTTCGCTCACCCCTGCCGCAGGCCCAGTCTCGGAGCTATGTCCTTCAGGACTCGGCCAGTAGTGGTGCTACCGAGCCACTCTTTGTGATGGACATTGAAGTCCCCCACCCAGAGTAAATTCTGTGCCGTTGCTTCCCTCAGTGCTTCCTCCAAGTGGTGCTCAACATGGAGGAGGACTGATTCATCAGCTGAGGGAGGACGGTTGGTGGTAATCAGCAGGAGGTTTCCTTGCCCATGTTTGAACTGATGCCATGAGATTTCATGGGGTCCAGAGTCAATGTTGAGGACTCCCACGGTGCCGCCACCTCTGGTGGGTCTGTCCTGCCAGTGGGACAGGACATACCCAGGGATGGTGATGGAAGAGTCTGGGACTTTGGCTGAAAGATATGATTCTGGCTATTGCTTGACTCGTCTGTGGGACAGCTCTCCCAATTTTGGCACAAGTCCCCAGATGTTAGTAAGGAGGACCTTGCAGGGTCGACTGGGCTTGGTATTTTGCCGTTGTTGTGTCCAGTGCCTCGTGGTCCGTCCGGTTTTACTCTTGTTATGACTTTTCGTAGCGAGATTTTACAACTGAGTGGCTTGCTAGGCCATTTCAGAGGGCAATTAAGAGTCAAGCACATTGCTGTGGGTCTGGAGTCACATATTGGCCAGACCGGGTAAGGACGGCAGTTTTTCCTTCCCTAAAGGATATTAGTGAACCAGGTGGGTTTTTACGACAATCCGGTCGTTTTAATGGCCATCATTACTGATACTAGTATTTTAATTCCAGATTTTTTTAATTTAATTAATTGAATTTAAATTCGCCAGCTGCCGTGGCGGGATTTGAATTCATGACTCTGGATTTTAGGCTATGGTCTCTGGATTCCTATTCCAGTAACATAACCACTATGTTACCGTACTCTGAAATGCTCTTAAGGCGTCGGAATCTAGTTGAATTTCGCCCTCTAAGCTGGTGTATGGCGTTAATAATTTCGTGTCCAAGGCAATGTTAGGGATCCACTGTCTTCAATAGTTTACCATTCCCATCCACTGACGTACCTCCTTTGCAGTGCGAGGTACAGGGAATTGACAGATTGGTTCAATCCTGCTTCTTTCTAAGCTTCGCTCGGTTGCTGAGAGCATGACTCCAAGAAACTTAGCCCTCTGTTGGCCCACCAGTACTTTCGATTGGGATACTATGTACCCTAGCGAGGATAAGTGATTTACCAGTTGGGCAGTGTCTTCCCGGTTACTCTGCTCATCAGGGTTGGCTATCAACAGATCATCCACATACTGGACTAGAGCAGACCCTTGTTTTAAAGTCAATGTCTGTAATTGCTCCTGTAAGCATCTAGAAAATAACGTTGGGGAGTTAACGAAGCCTTGTGGCAGTCGGGTCCACGTATATTGCTGTCCCTTGTAAGTGAAGGAAAAAAGATACTGGCTAGATGGGTCCAGCGGCAAAGCGAAAAAGGCGTGTTGAAGATCGACTACTGCAAAGACTTTGGCTGTTGCAGGAACTTGAGCCAGAATGTGAGCTGGATTGGACACTAGAGCATGCAGCGGCTGTACAATGGCATTGATTGATCGCAAATCCTGTACTAATCTGTACTGGTTTGGCTTGCCTGGCTTCGGAACTGCCAGTATGGGCGTGTTACACGGGGACTGACATTTGATCAAAATCCCTTGCGTTAACAACCCAGCGATCAGTTTGTCAATGCTTGGTATCGCCTGTTGCTTTGGTGGATATTGTCGAATAGAGGGTAGTGCAACATCTTCCTGCAGGGCAATATGAATAGGAGTCATTTTAACGCATCCTACCTGTGTGGGATCCTCCGCCCACACTTGCGGATTAACATATTCTGGTTTTTCATTGCCCACATGGTGGCGCAATTGTGCCCTGTTAACCCTTGGTGTCTGGTAAAACAGAATCGCCCGGCCGCATGACAGGGTCTGTTTCTGTCGGTTATTTGGATCAGCTTGTTAGACTGTCTGTTTTACCATGGGTCCTAAATCTTTCGGATGATACGGGTAATTCACCTCCCGGGTGATATGTGGAGCTCCCTTTATTTCAAAGTATCCTGGATCCCATCCCATTGTTTTCGCAGCACCCCGAGTGATGTAACCTGTAGTAGGTGCTTCCTTCCATAACTCTGAGGGGATCTCAACATACTCTGCTCTCCCTTCTGGACCTGTAACCATAGCCCGACGGATAACTTCCCATTCCGTTCCTACACAGCTTCGGTAAAAGTCCTCCAATTACTTATTTTTCCCACTCATATCGTAAGCCAAGGTTACATGAAGGGAACCCTCATCTTTGAAGTCGAGAGACCACCATTGTAGGGTGATGGAAACATAACACTGCATTTTGGGGGCCCATGGTTTCACAGTCAGTCCTTCGTCCCCGCATTCAATGCTCAGGCGGAATGTACATAGCAAGTCTCTCGCCATGAGGTTACAGTCTAATCCACTTGTAATTACAAATTGCTGTTTCACTGACTAATTGGCTCACTTGTCCCTGAAAACCAGACAGACTCTGTCTTTCCCCAGACTCAGGGAGTTTGAGTTCCGATCGGACAGATGACATGGTTGCTCCAGTGTCTACCAAGAATGTATGTGGGTTTCCTTTAATCATTCGTGACAGAACGGCTCCTGCTCTGACTGGATCCCGTTTACCACAAGGTTAGCTAGTCAATACTGGGGGAACGGATTATTTTGGGAAAAGTCCGTATATCTTCCTCGTCCTCGATTCCCTTGCCAACCTCTTCTTCGCTGCCCCTGCATATGGCCCCCTCTTCCCTGTCTATGGGAGGGACATTCCTTGCTCCAGTGGCCTAGCTGACCACAATTGAAACAGGCATCTGACCCTGTTTGTCTCCCTCCTCCCCTTCTCGCTTCAAAATTACGTCTCAGGGGAACGTAGGGTGGGCCATAGTTAGGGGCGGTTAGGGTGTGTATCGTACCCATACCCTTCTCCGTCAACCCATCCTGGGATACAACACTGAGGCTCCATCTGATATCCTGTTCTGTCTGGGGTGCATTTCGGCTCTTCCTTTTTCACCACATACTCAGTTTTGACTCTAACATGGGCCTGACCTTCTTGGTATTTATTATCCTTCCAGTAATATTTCACTGCCCTCGTCATCTGGCTGGGGCTGTTTTCTGACCAGTTCTTATTATTAGTTCTAATTGTCTCAGCTAACTGAGCCGGCAGGCAGTTCAGTAGCATAGCACAGTATTGTGGTGAGTTTCTTCCCTCGCGATACGCTACATCTCCTGATTGATTCTGGTACATTTCAGAGAATCTTTCCAAATATTCGTCTGCTCCCTCGCCCTTTTTAGGCTTGGTGTCTAAGATCTTAGTTATGTCAATTGGTTTTTGTAGAGTAGTACTAAAGGCAACCAAAAGACGCTGCTGGCGTTCATTATCATCGTTTGGTATCTGTTGCTCCAGTTCAACATGAGTCCGGACAATCAAATGGTCCAGGAATTTAGTATGTTCAGCAGGGGTTAAAACCTGCTGTATTAGCGACCATAAGTCCCTTGATTCTGCATGATAGACGGAACTAGTAGTTCGAAGAAAGTCTACAAAGGAGGTAGGTGATTTTCTCCTATCCGGCACCCCGGTTAGAATGGCCATTATTTCGTGGGGTTTCCATGGACAGTACACATCTATCATTTGGGGATTGCCGGCTGCTCCGGCGTTAGCCAGGACATAGGCGGGATTAGGCATCTGTCTCATTGGTAACTGACGAGGGGTCGATTCATACCGAACTAGTGTCTCAGTACAAGGTTCTGAGTCTAGCAATGTCAAGTCGTCTCCTGCTGTTCCACTGTCTGTGTCTCTAAGTTCCTGACTGTCCAGTCTCTGATCTCTCTGCTGTCTTAAACTAAGTGGGCTGGCTGAGAATTTAAATGTTGGAGCCCATAATTCCCTAGTTTTACTTCTGTTACGGGAGGAGACCGGGGATACAGTTTGAGACATTATCACAGAGGTTTGAACAGTCGGTCCCGTAGGCACTGAAGAATAGATGTTACTGTACTCAGGAGGGGCACTAGGATCCTGGGGAGCTACGTGGGACCTACAATTTCACTCATCCAAATCATCACCGTCTCCCCCAGCAAAGGCAAGGTCAATCATTGGATTACATAATCCACTTTTCTCAACTCATAGAGTTATACAGCACGGATAGAGGCCCTTCGGCCCATCGTGTCCGCACCGGCCATCAAGCCCTGTCTACTCTAATCCAATATTCCAGCATTTGGTCCGTAGCCTTGTATGCTATGGCATTTCAAGTGCTAATCCAAATGCTTCTTGAATGTTATGAGGGTTCCTGCCTCCACAACCCTTTCAGGCAGTGGGTTCCAGACTCCAACCACCCTCTGGGTGAAAAAGTTCTTTCTCAAATCCCCTCTAAACCTCCCGCCTTTTACCTTGAATCTATGTCCCCTTGTTATAGAACCCTCAACGAAGGGAAAAAGCTCCTTAGTATCCATCCTATCTGTGCCCCTCATAATTTTGTACACCTCAATCATGTCCCCCCTCAGCCTCCTCTGCTCCAAGGAAAACAAACCCAATCTTCCCAGTCTCTCTTCATAGCTGAAGCGCTCCAGCCCTGGTAACATCCTGGTGAATCTCCTCTGCACCCTCTCCAAAGCGATCACATCCTTCCTGTAGTGCGGCGACCAGAACTGCACACAGTACTCCAGCTGTGGCCTAACTGTTTTGGGCTCGCCCGAAGTCTTTTCAGACTCCTGTTTAGAGCGTTTTTCATGAGCACATTGTCCTTTTAGGACTTCTACAGACTTGACTACCCCTTCTTCAGTGAGTCCTATCCCTAACTTCAACGCGTTATCCTGCCAACTTGCTAATAACGAAGCTCCTTTTATTTCTTGACAGTACTGTCTCCATCAAGCAATTAACCCTTTGGCTGGTTTGCCTCTATTACTTTTCCAAATTAATTCCTGTGCTTTATTGGCAGTATCTAGGTCTTTAGTTCCTCCCAATGGCCATTGTTCATTCCCCAGTTTTTTATTCAACCCGCCTGACAATTGTCTAAATTGTTTTGCCTTGTCCGGATATTTTTCACACAAAGTCTGTAGGCACTATACGGTTCCGCAGTGGCATACAGACAATTACGCATTCTATGTCCCGTTTTCCTTTACTCTTAGTCAACTAGTTAATACAACCGTATTCGATAAGAATTCAAGGATGGACCTGACTCCTTGTGCCTCACAATCCTAAGTGCCCTTGTTCTCTACGCCCAATTCAGGGTCCTGACCTTCGCGTGGGGGATCTCCCCTCTTAACAACTGGTCTAAGGCTGCGAGTTTGAGACAGGCACTTCCTTCCTTAGTCGATCAGCACAAGCAATCAGTTCCTGTTCATACCCAATCACCAGGAACTCGAACTCTAACCCTCAGCGATAATTTGATCACTGACTCGAAGTTCCGGTTTATATCCAATCACCAGGAACTCGAACTCTAACTCTCAGCGATAATTTGATCACTGACTCGAAGTTCCGGTTTATATCCAATCACCAGGAACTCGAACTCTAACTCTCAGCGATAATTTTATCACTGACCCTCAGTGATAGTTCGACCACTGACCTACCGCATACAAATTACTCCCTCAGTACATGTACTGACCCTCAGTGATATCCGACCACTGACCTCTTCCTGCTATTTCTGTGCATTCGCCAGACTGACCTGAATCTCGTAAGGACGCCACACGAGTGTTAGCGATTGGACGATTCGTCGTCAGACTTAACAGATTCAGGAAAGCCGATATAGTAAAGAAAGTTTTACTCACATCGGGCGCGCTCTCTCCTTCCTCCGTGTCCAAGACAAATCCACCTCTTACTCCGCGAACTCTCGGTGAACGACCATTGAGATCCCCGTACGGGCCACCAAATGATGAACTGGATTCTTTTTTTCCCCTCAGTCTGGTTCAGCAAACACTGAGTCGAATACACCTATAAAGTTCTACACAACTTTAATAGCAGGACTTAGTCTGTAGCTTCGATTCAGACTCCTGAGGGAGTCCGGACGATTCTAAAAGAGTAAGAAGACAAAGACACATACAGAAATTCATACCTTTATACAGATCAATAGGGGTTTGAACATCGTTAACGCAAGGGTCAACACCAATCATAAGCTGGGCATAGGTTGCCGGCCAATCATAGATAGTCCATGTGCTGATCATGCCGCAATTAGACATCAAAGGGGATACCTCCTTATCTTCCAACTTGGAATGTCCTTTTGGTCTTGCTAAGCTGTTACCAATATTGATTCGCTCGCTGCATGGAGACACTCAGACCAGAACCTGAATCACATCAAAGAATTCTACATTGATAAGAGAATGCAGGCCTGCTGACTACGCAAACATATGGCCTAGAAGGGGGGACCCCTCTACCAACCTCAGCTACCAACTAATTAACCCTTGCCTAACCATTTTGCATCCTGCTCCTTTGCCACGTAGGCATTTTAATACTTTTCCGAAAACTGACTATATAGACATTTCATTAAAGGGCACTACGTAGGCATTCTCAGGGAGACTGGAGAAGCTGGGGTTGTTCTGTTAGACCAGAGAAGGTTAAGATGAGATTTAAAAGATGTGTTCGAATTCACAAACGCTTATGATAGAGTAAAAGAGTAAAAAGGGGCTCATGGGGTTGGAGGTAATATATTAGCATGGTTAGAGGGTTGTTTCACGGACAGAAAACAGAGAGTTTTGATCAACGGGTCATATTCAGGTTGGCAGGTTGTAACTAGTGGGGTGCTGCAAGGATTCATGCTTGGGCCTCAGCTTTTTACAATCCATATTAATAACTTAGATGAAGGAACCGAGTGTAATGTATCCAGGTTTGCTGACGATACAAAGCTAGGTGGGAAAATAAGATGTGAGGAGGACACAAAGTGTCTGCTAAGGGATATAAACAGGTTAAATGAGTGGGCAAGTCGATGATTAATTGGAGACATGACATGTGGTGAGTGGAGCAGACTTGAAGGAACAGGTAACTTTAGACCCGTGGTTACCAAAGCTCTCAACAACCAAGGGTTTTCCATGCCTCATGTCTGGGTCTGATGGAGACTAATTGATGGGGATTGATTGCTATTATTAGTCTAAAACTCTGTTCTTAACGTGTTATGTGACTACCAGGAAGGTAGACGGCGAGCAAGATGTACATTAATCTTTATTCTAGCAATTCCGATGTTCTTATTTATGTTCGTCTGCAAAACCAATGCCTCGAGTCGCGCTTGTCCAACATGGCGGGGTGGGGGTGGAGGGGTGGGGCGGTTGCTGTAGTGGAAGGAAGAGGCTCTGGGTTTGGGCTCCCTCTATCAGATCCAAGCATTTACACCAAACATTGGACTTAAAGCTTCCCAGATTGTTGCTGGTATCACAACTTTATTGCTGGAGTCCCCAGTGATTCTCAAAGTGTGCCCGCAAAACTGATAGCGACGTTCTAGTTTGTTGCTGTCCTCCTTGGAGTCGGAGCTGCTGAAATGCTTCTTTTCCTGCTGTGTTTTCATTATCATCTCTCTGCTCACTCTGCACTGCTTTGATCCTGGTTGGCCCTCTGCAATCTCCAGGTAGGTTTAGTCTATGGATCTGGATGTGAGCCTGTCTCGGTTTCAGCTTTAGGTGCGTGCAGTCCACTTGCCCTACAGTGGATGAAACAATACAAACTCTGATCGGGAAACACCATAAACTTTAGTTAATTAGTCTCCCTTCTCTCCCCTCTTCCCCAACACGTTTGGTAATGACACATTAACACAATAGTCAAGAATTTTTGAAAGATCCTCATTACGAAAGTGAACAAATAAAGTCAGTTTGCAGACAGCCGAAACGGTGGGCCTTTATCTTAAGGCAGGGGCGGCGAGGCCATGGAGGGATCTGAATTTTAAAATCGAGGCGTTGCAGCACCGGAAGCCGATGTAGTTCAGTGAGCACAGGTGGGATGGGTTTGCAAGAATTGGTGCGAGTTAACGGCAGCAGAGATTTTTGTTGGCTCAAGTATAGACGGTAGAAGATGGGAGACCGGCTCGGAGAGCACTGGTAAAGTCGAGTCTCGAGGTGGTAAGGTCATAGATAAGGGTTTCAGCAGCAGATGAGGTGGAGATGGGAATTGTTACGGAAGTGGAAGTGGGCGGTCTTGGCGATTGGGCAGATATGTGGTTGGAAGCTCATCTTCGGGTCACAAAGGCCACCAATTTACATTTTTTTCTAATTTGACAGTTTTCAATTAATCCACAGTAAGATTTGTAGATGTGGGCCTGGTGGTGTCTGCCAGCGGTTAATAATATAGGTGTCATCATCATAACGCGCACATGATATTTATTATCAAGTTAACCAGCTCGTTAGCTTGTTCCTTGAGTTTTGCAACTTATACGGCCGGTTGAACTGAATTTTAAAGTCACTGAAATAAATCAACTTGACTCACTCCCCTGCTACATTTATTTACAAACCTTCTCATTCGTGGAATAAATGAGTTCTGTTGATCTCAATGGAAGGGAAAACCATATGGGCTATACAATGGGCGACCGATCGCACAGCTTCCGTTTTACACTACCGCCAGGAGTTAAAATTCTTCCCAGTCTATTATTAATGTTATACCTATTGTTAATGTTATACCTCGGCCTATACAGTCAGGAGGGAGTGGCCCTGGGAGTCCTAAACAGTGACTCTGGACCCCATGAAATCTCATGGCATCAGGTCATACATGGGCAAGGAAACCTCCTGCTGATTATCACATACCGCCCTCCCTCAGCTGATGAATCAGTCCTCCTGCATTTTGAACATCACTTGGAGGAAGCACTGAGGGTAGTACGGGAACAGATGTAATCTGGGTTGGGGACTTCAATGTCCATCACCAAGAGTGACTCTGCAGCACCACTACTGACCGAGCTGGCCGAGTCCTGAAGGATATAGCTGCCAGGCTGGGCCTGCGGCAGGTGGTAAGCGAAACAACACAAGGGAAAAACTTACTTGAAATCGACCTCACCAATTTACCTGTCGCAAATGCATCTGTCCATGACAATATTGGTAGGAGTGACCACCGCACAGTTCTCGTGGAGACGAAGTCTCATGTTCGCACTGAGGATACCATCCAACGTGTTGTGTGCTCCTATCACCGTGCTAAATGGGATAGATTCAGAACAGATCTAGCAGCTCAAAACTTAGCTTCCATGAGGTGCTGTGGGCCATTTGCAGCAGCAGAATTGTATTCCAGCACAATCTGCAACCTCATGGCCAGGCATATTCCTCTCTACCATTACCAACAAGCCAGGGGATCAACCCTGGTTCAATGAGGAGTGTAGAAGAGCATGCCAAGAGCAGCACCAGGCGCATCTAAAAACGTGGTGCCAACCTGGTAAAGCTACAACTCAGGACTTCATGTATGGTTAACAGCGGAAGCAGCATGACATGGACAGAGCAAAGCGATTCCACAACCAACGGATCAGATCAAAGCTCTGCAGTCCTGCCACATCCAGTCGTGAATAGTGGTGGACAATTAAACAACTAACGGGAGGAGGAGGCTCTGCAAACATCCCCATCCTCAACCATGGTGGAGATGATCAGCACGTGAGTGCAAAAGACAAGACTGAAGCGTTTGCAAACATCTTTAGCCAGAAGTGCCGAGTGGATGACCCTTATCGGCCTCCTCCCGATATTCTCACCATCACAGAAGCCAGTCTTCAGCCAATTCGATTCACTCCACGTTATAATAAGAAACGGCTGAGTGCACTGGATTCAGCAAAGGCTATGGGCCCCGACAATATATTGGCTGTCGCGCTGAAAACGTGTGCTCCAGATCCAGCTGCGCCTCGAGCCAAGCTGTTCCAGTACAGGTACAGCACTGGCATCTACCAATGTGGAAAATTGCCCAGGTATGTCCTGTCCACAAAAAGCAGGACAAATCCGATCCGGCCAATTACCGCCCCATCAGTCTACTCTCAATCATCAGCAAATTGATGGAAGGTGTCGTCGATAGTCCTATGAAGTGGGATTTACTCGCCAATAACCTGCTCACCGATGCTCAGTCTTTGTTCCTCCAGGACCACTCGGCTCCAGACCTCATTACAGCCTTGGTGCAAACATGGACAAAGGAGCTGAATTCCAGAGGTGAGGTGAGAGTGACTGCACTTGACATCAAGGCAGCATTTCACCGAGTGTGGCACCAAGGAGCTCTAGTAGAATTGAAGTCAATGGCAATCAGGGGGAAAACTCTCCAGTGGCTGGTGTCATACCTAGCACAAAGGAAGATGGTAGTGTTTGTTGGAGGCCAATCATCTCAGCCCCAGGTCATTGCTGCAGGAGTTCCTCAGGGCAGTGTCCAAGGACCAACCATCTTCAGCTGCTTCATCAATGACCTTCCCTCCATCATAAGGTCAGAAATGGGGATGCTCACTGATGATTGCACAGTGTTCAGTTCCATTCGCAACCCCACAAATAATAAAGCAGTCCGAGCCCGCATGCAGCAAGACCTGGACAACATCCAGGCTTGGGCTCATAAGTGGCAAGTAACATTCGCGCCAGATAAGTGCCAGGCAATGACCATCTCCAACAAGAGAGAGTCTAAGCGCCTCCCCTTGACATTCAACGGCATTTCCATCGCCGAATCCCCCACCATCAACATCCTGGGGGTCACCATTGACCAGAAACTTAACTGGACCAGCCATATAAATACTGTGGCTTCGAGAGCAGGTCAGAGGCTGGGTATTCTGCGGCGAGTGACTCACCTCCTGACTCCCCAAAGCCTTTCCACCATCTACAAGGCACAAGTCAGGAGTGTGATGGAATACTCTCCACTTGCTTGGATGAGTGCAGCTCCAACAACAATCAAGAAGTTCGACACCATCCAAGATAAAGCAGCCCGCTTGATTGGCACCCCATCCCCCACCCTAAACGTTCACTCCCTTCACCACGGGCACACAGTGGCTGCAGTGTGTAACATCCACAGGATGTACTGCAGCAACTCGCCAAGGCTACTTCGACAGCACCTCCCAAACCCGCGACCTCTACCACCTAGAAGGACAAGAGCAGCAGGCACATGGGAACAACACCACGTGCACGTCCAAGTCACACACCATCCCGACTTGGAAGTATGTCGCCGTTCCTTCATCGTCGCTGGGTCAAAATCCTGGAACTCCCTTCCTAACAGCATTGTGGGAGAACCGTCACCACACGGACTGCAGCGGTTCAAGAAGGCGGCTCACCACCACCTTCTCAGGGGCAGTTAGGGATGGGCAATAAATGCCGGCCTCGTCACCGACGCCCACATCCCATGAACGAATAAAAAAAGTGCGTTCTTAACACAGCAGGGAGTGCATTCGTTTTATTAACTTTGTACATCCTGAGGTCAATCCACATAAAATATATCAGGACCTGTGAACCTTTTTTCCATCCCTCACCTCATCTTTTCATCTTTGCTAAACACCGAAATCAAGAACTTTTGCTTACTGCAGCACACCAAAAGATTTGCTTCCCCTTGACCTCTCTCGATCGAAGCTGAGGATTTGCATGGGTTCTGGGCTCAATTCCGACTGACACCATTTTTGTTTCGTGACAATTCCCCAAAGGAAAAGAGTGAGTGGAGAATGCGGGCATCGATCCCACTACCTCTCACATGCTAAGCGAGCGCTCTACCATTTGAGCTAATTCCCCAGTTGCTAGCATGGTATTGCCCTTCACAATGGTCGCTTCACACTCGCCTCCAAGCAGTGCCACGAATTGCCCCCTCCCTGAATATATTCAAGACTTTGCTCCAATCGGCGGTATTGAGCATCAGCAAGTGAGCAACAGCAGAACGGGAAGCCACAGTAATCGGCCTTGATCTAAATGCTGCTTATTCCAAAATCACATTCGCTACTTGGAGCCGGAATTAAACCAGCAACCTCAGGGTGACTCTGCTTTGTTTTCCACTATAGTCCTCTATTCTACCAGCTGAGCGATCGAAGGGAAGCAGCTAAGATCCTTCTGTTTGGTGATTGTTCACCGTTTTAAACTCCCCGACTCGTGCAGTCGCCTGCGCCTGACCGAGACGGACTCCGTACCTGCTCATACAGCAGCGCTGTCGGAGTGTACGCTGCTGCTTACTTATCACGACGTGGACCAATAGATACCCTATTGTGATATTGTACATCAGAAGATTGGTAGGTTCGAATCCTACCTGTTCAAAGGTTGCTGCAAACTTTTAGTTTATTACAAAATATACTTTACTTCATAAAATTTAAGAATACACAGAGATTAAATTAAATATCACAATTTCAAAGCAATAAAATTCAGATCGTATACAATATGATCCGAATATTACAATTATACCACGGTACATATTTTTTAATGCATTGTATACAATACCACGTGGGATGGCCTTACACCGTAGTCTTTCCCCATGGAGCCTTTGCGACGCCGCACCTCGCTTCAGTGCGTCCCGCAGCATGTACTCCTGGACCTTGGAGTGTGCCGGTCGGCAATACTCGGTCGTGGACAGCTCCCTCAGGTGGAAGAATGGATTCTACATTCTCGCGCATTCTCAGGGAGCACTCGACCAGAATCACAGATAGGTTACCGCAAGTAAGGAGGTCACTCGGCCCATCGAGTCCACACAGGCTCTATGCAAGTGCAATCCAGCTAGTCTCACTCCCCAGCCCCATCCCCGTAACCCTGCAAATGTTTTCCTTTCCAAGATTGAACCACCCCCTCGGGCAGTGTTTTCCAGATCCTAACCACTCGCTGTGCAAAAAAGCTTTTCCTCATGTCACCTTTGGTTCATTTGCCAATCACCTTAAATCTATGTCCTCTGGTCCTTGACCCTTCTGCCAACAGGAAGCGTTTCTCTCTATCTGCTCTATCTCGACCTTTCATGATTTTGAATACCTCTATCAAATCACCTCACAACTGTCTTTGTTCCAAAGAGAACAACCCCAGCTTCTCCAGTCTATCCACGTAACTAAAGTCCCTCATCCCTGGGATCATTGCAGTAAATCTCATCTGCACCCTCTCAAAGGCCTTCACATCTTTCCTAACGTGCGGTGCCCAGAAGTGGACACAATACTCCAGTTGTGGACGCACCATTATTTTGTAAAGGTTCATCATGACTTCCATACTTTTGTACTCTTTTTACAAAGCCCAGGATCCCGTATGTTTTTTTTTTAAATGCTTTCTCAACTTGCCCTGCCACCTTCAATGATTTGTGCATCCGTACCCCCAAATCCCTTTGATCCTGTATCCTTTTTACAATTGTGCCCTCTAGTTTACTTTGCTTCTCCTCGTTAATCCTACCGAAATGCATCACTTCGCATTTGTCTGCGTTAAATTACATTTGCCATGTGTCCGCCCATGCCACCAGCCTGTCTAGATCCTCTTGAAGTCCATCACTATCCTCCTCACTGTTCATTACCCTTCGAAGTTTTGTGTCATCTGCAAATTTTGAAATTGTGCCCCATACACCCGAATCCAAATCATTAATATCTATCAAGAATAAAACTGGTCCCATAACCGACCCCTGGGGAACATCACTCTACACCTCCCGCCAGTCCGAAAAACAACCGTTCACCACAAATCTATGTTTCCTGTCCCTTAGCCAATTCTGTGTCCATGTAGCTACTGCCCACTTTATTCCATATTTGAGGTTGTTTCTTGTAAATTGCCCTTCACCGTAGCTGTTTTGCACTCGCCTCCAAGCGGCTCCACGACCAGCAGAGAAATCTTGCCTTGGGTTGGCCCCCTCCCTGAATACAATCAATACCTTGCTCCAATCGGCGGCATCGAGCATCAACAAGTGAGCAACAGCAGAACGGGAAGCCACAGTAATCGTGAATGATGCTGAGAAGAGCCCGAGCCTGCGGAAGGCAGACGAGGTCACCGGAATGGAACAGCGGCCCCGAGCTTGAGGGAACAGCGAGAGCCCTATCTGTCTGTCTGACTGACTGATGGAAAACTTTTTTGACTGAAAGTGAGTGCGATTTGACGTGTTGTTACACAAAGGCACTCCCTGCTGGTGAGTAGAGCAAATGCTGGAGCAAAACAGCTGTGTTCGGGCAGACACAGAAAGCTTGAAGGTTTGAGAAAGGAAAAGAGGTGTCGACATGTTGGGCTGTCGGCTGCCTGGAAAGTTAAAAGAGCGGCCTTGAGCTAATTGCTGCTTAATCCAAAAGCGGACACGTTCCTTCAAACCGGAATTGAAACAGTGATTTAAGGATGACTTGGCTTTCAGTTTAATTCACTATTATTCTCAGCTCCTACCAGCTGAGCTATCGAAGGGAAGCAGCAAATGACTCTCTTTTTGGTGATTGTTCATCGTGCGCCTTTTGGCACTCCCTGGCCCGTGGAGTCACGGGTGCATGACTGAGACTGATTCGGTACCTACTCATACCGCAGCGCTGTGGGAGTGTGAGCTGTTACTTGCTCAGTGCACCCTGGGCCAGTGGAGCAGTGGATCACGTGTCTAATGACAAATCAGAAGATTGTCTGGTCAACTCCTACCTGGCTGGATCGTTTTTTCAACTGTCCATTACTTTATGACTTTAGATAGCTTGCAAACTGACCTAATTGGTAGTGCTGCCTGGCAGGCTCCACCGTAAGTGCTTTCTTAACACAGCAGGGAATGCATTAGTTTTATTAACTTTGTAAATCCTGAGTTCAATCCACAAAAAATGATATCAGGACGTGTGAAGCTTTTTTCCATCTCTCACCTCATCTTTCCATCTTTACTAAACACCAAAATCAAGAACTTTTGCTTAAAGCAGCACACTAAATGATTTGCTGCCCCTTGACCTCTCTTTATCGAAGCTTAGAATTTACGTGGGTTCTGGGCTCGCTGAAAACTGACACCATTTTTGTTTTGGGACAATTCCCGAAGGTAAAAAAGTGAGTGCAGAATGCGGTTATTGATTCCACTACTTCTCGCATGCTAAGTGGGCGGTTTACCATTTGAACTAATTCTCCAATTGCAGGAGCAAAATTGCCCTTCACAATGGTCGCTTCACACTCGTCTCCAAGCAACGCCAAGAATTGCCCCCTCCCTGAATGTATTCAATACTTTGCTCCAATCGGCGGTATCGAGCTTCAGCAAGTGAGCAACAGCAGAACGGGAAGCCACAGTGAGCGGCCTTGATCTAACTGCTGCTTATTCCAAAATCACATTCGCTACTTGGAGCCAGAATTAAACCAGCAACATACGGGTGACTCTGCTTTGTTTTCCACTATAGTCCTCTATTCTACCAGCTGAGCGATCGAAGGGAAGCAGCCAAGATCCTTCTGTTTGATGATTGTTCAGCGTTTTAAACTCCCCGACTCGTGCAGTCGCCCGGGCCTGACCGAGACCAACTCAGTACCTGCTCATACAGCAGCGCTGTCGGAGTGTACGCTGCTACTTACTTTTCACGACGTGTACCAGTGGATCAATGGAAACCCTATTGTGATATTATATATCAGAAGATTAGTAGGTCGAATCATACCTGGCTCAAAGGTTGCTGCAAACTTTTACTTTATGACAAAATATACTTTACTTCATAAAATTGAACAATATACAGAGATCAAATTAAATATCACAATTTCAAAGCAATATAATTCAGATCGTATACAATATGATCCCAATATTACAATTCACCCACGGTACAAATTTTTAATACATTCTATACAATACCACGTGAGACGGCCTTACAAAGTAGCCTCTCCCCATAGAGCCTTTGCGACGCCGCACCTCGCTTCAGTGAGTCCCGCAGCATGGACTCCTGCACCTTGGAGTGTGCCGGTCGGCAGCACTCGGTCCTGGACAGCTCCCTCAGGTGGAAGAATCGATCCTGCATTCTCGCGCATGCTCAGCGAGCACTCCACCAGAATCATGGAAAGGTGACCGGGCGGAAGGAGGCCATTCGGCCCATCGAGTCGGCGCCGGCACTAGGCAAGAGCAATCCAGCTAGTCCCACTCCCCCGCCCCATCCTTGTAGCCCTGCAAATGTTTTCCTTTCCATGATTGAACCACCCCCTCGGGCAGTGAATTGCAGATCCGAACCACTCGCTGTGTAAAAAAGTTTTTTCCTCATGTCACCTTTGGTTCTTTTGCCAATCAACTTTAATCGATGTTCTCTGGTCCTTGACCCTTCCGCCAACGGGAAGCGTTTCTCTGTATCTGCTCTATCTAGGCCCTTCATAATTTTGAATACCTCTATCAAATCTCTTCACAACCATCTCTGTTCCAAAGAGAACAACCCCAGCTTCTCCAGTCTATCCACGTAACTAAAACCCCTCCTCCATGGAATCATTCTAGTAAATCTCTTCTGCACCCTCTCTACGACCTTGACATCTTTCCTAAAGTGCGGTGCCCAGATGTGGACACAATGCACCAGTTGTGTCCGAACCAGTATTTTATAAAGGTTGCTCATGACTTCTATACTTTTATACTCTGTGCCTCTACTTATAAAGCCCAGGATCCCGTATGCTTTTTTAACTGGTTTCTCAACTTGCCCTGCCACCTTCAATGATTTGTGCATACGTACCCCCAAATCCCTCTGTTACTGTACCCCTTTTAGAATTGTGCCCTCTAGTTTACATTGTCTCTCCTCGTTAATCCTAACGAAATGCATCACATCGCTTTTGTCTGCGTTAAATTACATTTGCCATGTGTCCGCCAATGCCACCAGCCTGTCTATATCCTCTTGAAGTCCATCACTATCCTCCTCACTGTTCATTACCCTTCCAAGTTTTGTGTCATCTGCAAATTTTGAAATTGTGCCCCATACACCCAAGTCCAAATCATTAATATATATCAAGAAAAGCAATGGTCCCAGCACCGACCCCTGGGGAACACCACTCTACACCTCCCTTCAGTCGGAAAAACAACCATTCACCACGAATCTATGTTTCCTGTCCCTTAGTCAATGCAGTAACCATGTTGCTACTCCGTCTTTATTCCATATTTGAGGTTGTTTCTTGTAAATTGCCCTTCACAGTAACTGCTTTGCACTCGCCTCCAAGAAGCTCCACGACCAGCAGAGAAATCTTGCCTTGGGTTGGCCCCCTCCCTGAATACAATCAATACTTTACTCTATTCGGAGATATCGATCATCAGCAATTGAGTAACAGCATAACGGGAAGCAACAGTAATCGTGAATGATGCTGAGACGAGCCTGAGCCTGCAAAAGACAGACGAGGTCACTGGAAAGGAACAGCCGCCCCGAGCTTGAGGGGACAGTGAGAGCCCTGTCTGTCTCACTGACTGATCGAAGATTTGTTTTGCCTGAAAGTGAGTGCGGTTTGACGTGATGTTACTCAAAGGCACTCCCTGCTGGTGAGCAGAGGCAAGTGCTCGAGCAAAACAGCCGTGTTCGGGCCGGAACAGAAATTTATCAGGTTTGAGGAAGGAAAAGAGGTGTCGACATGTTGAGCTGTCGGCTGCCTGGAAAGTTAAAAGAGCGGCCTTGAGCTAATTGCTGCTTAATCCAAAAGCAGACACATTCCTTCAAACCGGAATTGAAACTGTGATCGAAGGATGACTTGGCTTTGAGTTTAATTAACTATTATTATCAGCTTCTACCAACTGAGCTATCGAAGGGAAGCAACAAATAACTGTCTTTTTCGTGATTGTTCATCGTGCGCCTTTTGGCACTCCCTGACCCGTGGAGTCACGGGTGCATGACCGAGACTGACTCGGTACCTGCTCATACCGCATTGCTGTGGGAGTGTGAGCTGCTACTTACTCTGCACACCCTGGAGCAGTGGATAACGTGTCTAATGACAAATCAGAAGATTGTCTGGTCAACTCCTACCTGGCTGGATTGTTTTTGGAAATTGCCCATTAATTTATGACTTTAGATAGTTTGCAAACTGTCCTAATTGGCAGTGCTGCCTGGCAGTCTCCACCGTAAGTGCGTTCTTAACACAGCAGGGAGTGCATTCGTTTTATTAACTTTGTAAATCCTGAGTTCAATCCACAGAAAAGATATCAGGACCTGTGAAGCTTTTTTCCATGTCTCACCTCATCTTTCCATCTTTGCTACACAACAAAATCAAAAACTTTTGCTTATTGTAGCACACCAAAAGATTTATTGCCCCTTGACCTCTCTGTATTGAAGCTTAAGATTTACGTGGGTTATGTGCTCGCGGACAACTGACAACATTTTTGTTTCGGGACAATTACCCAAGGTAAAAAAGGTGAGTGGAGAATGCAGGCATCGATCCCACTACCTCTTGCATGCTAAGCGAGCGATCTACCATTTGAGCTAACTCCCCAGTTATAGGGGAAACGTTGCCCTTCACAGTGGTCGCATCACACTCTCCTCCAAGCAGCGCCACGAATTTTCCCCTCCCTGAATATATTCAATACTTTGCTCCAATCTTTGGTATCGAGCATCAGCAAGTGAGCAACAGCAGAACGGGAAGCCACAGTAATCGTGAATGATGCTGAGAAGAGCCCGAGCCTGCGGAAGGCAGATGTGGTCAACAGAAAGGAACAGAGCCCCCACCCCTGCCACGAGCTTGAGGGAGCAGCGAGAGCCCAGTCTGTCTGACTGACTGACGAACTGATAGAAGGCTTTTTTGCCTGAAAGTGAGTGCGGTTTGATGTGCTGTTGCTCAAAGGCACTCCCTGCTGGTGAGCAGAGGCAAATGCTCGAGCAAAATCGCCGTGTTCGGGCAGACACAGAAAGATTTAAGGTTTGAGAAAGGAAAAGAGGTCTCCTGTGCCTCAGCACCAACATGTTAAGCTCTTGGCTGCCTGTAAAGTTTAGAAAGCGGCTTTGAGATAATTGCTGCTTGCCCCAAAAGCACACTGGCTTCTTCAAGCCAGAATTAAACCCACAACCTAAGGATGACTTTGCTTTGTTTTCGACCACAGTCCTCTACACTACCAGCTGAGCGATCGAAGGGAAGCGGCAAAGATTGCTCTCTTTGGTGATTGTTCACCGTGCGCCTTTTGACACTCAAGGACTCGTGGAATAGCGTCGGCATGACCGAGACTGACTCGTTACCTGCTCATACCGCAGCGCTGTGAGAGTGTGAGCTGCTCCTTATTCCGCGCACCCTGGGCCAGTGGAGCAATGGGGAACGTATCTAACTACAGATCAGAAGATTGCAGATTTGATGTCTAACTGGCTCGAAGGTTTCTGCACATTTTTTTAAAATTACAAAATATACTTTCGATCATAATATTTAACAATAGAGTTCAAAATAATTATCACAATTTCGAAACAATACAGTTCATAACAATACAACAGCGACCCACACAATACGATCCCAATATTTCAATTCAAACAATGTACATATCTTATAATACATGGTGACCAATAACACGTGGGATGGCCTTACAAGGTGCCTTTTCCGCATGCAGCTTTTGCACAGACTGCACCTCGGTTCAGTGCGTCCCATAGCACGTACTCCTGGACCTTGCAGTGTGCCAATCGGCAACACTCGGTCGTGGACAGCTCCTCAGCTGGAAGGCCAGCAGGTTTCTGGCGGAACAAAGGGCCTCCTTCATCGAGTTGATGGTCTTCCAGCAGCAGTTGATATCTGTCATCTGTCTCGGTGTGCGTCCGAGGGAATAGCCCGTAGAGCACAGCGTTCTGTGTTACCGAGGTGTTGGGGATGAGCCAGGACAGCTACCAATGCATCTCGCTCCACAACCAACTCACGATTGAAGGGACAGTCCATCTGGAGGTGGATGACCGTCTCGCCATGCTGCAGCGTCGAGGCCAGCTCTTGGTGGCGCTGAGATTCCGTGCATGTTGGAAGGACCACATGGAAGGGCATTTCTCACCACCATCCAGGCCACATCCAGGTGCCTGTTGGGCAATTGTAAACAATTTTACAACACCAAGTTATAGTCCAGCAATTTTATTTTAAATTCACAAGCTTTCGGAGGCTTCCTCCTTCCTCAGGTAAACGTTGGGCAGTTTCGGCGATGAGACGTTCTGCCAAATGTCATCGGCCGTCTGGTCGAGGAACTGCCCGATCGGATCCAGCCTGTCCTTTCCTTGCAGGACACCCAGAACCTTCCGTGCTGATCACTGTCTGGGGGCTTTGTGTTCAAAGGGTTTCCTCCTCATGAACTTCTCCACCTGGGACGGGTGGTGGGCGATGGTCCAGCTGCACGGGACGTCCTGCATCCGCTCGGCCAGTGTAGAAACTGAGAACGTAGTGAGTTTTCCGCAGGCTCCGTCTCTTCTCAGCATCATTCCTGATTACTGAGGCTTCCCGTTCTGCTGTTCTGGGGAATGAGGTGGGTCAAGCTGAGCAAGTTTCAATGGGGGAACATTTAGGGAACGGCAATCATAGTATCACGAGGTTTTGATTAGTTTTGGACAAGGACAAGGAGCAATCTAAATATTTAATTTCAGGAGTGACAATTTCAGTGGGTTGAGATCGGATCTGGCCAGGGTAAATTGGAATCAAAGATTGGCAGGCAAAACTGTAATCGAACAATGGGTGGCCTTTAAAGAGGAGATGGTTTGGGTACAGTCTAGGTACATTCCCAGGAGTGGGAAAGGTAGGTCAACCAAAGCCAGATCTCCCTGGATGGCGAAAGAGATTGACAGTAAGATGAAGCAGAGAAAGGGGGAGTATGACAGATGTCAGGGTGATAATGCAAGTGAGAACCAGGCTGAATATCGAAATCTCAGAGGAGAAGTGAAAAAGGAAATAAGAGGGGCAAAGAGAGAATATGAGAATAGACGGGCAGCTCACAAAAAGGGAATCCCAAAGTCTTCGACAGGCATATAAATGAAACGGGTAGTAAGAAGTGGGGTGGGGCCGGTTTGGGACCAAAAATGAGATCTACACATGGTGGCAGAGGGCATGGCTGAGGTATTAAATGAGTCTGGCATTACTAAGGAACAAGATGCTGCCAAAGTCGCAGTAAAAGGGGAGGTAGTTCATCTATTGGATGGGCTAAAAATTGACAAAGAAGAGGTACGAGATAGGCTGGCTATGCTTAAAGTAGATAAGTCACCCAGCCCAGATGCGATGCATTCGAGGTTGCCGAAGGAAGTAAGGATGGAAATTGCTGAGGTACTGGCCATAATCTTCCAATCATCCTTTGATATGGAGGCGGTGCCATAGGATTCGAGAATTTCAAATGTTCCACCCTTGTTCAAAAAAGGGTGCAAGGATAAACCCATCAACTACAGGCCAGTCAGTTTAACCTCGGTGGTGGGGAAGATATTAGAAAAAATAATCAGGGACAAAATTAATAGCCACTTGGACAAGTGTGGGTTAATAAAGGGACTAATTGGATAGCCCTTTCAAAGAGCTGGCACAGGCACAGTGGGCAGAATGGCCTGCTCTTGTGCCGTACCTACTATGAAAATATGAAACTATGAACAAAACAACTTCAACAACTTCAACGTCATAAACCTGAAAAACAATGCCAGCCAGTATGGCAGCAAACTTACTGAGGGTCAAACTGAACATCTTACTGAGGTGCAAAGCGGCTATCTTACGGAGGGGCAAGGCAGCCAACTTACGGAGGGGCAAGGCAAATAACTTACCGGCGGGCAAGGGGGCAATGTCAAACAAATTCGCCTCCATGAAACTTAAACAAAATGGCCGCCCTGGTCCTGAAACAAAATGACCACCAGGAAGGCAGCCATCTCACTGAGGAGCAAAGTGGAGCTTGTTATGGTGAGACACGGAGAAGGTTTATTTGCTGTTCCTGTTAAATCACTTTTGCACTATAGTTAACGATACAAACTGAGTGAGACTGGCACTAGCTGGTGCTTAACACAAAGACAGTAGGGCAGTGAGGGAATTAAACACCAAAACGTGAACTTCTGCTGAAAAAAAAGGAATAACATTTATTTTATTTGACGTAATGTTCACGACGAAGGAGAGACCAAAGGTCAAATTAGCCATTTTGTGTAGAGAATGCAATTCTAGCTTCTATTAAATAAATCAGATTAAAATTGGACTCAATGTGAATGTGGTTCTGATCTGGGATTGTGTTTATTTCTCCATTATTATTTAATCTGAAACAATAACAGTATTTGTAACTGTAACAGAGCAGAAGAGTACTGCGGGACCCTGTCACACAGTAACACAGCACAGGGGGTAAGAATACAGTGTGATTGATTACAGAATCCAGCAGCTCACTAGGAAAGTTACACATGATACAGATTTAGGAGCGAAAAGGTGCAAAGTGATTTTACACTTTAATTTGGGACAATGACTTTTTATCTCCACAAGGTTTAATTTTATAATTAATTCAATGCGCTCTTTTTCCTGAAGAAACTTCAGGCACAAACCATGGCGTTATGAAGAAAACAATCATTTATCATTATTAATACACTAGAACATTTGAGATTATAATTTAAACAACACATTGGGTTTATGCCCGAATTAGAATTCCCAACATGCATAACCGTTTGGAAATCCAGTGTCTATCTTAGACTAAGCCCATAACGAACGTTTTATACTGATGGTTGGCTCAAGCCTGCCGGGAAGATTCCGGGTATTTTGATGGAGACCGTTGTCGTGTAGCGTGATTTTCTCTTGTATCCAGGTCATCTGCTTCACAGGCAATCTGTAAACCAGCATCGAGGCATCAAGCTGGGAGGTCGCGAGCAGTCATGAAGATTCCAGGAAGTGAAAGGTGAGATTGGACCAGTCGTGGTGGATCTGTGTCTCTCCCCACTCAACTTCTGCCCAGCTTTTAAAGAAATTTTGAAACAGAATCACACCTCTGGGACGGTGGCTTATCAACAATAGGTTCCGACAAATACAGCCCACGATTGATTGACACTTTACTTGTTTTCTCTCAGTGTCCACAACGCAGCCGAGTTAAGTCGGCAGGAGTTCAAACCACTTCTAGCCCTCCTGGAATCGTTCTTGTTGCCATGGTGATCTATCCTCCGCTGTCTGATCTTTTGCAATGTGTCACTAACAAACCTTTAATCGTCCTTTTCCTTCAGACATGCTGAAGCCGATGTATTCTCAGGCCTTCGGTTATCAGATCAATTTTTACGATACAGAGCAGCTGGGAAACTCCTGCAGTAAGTAATGGTCAGGGTCAGGTACACAAGACTGAGTGACTTTATTGTGCAGCCTTCAGGCATCACCCATCGAAATGTCAAAATTAAATCCACAAGAGTGTTACCCCAGAACAAACATGAACTGTCTGGCCTGCTTCATCTGCTGCTGTTCTGCTGGTCAGCACTCTCACACACTCCAGGCTGATTAAACAGTTTGTTTAATGCTTTCTGCGTTCTATTCTCATTCCTGTTTCTGCCTTCCTGTCACTATATATGTTTGTCCGTCTTTCATTGTGCCTGTTCTCTGTTTTTATCGTTTATCTTTGTTGACATTCTGTGCGTTTTTCTATCTTGTTATTTCCACTTCTACTTCTATCAATTTGTGATTCTGTGTCAATGTCTTTCTCTCTCGTTCCATCCACGTCTGCTTGCTCTCTCTCATTATGCTTTCTTTCACGCTTTTTATCGCTCTTTATTTTTGTCTCCTGCCATACAAACTCTCTTTATTTCTCTCCTTCTCCTAGTAACTCTGTCTCTACCTCTCTTTGTTACTATCTCTCTCGCTCACACACCCTCTCCCTTTCATGTGAATCTCTCTTAATTATCTGCGCTTTTGATTCATTATATTGCTTTTGTCCCTCTGTCTCTCTCCCATTGTCGCCCCGTTTCTCTCTTTTCCTGCCTCTCTCTTTCTCTCTTTCTCTCTTTCTCTCTCTCTCTGTCTGTTTCTCTGTCGTTGTTTCTCTCCCGGTCTCTCTCTTCCTCTCTCTGTCTCTCTCCTTTTCTTTGTCTCTGTTTCTCGCCCTCCGTCTCATTCTCGCTCTCTGTATCACTATCTGGCTGTCTCTCACCTCACTCTCTATCTCTGTGTATGTCTGTGTGTGTTTGTGTGTGTGTGTTTCTCTCCCTCTCTAAATCACCATCCCTCCCCCTCACTTCCTTTCCCTGTCGCTCCCTCTTTATCTATCTCCATGTCTTTCTCTCGCTCTCTCTTCCTCCCTCTCTCTCCCGTTCTCGCTCCCTATCTCACTCCCTCTCCATTTATGTGGAGTGTCGCCCATTCTGATCAGGCCCACTGCAGCTACTTTTATTCCAAGCTTTGTAATTTATTTCAAGTCCAGCTGATCTCATTAGTGCCGTCAGTTCGAGCAAAAATGTATGTGTCGTCTGCAGAATAAATCCTGCCTCAAAAGGTCAGATTTTAATAAAATATAATATTAGAAGCATATTTCAGATCATTTAATGGCTCTGTGCTGCTAATATAAAATGTATTTTCCGTCCCCCGCGAAGTGTAGCGGATGGAGTATGAAATGGGATTTCGTCTAGTGCTTGAAACCCTTCAGCTCTTTCGATGATTTCACTAATTTACCAATTAGATTGAGTGGGTATTTCACCGCGTTCTTCAGCTCCTCTCTGAATTTAGTCTGGGTCAGGACATAAATACACGTGTTTGTGCAGGAACTGAGAAGCTGCAGCATCTTTGATGTGTGTTCTGTGAGAAAAACAAGGTCAGTGATGGAGTAAAAATACCGAATGTCTGCAATTCGCACATAAATGGAATATACAACCTGTGTCAGCCACAACAGTATAAAACTGCCCGATATACTGAAGAGTAAAATAATGGATTTCTTTCGGTTCTCCATCTCTGGATCACTCTGATTCTCTCCATTGCTGCGGCCCCGGAGTCCCCTGCGGACTCGACTGGACATTAAAATACACCTGACAGTCAGAACATTGAGCAGCAAAATCAGACAGAACGGGACACAAGGGGTTAAAATGAGGTGAAACATGTCAAATGCGGCCCATGCGGGGGAAGTACGGAAGCTCGGTTTAATAACACAAAACCAGGGAATATTATCAATTATATAGTACGGTTCATATGTAAAGTACCAGGGGGCATTCACCAAACAGCCCAGCACACTCACTGTTCCCAGAACCACAGCCGCCGTTCTCTCGGTGCAATATTTAGTTTTCAGCTTCTCACAACAAATGGCCACAAATCGATCAAAGGTGAAAGCGACTGTGAACCAGACAGAAACACCCGTGGCTGCATTACTCAAGGAGGCAATAAAACTACACACTGGAGTAATGAGCAGGAATGAAACTCCGAAATACATCATACCAATCCAATTCAATATCACACCAATGATAACAACCATGAGATCGCCCACTGCCATTCCAACGAGGTAGACACTGATACATTTGGAGAGACCGCACTTTCCTCGGGACAGGATCACAATCGCCACCAAGTTAACTGTAAGAGAGAGAAAATGAAGCAGAGAAATTACTGATCAGACCTGGAGCCAAAGCAGCGGTTTGAGCGGATCTGGGATGAAATTTCCAGCATTTTCAGAGAGATGTTTTTAAACACAATGATCAATAATAAATTGGGATTTGGATACAGAAAGTGAATAAAGTGAGAACTGGATCCAGTGGAAGGGCTGTGTGAGGGCGCAGTGCCGGTGGGGAAGGGAGGAGGGGTGTTACACACCGGGAATCCAGCGGATTAAAGACGGGTTTGGGCTCTAGACGGACGGGGAACGAGAGCGAACGGTCGGGAAGGTGAGGGGACAGGGGGAGGTGCACCTGGTTTGTTGCTCTGGGTTAAGAGTGCAGACCGGGGCTGGCACTAATCGGGAAAGTCAGCTGGAGACCGAGCCAGTGAGTGAGATTGGGAGGGAGACAAGGAAAAGGACATGTAGGATATGGAAGAAAGTCAGGAGCAGATAGTTTGGGAAAGTGGACAAACTGAAGAAACGGATGAGGAGACAGAGGATTCAGTGCAGTGAGAGGAGAGGCTGGGATTCACAGGGAGAGACTGCAAGAGAGTGTTCGAGGAAATCTAATCTATAGGTCCCACCAACACAATCCAACTAATACATTCAACAGTTCATTTCTGTGGTTATTGATGTCAGGGAACCTGTGTGGGTATAAAATGTGTTCAATAGATTTACTTTGTACATTCAATTAAAATCAAATTTAAATTTATGCCAGGGTATTTAACAATCAGGAAGGACAGGCAGGAAGGAAGGGGAGGTGGGGTGGCTATGTTAATAAAGGAAGGAATCACTGTAATACAGAGAAATGATATTGGGACAAAGCATCAAGATAATGAAACAGTTTGGGTGGAGATAAGGAATAATAAGGGAAAAAAAACATTAGTGGGCGTAGTATATAGGCCTCCTAATAGTTGCAACTCTGCTGGAAGAAGTATTAATCAGGAGATAGTCGGGGCATGTAATAAGGGAACAGCCATAATTATGGGGGATTTTAATTATCATATTAACTGGACAAATCAAATTGGGCAGAGCATCCTTGAGGACGAGTTCATTGAGTGCATCAGGGATGGATTTCTTGAGCAGTATGTAACTGATCCTACAAGGGGGCAGGCAACCTTGGACCTGGTCCTGTGAAATGAGTCAGGATTAATTAATAATGTCCTAGTTAAGGATCCCCTTGGAACGAGCGACCACAACATGGTTGAATTCCATATCCAATTAGAGGGTGACAAGGTTGATTCTCAAACAAGCGTACTGAGCTTGAATAAAGGAGACTATGATGGTATGAGAGCGGAATTGATTAAAGTGGACTGGGAAAATAGATTAAAGGGTAAGACGGTACATGATCAGTGGTGTTCATTTAGGGAGTTATTTTACAACTTTCAAAATAAATATATTCCACTGAGGAAAAAAGGGTGTAAAAGAAATGACAGCCATCCGTGGCTAAGTAAAGAAATCAAGGATAGTATCCGACTAAAAACAAGGACATATAAGGTAGCCAAACTTAGTGGGAGGATAGAAGATTGGGAATTCTTCAAAAGACAGCAAAAAGTAACTAAAGGATTGATTAAGAAAGGGAAGTTAGACTATGAAAAGAAATTAGCAAAAAATATAAAAACAGATAGCAAGAGTTTCTATAGTTATATAAAAAGAAAAAGGGTGGCTAAGGCAAACATAGGTCCCTTAGAGGATGAGACCGGGAAATTAATGGTGGGAAACATGGAGATGGGAAAAATGCTGAACAAATATTTTGTTTCAGTCTTTACAGTAGAGGACACTAAGAATATCCCAACACTGGACAAACAGGGGACTCTCGGGGGGAGGAGCTAAATACGATTAAATTCACTCAGGAGATGGTACTCAGTAAAATAATGGGACTCAAGGCGGATAAATCCCCTGGACCTGATGGCTTCCATCCTAGGGTCTTGAGGGAAGTGGCAGTAGGGATTGTGGATGCTTTGGTGACAGTTTTCCAAAATTCCCTGGACTCAGGAGAGGTCCCGGCAGATTGGAAAACTGCTAATGTAACACCGTTATTTAAAAAGGGTAGTAGGCAGAAGGCTGGAAATTATAGGCCAGTTAGCTTAACATCTGTGGTGGGTAAAATTTTGGAGTCTATTATTAAGGAGACAGTAACGGAACATTTAGATAAGCATAATTTAATAGGACAAAGTCAGCATGGCTTTATGAAGGGGAAGTCATGTCTGACAAATTTGCTTGAGTTCTTCGAGGATATAACGTATAGGGTGGATAAAGGGGAACCAGTGGACATAGTGTATTTAGACTTCCAGAAGGCATTCGACAAGGTGCCACATAAAAGATTATTACTTAAGATAAAAAATCACGGGATTGGGGGTAATATTCTGGCATGGGTGGAGGATTGGTTATCGAACAGGAAGCAGAGAGTTGGGATAAATGGTTCATTTTCGGACTGGCAACCAGTAACCAGTGGTGTTCCACAGGGGTCGGTGCTGGGTCCCCAACTCTTTACAATCTATATTAACGATTTGGAGGAGGGGACCGAGTGCAACATATCAAAATTTGCAGATGATACAAAGATGGGAGGGAAAGTAGAGAGTGAGGAGGACATAAAAAACCTGCAAGGGGATATAGACAGGCTGGGTGAGTGGGCGGAGATTTGGCAGATGCAATATAATATTGGAAAATGTGAGGTTATGCACTTTGGCAGGAAAAATCAGAGAGCAAGTTATTTTCTTAATGGCGAGAGACTGGAAAGTACTGCAGTACAAAGGGATCTGGGGGTCCTAGTGCAAGAAAATCAAAAAGTTGGTATACAGGTGCAGCAGGTGATCAAGAAAGCCAACGGAATGTTGACTTTTATTGCTAGGGGGATAGAATATAAAAACAAGGAGGTATTGCTGCAGTTATATAGGGTATTGGTGAGACCGCACCTGGAATACTGCGTACAGTTTTGGTCTCCATACTTAAGAAAAGACATACTTGCTCTCGAGGCAGTACAAAGAAGGTTCACTCGGTTAATCCCGGGGATGAGGGGGCGGACATATGAGGAGAGGTTGAGTAGATTGGGACTGTACTCATTGGAGTTCAGAAGAATGAGAGGCGATCTTATTGAAACATATAAGATTGTGAAGGGTCTTGATCGGGTGGATGCAGTAAGGATGTTCCCAAAGATGGGTGAAACTAGAACTAGGGGGCATAATCTTAGAATAAGGGGCTGCTCTTTCAAAACTGAGATGAGGAGAAACTTCTTCACTCAGAGGGTGGTAGGTCTGTGGAATTTGCTGCCCCAGGAAGCTGTGGAAGCTACATCATTAAATAAATTTAAAACAGAAATAGACAGTTTCCTAGAAGTAAAGGGAATTAGGGGTTATGGGGAGCGGGCAGGAAATTGGACATGAAGCTGAGTTCGGATCGGTCAATGCCCTGTGGGTGGCGGAGAGGGCCCAGGGGCTATGTGGCCGGGTCCTGCTCCGACTTCTTGTGTTCTTTAGATTTGTGGTTGGGATCAGATCAGCTATGATCTTATTGAATGGCGGAGCAGGCTCGAGGGGCCGATTGGCCTACTCCTGCTCCAATTTCTTATGTTCTTATGTTCTTATGTTCTTAAAAGTATCAACAAACTCAACCTCGTTGTTTATTGAAGTCAGCCGAGCTTTAAAAATACAGTATCCCAATATATCATCACGATCAAGAAGTTACTGATTCTATTCTTGAATTTTAATTATGTTTTGTGTTAATGTGGAAAACAAGGAACATTCACAAAAACAGACTGAGGACCTGACAGGGATATAAACATGAGGAGCGAGTCCCACAATAAAAACTCACCCAATCTGACCACATCATAATAACACCTTCAAATCACATTTTCTCTGTTTAACTGTACTGCAAGTTTCAGCAGTTCATTCTGATGAATTATTCACAGAACAGCTCTTCGCTTTCCCTCTCAGTCGCCCTCTCGATCATTCACTCTACTCTCCATCTCAAGTCCATTTTCATATCCGATTAAATCGTATCATCCTGTGCCTGCATTATGTTCACCAGCCCCGTGTTCCACCGATCATAAGAACATAAGAAATAGGAGCAGGAGTAGGCCAATCGGCCCCTCGAGCCTGCTCCGCCATTCAATAAGATCATGGCTGATCTGATCCTAACCTCAAATCTAAATTCATGTCCAATTTCCTGCCCGCTCCACGTAACCCCTAATTCCATTTACTTCGAGGAAATTGTCTATTTCTGTTTTAAATTTATTTAGTGATGTAGCTTCCACAGCTTCCTGAGGCAGCAAATTCCACACACCTACTACCCTCTGAGTGAAGAAGTTTCTCCTCATCTCAGTTTTGAAAGAGCAGCCCCTTATTCTAAGATTATGCCCCCTAGTTCTAGTTTCACCCATCCTTGGGAACATCCTTACCGCATCCACCCGATCAAGCCCCTTCACAATCTTATATGTTTCAATAAGATCGCCTCTCATTCTTCTGAACTCCAATGGGTAGAGTCCCAATCGACTCAACCTCTCCTCATATGTCCGCCCCCTCATCCCCGGGATTAACCGAGTGAACTTTCTTTGTACTGCCTCGAGAGCAAGTATGTATTTTCTTAAGTATGGAGACCAAAACTGTATGCAGTATTCCAGGTGCGGTCTCACCAATACCTTATATAACTGCAGCAATACCTCCCTGTTTCTATATTCTATCCCCCTAGCAATAAAAGCCAACATTCTGTTGGCCTTCTTGATCACCTGCTGCATCTGCATACTAACTTTTTGATTTTCTTGCACTTGGACCCCCAGATCCCTTTGTACTGCAGTACTTTCCAGTTTCTCGCCATTAAGATAATAACTTGCTCTCTGATTTTTCCTGCCAAAGTGCATAACCTCACATCTTCCAATATTGTATTGCATCTGCCAAATCTCCGCACACTCACCCAGCCTGTCTATATCCCCTTGTAGTTTTTTTATGTCCTCCTCACTCTCTACTTTCCCTCCCATCTTTGTATCATCTGCAAACTTTGATATGTTACACTCGGTCCCCTCCTCCAAATCGTTAAAATAGATTGTAAAGAGTTGGGGACCCAGCACCGACCCCTGTGGAACACCACTGTCTTCTGGTTGCCAGTCCGAGAATGAACCATTTATCCCAACTCTCTGCTTCCTGTTAGATAACCAATCCTCCACCCATGCCAGAATATTACCCCCAATCCAGTAATTCTTTATCTTGAGCAATAATCTTTTATGTGACACCTTGTCGAATTCTTCTGAAAGTATAAATAAACTACGTCCTCTGGTTCCCCTTTATCCACCCTGTACGTTATGTCCGCAAAGAACTCAAGCAAATTTGTCAGACATGACTTCCCCTTCATAAAGCCATGCTGACTTTGTCCAATTAAATTATGTTTATCCAAATGTTCCGCTACTGTCTCCTTAATAATAGACTCCAAAATTTTACCCACCACAGATGTTAGGCTAACTGGCCTATAATTTCTAGCCTTCTGCCTACTACCCTTTTTAAATAAGGGTGTTCCATTAGCAGTTTTCCAATCTGCCGGGACCTTTGCCGAGTCCAGACAAATTTGGATCCTATTCATATTGTTGGTTTGTTCAATAGTGAAGCCTCTGTGGAATGGTTTAATGTTTCTACAGATCATTCAATTCTCCACCTGTTCACCTACACTGCTCACTCCATCTACAAATCATGGAATAAACAGAATCGAATGCCTTTTCCAGGCAGATCTCTCAATAATTGGGATTTCTTTCCTGCAATTATAAAGTAAAGGGATAGATGGCGGGATTGTTCAATTAACAAGCCGCTAACATCACACTTATTATCTACAGCTAAACAGAAAGACTCCTGATTCCAGCAGATACAGTGCAAAATACGAACATACGGACATCCGAATTAAGAGAAGGATTAAGCCATTCGGCCCCTCAAGCCTGCTCTGCCATTTGTTAAGATCATGGTTGATCTGATTGTGACCTCAATCCTACTTTCCCGTTTACCTACTATAACCTTTGACTCCCTTGTTAATCGGGAATCTATCCAACTCAGCATTAAAAATGCTCAATGACCCTGCCTCGAGCGCTCTCTGGGGAAGGGAGTTCCACAGACTCAAGACACTCGGAGAGAAAAAAATCTCATCATCTCCGTCTTAAATTGGAGACCCCTTAGTTTTAAACTGTGGCCCCTAGTTCTAGTCTCTCCCATAAGGGGAAACATCCTCTCAGCATCTACGCCTTCTGGTCCCCTCAGGATATTGTATGTTTCAATATGACGACCTCTCATTCCACTAAACTCCAGTGTATACAGGCCCAACTCGTCCAACATTTGATCATAAGATAGCTCCCTCATCCCAGGAATCAGTCGAGTGAACCTTCTCTGAACCGCCTCCAAGGCAGTTATGTCCTTTCATAAATAAGGAGACCAAAACTGCACGCAGTATTCTAGATGTGGTTTCACCAATGACCTGAACAACTGTAGAAAAACATCTCCACTTTTATTTTCCATTCCCCTTGCATTAAATGACAACATTTCATTTGCCTTCCTAATCATTTGTTGTACCTGCATACTAACTTTTTTGCGATTCTTGTACGAGGACACCCAGATCCCTCTGCACTGAAGAGTTCTGCAATCTCTCTCCATTTAAATAATATACTGCTCTTCTGTTCCTCCTGCCAAAGTGGACAAGTTCACATTTTCCCACATTATACTCCATCTGTCAAATTTTTGCCCACTCACTTAACCTATCTCTATCCCTTTGGAGACTGCTTACTCCTCTTCACAACTTACTTTACTACCTTCATTTGTGTCATCAGCAAATTTAGCAACCATACATTCGGTCCCTTCATCCACGTCATTAATACAGCATAATATCAAAACATTTAATTTCACAGTGAACTCCAGTAAGTCAGCGCATTCATCCACAGTGAAGCAGAGAAGGAGATGTGAAAGAGGCAGCAGCAAACTCAGTTCAGTAACCAGACATCTGAAGCGGCGTCAGATACACACAGAAAGAAATAATATTTCACAACAGTGATAATCAATAAATACATTGAAATCCCAGTTAAACTGAAGCATATTATTGGGGATGGAAGACACTGCACTGCCTCCTTGTAACACTGAGACCTTGAGCTGTCTCAATATCAATCATTGAAAACATATTGATGAAAACATATTCAAGGACAGGTTTGATCCACAAGAAACTGTTAACAGTTCCTGATGGTCTGATACCAGCTCTTAGCCCAGACACCTGATTCCAATACATTCAGTACAGAGAATAATCCAGTAACAATGCCAGGGCTGGATATACAAAGTTCATTACAGATATAATGCAGCTCCTACAAAACCAACAGAGCAGAGACTTAACACATTCCATCATTCAACCGACAGAACAGAACAGGTCACTGTGTAAAATATGCAGGGGGTAGAACAATTTGCCAAATACAGCTGCTGAGATAACATCGATTTACATCATTAACAGCTGAGATAATGGCTTACCCGGAACTCCAATAGCTGCAAGAAAAGGATAATAAATGCGTTGTATCTGATAGATTACTGGATATCCCATTTCTGTGAGAAGCACTGACTTCTGTTATCGTGGGAACTACAGCTCCGGCAGGCACTCTGAGCTGATCCATTCCAACAAGCCCTGATTTATACAGGGGATAAGTCTCCACTGACACGGTTATACTCCTGACCATTGCTATTAGTTACAGTCAGTTTAACAAACACATTAGATCAGCAGCTTTGACTCCGATGTAAATAATGTGGTGAATAAAACACAAACATCTCAAAGTCCATGTTATTATCATAATCAGATCTCTCTCAGGAATAAAGTTTAAATCTGTTCTCATACAGGACTGATCCAATAATAATGAGCGGCTCCATTTACAGTTTTTAAAAAATTGTATTGACCATGTTCACTCTTGGTGATTCATTTATAAATGTTACGGATTCTCCTCAGTGTGGACTGAATCCAGGGACACAAGCAGACCCGTTTCACTCTGTTCCTGCAGTTTCCCAGTTAAAATATGAATTGTGAGTCTCTGACACGGGGACAGTTGAAGGGCAGGTTGAGGATTGCAGCCTAGAAATGACTGTGGGTGATATTAGGGGACGGACACTGAACGTGTCCCATTGACATTCCTCTCTCCGCTATTTTACTGCAGATGTTTACCCGTTTATTCTATATTGGTTAACGGCTCCAATAACATTGGTCCCGTGTAACACCGAGCTGAGCTCATGACCCAGTTTGACCTCCATCACGAAGGCCCCGTAATTCCATTACCCGCCTCCATTCCTTCCTCAGCCCATTTTCATTTAAACCCTCATCAATGCCTCTGTCCCCTCCAGACTCCATGCCTCCAATGCACTCCTGACCGGCCACCCAACCTCCACCTTCCATAAACGTGAGCTCGTCCAATACTCTGTTGTCTGTGTCCAAACAGCACCAGGCCCTGCTCGGCCTCACTGACCCTCATTGGCTCCCAGTTCAATAGCCCTTAAATTTAAAATCCTCATCCTTGGATTTAAAACCCTCCATGGACCACCCCTCCCCGTCTCCATACCTACAGACAACTCACCCGTCGCCTCCTCATTCATCGGACACTGGCCTCTTTTGCTGGGACTGCCCTCACTTGGTTCCACTCACCTATCTGATCAGAGCCAGGAGAAGCTTCTCTTCCCACCCTATCACCGTTATCTCTGATGTCTCTAAAGGTTCAATCCTTGGCTCCCTCCTCTTCCTCATCTACATTCTGCCCTTTGGTGACACAGTCCACAGACATGGACCAGCTTTCAGAAGGACGCTGACAAAACCACCGCCTCTCTTGACCCTTCCAATGTCTTTGTGTTGTCAGGTCCACATTCTGTTTTAAATGAGCCACCAGTTCCTCCAGTTAAAAATTGGGAAGTCATGATATTTGGCCCCAAAATCTCCACATTCTTGCCAGGGATTCCAACCCCACCCCAGGCTTTTTGATTGGTGAGTTGCTCACCAACCACCGAAGCCCTTACTGACCTGCATTGGATTCTAGTCTCCTAAGCCTGTAATTTATTTTTGTTCTTTCTTACACTTAATTGAATCAGAGTCTCACCCCTCCCTATCTCTGGAAACTCCCCAGTCCGTCAGCCCCTCCCAAACACTCTACTCCTCCACCTCTGGCCACTTGTGCATCCGCAGTCCATTTGTCCTATTTTTGACAGCCGTGCCTTCAGCCATGGCCACGCTCCTGAATGCCCTCCCGAAGCCCCTCCATCTCCCTCTCCTTCTTTCAGGTGTCAGACGTGGATCATTGGTAGCAGTCTCATCTGTGAGTTAGAAAGCTGTGCATTGAAGTCCAATTCCAGAGGCTTGAACACATAATCCAGGCTGACACTGCAGTGCAGTCCTGAGGGGCCACCAGTACAGGTTAGTAGTGAGGTAGTGGTGCACTGTCGGAAAGTCACGACTGAGGGAGTGTAATACTGTCAGAGGCTCAGTACTGAAGGAGTGCTGCATTGTCGGGCAGTCAGTACCGAGGGAATGTTGCAATGTCGGATGTTCAGTACTGAGGGCGCGCTGCATTGTCGGAGGGTCAGTAATGTGGGAGTTTTGAACTGTGGGAGAGTCAGTACTGAGGGAGTGTTACACTGTCGGAGGGTCAGTGCTGAGGCAGTGCTTCACTGTCGGAGAGTCAGTACTAAGGAAGTGCTGCACTGTCGGAGGGCCACTTTGAGGAAGTGTTGCACTGTCGGAGAGTTAGTACTGAGGGACTGGCACTCTGTTGGATGGTCAGTGCTGCGGGAGCTCAGTACTGTTGAGGATCAGTACTGAGGAAGTGCTACACTGTCGGAGGGTTAGTACTGAGGGAGTGCTACACTGTCGGAGGGTTACTACTGAAGGATTGCTGCACTGTCGGAGGGTTAGTACTGAGGGAGTGCTACACTGTCGGAGGGTTACTACTGAAGGATTGCTGCACTGTCGGAGGCTCAGTACTGAGGGAGTTTTGCACTGTCGGAGGGTTAGTACTGAGGAAGTGCTGCACTGTCGGAGAGTCAGTACTGAGGGATTGGCACTCTGTTGGATGGTCAGTGCTGCAGGAGCTCGGTACTGTTGAGGATCAGTACTGAGGGAGTGCTACACAGCCGGAGGGTTAGTACTGAAGGAGTGCAACACTGTCGGAGAGTTAGTATTGAGGAAGTGCTACACAGCCGGAGGGTCAGTACTGAGGGAGTGATACACTGTCGGAGAGTTAGTATTGAGGAAGTGCTACACTGTCGGAGGGCTAGTACTGAAGAAGTGCTACACCGTCGGAGGCTCACTACTGAGGGAGTTTTGCACTGTTGGAGAGTCAGTACTGAGGAAGTGTTGCACTGTCGGGTGGTCAGTAATGAGGGAGAGGCACTCTGTTGGATGGTCAGTGCTGCGGGAGCTCGGTACTGTTGGAGGGGCAGTACTGTGGGAGCGCTGTACTGTCGGAGATGCCAACAGTAGGATACGTTAAATCGAGGGCCCATCTACCCACTCAGATAGATGGAAAAGATCCCTCAGCAATATTCGAAAAAGTGCAGGGGAGTTCTTTCCGGTGTCCTGGCAAATATTTATCCCTCAACCAACATTACTGCAGCCGATTTTCTGGCCATTTATCTAATTGCAGTTTGTGGGATGTTGCTGGGTGCCAATTGGCTGTCACGTTACCTACATTACCACAGTGACTACACTTCACAATCTACTTCATTGCCTGTTTTGGGCGTCCTGAGGCCTTGAATAGCGCGTTATAAAGGCATGTTCTTTCCTTCTTTCAGACCTTTAATGAAACCTATTTCTTGCTTCAAGCTTTTGTCATCCCTCCTAATATCTCCTTCTTTGGCCGGGGGTCCATTTTTGTCCTTCAGACATCGAAATTCTACTCTTGCAAAACCAATCTTATCCCCTCCGACTCTCCATTTACTTCTCCTCCTTTTACACCCTCCTTAAAACCACTCTTTAACCAAGGTTTTCACCAGTCCTCCTGATATCTTCTTACTCCTTTTACTTCTCCTTGAATCCCCTTGGGAATGTTTATTAAATAAAAGGCGGACTGTGAATTTTTTTTTGTATTCGTTCGTGGGATGTGGGCGTCGCTGGAAAGGTCAGCATTTATTGCCCATCTCTAATTGCCCTTGAGAAAGTTGTGGTGAGCCGCCTTCTTGAACCGCTGCAGTCCGTGTGGTGAAAGTTCTCACTCCCACAGTGCTATTAGTTTGGGAGTTTCAGGATTTTGACCCAGCGACGATGAAGGGACGGCGATATATTTCCAAGTCGGGATGGTGTGTGACTTGGAGGGGAACGTGCAGGTGGTGTTGTTCCCATGTGCCTGCTGCTCTTGTCCTACGAGGTGGAAGAGGTCGCGGGTTTCCGAGATGCTGTCGAAGAAGCCTTGGCGAGTTGCTGCAGTGCATCCTGTGGATGGTGCACACTGCAGCCACAGTGCGCCGGTGGTGAATGGAGTGAATGTTTGGGGTGGTGGATGGGGTACAAATCAAGCTGGCTTCTTTGTCCTGGATGGTGTCGAGCTTCCTGAGTGTTGTTGGAGCTGCACTCATCCAAGCAAGTGGAAAGTATTCCATCACACTCCTGACTTGTGCTTTGTAGATGGTGGAAAGGCTTTGGGGAGTCAGGAGGTGAGTCACTCGCCGCAGATTACCCAGCCTCTGACCTGCTCTTGTAGCCACAGCGTTCAGGTGGCTGGTCCAGTTCAGTTCCTGGTCAATGGTGACCCCCAGGATGTTGATGGTGGGGGATTCGGCGATGGTAATGCCGTTGAATGTCAAGAGGAGGTGGTTAGACTCGCTCTTGTTGGAGATGGTCATTGTCCGGCAGTTGTCTGGCGCGAATGTTACTTGCCACTTATCAGCCCAAGCCTGGATGTTGTCCAGTTCTTGCTGCATGCAGGCATGGACTGCTTCACGATCTGAGGGGTTGCGAATGGAACTGAACACTGTGCAATCATCAGCGAACATCCCCATTTCTGAACTTACGATGGAGGGAAGGTCATTGATGAAGCAGCTGAAGATGGTTGGGCCTTGGACACTGCCCTGAGGAACTCCTGCTGCAATGTCCTGGGGCTGAGGTGATTGGCCTCCAACAACCACTACCATCTTCCCTTGTGCTAGGTATGACTCCAGCCACTGGAGAGTTTACCCCCTGATTCCCATTGACTTCAATTTTACCATTGCTCCTTGGTGTCACACTCGGTCAAATGCTGCCTTGATGTCAAGGGCAGTCACTCTCACCTCACCGTTGGAATTCAGCTCTTTTGTCCATGTTTGGACCAAGGCTGTAATGAGGTCTGGAGCCGAGTGGTCCTGGCGGAACGCAAACTGAGCATCGGTGAGCAGGTTATTGGCGAATAAGTGCCGCTTGATAGCACTGTCGACGACACCTTCCATCACTTTGCTGATGATTGAGAGTGGACTGATGGGGCGGTAATTGGCCAGATTGGATTTGTCCTGCTTTTTGTGGCTAGGACATACCTGGGTAATTTTCCACATTGTCGGGTTGATGCCAGTGTTGTAGCTGTACTCGAACAGCTTGGCTAGAGGCGCTGCTAGTTCTGGAGCACAAGTCTTCAGCACTACAGCTGGGATGTTTTCGGGGCCCATAGCCTTTGCTGTATCCAGTGCACTCAGCCGTTTCTTGATATCACGTGGACTGAATCGAATTGGCCGAAGACTGGCTTCCGTGATGGTGGGGATATCGGGAGGAGGCCGAGATGGATCATCCACTCGACACTTCTGGCTGAAGATTGTTGCAAACGCTTATGCCTTGTCTTTTGCACTCACGTGCTGGACTCCACCATCATTGAGGATGGGGATGTTTGCAGAGCCTCCTCCTCCCGTTAGTTGTTTAATTGTCCACCACCATTCACGACTGGATGTGGCAGGACTGCAGAGCTTTGATCTGATCCGTTGGTTGTGGAATCGCTTAGCTCTGTCTATAGCATGTTGCTTCCGCTGTTTAGCATGCATGTAGTCCTGAGTTGTAGCTTCACCAGGTTTGCACCACATTTTTAGGTACGCCTGGTGCTGCTCCTGGCATGTTCTTCTACACTCCTCATTGAACCAGGGTTGATCCCCTGGCTTGTTGGTAATGGTAGAGTGAGGAATATGCCGGGCCATGAGGTTACAGATTGTGGTAGAATACAATTCTGCTGCTGCTGATGGCCCACAGTGCCTCATGGATGCCCAGTTTTGAGCTGCTCGATCTGTTCTGAATCAATCCCATTTAGCACGGTGGTAGTGCCACACAACACGTTGGATGGTGTCCTCAGTGCGAAGACGGGACTTCATCTCCACGAGGACTGTGCGGTGGTCACTCCTACCAATACTGTCATGGACAGATGCATTTGCGACAGGTAGATTGGTGAGGACGAGTTCAAGTAAGATTTTCCCTCGTGTTGGTTTGCTCACCACCTGCCGCAGGCCCAGTCTAGCAGCTATGTCCTTCAGGACTCGGCCAGCTCGGTCAGTAGTGGTGCTACAGAGCCACTCTTGGTGATGGACATTGAAGTCCCCCACCCAGAGTACATTTTGTGCCCTTGCTACCCTCAGTGCTTCTTCCAAGTGGTGCTCAACATGGAGGAGGACTGATTCATCAGCTGAGGGAGGACGGTAGGTGGTAATCAGCAGAAGGTTTCCTTGCCCATGTTGGACCTGATGCCATGAGATTTCTGGGATCACTCTGGGGTTTCTCGGTGCTCTCTGCGTTCCATTGGTGCACCCTGTGATCACTCCTGTTTGCCTGGATGCACTCTGGGATCCCGGTGTGAAATCTGGGATACCTGGGTGAGCTGTGGGATTGATCTGGGGTGACTAGGTGCGCTCTGGGATCCCTGGGTGCACTCTGGATTCATTGAGGGTGTCAATGGGACAATCTACATTCACTAAGGTATTACTGGGGACACTCTGCGCGATACTTGCCTCAATTTTGTCCAAGTTGGCCGATGTACTTGCGGCCATTTTGTGAAGGTGGCCGCCTTATTTCCCGCCATTTTCTCCAAAATGGCCATCTTACTTGTTGCCATGCTGGCCGTGTGAAAATACACGTATATATATATCAAATATATATTTATGACATACATATATATATATTATACATATAAGTTGTTGTTACAGACGTAGTTGTTGTGGTGATGGTCTAAATATAAACACTGCCACTCTTGGATCTCTGGGTGCACTCTACGATCAATCTATGGTGACTCGGTACAATCTGGGGCCACTGTGGGGTCACTGAGGACATTCTGCGCAGTACTTGCCGCCAGTTTTTCGAAGATTGCTGCCATACTTGTCGCCATGCCGGCCGTGTGTAAGTGTATATATATATATATATATACACATACCTATTACCAATAAAAGTTGTTGCTGTCATAGTAGATGTTGTGGAGGTCGTCTAAATATAAAGACTGCCACTCCGGGATCTCTCTGGGGTGACTGGGTGCACTCAGAGATCCCTGGGTGCTCTCTTGGATCAATCTGGGGTGACTGGATGCACTCTGGGATCACTGGGTGCACTTTGGTTTCACTGTGGGGTCACTGGGACATTCTGGGTTCACTGTGGTATCATTGGGGACACTCTGCGTGGTATTTGCCGCCATTTCGACCAAGATGTCTGCCATACTCTATGCCAATTTGTCCAAGATGGCTGCGGTACTTGCGGCAGTTTTGTGCAAGCTGGTCGCCATCCGTTCGGCCATTTTGTCCAGGATGGCTGCCGCGCTTGCCGCCATTTTGTCCAACATGTCCACCGTACTAATACAAGTTGTTGCATTTGTAGTTGTTCTGATGGTTGTCTAAATATAAAGTCTGCCACTCTGGGATCCCTCGAGGGAGACCGATGCCTCCCCCCAAAGGGACCAACCGAGGCCTCCTCCTCCCCCAAACAGGGCCCACGGGAGTTCGGTCTGTTTATTACCCTGGGGTTTAATTTCCTCTCTGGGCCCTGGTTTTGAGGCCTCGGTTTATAGAATCATAGAATCATAGAATCATAGAAGTTACAACATGGAAACAGGCCCTTCGGCCCAACATGTCCATGTCGCCCAGTTTATACCACTAAGCTAGTCCCAATTGCCTGCACTTGGCCCATATCCCTCGATACCCATCTTACCCATGTAACTGTCCAAATGCTTTTTAAAAGACAAAATTGTACCCGCCTCTACTACTGCCTCTGGCAGCTCGTTCCAGACACTCACCACCCTTTGAGTGAAAAAATTGCCCCTCTGGACCCTTTTGTATCTCTCCCCTCTCACCTTAAATCTGTGCCCCCTCGTTATAGACTCCCCTACCTTTGGGAAAAGATTTTGACTATCGACCTTATCTATGCCCCTCATTATTTTATAGACTTCTATAAGATCTCCCCTTAACCTCCTACTCTCCAGGGAAAAAAGTCCCAGTCTGTCTAACCTCTCCCTGTAAGTCAAACCATCAAGTCCCGGTAGCATCCTCGTAAATCTTTTCTGCACTCTTTCTGGTTTAATAATATCCTTTCTATAATAGGGTGACCAGAACTGTACACAGTACTCCAAGTGTGGCCTCACCAATGCCCTGTACAACTTCAACAAGACATCCCAACTCCTGCATTCAATGTTCTGACCAATGAAACCAAGCATGCTGAATGCCTTCTTCACCACCCTATCCACCTGTGACTCCACTTTCAAGGAGCTATGAATCTGTACTCCCAGATCTCTTTGTTCTATAACTCTCCCCAACGCCCTACCATTAACGGAGTAGGTCCTGGCCCGATTCGATCTACCAAAATGCATCACCTCACATTTATCTAAATTAAACTCCATCTGCCATTCATCGGCCCACTGGCCCAATTTATCAAGATCCCGTTGCAATCCTAGATAACCTTCTTCACTGTCCACAATGCCACCAATCTTGGTGTCATCTGCAAACTTACTAACCATGCCTCCTAAATTCTCATCCAAATCATTAATATAAATAACAAATAACAGCGGACCCAGCACCGATCCCTGAGGCACACCGCTGGACACAGGCATCCAGTTTGAAAAACAACCCTCTACAACCACCCTCTGTCTTCTGTCGTCAAGCCAATTTTGTATCCAATTGGCTACCTCACCTTGGATCCCATGAGATTTAACCTTATGTAACAACCTACCTTGCGGTACCTTGTCAAATGCTTTGCTGAAGTCCATGTAGACCACGTCTACTGCACAGCCCTCATCTATCTTCTTGGTTACCCCTTCAAAAAACTCAATCAAATTCGTGAGACATGATTTTCCTCTCACAAAACCATGCTGACTGTTCCTAATTAGTCCCTGCCTCTCCAAATGCCTGTAGATCCTGTCCCTCAGAATACCCTCTAACAACTTACCCACTACAGATGTCAGGCTCCTGTTCTCACCAATGCCCTGTACAACTTCAACAAGACATCCCAACTCCTGCATTGTGACCGTTGTGATTTAACCAGGTTAAAGACTGGGGTTAAAGTAGCCCGGCCTGCAATGTTATACAAACACATTAACCCAGTGTGAGACAAACAGGGGCCGAGAGAAGATTAACGTCTGAAACATGAACACCGGCTTGGAAGGTTTGTTATAATTTCAAAATGATGCTTGTGTTTCGGGGAGATGCGACAACTTTGAAGGGTCAGAGCGGCGAATTGAGTCGGTTTTGATGGAGTAAATAAGGAGAAACTGTTTCCAGTTGCAGGGGGTCGGTAACCAGAGGACACAGATTCAAAATAATTGTCAAAAGAGCGAGAAGTGATATGAGGAAGGATTATATTTTTTGCAGCGAGTTGTAATGATCTGCAATTCACTGCCTGAAAGGGTGGTGGAAGCCGATTCAATAGTAAATTTCAAAAGAGAATGAAATAATTACTAGAAAAGGAAAAATGTGTTGGCCACAGGGAAAGATCAGGATAATGGGACTATCTGGTTAGCTTTTTAAAAGAGACGACACTGGCACGATGGGCCGAATGGCTTCCTTTTGTGATGTGCCATTCTGTGATCTTGCGGCGGGTTCACGTCGGGCATTTTGTGTTGAATGTCGGGAGGCCATTTTGTGGGGTCCCAGCTGAGCTCTTTTGCTCACAGTCCGACTCACCATTTTGTGTAAACTGCACATCCAGCCTCCCGAATAAGACCCCTCCTCCCGCCACAAACATAAACACACACAGTTCACTGGACCAAACAGTCGCGTCTGCGGTGCCGCTTCGAGGAGGAAGGATGGAATTTCCAGGATCCTTCACTCAATATTTTAAAACACGAACACCATTTAAAAATTAAAAACGAGACCAGGCCGGCACTGAAGTAAGTGGTGGAGTTTTATTAACACAGCACACCGTCAATAACTTACCTTTATATTGCACCTTTATAGCAGTAACACGTCACAGGGCGCTTCTCAGGAGCGATTCATGTGACACCGAGCCACACAAGGAGGTATTGGCACAAGTGACCAAAAGCTTTGGCAAAGAGGTAGGTTTTAAGGAGAGTCTTAAAGGAGGAGAGAGAGGCGGAGAGGTTCAGGGAGGGAATTCCAGAGAATAGGGCCGAGACAGCGAAAGGCACGGCCGGCAATCGTGGAGCAAAGGGAGTGGGGGATGTGCAAGAGGCCAAAACTGGAGGAGCACAGAGATTTTGGTGGGTTCGAGGGTCAGTTGTTACAGAGTCCGACTCATAACTGGGAGGGACAGAGGCAGTGTCCAACTGCAGCCCAGACTGAGCACCATCCTGGGACAATCCTGTCTGTACATTGACACAGTGTCCCACTGCAGCCCAGACTGAGCCCCACCCTGGGCCCTTCCTGTCTGCACATTGACCCAGTATCCCACTGCAGCCCAGACTGAGCCCCACCCTGGGCCCTTCCTGTCTGTACATTGATCCAGTGTCCCACTGCAGACCACACTGAGACCCACCCTGGCCCCTTCCTGTCTCCACATTGACCCAGTGTCCCACTGCAGCCCAGACTGAGCCCCACCCTGGGCCCTTCCTTTCTGTACATTGACCCAGTGTCCCACTGCACCCAGACTGAGCCCCACCCTGGGCCCGTCCTGTCTGTACATTCACGCAGTGTCCCACTGCAGCCCAGACTGAGCCCCACCCTGGGCCCTTCCTGTCTGTACATTGACCCAGTGTCCCACTGCAGGCCAGACTGAGCTCCACCCTGGGCCCATCCTGTCTGTACATTGACCCAGTGTCTCACTGCAGCCCAGACTGAGCCCCACCTTCGGACAATCCTGTCTTTACATTGACCCAGTGTCCCACTGCAGCCCAGACTGAGCCCAACCTTCGGACAATCCTGTCTTTACATTGACCCAGTGTCCCACTGCAGCCCAGACTGAGCCCCACCCTGGGCCCTTCCTGTCTGTACATTGACCCACTGTCCCACTGCAGCCCAGACTGAGCCTCACCCTGGGCCCTTCCTGTCTGTACATTGACCCAGTGTCCCACTGCAGCCCAGACTGAGCCCCATCCTGGGCCCTTCCTGTATGTACATTGACCCAGTGTCCCACTGCAGCCCAGACTGAGCCCCACCCTGGGCCCTTCCTCTCTGTACATTGACCCAGTGTCCCACTGCAGTCCAGACTGAGCTCCACCCTGGGCCCTTCCTGTCTGTACATTGACCCAGTGTCTCACTGCAGCCCAGACTGAGCCCCACCTATGGACAATCCTGTCTGTACATTTACCCAGTGTCTCACTGCAGCCCAGACTGAGCCCCAACCTGGGCCCTTCCTGTCTGTACATTGACCCAGTGTACCACTGCAGCTCAGACTGAGCCCCACCCTGGGCCCTTCCTCTCTGTACATTGATCAGTGTCCCACAGCAGGCCAGACTGAGCCCCACCCTGGGCCCTTCCTATCTGTACATTGACCCAGTGTCCCACTGCAGCCCAGACTGAGCCCCACCCTGGGCCCTTCCTGTCTGCACATTGACCCAGTATCCCACTGCAGCCCAGACTGAGCCCCACCCTGGGCCCTTCCTGTCTGTACATTGATCAAGTGTCCCACTGCAGACCACACTGAGACCCACCCTGGCCCCTTCCTGTCTCTACATTGACCCAGTGTCCCACTGCAGCCCAGACTGAGCCCCACCCTGGGCCCTTCCTTTCTGTACATTGACCCAGTGTCCCACTGCACCCAGACTGAGCCCCACCCTGGGCCCGTCCTGTCTGTACATTCACGCAGTGTCCCACTGCAGCCCAGACTGAGCCCCACCCTGGGCCCTTCCTGTCTGTACATTGACCCAGTGTCCCACTGCAGGCCAGACTGAGCTCCACCCTGGGCCCATCCTGTCTGTACATTGACCCAGTGTCTCACTGCAGCCCAGACTGAGCCCCACCTTCGGACAATCCTGTCTTTACATTGACCCAGTGTCCCACTGCAGCCCAGACTGAGCCCTACCTTCGGACAATCCTGTCTTTACATTGACCCAGTGTCCCACTGCAGCCCAGACTGAGCCCCACCCTGGGCCCTTCCTGTCTGTACATTGACCCACTGTCCCACTGCAGCCCAGACTGAGCCTCACCCTGGGCCCTTCCTGTCTGTACATTGACCCAGTGTCCCACTGCAGCCCAGACTGAGCCCCATCCTGGGCCCTTCCTGTATGTACATTGACCCAGTGTCCCACTGCAGCCCAGACTGAGCCCCACCCTGGGCCCTTCCTCTCTGTACATTGACCCAGTGTCCCACTGCAGTCCAGACTGAGCTCCACCCTGGGCCCTTCCTGTCTGTACATTGACCCAGTGTCTCACTGCAGCCCAGACTGAGCCCCACCTATGGACAATCCTGTCTGTACATTTACCCAGTGTCTCACTGCAGCCCAGACTGAGCCCCAACCTGGGCCCTTCCTGTCTGTACATTGACCCAGTGTACCACTGCAGCTCAGACTGAGCCCCACCCTGGGCCCTTCCTCTCTGTACATTGATCAGTGTCCCACAGCAGGCCAGACTGAGCCCCACCCTGGGCCCTTCCTATCTGTACATTGACCCAGTGTCCCACTGCAGCCCAGACTGAGCCCCACCCTGGGCCCTTCCTGTCTGTACATTGACCAAGTGTCTCACTGCAGCCCAGACTGAGCCCCACCTTTGGACAATCCTGTCTTTACATTGACCCAGTGTCCCACTGCAGCCCAGACTGAGCCCCACCCTGGGCCCTTCCTGTCTGTACATTGACCCACTGTCCCACTGCAGCTCAGACTGAGCCCCACCCTGGGCCCTTCCTGTCTGTACATTGACCCAGTGACCCACTGCAGCCCATACTGAGCCCCACCCTGGGCCCTTCCTGTCTGTACATTCACCCATTGTCCCACTGCAGCCCAGACTGAGCCCCACCCTGGGCCCTTACTGTCTGTACATTGACCCAGTGTCCCACTGCAGCCCAGACTGAGGCTCACCCTGGGCCTTTCCTCTCTGTACATTGACCCAGTGTCCCACGGCAGGCCAGACTGAGCCCCACCCTGGGCCCTTCCTGTCTGTACATTGACCCAGTGTCCCACTGCAGCCCGGACTGAGCCCCACCCTGGGCCCTTCCTGTCTGTACACTGATCCAGTGTCCCACTGCAGCCCAGACTGAGCCCCACCCTGGGCCCTTCCTGTCTGTACATTGACCCAGTGTCCCACTGCAGCCCAGACTGAGCTCCACCCTGGGCCCTTCCTGTCTGTACATTGACCCAGTGTCTCACTGCAGCCCAGACTGAGCCCCACCCTGGGCCCTTCCTGTCTGTACATTGACCCAGTGTCTCACTGCAGCCCAGACTGAGCTCCACCCTGGGCCCTTCCTGTCTGTACATTGACCCAGTGTCTCACTGCAGCCCAGACTGAGCCCCACCCTGGGCCCTTCCTGTCTGTACATTGACCCAGTGTCCCACTGCAGCCCAGACTGAGCCCCACCCTGGGCCCTTCCTGTCTGTACATTGACCCAGTGTCTCAATGCAGCCCAGACTGAGCCCCACCCTGGGCCCTTCCTGTCTGTACATTGACCCAGTGTCTCACTGCAGCCCAGACTGAGCCCCACCCTGGGCCCTTCCTGTCTGTACATTGGCCCAGTGTCCCACTGCAGCCCAGACTGAGCCCCACCCTGGGCCCTTCCTGTCTGTACATTGACCCAGTGTCTCAATGCAGCCCAGACTGAGCCCCACCCTGGGCCCTTCCTGTCTGTACATTGACCCAGTGTCTCACTGCAGCCCAGACTGAGCCCCACCCTGGGCCCTTCCTGTCTGTACATTGACCCAGTGCCCCATTGGGGACCATCCAGCCCCGGATATCCGGCAGAATCAGCGCTGTGGGACCGGGTGACTGAGTCTCGTGACCCTGTCGCTGGGCCTCTGACGTCACAATGGGAGACGACGCTCGCTCAGCTCGAGCTGGAAACCGTTAAAGGGCCGTTCGGATTTAAACCTGGAGCGCGGCCGGTTAAAGGGGAGGGACAGAGAATCGGCCAAAAATGTTCATATAATGAGACCAGGAATGGTTTCAATTGAAATGTTCATATAATGAGACCAGGAATGGTTATAAATTGAAATGTTCATGTGATGAGACCAGGAATGGTTATAAATTGAAATGTTCATATCATGAGACTAGGAATGGTTATAAATTGAAATGTTCATATAATGAGACCAGGAATGGTTATAAATTGAAATGTTCATGTGATGAGACCAGGAATGGTTATAAATTGAAATGTTCATATAATGAGACCAGGAATGGTTATAAATTGAAATGTTCATATCATGAGACTAGGAATGGTTATAAATTGAAATGTTCATATCATGAGACTAGGAATGGTTATAAATTGAAATGTTCATGTGATGAGACCAGGAATGGTTATAAATTGAAATGTTCATATAATGAGACCAGGAATGGTTATGAATTGAAATGTTCACACTCCCACACTCAGTCCGGGTCTGGATTCCCGCAGTGACTCCAGGTGTCTCTTTCCATTTGGACTGAACAGATTCCCCCTCAGCCTGAAACAGATTAAAGATTAAACAGGAAATAAACAGATGGAACAACAGTGTAAATAACAGGGAGACTGAGGTTAATATTTCAATAATAATTACAGACAAAAAAGGGACTGAATCCCATTGATATTTTATTTATTACATTGAACATTAACACAAACACTTACCGGATCCGCTTCAGACTCCTGCGGGTCAGTATGAGGGAACGGAGAGCGGGGACAGATCGGTCTGTGAAGGAGTTTGATCCAAGGTTCAGATCCGTCAGTGAGCGGTTTGTACTGAGAGCGGAGGAGAGATCATCGGTACAAGAATCTGTGAGACCGACATCATCCAGACTGGGGATCGGAGAGAGAGAAATAACAGGAATCAGGGTAAATCCCCAGTGTTGATCAATAAGACTAATACTGATATTAATAAACACTGTACATTATTAGTAACACTATTACTGATAATAAACACTGTACATTGTTATTAGTAATAGCACTATTACTTGTACTAATAATAAAGTGCAGTGTCAGATATTCAGTTATTATAAACACAATCTCACACAGTCTGATACTTACTGCAGTTTCTGTATTTTACAGTCCGGGTTCCTCAGAGCCGCAGACAATAGTTTCACTCCTGAATCTCCCAGTTTATTATTACCCAGATTCAGATCCGTCAGTGACCGGTTTGTACTGAGAGCGGAGGAGAGATCCTCGGTGCAAGAATCTGTGAGATCGTTATCCCATAACCTATAGATCAGAGAGAGAGAGAGACGAGCAGAGAAAACAGGAATCAGAGTAAATTCCCAGTATTTATTTGTATTATGCTTGCTTATACTGACATTAATATACGGTGTTAGACATCCGGTTATTATAAACACAATCTCACACAGTCTGAAACTTACCCCAATTCCTGTATTTTACAGTCCGGGTTTCCCAGAGCCGCAGACACTAGTTTCATTCCTGAATCTCCCAGTTTATTTCTCCCCAGTCGAATCACACAAACAGACAGAGAGTGAGAAACAAACTGAATCCAATCCCCGATCTGATACAATTTCTCTCTGATATCACAGGAAACAATTGAAAAATCTTCAGGAAATTAATAACCAGATTTCCCTGTCACTGACAATGAATCTCTCTCTGTCCAATGCCCCATATATTCACGGACTGTCAGTAAATGTATTGATTAAATAAAGTGCTGTCTGTGTGAAGTCTTTAAATGTCCTTCAGTCCGGTTTCATTCCCGAATGATCAGAATTACCCTCCTGGACGGTCCCTTCATGTTTGGGGAAACTTGTCTCATTTCTGCTGCTTCTTAAGGCCCAGATTTTAAGGGAATGTGATGATTTTCCCTGCATTAAATGATAAAGCGGTGATTTCCTGTACTTTATGCAGTATTATATTAATCTGTATAATATCTCGGAGTGAGTTATATTGTGAAACGGCGCTAACGGCTGCTGTAAAATCCGTCCCACAGGATTTCATGTGACAAGGAGAATTTATTCTGTCCCGTTACATGTTTTAAATGTCCCTTTACTCCAAGTTTATAGGGGAGGGGAGGCTCTCTCTTTATTCCCACTAAACTGGCTCCACATTTATTTCAGGTTGAACGGGCCTGGCAATTTATGGGGAATTTTCTGAAGTTCCGTCGCTGAGCGGGGCATCACAGACAGGGGGGCAGATTATGGGAAATTCCCTGGTTCACTGCCCCCTGGTTTACCCAGGATCCTCCCGCTGTGTGTGAGGCCCCACCGCTGGCCGGTGTGTGTCTGTACTCCTGGGCTAATACCCTTCAACCCGTGAGATTGGAACCTTTTTACCGGCAGATTTCAGCTCCCAAATCCTACTGAAATGTCGGCCTGGATTAATGAGCGAGGGGCCTGAATCCACGACCTTCTGACTCAGAGGCACGAGTGCTGCCAGCTGGGTGAAGCGATGGTGGATGTATTGGAGAGTGTGAGGGGCTGTGTCATTGAGGAGTTAAGATAACGGACCGACGTCCTGCGGGGAAAGCTCAGCTCACCCACTGGCGGTTGACTGCCCGAAAGCTGTGTTTTGCTCTTTGTTACTGAATGTTTGGTGTTTCTGCTTCCCTCTCCTACACATGTTGACAGTCCGGTGACCGTCACTTGTCCCCACACCTCGGTAAGAGGGTGGAATGATCCAACACAAGGACCGCTGCAGTTAGTGTCGGTCTACGTGTAAGTAACAGTGAGAAGGAGTCTCTTCAATGGGCGTATCTCAGGCAGTGAGAAAAACAGCAACAAATATCATTTATTGCAATTAAATTATCAGACTCTTTCAGTGACCTGTATTTACTGATCCGATGAAGAATGTAAAATCCCCACTTGTTCACAAGGATCCATTTCAGATTCTCCAGTTCTTAGGGAATTACTAACCGACCCTCTTATCATTTGTCATATTTGTGTTGAATCTGCTTTTCTCTGGTTTATCTGAACTGTTTGTTTCCCTTCATTACGGAGCAACAATACAATCCGTGACTGTTGTACAATTGGCCCAACAGTTACCTCAACACTTGACACTTGTGCAGTCCGGGTCCCAGCCGCTGGAGTCCTTCACATTGAATGGAGCAGTTCTCTAGATCGAGGTGTTTTATTGTATCACAGAGTCCAATAACATGAGACAGCACCGCACAGTCAATCGGGGTCAGTTGCAATGTTCGCCCTGAGTCCCTGTCTCCAAATATAAGTGTTCCCACAGATCCCACTGTGGCCCTAGCCAGTGTTTGATTCTGAGACTCAAACAGGTAGTGGAATGCGTTCAGGAGGTTCCTTTTACCAGTTTGACTCTCTGTGTTTCCAATCTGTCCTTCAACCTTCTCCTTCACCCAGTCAATCACTCCGCAGATCGTTTGATGAAGAAATGGACCCAGAAACTCCTCCAGGGGCCGAGCTGACTGTGAGGAGGAGAGACCAACAACAAAACGGAGAAATATCTCAAATCGTCCATCTTCCTTGCTGTGGGCTTCACTGAGGAGTTTCCGGATGTCCCCTCGATCTGGAGTCAGGAATTGTGCGAGTGCAGCTACAAACTCTTGGATGGTGAGGCGCGGGAATGTGTAAACCACACTCTGGGCAGAATCATCTCTCTCCAAAAGTTCCATCATGAACCCAGACAGAAACTGGGAAGGTTGCAGATTGTACTTGATCAAATCTCCATTTCCAAACACAATCTTCTTCTCGGAGACTCCAGTGAAGGCCATCTCACCGATCTTCAGTAACACATCACGGGGGGATTCAATCTCTCGGCCATGGTTTTTCAGAATGTTGTAAATATAGTAGGAATATAGTTGGGTGATGGTCTTGGGAACTCGCTGCTGTTTCCCGTCTCTTTGTGTGAAGAAGGGACCCAGTGACAGACCGAGGATCCAGCAGTAGGAAGGGTTGTAACACATGGTGTACAGGATCTCGTTCTCCTCCACATGTTTGAAAACAGCTGCTGCCACCGACTGATCTTCAAAAAACTTGTTGAAATATTCCTTCCGTTCCTCACCAACAAATCCCAAGATTTCAGCCCAGACACTGATCTCAGCCTTTTCCAATAAATGTAATGCAGTGGGTCGGCTGGTCACTAGAACTGAACATCCTGGGAGCAGCTTGTGCTGTATTAAACTGTACACAATGTCAGACACTTCACACCAGTCTTCAGGATCTGTGCACATGTAATCAGCCTCTGTATTTATCCGACTGTCAGCAAAATCGATACTGTCCTTGAATTCATCTAAACCATCGAATATAAACAGTAATCCCTCTGGGTTCTTCCAGAGCTCTGCCAAAATATTCCTCAAGTATGGATACAGATCCAGTATCAGATTCCTCAAGTTTATTCTACAGTTAATGGCGTTCAAATCCCGGAATTTAAAACTGAAAACAAATTGAAAGTGTGGGTATATTTTCCCAGTGGCCCAGTCATAAACAATCTTTTGTACCATTGTTGTTTTTCCAATCCCCGCGACTCCGCTCACTGCTGCTGAACTCCCAGATTTGGATTTTCTCTGGGAAAAACTGCTCTGGAACAATTGATCAGTTCGGATTTTTCCCAGTTCTCTCCAGAGATGTTTCTCTCTCCACTCTTCATGGTCTCGGCCTCTTGCCAGCAGTTCATGTTCTACAAGTGTCCGATCTCGAACAGTAGAAATGACCGTTAGCTCAGTGTATGGAGTGACCAGCTGGAAAATCTTAACCTTCTCCTTTATTAGGATCGTGTTCACTCTCAGTGTTTCAGTTTGGACCCGGAGTGTTTCCTTGTGTTTCTGTTGAACATCTTCAATTAGAACAGACAGAAAGTGGTTCTTAATATTGTTTGTATTGGCTGAAAAAGAACAACTTCTCACACTCGCTTCAGTATTCAGTAAAATGTTGCGGAAATGGGAATTAGCATATTGTGTGCACTGGGTGAGAGACAGACTGTGAATGGACAGAAGTCCCACAGTTATTGTATCAGACCTCGGGCAGGTTATCTGCGATATTGTGGGCATTGGGAGAGGGACAGACTGTGAATGGACAGAAGTTCCACTGTTATTGTATCAGTCCTCGGGCAGGTTATCTGGGATATTGTGGGCATTGGGAGAAGGACAGACTGTGAATGGACAGAAGTTCCATTGTTATTGGGCAGATTATCTGGGGTGTTGTGTGAACTGAGAGAGGGACAGACTGAATAGACTGGAGTTAAATTCTTATTGTTTCAGGGTCCGAGCAGGTCATCTGAGGTTTTCGCTGTACCTCTAGCGTCACCGTGTCACAGTTAAAGATTACTGCCATTCTGAAGGTACAAAAGGGAATCAGAGAGATGATTTAAGGTGTTAGAGGAGTTTAGGTTGAGGGAATGTTGAGAGTGTTTGATGTATTTTGTTTGGGCAATAGACTTCGGTATTGAAATATTTCAATGACATTCCCATCATTAGTAAGGATGTAAGAATATAAGAATATATAAAATGGGAGCAGAAGTGGGCCATATGGTCCCTCGAGCCTGCTCCACCATTGAATAAGATTATGGCTGATCCACTTTTCCACCCTATCCCCATATCCATAGATTCCATTCATGTCCAAAAATCTATCAAACTCCATCTTGAATATACTCAACGGATACAGGAAACTGGCTCACAATCAACAAAATAATGAAAAATGGAGAGAAATGAAAGTCAGAAATATGAATGGAAATCAAGGTAATTCTCTCACCCAAAGGGTCAGAGAGCAGGAGTCCAGTTACCAGGGAACAACACGAAAGGGGCTGTGTAACTGAACGTGTTTCTGTGGATACACTTAGAGGAGAGGTAGGTGGGGCTATTTCTCTGACAGGGACATAATTATATTTTTTCATCAAATTGCATAAGGGCGTCGCTGGCAAGGCATTTATTACCCATCCCTAATTACCCTTGAACTGATTCAGAGGGCAGTTTAAGAATCAATTACATTGCTGTGCATTTGGAGTCACAAATAGGCCAGACTTTTTTCTCCATCAATGAACTAAATGGGTTTTTATGGCAATAGGTCGCGTTCATGGTCAACTTTTAATAACAAAGAGCTTTTGTTGCAGGTTTTATTTAATTAACTGAATTTAAAAACCCCAGCCGCCGTGTTGGGATTTGAACTCCTAACTCATGCTGCATCCTGAGTTAAGTAAGATAACCACTACCCTGCACTATGAGCCAAGTCGCCTTTTCCTGTCTCGAATCATTCTCCTGTTTTTTTGTGATTCAGAAACTGTGAACAATTTTCAGCAGTTTTACACCGACATTGAATGTGATTTTCAAACAGTCCTTTCATATCATCGATTAGAATTAGAATTAGAATTAAAACTACTGCCCACATCACTCAGTTCAGTTCAACTGTTCTGCCAATAATTATACTCCGTTGGTTTCATTTTGGTCTGAATTTCCGACAATGCAACTTTGGGAAATTACAGAATCTGTTTCCATTAGTCATTATATTGGGTAGATTGACACTATTAATATTGCCGCTAGCCTCTTCCCTACTCTCCTTCCCCTCCTCTCCCTTCCCCCTTTCCCTCCCACCCCACACCCCTCTCCCCTCCTCTCCCTTCACCCCCACTTCCCCCTCCCCCACTCCCCTCCAACTCCCTCCATTTCCTCACAC